>NW_003302550.1:4071092-4290345 GCF_000004255.2 Arabidopsis lyrata subsp. lyrata | reverse complement strand
GGCTCATAAATTAGCTTATCCTTCATAAAGTACGTGTGTTAAGTAAATTGCCCCTAAAATAAGTTTGTGCTTTTTAATTATTGTATTATTCCAAACTTAAATTTGGTAAAATCTTATTAGAAATAAATAAATTTAAACTTGTCCAATTTTTTTGTTTCAAGGGTTTGATATCAGTCTCAAATATGCTTCATATTTTTTTTTTTTTTTTTTTTTTTTGAATAACCGCGGGTCTTCTAAAGACTTCCTAGACCCAAAGACTAATCTCATAAGGCTGGCAATTCTCCTAACCTGCCAGTGGCCGTGCCTCGAACCCTGGTGGCGGAAGTCACAGCTGTGACCCTTTAAATCGTTTCATGTTAATATCTAATATACTTCATCCTGACTTGGAAGTAAGTTTTGTAGTGAACGTCAAACATGATTCAACAATTTGCTTAATTTCCAAGTCCAATTTGAAGCTATCGGAATCATCTATTTCCTTGAGTGTAATCTTTTACTCGAAAAAACATAAATTCATTATACACTTTTTTGAGGTATAAAATTTCCGGCAAGATTCTACATTTTCGCTTTTCACATATGACTCATTTGTCCCACGACTCTTAAATGATCATCACACGCTTTAACTATTCCGGCGAAAGTGGACTACTCTCTATATTCCGGTTCCAGCAAAACAAAAAACAGAACAAAGAAGAATCCGTCGAATTTCAATTTAATTCCATTAAATGTATCATGAAACCTCTCGATTATTTACAAAATCCATAAACAAAAAAATAATTAATATAAATTTGATTGAGATTAATGAAAATTGTTTCACATTCTTTGAGGGAGAGAGAAATGGTTCATTGACCTGTGGTTTAATCTCAATCCTCGTCCTCGTCATGGTTAACTTTCGCCGAACTCAATGTTCTACACGGTTGTGACGGCGGTTGCTGCGGCGGTGGCGCATCGACCACAAACGCCGACGACATCTCCATTTGACAAACCCTAACAGCTCCGATTAATCTCTCCGGCAACTCCTCTTCCGTATGTGCCTCCGCTAAGAACCCCATATCGATCGTCACGCTCGTCACGTACCCTAAAGCTAGCCGGAGGATCGCCGTTGCGATCGCCGAGCTGCTAATGTCGACATCGATTTCAAAGTAGTTGGGACCTCTGTGGTAATTGCACGTCAAGGCTTTACCTAGAAGACAAGCGCTATAGTTCCCCACCGCGGCTTTAACTACCCAAGGACCTTTCACAATCCGATTCACGATTTTGAATCTCTGGTTTCGGAAAGCGTCATCGCCGTTGATGAACCGGTGGAGAAGCGAACCGGAAGGAATCGGTTCCTCCGTCGCGAAGTAAAACACGGCGCTGTGATGATCTTTACCCGGAATCTGGAGATTCACGGCGAAGATGAAGCTCTTAAGAGATTGACCGCGAGATTGAGCTTTTCTAAGCGCGTGAGCCACACGATTATCGGGACGAGCGAGCACGTTCTCGAGTTTGGTACTTGATTTGAGCCAGTCCATACCGGCGGGAGAGAAGAGGTAATCACCGGCGGGAGATTTTTGTTTTTTGGTCAAGTAAGAATCGGAGCGGAGAGAGAAAACGTCGCCGGGAGGAGAAGCCCAGCCGTCGGTACCTGTATCGGGATCTACGCGACGGAGAGATCCGCCATTGGTTGATTCGGTAATCCATTCCGGTATGGCGGAGGATGAACCGGATCTGACCGGTTTTGACTTGTTTTCTCCGGTTGAGCTACGATGTCGCTGCTTGGAAGGGCTCATGGTTTATTGTTGGTGTTGTGTGGTCGTTGGGTTGGCCCTTCTCTCTCTCCAAAGACGACTTTGTGTGGTGTGACAAAATAAGGGACGGAGGAAATGGCTTCGGAGTTTTATAGAAAACTCCAATAGTACCATTGGGCTTGGCTTATCTGTATTTCATGTGTTTTCTTCTCAATTAATGACGATAATTATGTGAGATATTTTACTTCTAATAAATCAGTTGCAAATCAACGCCGTGGGGATTATTGATATTTTCTTCCTATAAAAAATAAAGATGTGTTCTTCTTTTACATTTTTGACAATTTTCAGGTTTTCTTGTATTTTTGATTGGTGAATAGTTTGCATAGAACTGGAGGAATAAATGGTGAAACCACGTGTTAAACCAACCAATCATAATTATTGCATTTGGCCGTAGCCACGAACAACTTTTTGTCGACATATTATCATTAATCTTTAAAACACAGGAAAAATACAAGCTAATTAGTTGGTGGAAATGTCATGCATTGGCATTTCTAGCTGGTTATCAATAAAAATACACAATTACGAATTATTAAGATATATATTCTCTATCTCTCTCTAATTTTGGTTGCTTTTCATCATAAAAGTTGCCGGTAAAGGTACAAAAGTACAAACAACGTTCCGCGTAAGAAAAGCGTTAAAATAGATAAATATCTGTATCAACTGGAAAGTTTTTCTAAATAAAAAAATTGGATACTAAAGATGAAAACAGTGTCACAGGCAGGACAGATATATGGAAGGTAGTAGAGACAATCAAACATTGGATATGCAGTTAAAAGACTAGACACTACGAGTTTAGGCAGTCAATGGATGAATCTATATCAGCAAATTCAAGCTTTAAATAAGAGTTGTCACATAATAGCAAACAAAAGTAAGACCAAAAAAACTACATTCCACAAGTCAAGAGGCAAGGACAAAGGCAAAATTAATGAACTGGTTAAAGAAACATGAAAATGAGAATAAACTAAGCAAATGAAAAGGCTTGATTTTTGTGAATAAATCACATTAAGATCTTCTAAACTTGAGATGAAAAGGGATTCTTTTATTTATCCCCAATTTTTAATCAAGCAAAACTTATACAACCTATACAATGCCACATTGTGATCTTTGTTTTAAAAGCTGACTACTCAATACCATTCCCAGCCAAATAAAATGGTTTCCGGAGACATTTTCTACCCTTGGTTACACCTTCTAGTCGCTTCTCTTGCCCCTGCAATAGGATCTTGGTTAGATCCTATACTTAATAGTCATCAACGACCAACTAACATGTCAACAACACACAGACAGAATTAGCTAAGCTGATGTAGCATTAGACAACTCTTTTTCTCTCTTTTTTAAGAAGACTTATCACAGGACAGCAATGGTAATACGTTAATAGTCTTCGACACGGAATGAGACTCAAAAGTGTTACTGATAGTAGTCAAGAACTAAAAACACAAGCGTCACGACAGCTCAAGACTACAATTAAACCATCAAGCACAAAGAAAAACACTTGGATTTGTTTCAATTTACTGGCCTGCAGACTAAAAACATACACTAGTGTAATGAAACAATGATTGAAACTTTTACAAATTTAGAAGAACATGAAAACTGCATAAAATCTGGTATAAGCTAGAACATTGGTGAAAACAAAACTAGTGAGCAGATATGATCCCAGAAATAGGTAAACATTTCCGAAATCCTCCTCATAAGCGACAAAACCAATGATCACAAAACCCCAACTAATCGCAAATATCAGATCGGAAGCAAATCCACTAACTGTTGAAATTTCAGTACGACCGTAATTCAGATTACGAACCTATTCGATGTTTCTTCAGTGAAATTTGCCTCTCTGACTCTGAGCTCGACGATCAGTGGCCAATCTGTAAATCCAGTAACCCTGCGAGCCCCAAGAGATCAACCATTCGAGATCAGAACATATTCAAAGAGAAAGAGAAAAAGTAATAAGATCACGGGAAGTAGTACCAAGGCGATGACATGAGCTGCGGCGAGGAAAACAACCAAAGCCGGTACTAGATCCAGAAACCAAGGTCGTAAGTGCTGCTCCTTCGCCATGAAAGAACTAATTCTTGATCTCAAAACGGATCGGTTGGGTTTTGAATTCCGCCGGCGACGAGAAGCAGTAACTATGACAGCGAAGTGTAATGGGGTACTCGTGAGACTTGTCACACTCTTTCTCCGATTGCAAGTTTTTTAGCTGCTGTTTGGCAGTTGGAGTAGACTTATCCCTACTCCAGTCAAGTTGAAAACAATAGGCCCATTAGCCCAATTGCCAATAATTAAAGGTACATCTGGACTGGTGAAGGACCCACGTGATACTACTCCACTTGCTTTACGTGACACGTGTCAGCATCTCAAATTCGGGTGGCTCCTTGTACTTTTTCTCTATTTTTAGCAAATGAATCCATTTGTTCGCCGGAATATGCTCCCTTCTCTTAACGTCGATCACCTGTTTTCTCTTCCTTCTCTATTTTCTCAAGTAGGAATCAACCTTGAATCTCCCATCTTCTTCTCTCCGATCATTCTCACTTCTCTCTTCTAATTCTTTCATGGAATTTTGAGGTACGCTTTTTCTTTTTCATTTTGAAAATGTTTATGATCGATTCTGTGTTTCCGAAATCGTGATTGCTGATATCGATCTCGTTTCTCGTTCAATTTTAGGTTAGACGAACATTCCGGGCATATTATCTGTTGATTCGAAGATTAGAGTTTGAAATTTCTGAAGAAATATGGGATATCTGGACTTGGCCTTGTCGTATTCCAACCAGCCGCAGACTGTTGACGCTCCAGCGAGCGGAGGGGGTCTCAGGTCGTTATTAATCTCAACTCGATTTTAATCTTCAATTCTTGGTTGTTAGTAAGGAACCAATAGCTATGTTGGATTCGATTTATCTCATTGGTTCATGAAGTGCGACTTTTGGTGTGTTAAATGTTTATTGTGCTTTGTACATGATAATATGATATGATTCAATTTCAGCCAGAATGGAAAATTTAGCTATGGATATGCAAGCTCAGCTGGGAAGAGATCATCTATGGAAGACTTTTTCGAGACTAGGATCGATGGTATCGATGGAGAAATCGTTGGTCTCTTTGGAGTTTTTGATGGTATCTTCCCTTTCTCTTCTTGACAAGAACTTATACATTACTCTTACGAAACTTAGTATCGTCGGTTTTATTTAGCCTGGTTTATCATAGTTCACTTGTGCCATGAGTCATGACATTAAGTATTGGTCTCGGTGCTAATTAACTTCGAGCTCTCATTGTTACGGTAGCTTAAAGCTTAGTATTGACATTTAGAACAGGAAATTGATGATGTTACTTACTGTGTTTCCAGGCCATGGTGGAGCCAGAGCAGCTGAGTACGTGAAGCGTCATCTTTTCAGTAATCTGATCACCCACCCAAAGTTTATCTCTGACACCAAATCAGCTATAAGTACTGTCAGAAAACACACGAGCAATGTTGTTTTTTGATATAATTTGTTGTAGATGCAGCGCTCTAATTTACATTGCATTTTTTTCAATGTTTCCAGCTGATGCCTATAACCATACAGACTCAGAACTTCTTAAGTCAGAAAATAGTCACAATAGAGATGCTGGTTCGACTGCGTCTACAGCTATTCTTGTTGGTGACCGTTTAGTTGTTGCAAATGTTGGTGATTCAAGAGCTGTTATCAGCAGAGGCGGAAAAGGTAGTCTTAAGGACCTTAAGATATCGGTTATGACTCTCTTGGTGTATATCATTGTAATGTTAAGTAATCAATATCTGTGTATGACACAACCAATACCATATAGTATCCTAATAGATAATGCCTTTTTTCATAAATCTGTCCCTTGCAGCCATTGCTGTTTCAAGGGACCATAAACCTGACCAAAGTGATGAACGTGAAAGGATTGAGAATGCTGGTGGGTTTGTGATGTGGGCAGGTAAGTAACAAGCAACTATATGATTATATTTTCTGCTTCATGCTTTTCCCAACCTATAGTCCTAAATAGGGGTATGTGTTTCATTCATAAACTAAATAGGAACTTGGAGGGTTGGAGGAGTTCTTGCAGTTTCTCGTGCGTTTGGTGATCGGCTTCTGAAGCAATATGTTGTTGCTGATCCAGAAATCCAGGTATTTTCAGCACTTCTATAAGAACCACATTGCATAATCTTTTTGACCCCTTTTGTTCTCCAGCTGAAATTTTTTTCAAACTCTTTTCATTGAATATAGGAAGAAAAGATTGATGATTCGCTTGAGTTTTTGATCCTAGCAAGTGATGGACTGTGGGATGTTTTCTCTAATGAGGTCTGTGAAGTTAATAGCTTCTTTAACATCTTCTATTTCCTACTCCAATACTTTAATTATAATGTTTGATCATATTTTGCAGGCAGCAGTTGCAATGGTTAAGGAAGTTGAAGATCCAGAGGAGTCAGCGAAGACACTTGTGGGTGAAGCAATAAAGAGAGGAAGTGCAGACAACATCACATGTGTTGTCGTTCGTTTCTTGGAAAAGAAGACAGCTTCATCAAGCCACATTAGCTCATCCTCCTCCAAGGAAGCCAATGAAATGCCGCCACTTGGAGACCTCGCTATCTCATCCAATGAAGCTACCCAAGTCCAAATCGACTCAGAGAATATCAGCTCAGGGAACAAACCAGAGAATGTAACGAATCGAAAACCTGTCCCTGCAAGCAGCTTAACCGATGAAGTGACTGTTAATGGTTTAGGGAATAAACCAGGGAAAACAGGGAATCGAAAACCAACTGATGCAGTGACCGACAAGGTATAAGTAGCGATTCCCTCTATTCTCTAGGAACAAAAGCGTTATCTTCCCTCAAACACGGCAAACAAACTTACTGATCGTTGATCTCGTTTGTATTTACTATTTAGGATTGAAGATGTGTATTTACGAATGTTTGTGTGTATATAATATACATGCATCGATTTTTGTATTTGTTTATGTGTAAATGTTTAAAAGTTCATGATAGTTTATTCAGAAAATAAAATAAGGTTTGCGTTTGACATTTTCATCTAGGTTTGTGTTTGCAATTTGTAAATATATTACTTTATCAAGAAATTAGGAATGTTGTGTCTTTTCATTATCAAACAAAAGTTGTTTTCAAAGTTAATTGTAAGTTTTAACCATCAGACAACACAAAAACAGTGAAAAGATTCAAAGATACACTAACTGTTTTTAGGCCAAATTCAGATTCAAAGATACACTAATCGCCAGATTTTTTCTTGTGATCATCACTCTGGCCTCTCTGACACTTCTTCCTCCTCTCCAAACTCTGAACCAAGTCCTTCATGGTCATGGGACATGGATCCATCGACATCGGTTTCATTGTTCTTGAACTTTAATTTCTCTGCGACATCACCAGCTAGAGCAATCTTTGTTTCACTAAACAGATGATGAGTATCAATCAAGATGAGATCCAAGTAGTTCTTGGCAAGTGAATGAATTAAAATTGTCAAATTTGCGTGGCCTCCACCCATATAGAGGAAAAAGCCTATTTCTTGGAAATTAGGCAAGTGGCATTCTCGTTCTCGTAAATTAAATGGTTCTTAGTGAATGAAAGTGAAACAAGAAGAATTCTACTGAAACGGAGCGAGCCAGGCCATACATCTAAGGTCAATTAGAATGTAAGCCCAACTAACTTGGGCCCAATTTAATGATCTCGCGTTGAAGCCACGCGCGGCTCTCGTGGCTTCCCATGGGTTCGGATCCTCGGGTCAGGGTCTACGTGGCACTTTTGTAAGAGGCGACGTGTTCTCTTTTCGACGTTTTGCCTCTGTTTATTTTGGCCGTGAGCTCCTCCATTTCCATTTCCATTTCCATCGCCATCGGACTCTCTTTCTCTTACTAATTTTCATTTTTGTTAGCTCTCTTCTCTACGTCGAATTGCCTTTTTTGTCTCCTGCTCCGATTCGAAAATGAGGACAATCGTCTCGCGTTTGATTCGTTACAAATCGTCTCTTTCCCAGATACGGTGAGTGGTCTCTTCCCCAGCTCTTTAGTAACTCTGATCGGTCCTTAATCGTCTTCTAGGCATCAATTGGTAGGATGTTGAAGGAAATAAGCATTTTATTTTGGTAATTTCTCGTAGCTAGGTTGGTCTCATGATCTAGATTCTTAAAAATTAAGTGATTTGAGTTGTAATTGAGTATTACTTGACTTAGCTTTATTGTTCTGTACTTATGGATTATGTTGCATTAGGTTTGCTTCTGCCTCTGGTGGCGGGAGGTATCTCTCGACAGACTCTAACAAAATTGATGAGCCCTTCAATGTGGAAGAAGCTGAGACTGTACATGTGCCGCCACCTCCTACTGAGAAGGTATGCGTTTTGGGCTGATTATTTGTAATGATATTGCAATGATCTTGGAAATTATCTTTCCTTCTTTTGTCAGCTGCTTGTTTTGGGAGGTAATGGTTTTGTGGGATCACATGTCTGTAAAGAAGCTTTAGATCGCGGCTTAAGTGTCTCTAGCCTTAGCAGGTATCTAAACTTTGATTCTAGGGAGTTAACTCCTGTCTAAGAACAAATGCTATTTGGTTTACATTTGTGGCTTACAGTTAAAGCGTCTCGTTTAACGAAATCTGATCTATGTTAGATGTTGATTTACGTGTTTGTATATAACCATTTGTATGGGTTTTAGGTCAGGTAAGTCGTCTTTACAAGAGTCCTGGGCTTCCAGAGTAACATGGCATCAAGGTACTGTTCTTGTTAACTTTTCAACATTTTTGTAGCAACTTGGTATTTTTTTTCCGGTGTGGTCATATTCTTTTTGTATTTCACTTTTGTTTCCAGGAAACCTTCTTTCATCTGATTTATTGAAAGATGCTCTGGACGGAGTGACTTCTGTGGTATGTTCTTTTTTTCTCAATTTTCAGTAATAATGTAGAAATTTGATAATCGCTACAGATTTTTACTTATTGAAGCACTGCTGCTTTTGTCAATTGTACATTATTGGAAGTAATTGGGGATAAATCATTGCAGATTTCTTGTGTTGGTGGTTTTGGTTCAAACTCATATATGTATAAGATTAACGGGACTGCAAACATCAACGCAATTAGGGCTGCCTCAGAAAAAGGTACAAGTTCTTTTAGTTTGCATTTACCAGGGCTGTATAAAATGTTTACAGTCTAATTCTTTATGATAGCCATGTATATTAGCAGGACATATATTCGATTAGCAAGTGTTTACTGGCAATATAATTGTGTTTCCTTTGTTGACCAGGTGTTAAAAGATTTGTCTATATTTCTGCTGCGGATTTCGGATTAGCCAATTACTTATTAAGAGGATACTATGAGGGAAAGGTGATCATATACTTTTCAAACTACAGCTATTTCATAGTCGTTTTTGGTTAGTATACTGTGTCTTGAGAAATTTTATTTTCATCCTTACAGCGAGCTGCTGAGACCGAGCTGCTCACAAGATTTGCATATGGAGGTATAACCTTCATGTTACATCTACGAAACTCTCTCTGAAACTTATCCGTTTTTTACATTTGAAGTTTTGGTGAATGTTGTGCAGGTATAATCTTGCGACCTGGTTTTATATATGGAACTCGCAGTGTTGGGAGCATGAAGATCCCATTGGGAGTCTTTGGTTCACCCATGGAGATGGTAAGAGATCCCATCTTTATTGCAATATCCCTCAAGATTGCCTCTTTATTCATAATGTTTGTGGCTTTTTGTAGGTTCTTCAACAAGCAAAACCTTTGAACCAGCTTCCGTTAGTCGGACCTTTATTCACACCTCCGGTGAATGTTGAATCGGTTGCAAAAGTCGCAGTTAGAGCAGCCACTGATCCAGTGTTCCCTCCCGGGATTGTGGATGTCCATGGAATACAACGTTACAGCCAACAGAAATCGAGATAAGTCCGTTTTGAAAAGCTTGAGTATGCTCAATGTCGTTTTGTAGAGTTTGGCTGCTTTTAGTATTCTGCTGGATTCTAATGGTGGGAACAAAAATGTTTTCTTGTTGTTTCTCTCGCCAGAAATTTCCCACAAATAAGTAAAGAAGAGAAGCTTTTTTTTTATTATTGAACTATACATCTCTAAAGAGAGGAAGCTACTTAGTAGCTCTCCAAAACTTTTTTCCTACACAATTTATATACAAAACAACCACTTAATCTACAAAACACCAAACTCTGAAATGTCAATGCAAATACTGTTGTAAACACTCTCTCAGTTTTTGCAACGTTACAGGTTTCGAAATAAACGAGTCCATACCATTTGCATAACATTCTTCTGAACTCTCTGCTAACGTATTTGCTGTCATCTGCACATTCCACACCAGATTTTACTTTCAGTTTTCTCAAGTTATGCATTAGATCTCTGTGTTTAGTATTCGAAAAAGAAGTACTAACCGCGATTATAGGCAGCCGGTTTGTGGAACGCACACAAACTTGCTCATTCTCCAATGTCTTTATATCTACGCCGGCTTCTATTGCAGCATTCCAGTTCCCAGTTTCTTCATATGAACGGATCAGTCTTGTAGCTTTTAAACCATCCAGAACTGGCATGCACACATCCTGTGAACCAAATTTGAATTATAAGCCTTTTTCAAATTAAGTGAATTTGAAAAGGACAAGTCTTTGGATCTTAGAGAATTGACATACCATGAGTACCAGATCGTAACTAGAGTGATTGATAGCGGTTATGGCTTCAACTCCATTATTAGCAATATCCATGGTATGGCCTAACTGCTTCATCATCGACTTTGCAACCATGATATTGATCTTATTATCTTCCACAAGCAAAATCTTTGGCTTTGATGTTTCTTTTAGATCTGTCTCGGCTTTTTCCTCTTCCCTATGAGATGAAACTGTAAGCTCCGACTCCATTTCTAAGGTTCCACCTTCTGAGCTAGCTTGTGAACTGCTACAAGATTCAGATTCCTTGGAGAAACATCGACCATTTCCATTCTCATATTGGTGAGCTGATTCAGGGCAATGACCAGAACTGGTTTCGAGTTTAGATTCATCCACGTAACCACCGTTTTCAAGCTGAAGCATCTCGCTCTGTCCAGTGTTGTTAGAAGGATCAGCGACAAAACTATTCATGAGCTTAATAGGACTAGTAAGCATGACTTTATGAGGTAAGAAGTCATTGCCGATGCCTGGTCCGCCATTAGAATATATAGATCCTAGAAGCGGTTTAAACTGGAAATATCCTTCAGCTGTATCGTCTGGTTCGGATTGATGATCCGCCATGTCAGAGAACTCATCTTGATCATCTGAATAATCATCTGATGTTCCAACTTTGTAGGGTAATATAAATGTGAACGTTGAACCTTCGTTCACACGGCTTGTCACAGTGAGTTGACCTCCCATTAACTCAACCTGTAAACAAGTATAGAAAGATTAGAATAACAAAGTTCTTTAGTTTCTTTTGTAACGTTGTAAAATCTTTAGTTTACCAGCTGTTTACAAATGGCAAGTCCGAGACCAGTTCCACCGTATTTGCGGGCATGATCAGCGCTTGCTTGCATGTACTTCTTGAACAAACATGGAATAGCGTTTTCTGCACAAGAACACCAAAACATGGACCAGGTTAATATATAGGTTGGTTGGAGTCTTTATCTTTTCATGTTCTTGAGCATTTCTTTATCAGAATTGCTTGCTTGCTTGCCTGGGATTCCAATTCCAGTGTCCCAAACATCACAGCAGATCCAAACTGAAGTCTCGGTCAAACCGTTTTGTTCTTGTTCCTCGGTGTCTGCGGTCAATGTGTTATCCCGCGCAAAGGATGGTTCTGATATCACTTGGAGTTTGATTCCAACATTTCCTTCATGTGTAAACTTGATAGCATTGCTGCAAAACGTTTGAACAAATCAGGAACCGAAACTTGTCATATGCAGATAATCCAGGAATCAGGTAAGAACCTTATCAAATTGGTGAGGATCTGCCGAATCCTTAGAACATCTCCAACTACCTGAACATAAAAAAGGAAAGAAGTTAAAGATCACAAATACTTTACCACATTTAACTCTTTCTGAAATGTGATGTATGTGTACTAACCTCAATAGGAACATCATCTGCAATGTTTCCTTCTAATGTCAAAGATTTCTTCAGCGATGCTGCAGCTGTCTGAAGCACATGCTTGACCACTTCTCTTGGTCGAAACTTTGTAGCTTCTAATTTCATCACACCTAAAAATAACACAGACCAAAAAAGATATATGTAGTCGAGGATCTGAAACAATGACCACACCACAAGATCAAAAGTTTGAAACTAGACAGTATATTGTACCTGATTCAACCTTGGAAAGATCAAGAATGTCGTTGATTAGCTGAAGCACCAAATCCCCAGAAGAGATCATGACATTCAACAACTGTCTCTGCTCTTTATCCAGTCTTGTAGTTGAAAGAATCTCAGCCATTCCCACTACTCCGGATAATGGTGATCTTATCTCATGAGACATCGTCGCTAGCATTTGCTTCGCTCTCATTGTCTCCTCTGCAAAAGAAAAAACACAACACCTAAGTCTAGTTTTCTCATGAATCTTTCTGAGACTTAATCACTTGATTTTTCTGCTTAGCTTTGAACAAACCTGTAATGTGGATGGTCTTGTTCAGTTCTGATTCCATCGCCTTTCTCACTGCGTTATCTTCTCTTAGTTTCGCCATTTTCTCCCTTTTATCTACCTGTAATGCAGGAAGATACAGTGAAGATGTGGAAATGAGAACATAGATTATAGATTTGGTTCAATAATCTTAGCTAACTAACCTGTTCAGTTACTTCCATTCCCATGTAGTTTATACCGATTTTCTCGCCAGCTTTGTTGTAAACAGGCTCAACATATATCAAAAACGTCTTTGATCCGAATAAATCTGTCGTAAATGTGATCTCTCTCTTTGAAGCTTTTCCTTTCTCAAGAACTTCTCTCTTGAAATCTTGAGATTCTTTAACGCCACCTCCGTGGAATATCTCAACGTCTGTTTTTCCCAAAATGTCCTGAAATTAGTAAGAAATAGATTTTGATTCAGACACATTTCCTCATGAGAGTGATCAATAACTCCAGCAGAACAAAAAGTTTTCTACTAACCTGCTCCCGCAAACTAGGATACTTGTTGTAGATAAACAAGTAGCGTAAATCTTTATCCTGAAACCCATAAGTAACAAAGAATCAGAAGTCGAAAAGATCGAAAAAAAGATGAAGAATCACGTTTTTTACTTTACCTGATGACCCATAACAATAGGTGCATTCTGAAGTATGAAATGCAAGAAACCTTCAGCTCTCTCAAGATTCTGAGTTAGCTCTTGGACCGGTGCTGACTGACTCTCCATAGTCTTCAAACTCTCACTCAGCTTCTCGACCAATCTCCTTTCTCTCTCAGTACTCGCCTCAAGCATTTTCTCCAGATTCAACGCCTTCTGTTTCCAATATGCAACCGTGTCAAACTCCTCATAGATCTCAATCTTCTTGCTATCGACCAACGCATCTCGTTTCTTCTGCCTAAACCTGCGGAACAAATCACTCGTCTCATCCAAAACCGGAACATTCTCAGGCTCGTTGCTCTCAAACTTATACTCCTCAATGATCTTCAACTCTTTTGCTTCAGCTTCTTCTCTCTGTCTATTGAGATTCTTAAGCTCTTCTCTTAATAAGCGAACCGCGTTGTCTTGCATATACTCCCATTGTTTCACAAGGTTGGTTAGCTGAGACGAGCCTTGTTGAGTCGAATTCATTAGTTCTGGTAAGCGTGTCAAATCCGCAATGGTGGGTTTCTCTTCAATTGTCACTTCTTTCAACGTGTCTAAATCTCCAGCAGGTTTCTCAACGTTGAACTGTTTGTCAGCTTCAGTTCCAACATTTTCGGGCCACATGGAAGACAAGACTTCGACATCCATTTCCTCAATCTGATCAGTCTCCATTTCACAGACCATTTATCAAAGTTTCTCTTCATGCAACAACAAGACAATGGACTAAACAAATTCAAACAACTTTATCTTTAAGCCAGAATCTTGATCTGAACAAAGAACCTGTATAGACATTTTCAAAAACAGAGATTAGAGTCAGGACAACCCATCTCCATCCAGACTCTTGCTTGATCTGTAAAATATGAAAATAATATACTAAAATTCGAATTTTGCTTAAGGGTCCACAACAACTAAGTGTGTGGACCAATTGTGATTGAACATTAGCGGGAAACTTCAAATTATATGATTCGCAGAGCTTCAAAAAAAATTTGGATGAGTTTCTTTCTTAGATTGAAATATCAACTAGGATCATAAGTTCACCAATAAACGTTAAAATCTGAATTTGATCGGATGAAACATCTTTTCTTCGGAAACCAGCAATGAAAAAAAATCTCGGTGATTTAATGGATCATATATATCTATACGAACTTCACGCATTAAGACAAAATAAACAAATTTGTAATCATGCAATCTCGAGAGTCAAAAGGCTGAAACAGAAAAAAAAAACGAAAGACAAAGCAAAGAAACGAGACTGCGGGAGTACGAAGAGGATTGGATCAGAAGGTTTACCTTCTCCGGCTCGAGTCACCGGAAAATGAAGAAGAAGAAGAAGAAGGAGTGAGTAGATCTGAAGAGGGGTCGAGGTCGTCGGGAGTAGAGTAAATAAAACTTCAAATGAGCATTGGGAAGAGAATCACCAATGAAGAAATTAGAGAGAAGAGCATGTGAAAGATTTGTATTCTTTTCTTTTTTTACGGAGAAGAGGAGAGAAAAACTTGTGAAAGAGCTGAAAGAGAAAGAGAGGACATGTGCTTGCTCATGAGACAGAGAGGTCAATGTATATTATATTCATCTCTCTCTCTCTCTCTCTCACATTTTTAACTTGGACATATATTTTAATGGCGACTCTGTCTGCTCTGCTCTGCTCTGTGTGTGCACGTTTGTTTTCTTTCTCAGACCGAATCCGAGTTTATATCGAATGACACACAGATTGACACGTTTCGATCTGTCTCACAATTCTTCACTGTTCTCTCTGTTAATTGTTAAAAACCATCTCAGATTAGTAATTTCATGATTTAGCCACTTAGTCAGTAAATTGGACTATTCTTTGATAAAACCGTTCCATTAGTTGATTTATACAAGTGAGTTTATTCTACGTAACTAGTCCGACTGACTTCAATTTGTCAGCCAACTAATAAGTTTGTTATAACATTTCCGAAACAGAGCAACTCTCTGTATACCTCATCAATTTAAAGTTGAATAATAATACTAGTATATTATAATTATTATATTTTTGAAAAAAAAACATATATGTATTCGGAAAATGATACTATATATAGATATTTTTGGTGTTAACTAGAAAATGGTATGTTTAGACTCTGTTTTTATTATATTTACGACTAGCTAATATATCTAGTTTTTATAGCTTGATAAATGATTAGTAAATCTTGTGTTGTAAAGTTTTGTATAATATCCGGCTTTTAGAAAATGGTAAATAAATGAGCATAATTATTGTTATTTCTAGTTGTGACAATTAATAACGAATAAATAACGAATGAATGATTTATTTCTTTTTGCCTTTTGTACTACTCATTACGGAAAAAAATGAAAAAATGAAAAAACTATAAAATCATGTGGTTGTATAGTCTATAGAATGTCAATGTTGACGAAAGTACACAAATATTCGAATTGGGTTGGGACATTCATTGTTTCATGAATATCAAAGCACATGTACCACAAATGTATCGTCAATATAATATTAATCACCCAAATCTTAAACTATATTCTACGGTTCAATTTCAGTTGGAAAGTAGTATGATCAATAATTGGAACACCTTGCGCATAAACATTTAAAAAGAAAAAAAAAAACGAAAAAACTAAACAAAATAAATAAGACCCAATCGTCACAATTCAATGGAGCGGACAACAACTGTATTGGCACAAAATTAGTTGTCGAACGAAATCAATCACATTTCTATATAATAAATTTTAATAGTAAAAAATTAGCAACTAGTAGTAGTAGTACACACAATAATAATCAAAATTAATAATAATAAATCAAAGGGTCTTTAAAATTAAATTAAATTTAAGAAAACAGCTAAGCCATTTTTGATGTCTTAAGTCCCGATCTGAACGGCGCTCGGAGGCTTTTGTCCCGTCCGTAAGTGGCTAATAGGAAACATGTGATGTGATTAGGCACATGCCACGTCAGCCTCAATATGACACGTGGAAGTACCGTTGACTAACACGTGGTCTAATTGTTTTCAAACATGTTTCTTCTGTTTGTTTTTGTTGCTCTCGCGCCAAAAAAAATGGACGGTGGTGAAGGATATTGTTATTTTAGGAATTGGAGGACGAAAAGACGAGAATGTGGAGATATTAATTGGATGGGGACACCAATCCTTAAATACCGGATTTGTTTAATTCTCGATTAAAGCAGCTCCATACTTTTCAGCTTTCTTCCTAATTATTTACTACTTAGTATTATTATTATATTATATACATATACATAATAGTACGTGAGTGTAAAGTTGGATTTGACATAATGACTCCTTTAAAAGTTAATATTAGAGAAATTACACTGATAAAAATACTTATTTTGATTTACCATCTCACGAACTCCTTGGACTAATCCATCACGGAAATAAAAAATAATGTAGTGTTTGCATATGATTAAGTTAAAATCTTGTAAACTGGTTGTCGATTTATCGAAGTCAATAGTTGGGGGGTATAGAAAGATTCTTGTTATGAACGACTCGGTGCCATATAGATTTATTTGTTACTCTCATTAATATTATATAATAATTTCCGATTGAACATGTCATACGTGAATCTCTTAAGAGTAACATACAAAATATGTTTTTAGTTTTCAGCAAAATAAATAAAATAAAGATTGATGATAAGATGACATGGTGTTTGAGAGGTTCTATTAGCTAGACCATAATAACACTTGGATTAGTATACTTTTAGTCGATTACTATTATTTGATACTTTCTTGGTTCCATTATTTAAAAAGGGTTCAAATAAAATTCGATAATCTATCCTGAGTAGGGCCCAGGTCAGAGTTTTTTTTATGTTTATTATTTCTGACAACGAACTTTTCAGTGTCTTAATCATATGTTCCAATAAATAAATCACTCAGGAAGATAGATCTAAAGTAAATGTACTGTTTTTTTTTGGTTGTATAAGAAAGGAAAAAGTGTACACTCTCTTATGTACATCTGAAAATATGATCCAAAATCTGATAGTCCGGCCATAATCTAGAGAAGAATTTAAGTTGATGTTTCTTTGTGTCACTAATTCGACTATATTTATATTTATATTTAGTATATTCAAATATATTATTAAAAGAAATTAATTGATAAATCTCACTGAAAATACAAAAAAAAATATTCCGCCAATTACAAACCCATTTGAAATCGTTTATAAAGTAAAAATCATTGAAACAATGAAAATATTTTTCATTTATCATAAGTTTTATGAACATAATCTCTTGAATTTTTGATAATGACAATTGATGGGGGAAGGAACAACAACGAAAATCAGTGATGACTCTAAAGTTTTTGCATGGATGGATTTGTGGAAAGATAATTCTAAGTGGCTAACACAACTCCGGGATTCCTTACCATCACCGTAATTTCATATGTGGTAACATACTTTTAGTTTTATATTGCCTTTTATATTTACAATTACTTCAACTAGGATCTTTAATATGAAAAATAGCTAATGGTGGACCAACAAAACAAATGTATATCTATAACTAGGTTCGAGATAAGTTTAGATTTCCGACTTTTGACTTTCAAATGCGTAAATTCATGAAGAATATGAATGAACCATGGTTTGCCCATAGAGAACAAAACTTCATAAATTTGTTTCTGTTTCGAGCATGAACATTTCCAATTAGTAATAATAGTCTAATAATCGATGAAGCAGCACAATTTAACCGGAGCAGAATAGCAGACCAAAATCCATTCTGTAAAAAACTCTTCTTCGTAGCACTATTTTAACAGTCTGGAACAAGGATCAATATCAAACATCATACAATGAAGCAGCTGAGAGAAATAGAAAGTTTGCACACAGCTTCAGCTTTTAGCTTGGACTTCTCTGAAATAGTTGCTGAATTTCATTCGGCATGTTCTGCATAATCTCTGCGTATGCTGAAATAAACAAAAAAATAAATAAACCGTAAAAACATAACTTAAACAGATCGTTATTTAAACTAGAAATACCTTCAGGTAGTGATTGGATCCGGAAAGCATCCTCGGCAAATGATAAACGCACAGGGATTGGTTGACTTCCAGGGCTTGTACACTGTTTCTTCGACTGATGATGATGCATTGGCCAAACTAGAATCCTCACTTTTGTCGGAAGTTCACACAGAAGATCTCCATATCTAAGGCTCACCACGAATTTGCTTCAATACAAAACATATTTGTTTTTTAAAAAGGCTATAAAAACAGAATCTTATGTGGCAACAAGGTCACATCAATATCTAGTGTAGCAGCAGTTAAGAGGAAGCATATGGATCTATGAAATTGCTAACCAGTCACAATCATCCATGGAAAATTCAATCATGTGGTAAGGAAGACTGTGATAAATCTCACTGATCTGATTTCCATAGAGCTCTTTGATAACCCGGACCTACAATAAAATCAGGAGAAGCATCCTGGTTAGCTTGTGAAAATTTACGAGCATATTTCACCGACAGTGGTTATAACAACACACCCAGTATACTCACACCAGATTACTTGGCCCAGTCTTTCATTTTCATTATAAAATAAATACATCTAAAAATCAATTAATATCCTAATCTAACAAGGTTGATGATACATTAGTGCTGAAATTCTCTTACTCCAAGTTAACGGGTCACATGATTTTAGTTCCATTTTCATTTCTATCTAGAGATCATGTTGATGCATTTTTGACTGAGAAACAAATCGAACAAGAAGCCAGAAGTCATAACCCAAAAGAACAATTTAAAAGGCCAATCTGACAAGCACAATCTAAGTTTGATCATCTACTCATGATCTAGATTGTTGACAAACCTGTTCCTTTCTGTCCACATATGCTTGCAGGAGATCCCCAACATTATCGATGAATTTCTGGCACCCAAAAATGTTAAACCAAAAAAATATAAGAAACAAAGAAGTAAGAGGATAAACTGAAGATCAGGTGAAACAACGTCACAACAAGTTGAATCACGGTAACAGATCCAGCAATCATGCCTACCTTAGCATTCGAACAAAGAAGATCATTTTCCAAGTCACGTAGTGGCAAAAAGAAAGGAATTGTGTGCTCAAGTACAATCATCTTCTCCAAAAACGACTTGCTCTCAAGCACACAGTGGAAAACCTCGTAAGTTTCTCCTATATGAAAACGGATTAAATTATCATATACAGGGAGAGGAAAAATTAGGAAAGTCCTAGTCTCTTCATTTACATAGATGTATGGAGACAAAACAGCTAACTCTCTTTCAGTGACACGCCAGAAGGTAAAAACCCTCTGAAGAAAAAAATCGTTATAATGACTGCCAATAATTTTTGGTAAACCAAAACACTTGGAACTTGTGACAAAATGCCAATTACAGTTCAAAATACCTGCAATTGGTGTTTCATACTGTATTCCAATTCTCGATCCATCTAGGCAACATATCACCTGTTTGATAAAAACACCAAATAATAAGAAAAAAACGACCTGGTATCAATTCAAAGTGAGAGGTCACTCTAAACTTATAATTAGCATGGTGTCAGCCATTCTTCAACAAAGATATACAAGTATACAATAATATAACCAAGATTGGTCTGGTTGGATCTATCATTTAGGCAAACATTGCATCAGCCAAGATGAATGAGCAAAACTATAGGTTTCCTTTGGACTCTTTCTACAGCCATATGGTTTTATGATGTGGTTTCTAGTATATCTTTAGTGACAGAAGTAGTCTTCTTTGCGGGTATCTTGAAAGAATCATGGTAAAATCTGTGCTATCTAGACTTAGATAAGGCTTACAACAACAGACCTTGGGTACAAACAAAATCAATTTCTCTACAGAAAAAATTTGGGAATGTATGACCTCAGGAGTACCTTATTTCCCACTCTGTAAGTAACTCGTTCTTCAGGATGACAAAGTAGTGCAAAACCTACATTACCGTTATCTGCCTTTCTGTCAGCTTCCATATGCACCTACACAGTTCATGGTCAAGGTTCCGGAAAAAGTCAATAAAACCAACGGATGAAAAGAAAAAGATTTCATAACACAAAGAAAATATAACTCTTTTTATCAGAACGACATAATAAATCTAGATCTGCCCTTATTAAAGTGTCTACTAAGTCCTCAACCAGATACCAAGGCCTGGAAAACCTCTTTTAAGTACACAATGATGTTGACAAAAAAAAATATACAATGATGGATGCCATACCCGTTCCCTCAGCGTGGCCAACAAACCATCATTCCACTCTTCCCCATCTAAGAAGACTTCTGCAGAGGATAGGAGCAAATACAGCATTTGGTTAAAATAGATACACGGCTGAGCAAATACTTATGAAGCAAAAATACAGTCACACAGATAATTCGTCCAATCCTGCAATTCAGCTATCCATACCCACCCTGACTTTGGGATCTCCGTGCAGCTTCAAACTCTTTGTTTAACCGATCTAATATTGTCTTATCAGAATCCCTAAAATGAATGATCACCAAATACAAAGTTAGCAAACAAAAAGATCGAGAAGTGAACTATATAGTTCAGAAGCATATTTCATACCTAGTAAGACGGTCTGACAATTCTCGATGCCTCTTGAGAAGATTTGACACTAGGAAATGAGCATAGAAATTGATTAATTATTAGTTTATTACCAAAAGCTTTACCAAAAAAAAAAAGGGATCTGAACCACAAGAAAAGCTGTTACTCACATCTTGCTCGTGTTGAATCCAGTCGGATATCTTGGTCCAGCGAAACAATCTATTTGCAACAAAAGCAAATGTTGCGGAATCTGCCTTTTCAAGGTAACAACAATTGGAAAAAGGGAAAACGAAACTGAAAGGGCGTGTTATCTACCATTTCTCCCATCTATGCTTTCAGAGAGTTCCCAGTTGACCAAGCTCCTGCCAGAAAATAGAGAAGTTGATTATCAATCTGTACACAAAATTTTCAATTTTCATACATCACATATAAATCAGTGAGTATTTCCAACTCATTTTCCTACGAAATTTAACATATTCCTAAAATTTGCAACCTGAGAATCATTTAGAAATAGAAAGAGTAGCTCATCAGAGCTATAACAACACCATATAAAAGTCCCCAAACCTGAAAGAATTGTCAAAATATATGATTCAAACAAATTGCAACAGCAAAAAACACGAATGATAGCAAAACCCTAAAGCGACCAAATCAACAAAAGTTATACTCCAAAAATCGTACCGGCGGCAAAATTACGATTTCTGCTCAGATATAACACACGAAAACGAAACCAAACAGAAACGAGGATGATTTAGAAACCCTATCATGCCTATAAGCAGAGCTTGTTTCAGGAATTTACAGCTAATTTCGCGCAGCAGCCTCAAGTATGGAACAAAGAGCAATAACTCTAAAACCAAAAAAATGGAAGAAGAAAAGAATAATTACTCAACGACGCAGACGAGTAGAGATGATAACAGATCAGATTGGCGGTGAGAGATGGTTTAAGCAGCGCCGGATAGTGTACGGACGTCGGAATGTTTTGATTTCGCTCGGAGAGATCATAAAATCTCAACCGCGAAAAGAGAGAGAGTTAAATCAGGAAAATGAGAAGCAATTTATCTGGTTTGGATTTCGAGCGAACGAAATAACCGGTTTGGTTATGCCGTTTAAGTGATAAACCAGACTTCCCTGGGTTTGATTGAAGAAAGAAACATCAGAAAATAACTGGGTCTTCTAAAAGCCCATTAAGAAAAATATTATCCAATAGCAAAGTCCATATGGCGAGCGCCGTCATCTCCGCAGCGTTTCGACTCCCGATCATTACCCGACGACTCTCTGCTCCGGCGCCGCGAATTAGGTTTTCTCATTCCACGATCCGAATTGCTCATCCCCGAAGATTCACAACGGCTTCTTCTTCAATGAGCCAACAGATGGGAGAAATCGGTGCCGTCGTCGATGCTTCCTCCCGTAACGACGAGAACTCGGCGGAGAAACCCGACGACGTCGTGGTGCAGTACGTTGTGCTTCGGCGAGATCTAATTGATTCGTGGCCACTAGGGAGCGTTGTAACACAGGGATGTCATGCGTCAGTGGCGGCGATCTGGTCGTTCAAAGACGATCCGGTCACTCTTCAGTACTGTGATCCGCAGCATATTGATTCTATGCATAAGGTTAATCCGCGAAACCCTAATTTTAGAATTCCCTGGCCGGAATCAATGGTGGATTAAATTAAAAGGTTTTTTTTGGGGGGGGGGGGGGGGATTAGGTGACTCTTGAGGTGAAAGGGGAAACGCAGATGATGAATTTGGCAGAGAAGCTGAAATTAGGAGGAATCTCTCATAAGCTATGGATGGAACAGCCGGAGAATATTCCGACGTGTATCGCTACAAAGCCTTATCCTAAATCTCAAGTCTCTTCTTTCTTCAAAAAGCTCAAGCTTTGCAAGTGATCATTCTTGTTCTCCAAAATCCCAATTTCTTAAAAATCTCATTTTCATAATGATTTTTATATATATACTGAGAACTCATTAAAGAGAAGACATGTTCTTTTCTTTTTCTTACAACGTTTACAAACACGATACACAAAGCAAGTCAGAGATTTGGATATTTACATAATAGAAATGATCTCGTGGGAGGTGGGGGTTTGTTTCAGCCATGGACGATGAGTCGTTTACCGCAAGTTGAACAGATATGGCGACGTTTGGATTTATTAGAGAGAGGAACGAAGCAGAATCTCCACTGGCTATTTACGTCAACCACTTGAACCGCTCCGCCGCAGTAGGGACACGCTCCAGGAGCTGCATACCTTCCGATCACCCTCTCGTCCTTATCACACACGAACACCAAACACATCCCCTTCTTCTTCTTCTTCTTCTTCTTGCTCTTTCTTCTTCTCTTCTAGACAAAGTCAAAAAATGAAATTGTTTCTAGTTTTCTTTTGTTTACGCGTAAAACAAAGGTTGCAGTTTGGATGTTATTTATAAGCATGAGACTACATGGAATTTAAGATATTTGTTTCCGCGTTAAAGAAAAGTTGCAGATACGATCGAAATATAGGGAATCAATGGCTAGAAAGCCACTTTTCAGAAAAAAATGTGCTGGAATGCCACCTTCGTATTTTCATTTTCTTTTACCATTTTTTTTTAAATCAAAAGCTAAGTAAATGTCCAAAAACCCATTGTCAACAACGAAAACTACCAACCCAACCTGAAGTATCCGATTATCCGCTCCAAATTTGATGATCCGAACTGAATCCACACAAACTCACAAAATACTCTTATTTATTTCTTCTTCGTTTCTTCGTCAATTTTCTTCAATCGTTTATTCTTCTTTCCTTTTCTCTTCTTCTTAAGCTCCAAAATCCCCATATCATGAACTTCAATCCAAGAACTACTTGAGTTGAGAGTCGAAATCAGAGTTTCGGAGATCTCGATTGAGATTCTTCAATTCCAAAAGGCTAACATGCACAAAAAGGATCTTCCATCTGATGTGTTGCTTCAGAAGATATCGGAATCTGAAGCGAATAAATTGGTGGATGAGGTTGTGAAATCTCGGAAGCAAGAACTGATTCGGGGAACTCTGAGATCGAAGATTGGATCTGCGGTTTTCATTGCTGAGGAAAGTAGACTGGGGATTGATCGTGTTTGGTAAAGGAGTTGCGTATTACTTTGATTCCAGATGTATATTCGTTGATGGTTTCGGCGGCTCCATATACTTATGACGTCGCTCGTAAGTATCTTCTTCATCTTCGATTTCTGTGTTTTGTTTGTTTTTGCGTAGCGATCGATCTTGGCGATTTTCATTTGTGGTTTGATTTTGAAATTGAATTTGAATTTTATCTTCTGTGTTGTAGCGATTGAGTCATAAGAATGCTGGATTGAATCGGCTTGATGAAGGAACCAAAATTTGTGATGAGATTGGTGTTTGTCTTCACTTATATGATATTAGTCTGATTGGAAGAGATCGAAAATGGCCAAATGCATCATTGTTTAGAATGTTTATAGGTTAAATCTTGTGTTTGAACGAATTGTTTGGTTTTTGTGTATCAGGTTACTCCAAGAAAGGTGTTGGAATTTAAAAATCCTAAAGAAGCCATATGTGAAGTTGCTGAGAAGCTTGTTGTTGGAAGCCATGGTAAAGGAGCATTACAAAGGTATGTGTGTAGGTTCTGCTTTGTCAGTTTTTTTTTTGTGTGGATAGCTTGTTTAGAGATTAGTTAGGCTTGGTTTGATCCTTTTAAATAAGGTTTTTTTTTTATATGGATAGCTATATTTTTTAGTCAGATTCGTAGCTTTAGTTTGGCATAAACCTTAGAATTATTATCTCAATTTGATAAATGAATTGTTTAACTAAGTGTTTATATAGCGGTATGTTTTAACTGATATACTTTCCATGTTTTTTGATGAATGTGTACTTGTTTGTATCTTTACTTGTTGATTTTTGTTTCTAAATTCAGATATGGATTTTCTACATCATTTGGTTCAATAAAATGAAGAACTAAAAAGCTTTCTAAAGAGTATAATAGTGGTTTGAATGATGATTTGGTGTTGGGAGATCCTACTGTGCCAAGGTTTGTGTTGTGGAATGGGAAACTGATATGTTGCCATCTCTTTTGTTTTCGATTAAGCTTTTCATTTGTTGTTTATTTTCACACAACTACGGATGTAATCTATTTCTCACAAAGCAGATGGATACTTATCATATTGTATGCAATCGTTTATTTAGGTACAACTGATATGTTTAGGTACAACTACGTAAAGGTACAACTGGTATATTTAGGTACAACTACGTAAAGGTACAATTGGTATATTTAGGTACAACTACAAGGTCCTTTTGAGCTTTTTTAAAAAAAAAATAATAATTAAAATTGATATTAAAATGAATTTAAATATGACTGACGTGAAAAAAAAATAAAAATAGACCTTTGGCGGCGGAATATTAATTTAAAAATTATCTGTATTTTGTTGTGTTGTGGATTAAGAACATATGACTTCATGTTATTGTAAACCAAAAAAATATTTAGATTATATTTATGTTCAATTGGTTTTGTAGGTACAACTGGTCTATTTAGGTACAACTACGTGTATGAGTTACTTATAAAAAAGTACAACTAGATCATTTAGGTACAACTGAGACAATTAAAAATAACCTTTTAAAAAATAAAAAGTTAATTAAAATTGGTATTAAATAAATTTAAACGAAGTAAAAAAAAAAAAAATTAAAGATGACGTAAGCATGTTTTTTGGCGGCGGAATATTAATTTTAAATCATCACACGTGTGGTAAGGTGGGCCAAAGACAGCATGATATTAATAAAAAATTGTTTTGTTTTAAACAAAGTTGTACCTAGTTGTCCAGTTGTATTGTCATATTCATAGTTGAACTTTTGCGATTTTTGTGTATTTCCAGTTGGACTTAAATGAAAATTAGTAATTTCTAGTTGGACACATGATGTTACACTATTAATTATCGTTTAAGAGGTTTTCAGAATACAATGTTCAGAAAAACTTGGATTTCACCTCTTTTGGTTCATATGAGATAATCACTTACTAAATCTTCCTTATATTAGAAGAAGTGTGTTATGTGAAAATGAAAACAATAGTTACGAAATTGATAAATTCTGGTTGTATTGATTTCAAATAGTCTATTTTTATATTTGAAGATGTTTTTGGAGAATTTTTCATATAAATCTTAATTTACAATTTATTATAATTTAATAAAAATCATAATACAATAAACGTAGTTGAACTAGTTGAACCAAGAGTATATATTAGGAAAATAATAAATTAGATTTTTATTTATTTAAAATTATTTTTTTAGAGTTCAGGATGTTTTTGGAATCGATATTAGCTCTAATTTATCGTTTTTATATTTGGTGTATAGAAATACATATACATTTATGGTCTTAGTTGTACTCAGTCGAACCTAGTTGTACAAATACGACGAATTCAAATACAGATATGTTCTTAGTTGTATCCAGTCGAACCTAGTTTTATAAATTTGACAAATACTAATACATGTTTTATTTTCCAAATCATTGAATAACTTTGCATGTAAAACATATAGATCTGTAAGTAAAAATGGTTATCAATAATATCATATATTTACTTCGAAATTAATATAACCAAAGTACAACGTTGTTAGCAACTAGAGCATCTACTTTAGTCGGAGTGTTGCCTTTCTTTGATCTTTTTTTCTTCTTAGGCTTCTCAGATTTAGCCTCCTCATCACCATCTTTTTCCTTGGTTCCCATCTCAGTTTCTACACAAAATTCAGCAATTACGAATCAATAGATACGTCCCGTACATTACAGATGAGAAAAACAAGAATCTGAAATAATTACCATTTTCAATTGTTTCACAAAGCATTAACAAGATCTATGATGCCTTCGTTCTCAGCATCATCAGTAGTTTGGTTTAATTCAGTTAGATGATTATTTACAACAATTAAAGCTAATCAAGGCTTACTAGTGTGTAACATCTAGAACTGATGATAAGAATCAGTAACTTCAACCATATACAATAAAAAAACAAAACAAAAGTTTACCTTTCTCAAGATCCTTCTCTTGGTCATCAATCATGACTAAATCAGCATTTCCTACCTCCTTTTGAAGGTCTATTCAACAAATAAACTACAGCTTTATAACACCCTAAGATAAAGGATCACAGAATTCAACAATTGTTATAAACTACAGTTTACCTTGTTCCATTGTCCCCATAAGATCAAGACTGGCCTCAACATCAATGGAATGACCATCTATAGGTTCCTCTTGGTCTGCATCACAAATTTGCTGGTTCTCTCCCATTCTAGTGCCACTTCCATCACCGTTTTCATTGTCTTAAGAAAAAACAGATACAACAATAAAAGAACTATCTGGTGTTGAGTCTAGAAGATTATAAACAATCCAAAATCAATTTGAGAATCCAATTTCAAAACGCAGAAAGATCGAACAATAATTAAGAGTGACGACAGACCTTTCGCAACAGGTGGTGGTGGTGGTTCCGCCGCAATCTTGGCTTCTCCGGAGGTTGGAGGTTCACTGTTCTCGATAGAAGCGCCGCCGCCATCTCCCAACTGAAACAAAAACGGAAATCCCCAAAATCGCCCTAAATATTTCAAACCAGAAGCTCCAGATGGCACGAAAAGATGGGGAAGAAGTAAGGTCTCCGATCAGAAACCTTTGGGCGTTTGGATGAAGGAGATTTATCTTCGGAAGAAGAAGATGGCGGAGTTCTCGCTGCTTCCATTTTTTTTGCTTTTTGTTTTTTTTTCGTTTTAATTTCTAATAATTAATTAAATAAAAAATATTCATTAAGGACAAAATGGAAATAACACATATTAGAGTGGCATTGAGACTCCAAAATGGCAGGCGTGATTAACATTTCCGGTTCGGTGGCAATCTAGCCTCTGACTCAATATAGGAGCTCTGGAGAAATATAGCTTAATCTAGAAGCAATTTTGGATTAAGGGAACCAAAAGTCAAACCTCACGTCAACGTTGAAAATATAAGTATATTGGGCTTTGAAGGCCCAAATTTATCAAATCTCCACACTGTACTAATATAGTATTTGTTTGACCCGCCAAGGTGAAGAATAAACATGAATGATTGTTGTGGCAATTTCAGATTCTCTGACGTTATCTATTTCGATTAGCACAAGGTGAAGCTGAAGCCCATCAATGGCGGATGGGTAGCCTCTGGTTTCTTTGAAGATGTATCGGATTTCAGCTACTTCTAATCTTGTCCCTTTCCTTCCGTCGTCCTCCTTCGTTCCGACACGACGGTGTTATCCTCGCAGAGCTACTCCTTACTCCAGGCGTATCAATCTCAAGCCTCTCACCTCTCGCATTGTTCTCCTCACGCGCCGCCGTCAGCTTGGTCAGATCGTGGAGGAGGTAGAAGCAGCTAAGAAACGGTATGGGAAGCTTAACACAATTGTGATGAACTCAGTTCTAGAAGCTTGCGTTCACTGTGGAAATATCGATTTGGCTCTTCGGATGTTCCATGAGATGGCCGAACCTGGTGGAATTGGAGTCGACTCCATTAGTTACGCCACTATCTTGAAGGTGATTTTTGGTTCTTTCCTCTTAATTTTGAATTTTGATTTCGTGTCATTGTGTGAGAAGAACAAACACAACACCTGAATTTGATTTCGAAAATCGTTTGTTTTGGTTAAGGGATTGGGGAAGGCTCGGAGGATTGACGAAGCGTTCCAAATGTTGGAGACTATAGAGCATGGAACTGTTGCTGGGAATCCCAAGTTGTCATCATCTCTTATCTATGGTCTGCTTGACGCTCTTATCAATGCTGGTAAGATTCTTAAGCTGTAACAGTTTCTCCTGCTCAATAGGCTGCGGCTAATCTTGATTATGTAATCTCGGTGTTCGTGAAATGGCCTGAAGCTGATGCAAAAACACTTGGTATTGATCTAGTGCAGGAGATTTACGTCGTGCCAATGGTCTGCTTGCACGATATGATATTTTGCTTCTAGATCATGGCACCCCGTCAGTTCTCATCTATAACCTGTTGATGAAGGTAATTCTTTACGCATTTAGGCCAGAGAAGCATCATCATGGTATATGTCATCTTGCTTTTGCCATAGTATTTTCTTGTTATATATTTCAGGGCTATGTCAACTCAGAATCTCCGCAAGCTGCAATAAATTTGCTGGATGAAATGTTACGACTTAGATTGGAGCCTGATAGGTTGACTTACAATACTTTGATCCATGCCTGCATCAAGTGTGGCGATATGGATGTGGCTATGAAGTTTTTCAAGGAAATGAAGGTCACACATGTATATTTAAAAGGCTAGTTTTATACTCCAAGTGTTACTCAAAGTAGTACTGGGGTAGAGCTTGGCTCATGGTAATTATGATGTCTTGGTTTTGAATATAATTCAGGAGAAAGCAGAGGAATATTACGACGATTTTCTTCAGCCAGATGTTGTAACATACACCACTTTGGTGAAGGTGAGCCAGCAATCTGGGGATCTCTTTATATATGTAATCTTTATGCGGGAGATGGCCTAGTACTCTTGTTGTTTCTGCTTCTTATGATGACTTTCTACTTTTTAGGGATTTGGGGATGCGAAGGATCTGTTATCACTGCAGGACATATATTTGGAAATGAAATTGTGTGATAACGTGTTCATTGACCGAACTGCATTTACAGCAGTAGTTGATGCTATGCTAAAGTGTGGTTCAACAAGCGGTATGTTACTATGAATTGTTGTTACATTGTTGCTGCTTTCAGCATCCCAGAACATAGATGAGCTTGGAGTAACTTCTTAGGGTCTTTATTGAATATCTTCACAGGGGCCCTTTGTGTATTTGGTGAGATATTGAAGAGAAGTGGAGCTAATGAAGTCTTGCGACCGAAGCCTCACTTGTACCTGTCTATGATGCGTGCGTTTGCTGTCCAAGGGGATTATGGAATGGTTAGAAATCTGTATCTTCGCTTATGGCCGGATTCTTCAGGATCAATCTCCAAGGCGGTTCAACAAGAAGCTGATAATCTCTTGATGGAAGCTGCTCTCAATGCTGGCCAGGTATTAAAAAATTAGATCAACTCTCTGGTAGTGGGCCTTCTAGCGAATGGAAAGTCTTTCCTTTATCCTTTGTCTGGTGTGTATCATTTTCTGATGATACTTGCTTGTCAGGTAATGATTACGAGTCCTCTAACTAATTTTCTGGATTATTTTTCAGCTCGATGAGGCCTTAGGGATTCTTTCAAGTATCGTGAGAAGGTGGAAGGCAATCCCTTGGACGACTAGTGGAGGCATGGTATGATGTGAAAAGTCATTTGCAGACATGAGATATTTGTTTTGGTAAATATGTATTTACTAAGCGGTTATGTCCGATGAAACCTTAGTTGGGTGGTTTTTGTTCAACCGCAGGCTGCTGTCCGCCTAGAAGCATTGTTGGGGTTTTCCAATCTATATTGCGTCCACATCTACTAAGTAAGGTATAGATAACTATTTCCCACACTCTCTATTCACGCAAATGATCTCAGAATGTGAGGTTTGGTGGTTTGCTGTGCTTGCCTCAATTTGTAATCTAATAGTGAGATGTAAGTTTGGTAATTAACAACAATCAACACAGGTGATACCAAGTGAACCAATAGAAAGCATTATGATTCGATTTGAAACCACTCAGCCACTGTTAGGCACTTTACAGTTGAAGAATGTGGTCATGCGGTTTTTCAAGGAGCAAGTTGTACCAATTGTAGACGACCGGGGATGCTGCATAGGCCTTTTGCATCGGGAGGATTGCATCAATGTGAGTTAAACAAAATATTGTTCCACTTCAGCACTTGTTGACATAAAAAAAAGATAGATGAACTGATAGATTTGTGCATTTAAATATTTTCTCGTAGCTTGATGCGCCATTGGTCTCAATGATGAGAAGCCCGCCCACATATGTGAATACAACAACATCGATTGGTCGTGTCGTGGATCTGGTTTTGGAAAAGAAACTTAAGATGGTTATAGTTGTTCATTGCGGAAATCTTAGTGGGAGTGGTTATAGCTCAAAGGCAGTAGGAGCTTTTACAAGAGCACAATTGTATCGGCTATTTGAACCAGAACAACAGCTGCTTTAGTAAATGTAAGTAATATAACATCGCTTCTTATATAAGTTAGTTCTTCCAAATTGTTAGATTGTCACGTTTTTGCATATAGACATATCTCTTTGGGTAAAGAAAAAAAAAACAGATGACTAGTTCATGTTCACAGGAAAAACCATATCATTTGTCCAATACTTATGCTATGCTGAAACACGAAAGAAAATTAACAAGATAGAATAAAAGCACTGACATAGGAAAACTAATAAGACGCAGTTGCAATGTCTGCATGTGATATAATGCAGATGTACATCACTTAGATGCAGCAGTTTCATATCAATAACGGTTTGAAAGGCTCCTCTTCTTCGGGTTCTTCTGCATCTTACTTGCTGTTACATCGTTGTACGCTGTTGGAGATTCCTTCTTCCCTTGCACCACTTCCTTCTTTGTTCCTTCCTCTGGTATTTCTTAACTTGGGCGCTTGTTTCGGTTGCTTCTTCTTTCGCTCTCCTCTTCTTTAACTTCAGCTTCTTCCTGTTCCGCTTCCTTACTTTTTTCAACATTCACAGCTTCATTCATATCCGTAGAAGTAGCAACTGTGTCGCTATTTTCCTCATCATCAACTTTCTTGCTATCAAACTCCTCATAGATCTCAATCTTCTTGCTATCGACCAACACATCTCGTTTCTTCTGCCTAAACCCGCGGAACCAATCACTCGTCTCATCCAAAACTGAAACATTCTCAGGCTCGTTGCTCTCAAACTTATACTCCTCAATGATCTTCAACTCTTTTGCCTCAGCTTCTTCTCTCTGTCTATTGAGATTCTTAAGCTCTTCTCTTAATAGCCGAACCGCGTTGTGTTGCATATACTCCCATTGTTTCATAAGGTTGGTTAGTTGAGAGGAGCCTTGAGGAGTCGAATTCAATAGTTCTGGTAAGCGTGTCAAATCCGCAATGGTTAGTTTCTCTTCAATCGTCACTTCTTTCAATGTGTCTAAATCTCCGGCAGGTTTCTCGACGTTGAACTGTTTGTCAGCTTCAGTTCCAACATCTTCGGGCCACATCGAAGACAAGACTTCGACATCCATTTCCTCAATCTGATCAGTCTCCAGCGGTTTAAACTGGAAATATCCCTCAGCTGTATCGTCTGGTTTGGAGTGATGATCCGCCATGTCAGAGAACTCATCTTGATCATCTGAATAATCATCTGATGTTCCAACTTTGTAGGGTAATATAAATGTGAACGTTGAACCTTCGTTCACCCGGCTTGTCACAGTGAGTTGACCTCCCATTAACTCAACCTGTAAACAAGTATAGAAAGATTAGAATAACAAAGTTCTTTAGTTTCTTTTGTAACGTTGTAAAATCTTTAGTTTACCAGCTGTTTACAAATGGCAAGTCCGAGACCAGTTCCACCGTATTTGCGGGCATGATCAGCGCTTGCTTGCATGTACTTCTTGAACAAACATGGAATAGCGTTTTCTGCACAAGAACACCAAAACATGGACCAGGTTAATATATAGGTTGGTTGGAGTCTTTATCTTTTCATGTTCTTGAGCATTTCTTTATCAGAATTGCTTGCTTGCTTGCCTGGGATTCCAATTCCAGTGTCCCAAACATCACAGCAGATCCAAACTGAAGTCTCGGTCAAACCGTTTTGTTCGTGTTCCTCGGTGTCTGCGTTCAATGCGTTATCCCTCGCAAAGGATGGTTCTGATATCACTTGGAGTTTGATTCCTACATTTCCTTCATGTGTGAATTTGATAGCATTGCTGCAAAAAGCGTTTGAACAAATCAGGAACCGAAACTTGTCATATGCAAATAATCCAGGAATCAGGTAAGAACCTTATCAAATTGGTGAGGATCTGCCGAATCCTTAGAACATCTCCAACTACCTGAACATAAAAAAGGAAAGAAGTTAAAGATCACAAATACTTTACCACATTTAACTCTTTCTGAAAATGTGATGTATGTGTACTAACCTCAATAGGAACATCATCTGCAATGTTTCCTTCTAATGTCAAAGATTTCTTCAGCGATGCTGCAGCTGTCTGAAGCACATGCTTGACCACTTCTCTTGGTCGAAACTTTGTAGCTTCTAATTTCATCACACCTAAAAATAACACACAGACCAAAAAAGATATATGTAATCGAGGATCTGAAACAATGACCACACCACAAGATCAAAAGTTTGAAACTAGACAGTATATTGTACCTGATTCAACCTTGGAAATATCAAGAATGTCGTTGATTAGCTGAAGCACCAAATCCCCAGAAGAGATCATGACATTCAACAACTGTCTTTGCTCTTTATCCAGTTTTGTAGTTGAAAGTATCTCAGCCATTCCCACTACTCCGGATAATGGTGATCTTATCTCATGAGACATTGTCGCTAGCATTTGCTTCGCTCTCATTGTCTCCTCTGCAAAAGAAAAAACACAACACCTAAGTCTAGTTTTCTCATGAATCTTTCTGAAACTTAATCACTTGATTTTTCTGCTTAGCTTTGAACAAACCTGTAATGTGGATGGTCTTGTTCAGTTCTGATTCCATCGCCTTTCTCACTGCGTTATCTTCTCTAAGTTTCGCCATTTTCTCCCTTTTATCTACCTGTAATGCAGAAAGATACAGTGAAAATGTGAAAATGAGAACATAGATTATAAATTTGGTTCAATGATCTTAGCTAACTAACCTGTTCAGTTACTTCCATTCCCATGTAGTTTATACCGATTTTCTCGCCAGCTTTGTTGTAAACAGGCTCAACATATACCAAAAACGTCTTTGATCCGAATAAATCTGTCGTAAATGTGATCTCTCTCTTTGAAGCTTTTCCTTTCTCAAGAACTTCTCTCTTGAAATCTTGATATTCTTTAATGCCACCTCCGTGGAATATCTCAACGTCTGTTTTTCCCAAAATGTCCTGAAATCAGTAAGAAACAGATTTTGATTCAAACACACATTTCCTCAGGAGAATGTATCAATAAATCCAATAGAACAAAAACTCAAAAAGTTTTCTACTAACCTGTTCCCGCAAACTAGGATACTTGTTGTAGATGAACAAGTAACGTAAATCTATATCCTGAAACCCATAAGTAACAAAGGATCAGAGAAACATTACTCGTAAAGATCGAATACAGGATCAAAACCACCTTTACTTAACCTGATGGCCCATTACAATAGGTGCATTCTGAAGTATGAAATGCAAGAAACCTTCAGCTTTCTTAAGATTCTGAGTTAGCTCTTGGACCGGTGCTGACTGACTTTCCATAGTCTTCAAACTCTCACTCAGCTTCTCGATCAATCTCCTTTCTCTCTCAGTACTCGCCTCAAGCATTTTCGGTTTCCAATATGCAACCGTGTCAAACTCCTCATAGATCTCAATCTTTTTGCTATCGTCCTATCGACCAACGCATCTCTTTTTTTATGCCTAAACCTGCGGAATGAATCACTCGTCTCATCCAAAACCGGAACATTCTCAGGCTCGTTGCTCTCAAACTTATACTCCTCAATAATCTTCAACTCTTGTGCCTCAGCTTCTTCTCTCTGTCTATTGAGATTCTTAAGCTCTTCTCTTAGTAGCCGAACCGCATTGTCTTGCATATACTCCCATTGTTTCACAAGGTTGGTTAGTTGAGACGAGCCTTGTTGAGTCGAATTCATTAGTTCTGGTAACCGTGTCAAATCCGCAATGGTCGGTTTCTCTTCAATTGTCACTTCTGTCAACGTGTCTAAATCTCCGGCAGGTTTCTCGACGTTGAACTGTTTGTCAGCTTCAGTTCCAACATCTTCGGGCCACATTGAAGACAAGACTTCGACATCCATTTCCTCAATCTGATCAGTCTCCATTTATCAAAGTTCTCTTCACACAACAACAACACAACGGACCAAACAAATCTCAAATTTCAAACAACTTTTCCTACTCTTGATCTGAACAAAGAATCTGTATCAGACATTTTCAAACACAGATTAGAGTCAGGACAATCTATCTCCATCCAGAATCTTGATCTGTAAAATATGAAAATTCAAATTTTGCAAAGGGTCTACAAAAACTAAGTGTGTGGACCAACTGTAATGGAACATTAGCGGGAAACTTCAAATTATATGATTCGACCTTTAAGAATCTGAAATTTGCAAACCTTCAAAACAAAAAAATTGGATCAGTTTCTTTCTTAGATTGAAATATCAACTAGGATCATAAGTTCACTAATAAACGATAAAATCCGATGAAACTTTTTGTGAGAAATGATCGGAAAACAGTTGGGAAAAAAATACTCTGTGAAGGGTGAAACAGAAAGAAATGGAAAAACGAAAGAGAAAGCAGAAAAACGAAGAAGCTTTACCTTCTCCGGCTCCGGTCACCGGAAAATGAAGAAGAAGAAGAAGGAGAGAGTAGATCTGAAGAGTAGTCTCTGGTCGTCGGGAGTAGAGTAAATAAACTTCAAATGAGCATTGGGAAGAGAATCACCAATGAAGAAAGAGAGAGGACATGTGCTTGCTCATGAGACAGAGAGGTCAATGTAGCTTGATGCGCCATTGGTCTCAATGATGAGAAGCCCGCCCACATGTGTGAGTACAACAACATCGATTGGTCTGCGTGTTAAATCTGGTTTTGGACAAGAAACTTAAGATGGTTATAGTTGTTCATTGTGGAAATCATAGTGGAAGCGGTTATAGCTCAAAGGCAGTAGGAGCTTTTACAAGAGCACAATTGTATCGGCTATTCGAACCAGAACAAAAGCTGCTTTAGTGGATGTAAGTAATATAATATCGCTTCTTATAATATGAGTTAGTTCTTTCGTAGATTGTCACGTTTTTGCATATAGAAATCTCTTAGGGTAAAGAAAAAAAAGCAGATGACTAGTTCATTCACGTTCACAGGCAAACCATATCCTTTGTCCAACACTTGATGCTATGCGAAAACACGAAATAAAATTAACAAGAAACAATAAAAGCACTGACATAGGAAAGCTAATAAGACGCAGTTGCAATGTCTGCATGTGATGTAATGCAGGTAGATGTATATCACTTAGATGCAGCAGTTTCATAGTCAATAACGGTTTGAAAGGCTCCAGCAAGAGCCAAGACCTTGTTCTTCTTCGAGTTCTCTTGCATCTTACTTGCTATTACATCGTTGTAGGCTGTTGGAGATTCCTTCTTCCCTTGCACCACTTCCTTCTTTGTTCCTTCCTCTGGTAATTCTTCTACTTGAGCCTTTGTTTCGGTTGTTTCTTCTTTCGCTTTGCTGCTTTCGCTCTCCTCTTCTTTAACTTCTGCTTCTTCCTGATCCCCTTCCTTACTTTCTCCGACATTCACAGCTTCATGCATATCTGTAGTAGTAGCAACTGTCTCGCTCTTTTCCTCATCATCAACCTTCTTTTTAACTTCTTCCTCTTCTTCACTGTTGTTTTCTTCGGTGTTCTCTGGTTCTTTCGGCTCCTCTATTTGCTCTTTGCTTTTATCCTCATGAATCAGTTCTCCTTTTTCTTCTTCTGTGGAGGCAGCCACTGGACTTGTGGAGGCAGCCACTGGACTGGTCTCCTTCTCTTCACCGGATTCATCCTGTTGTGCAACCTGATCTTTATCTTCCTCTTTCGGTTCTTCTCTGTGGTCAGAAATGTGTACATCGGTCTCAACCTTCACAATCTCTTCTTCGTCCTCGTGAGCAGGCGCAAGAGGAGAAGATTCCGGGGAAATCTCTTTACCCGAAGATTTCTTGGGAACATTCGCAGAACCTTCCTTTTTGCTCTTGGAAGAGCTGCTACCGCTTAGACCGCTCTTCTTTACCCCTGGAGATCCTCTTGAAGCCACAGGAGGTGATTTCACCGCACTGCTTCCTCTGAGACCGCCTCTGCTGCTTCCATGGAAAGATGTAGAACGCAGACCAGTGACAGGCTTCTCCCTTGGAACCGCAGGTTTGTCTCGTGGGTGTGCAGGAGAGGTATTGAGAGATTTCAGGGATGATGAAGTTGATGGAGAAGTCAAAGACGAAGGAGGATGATCAAAGGATCGTCTACGAAGAAGCTTCTGATTGTCTTCGACAGCGTTGTTCTTCCTCAAGAACTTGACCGGGTCAGGTCTCGAGCTGATTGTTGGTTTCAGATAATTAGGCAAAGGCTTCCCAATTGTTTTCCGATCAGATCCATCTGCGTTCGCTTCAGGTTCTGATGATGAGACCGGCTTTGGCTTTCTGCCGAGTGATTTTGATCTGGTTAGGTTTGGTTTTTTAGGTTTCGTTTTCGTTGTACTAGACGTCGTTGCCATTATTAAGAAATCAAATAACGACCTGAGACGCTACCGAACAACGCACAATCAGAACAAAAAAAAATATATTTCAGAAGAATATCATATAAGTAGCCAGCCTTAAAGAGTATCAATCAATTCAGACAAAAATTACTACGAGAAGAAGAAGATGAATACCTTGCGATCAAAGGAGATGAATAATTTTGTTTTTGAACCAAGGAGAAGAGGCGTGTATATCAAGGAACGTAATCTCCAAAGATTTGTGGTTGAAAATTAGGGTTTTCTATTTTATTTTTGAACTCTGTATTTGTAATTGGAGCTTAAATCTCGCATTTCTTAGGTGGTGGTGGTGGAGACCATGAATCCTCCATTTATTTATTTGTTCATAAACAAATTATAACGATTTCGACCGTTTTGGAAAACCGTAGACTTTTGTTTGAGCTAGTCCATCTTTTTATTAAAATGTACATGTTTTTCCACGTAATTACTATTACTTAGATGGTCATACATGTCTAAATTTATTTATTATTATTTTTGTTTCCTTGCAAAAATAATAACTAATTGTATTGTTATTCTATATAATGCTTTACATATTCAATGGAAAAATATATTCTTCCTAATTTAGTTTAACAAAGATAACAATTCTACTTTTTTTTTTTTAATTTTAACAACCCACACATTAAATTAAAAGGCAACTCTGTGATTTGTTGCCTAAAAACAGAACTAACAATTTCATATATTTATTGGTTGTTGATTATTAATAATAAAATGATATATTAGGTATTTTATCATTTTTCATAGATGTAATATAATGTATACATATTTAAATGAAAACGTCATAAATAAAAAGTATGTAAAAACAACTAGCTCTTATAGGGTTCTAACCAAAACTTTCATACCATTTACAGAACTGATGGTTCTAGCAAGAGAGTCTTTGGTGGAGAATTCAGTAAACCACCCACCCCTTTGCTTTTACCGTCATGAATCCTCCTGATCAGCCAAGCAATCATCTCTCCAAATTTCCTGAACAGCTCTTGTAACTCTATATTCTTCATCCCCTAATAGGTTGCTTAATTACATAATAAGAGCACAATGTCTTAAAAGACTAGTAGCTTAGCTAGTAGGCATCTCCAATGGGAAGAGTCAAGAGTCTCGAATTAAAACGACTTTTAAAACGATATATCGATAAAATATTCGGGCCTAGCAATCCTGACATGCACAATACTTTGAATTTGATCAAAGATTGGGTCGTATCCGAAAATCAGAAACTCGACCAAGTCATCATGTTTCCCAAACAAAAAAAGTGACACATGATACATACATTATATATAATGATTAAAGGTTCACGAAATTAAACAAGTACGTGCTGAATTCATATTTCGAAGACAATCAACTACTCCTTTTGTGATAACATGATTGCTTATGTGAAATAAAAAGACACAGGGATTATACATGAAAATGAAAAATGTTCCAAACAAAAAAGAAATGAAAAAAATGCTATAGTGGAGAAATGGTGGTCGATGTATCCACGCTTCAAAAGACATAAAACAACCTTTAAAGTGCAAGCTTTGTATATGAACCTCATAAGTCAGAAGAGTTCTTCTTTTTTTTTTTGTTAATAAACACCGCATAAGAGTTTCGGACGTGTAGTTCTAAGTCTTTGCCTCTTTGGGAATTCCCTACCCAAGGATTCCACGTTTGATATATTTGCGCAATCTATCTATTGTTTTATTTTTTTGATAAACTAATCTATCTATTGTTTTAGCATTTTCAAAATTAAAAGAAACTCCATTGTTACCTATATGAAATTTTAAAGAAAAATGTTGTTAAGGTTTTCTTTTATGAGTTTATCACATATCACATATATATGAGAAAGTCCAAGTTTTTTGTTTTCTGAATTCTGATGCTTTTTTTGGTAAGCTTCTGAATTCTGATGCTAAACAAAGAATATATGTTTTTTTTTGGTAAATACAAAGAATATATGTTTAGTTTATAGGAGAATAATTATGAATTTAGAATTTTTCAAAATAAAAAAAATTATCTTATGCAAAGAAGTAGGGAGTCTCTTCTTGATTTACGCCAAAAAGGACGATACGTTTGTTATTACACCTTTCTCGACATCATCAATATCAACAATTTAATGAAATAATCTAAATCCTTTTTATCTACAAAATCAACTAATCCATTACACTTTCCAACAGTTATAATCTAATCGGCAATCCCATATTATATTAAGAAAACTCATCCATTAATTTCACCAAAAAAATACAAAATTCAATACTCAATTATCATTCCGTCTACAATACGTAACGCCGCTAACGGACAACGGCGTCGTTTTAATTCTTCCTAATACTCTTCCATCCACTGAGGACGACGTCAGTAGTCATCTCAGCCGTCATCTTTAGCTTTCACTGAACCAAACCCGAAATCAACGGTCCTGATCTCTCTAACCGCTTTTCCATATTTGCTACGCCACTTCTTAAAAGCTTTATAAACCCCACAATATTTATTATATATACACATATAAATATACATATCTTCTTCTCCTCTCTCTCTTCTCTACTTCGCTCCACGTTTTTGTTAATTCTCACAGACGGCGGAGAGTAATCTCTCTCTCGGAAAAGGAAAAGAGGTAACGCCGGAAAGTTTTTTTTTTTTCCCTCTCTCTCGCAGCAGCTGACATGGTTTCTCTAAGATGATATCGAGAAGAAAAAAAGTTGATATATTTGTATCAGATTCTCTCTTGTTGTTCTCTGTTTGGATTGAATTTTCAATTTTGGAAGAGTTTTTTTTTCAATTTCACAGTTAGGGTTCGAATCCTGTTAACTTGTAGCTTGATCGGAAAATTTTGAAGGGCAAAGTTTCTTTAATTGTCTCATCTTTGTTTAGATTTGTTGATGGCCTTGTTTCATGGTGAAGCTGGAATCGCGGAGAAAAGGGTTGTTATGTTTATGGAAAGTCCGTCTAATTCGAATCAGACCCTTTCTTTTGGGACCATTAAAGTCACCTCCTTTTTTCTCTCTTTTGGTTTCTTTTTACTTTTTTTTTTTTTTTCTTCATCTACGATCACACAATCATCAGCTTTGTAGCTTGATGTTTATGATTCATCAAGTTATAAACACCAGTTGTTTTCCTCTGGATGATCTATTATCTTCCTTCATGTTGTTTCCGTAAGCTTTTTTTTTTTATGTGGTTGTCTGTTTTTTTTTTTTCTCTCCGTGATGCTTTTTACTTTCAACGACTTGCTTTTTGATTTCGTGGAAGACAATCTTAAAGCTTCCATGACTTTATTGAAGCTATTATTTTATAGGTTTTTCTGTTTGGTGTTAGTGGATTATTACTATTTGATATAGCTCTGGCTGGATGCACTTTTTAACCTGGATTGATACTTGTTTTTGTCTGCAGGGAAAGTGTTTCTTTGATTTATGGATGGATGTGCGGGTAAACGATCTGTTGACCGGTTGGTTGGGCCTCGGAAAGCTACTGGTCTTATCCTGCGTGACAATATGAACAAGACAGATGGTAAGACTGATCCTTTCTGCAGCCGAGTTGGTTGTAGTGCAAAGGTAACTTCTACCAAGAGATCCCGGATTGGCTCTACGGACAACAATACAAAAGTTGCTCTGCCTCCGGTTCCGTCTTCCTCACATGGAAAGGAAATTGTTGGTAGTTCATCTCGAACTCCTGGTGGATTTGGATACTTAAGAAAGCCAGCCAAAGTTACTCCCAGAAGAAAGCCGTCATCTAGTTTAGACACAGAATCTTCGGAAAAGACTAGTATTCATTATGATCCAGCTGCAACAGAGCCTACACTTCCACGCCAAAAGAATAAAAGAGGCACAATCAATGTTCATCCTCAAAGCGCTTTCTCTGGAGAAGTCGTGTTGACAAAGGCAGGAAGCTCAAGTAGAGGAACCAGCAGAAGTAGTCATCAGAAGTCTGAATTGGGCACCCGAGATGCTCTGACGGGTCCTTCTGTTTCCACATCTTCTGATAACAGCGAGCACACTGTAAGAGGCGGTTTGAGCAGGAATAGATTGAGGAACTTGAGTTGCAATTCTGTGTCTGATGTTCTTCCAACTAACTCAAACTCAGCAACAAAAATCAGTGTGACTAAAAAGAAGAAAAACTCTGATGGAGAGAGCAGCTCCTCTAGCAAAGGCAGTAAGACTAGTGTGTTGGTGCCAAAGGTAAGGAGTCAAATTTCTTCTCATGGCAATGGCATCACAGTTTCTGATAACAGAAGAAATCGAATAGTACCAAGTATTAGGGACAGCAGTGTTGGTTCAGGTGGTGGTAGGAGATCTGGTTATATTGGTAGATCAGAGCGACTTGGAGCTGTTGCATCCTCTGCTACTTCTCGACAAATGCCTCATCCTGCAACACCAACTGATCCCAATCCTTCTCTTTCGTTTTTTCCATCAGATAGATACAGTAGGCCAAACAGTAGTACTGGACGTGTACATAGCACAATGCCTGGTAGCCCCACGGAAGCTGACCCTTCAAGCTCTTTGGTGAACCGGGATGGTTTGAGTCACTACAACATGAATGGTATTGCAGAGGTAGTTTCCGTCACCATTTTGTCTGATGTTATTGACATGTTCCTGAGTGGTCGTGAATCGTGCTAACACAATACTATTTTGAAAATCTTTCAGGTATTGTTGGCCCTAGAAAGGATTGAACATGATGAAGAGCTTACATATGAGGTACTAAGCAGCTTGGTATATTGATATGAACAAGTTTTGTCTGAGCTTATGGTTTTTCTGATGTTTCTACTTTGTGTTCTGCTTCTTTTCCCATAGCAACTGGCTTCTTTGGAGACCAATCTATTCTCAAGTGGTATGTTCAGATTCTTCGATCAGCATAGAGATATGAGGCTTGACATTGATAACATGTCATATGAGGTCAGTCTGGCATGTTTGACTTCTTGGTCCTTGGACTATTCAATCAAAAGTCTATGAAAGCTAAAAGCATATGAATACAAATCTTGCAGGAACTACTAGCTTTGGGGGAGAAAATGGGTACAGTGAGCACAGCTCTAAGCGAAGAAGCACTCTCGAGAAGCCTCAAGCAAAGCACTTATCAGAAGACAGATGAAACCGGTTCCATTTCTCTGAGTAAGGAAGATGATATCAAGTGCAGTATTTGCCAGGTCTCTTTTGTTTCTCTATCTTCACCCTAATTTCTACCCCAAACCAGACTGCTTTGAGTAGTAAAAGGGTATTAGTGAAAACGAAGATGTTAATGTGCTTTGATATATGCAGGAAGAGTTTGTTGATGGAGATGAAGTAGGGACTATGCCATGTCAACATATGTACCATGTGAGCTGCGTACAACAATGGTTGCGGATGAAGAATTGGTGCCCAATCTGCAAAACCTCTGCGGAAGAGGAGTAATCATTTTAGTGAATAATGCCAACACCAGTTTTAGGTTTGTGGGATGACTCCAAGATGATGCAGATACATTGCTTTTTTCTTCACCAAGTGCTTGTCTCTACATCATCTTGCTCTCTCTCTCTTTTTTTTTTTTTTTTTTTTTTTCACAACTCTCTCTCTCTTTACTTTTCTTTTGTACATATAACAATATATTTCTTTTGACCCAATTCGGTACAAATGGGTAAATAAGATCAGGTGACCATATCCTTCTCTTTCTGTATTAAAAGCTCAACTTTTGATTTGAACCTGAAACATTTTTTGGTTTATACAAACAACTATACTCTCTTTCTGCACTCTTCATACTCCTCAAGAGTCAAGACTACACTGAGTTATATATATATATATCATACGGGAATACTAGCATGTCACTCTCTATAGAATTGTTAGGGAAAATTGCAAGATAAAATCCTATATATAGTAGTTTCACTCTGAAAATCAGTCTTATTAGTATAGTGTCTCAAGTTATTTGCATGATAGTGCAGAAAACAAAACATTGTGTTTTGCATTTTAGAATGTTTGATATCACTTATCTTAACTTTGATCTTGGAGAGAAATTTTATCTTAACTTTGATCTCCACTCTTTTTTGTACTGAGTTTATTACCTTAGGAAGATTATATAATGTCATACTCTACAGAATTATTGGAAATAAAAAGGAGAAAGATTTATTGTGTTAAACACCTTTAAGACAAAATTGGATAAATTGAATTACAGACTAAAATTTGATCAAATGTTTGCATATCTATGATATTTCCTGATAATGCATTGCAGACAAAACTTGGGACGACTCAATTTGTAATGAACAAGTAAAAATCTTACAACAACAGAGAATTTTTATGAGTCTTCGATAATCCGAGTAACTTTGCCCATAGCAACAGTTCTTCCTGATGATCTAAGGAACACTCTTCCAAGAGCTCTACTTTCAGAAAATGTCTCCACACAAACTGGATTTTGGAGACTAACCTGCAGTTACAACCAAAAGATTATTAGATCGAATCAGTTGTTGTAATAATTTACCTCATAAGCCATAGAGATTTTCAAACCTCAAGCATTGCACTCTGTTTCGCAGTTAGACAACGAGGAGACTTCTTTGTTGGCTGCCCTGTTTTGGGATCAAGCATTGCCACAAGTTTCACAACTGTTGCTGCTTCCTTAGCATGATGCACATGAAACTCCAACTATAATGATTGAATTACAATGGAAAGGATCAGAATACATGGAACGGATTATAGAGAATCGAGGAAGAGGGAAAGAGAGGCCTTTTTTGTTTTTTGTTTTACCTGAGAACCAAGCAAGATCGGTGTTGCGCCCTCCAAGACGAGCACCATCAATTCCAAATGAGTTGCTACTGATACAGGGAAATCAGGATGGCACAATACATCTCCTGCCATTACTTGATTTGCATCGATCCCTTGCAAAGCTATCGCTACGTTATCTCCAGCTCTTGCAATGGTGCAAGCCTGAGAGTCACGCTCCAGAGACCGCACGGTTCCTTGATCTCCCGATGGCATAATCATTATCTAGCAGAAAGTTCCAGTAATGTAAATAATCAGTTGAAGCAGTTTCATTCATTTCATTAAACAAGAGACTAGAGGCACATCCGCAAGAAAGTAAATCGATCAGAAGCTATTGATAACAAAGGGAACTTGATACTGTGAAACCTTTCCAACACCCAAACTGATTTTGTACACAATATAGTAATTCTTGGCATTTGATGTTGAAAATTCAATCATGGGTTTAGGTCGAGCTACTCAGATATCGAAATGGAAATTAGGTAAAATCACCAGAAAAGCGTATCCTAAGGTTAATTCAGGTAGATAGATATAAAATCACCAATCATGCAACCAAACGAGAAGAATAACTTCCCATTGTGAAACTTGTGTACCTTAGATCCTGGCCGAACAGCTCCAGCTTCAAGTTTGCCACATGCAGATACCTGCCCTTGCGAAGTTGATCTTACAGCATCACATATAGGCATGAGTAGAGGCTTTGAGACGTCTCTATCAGGAGACTTGACAGAGTCAACGACATCCAATAAACATGGACCTTGATACCTGTATTAGCAAAAAATTATTTCATTGCCTATTTCGAGCATGCTAAGCAATTTACCAGCTATCTGTACCAGAAATGCCAGGTCAGGTATCGAGAAAGGAAAAACAGGAGCATACCATGAGGATAGGCGATTGTCAGAGGGAGCTACCACCAAGTTTTGGTTTTCCATGGCACTTAATGGAATCCATGTCAGAGAAGAATCCTTAAAACGGCAGGATTGCAAAAAAGATCCAACATGCTGCTTAATCAAATCAAATCTTTCCTTTGAGTAGCCAACAATATCCATTTTGTTGACTGCAACTATGACTTGCTCCACGCCAAAGCCTCTCAGAACCCGTGCATGCTCCCTTGTCTGGCCTTTCAAATTATCAAAACCAGCTTCAAAAGCACCAACAGATGCATCTATGACAAGAATCGCAGCATCTGCTTGTGTTGCTCCTGCTATCATGTTTGGAACAAAATCTTTGTGTCCAGGAGAGTCGAGCAAAACAACATGATGTCTTTTGGAGTTGAAATAAGCAACAGCCACAGTCATTGTTATTCCTCGTTCTCTCTCTTCAGCACTCTCATCCAATGCCCAGGCATATGCAAAGGACCCTTTGCCCTGATCAGATCAGAAAGACAATGTCAAGCAAACGGAGCAGAATACTGAAAATTCGAGTATCTAAGATCCAAACAAAACAACAAGTTACCTGCAACTTTGCTTCTTTCTCATACTTATGCATTTGCTTCTGCGATATTCTTCCCAATAGATGCAATAATCTACCCGAAAGTGTTGACTTACCGGAATCAACATGCCCCACCTACAATCAGATTGCAATTATCAGTACTCTGCCTGGACAAAAATCAATAAATAGTCGCCAGTAATCGAAGAAACTCACGATGGCAAGATTAAGCTGGCTTAGTGCATCTGATTCTTTATCAAGAAGCATCCACTCCTCTGGCTTATGCTTAGATTGTGATCTTGGTCCTCTGATTTTAATATCACTGGAGTTTTCTGTTTCCCCAATCAAAGACATCTTGTTCATAGTACCGGTAAGACTCTCTGACGTCTCCAAATATTTGGAGGAAGAACTTGTCTCATTAGACATATCTGCTTTTGCTTTTGGCAAACTTTTTCCCGATTTTATGCCACCAGCACCACCCTTTGAAACACTATTATCAAGTTTATCATGTCTACCTCGGGAGCTTGTTTCGGAACTATCTCCTCCTTTTTTAAAAGGTTTCTGTTCTGCGCTATCTTGCTTCTCCTTCTGTCTCATACTAGCATCACCTGAGGCTTAAGAGTTAAGAACCCAATTCAAAAACGAAAACCTTTATTAAAAATTAGAAACAGAACAGAGTAAAACGCCCAAAGAGAATAACTTGGAGGAAATTCACAAACAAGTTTCAGCCATATTAATAAGAAAAATAACCCAAAACTAAAAAGGAAACGAAACAATAAGAGAAATCCTGTTGCAATAAGTAATTGAACTATAAATCCTAGTTAGACTAGGACTTGAGCTTATGTTTCCTTTTCTCTACCTCACTACGTGAATAGACTATCCAAGGCGTCATTGGATCCGTATCAATATAGGTTTCAGAATCTAATCCGTACAATAACATTACAGCATCAAACTCAAAGTGAAAACCAAGTGTGGATACCTTTTGGACCAGTTTTTGAGGATGTTAGTCCATTGGAGACTAAATCATCTGGCGATGGAGCATCAAACTTGAAAGGTGCTATACACAAGTTGAAAAGGAAATGTCAGAATAACGCATTTACAACAGCACAATTGCAAAGACCCAACTATAGAATCTCAACACGAACAGCTTGTCATGATAACTGAAGAACAGAAAACACTATCAAACTACAGCAAGTTCACAACCTATACTAACGCAGGAATTTTTAGAACTAAAGGCCTTGTGGAAATCATGAATATTCCCACGGGAAATTCCAGGCAGAGTTCCCTGATCCATCACAAGATTCTTGTGTGCAGGAAGATAAAGAACAGCCCTTTTCGGTGTATTAGATGGAACTGATCCGAAAAGGGACTTTGCCAATTTGGATACCACGGGTTCTTTGCATCTGCCTTCAACTGCATAAAACACATCTATTCTATAATTAAACACCTAGAATACCAAAATCATCACAATTATAAAAACCACAGTTACTACTATTTCTAAACATAAACCAATAGCTTGATCAAGTGACCTCAAAAAACAAAACATCCGAGATATATCAGACAAGATGCAATAGTTCGTGTATCCTACGCAGAGGCAAAGAGAGATTGCATACATACAAAGTATCACTGATATAGAATAGAGGAGAGAAAATATAGTACTTGTAGTCTTGTTGATACTTTGATTTCCTGCTACAGGATGACGAAGAACGCCGCAGATATCACACACAAACATACTCTCATCATTGTCATATGTACAGATAGCACATCGCCAAAGCCCTTGCTTAGCAATTTCTTCCTTTGGTTCAGCAGCTTCCTCTTCTTCTGCAGTTAAAAATAACAGGAAAACAAATCATAAACCAAGTTCAAGAGAGACCATTAACCACCACAAGAAAGGTAATGAGAAGATGTTTATACCGTGTTCTTCAATATCTACATCATAGTCATAATCATAAGCATCGTCCTCATCATCAAAACCATCATCATAATCATCGAAATTGGATAATCCTTTACGAGGCATAGTTAGTTTCTGCGAACAAGGGCAAACAGAAATTGTATGTAAGTAAAGTTTCAATTCTGTATAACAAACACATCACCTAGAAAACTTATATAGTCACCATTAATGAATTCAGACAAAGTTGTAAGATAATAAAACCGACATGACTCAGAAGCAAAAGCTCCTACACTTGTTCTGACTTAAACTCATAAATAATCAGAAGTATGAGAATTAAGACATCTTCAGAAGCACTTTACGACGATGATTGTGAGAATCACAAGAATCCAAATCCAAATTCACGAACTTTGAGCTTAACACAGAATATTGATCCAAACACTTACAGAAACTAGTTGTAGAGCAGAATTGATTTACGAAAAACGTTCCTTGGAATCCAACTTCTCCGCCTGTAAATTTTGCTTTGAGTTTGAGGTAATTCGTCGCCTGTTGATGCCGACGATAAAGGGTCCGGATCTGGGTTTGGATCCGGATTCGGGTTTCGATTGGATAGAGTACGAATATGGAAAACACACAAAAACGTAAAGAATTAAGTTGGGCTTTTAACGGGCCTATCTACTGCATCAAGAACCTCTGATATTTTCATGATCCGAACAAATCAAAAGAGACAAAAATAGAAAATTAGTTTTTTTTTTTTTAACACCAGAAAATTAGTTTATAGTTCCAAGATAAAAATTAACATGTTTTTTGGATCGATACAAAATAAATGGTAAAAAAAGTTTGAACTGGTAGTTTCGGACTCAAGTCACTCAACACAAATTTCACTTCACTTTTACATATAAAACCAAAAAGGAACACAATTCTTACATCGATCGATCACCATTCACCACAATTACAAAGCTACAAAACAAAATAATTAACAACATATTTAGGTAATGTGCCACCTTTTGCAACACTACTCTTGTCCCAAACAAAAAGAAAAATAAAGAAGCATGCACGTGCACATGCGACAAACTTGGAGAACCAGTTAAAAACACATACAGTATTAACAAATAAACACAATCTAACTTAGTGATGATAATCCAATAGTCATCGCTTTGTTTGTCGAATTTAAAGAGCTGCACACATCTTCTCTTTCACCTTTACGTAGAATCATTAATTCACACTGCAGATTCCGATCGATTTTGATATTATAAGATTTATGTCTGGAATTTCCCGGTTGAAACAAAACAAACACAAACTATAGACCTCTTGGTCGAAAGTAATTAACTCGAGTGGGATTTCATTTGAAATCGCGGACGTGGAAGGAATTAGGGTTCTTGACAACGATGTCGTACATGTAAACGGAGTTGAACTTGGAGAAGTCTCTTGGTAAGGAGATGAGGTCGATGGAGGATCGTTTGTGGTACTGGATGAGATCGGAGTCTCCACTGAAGTATCTTTCCCACCCGAGGCTCCTTAAGATTTGTTCAAGCGACGAGTGAGAAGAGACGGCTTCACCGGTCGGCAAGTAAACCAAGACATATCTCCGGCCGTTTGTCTGTGTGGCTACTCCTTCGGACTGGTTCGGGTTCTCCACTAGACGTATCACTCCGTTGTTGAACACCCAAACGCCTGACATGGCCTCACAAAATGAGTTTTGTTATGTATATATAAAGAGCGAGAGAGAGGTGTATTTTTGGTGTTTAGTTATGAATTTATGAGAGAGTTTGTGTGTGAGCTCTGTATTTATAGCCATGAGAAGGTGGTTATCTCTTTTTACATTTAAAACAAAAAAAAAAAAAAACGTTTTTGGATATGAGACCAGAGATTTTTATCACAGCCGCCTTTTCAAGCATGAAGTTGAACAATACCTCCAATTTTAAATAGAGCAATTATTTATTTATTTTTACAAAGTGAAATTTCTTTTTAGTTATATTGAAATTTGTCTTTTAGACAAAGTGTGGATTCACAAGCCAAAGAAATATCATTTGCTTGAGATAAATAAATATGGTACATAGAACAATTATATATATAAGAGATGATCGACTTAGGTGATAACTTTTTGGACGTTAATAATAGAACTAGACGAAAAATTGAACGCATAGAAACTAATTTAATTAAACAAGACACATCCTTGCTAAAAACATTATAGAAATTAAATGAAATCATTGCTAAAACATCACTAGTTTATTTGGTTTATATTCTCGATAGTGACCTACAATTTTAAAAACAATGAATGAGGGATTGGGAGAACATAGAAAGCCGACACACTTGAATAAATTATATAAAATTCTGTCTCAATCGTATGGAGAATCTAGATATTGTGGATCATGCTTATACCATTCCTCAATTCTTCTCGATCTAATTAAACAAAAATTGTTAATATTCGATAGGGCTTTTTTTTGCTGGTTAATGGTTGATTGCATCTATAATCAAACTTTTTTAAAATGGGCTTTCTTTGATTTCTTTTTATAGTTTTATGACTTTTACTGATCTAACACCTATGTAAATGTTTTTAAAGCTGTCTATTGTTTTTCAGAATGGCAAAAATACTAAAGATGCTTCAGAAGCTTACTAGTAATTGATAGTTTAGGGTAATAGTATTACCGTAATACTATATATGTATATACGAAACCTTAATTTTAGGGTAACTCTAACAAGTTTGGATCCACCCTACTCAGCATTTTTTGCAAAAATTCAGCATACACAACACATGGAAAGGAGCCCTAATGGTGGGGGCTAATTCATTTCCGAATAGCATATATGTATGAGAGAATCACGTATTCAATTGTCTACGAGACTATTCTCCATCAATTGATAACTATACTTTTCGATTAAATAATAATAGTATTAGTTATCCGAGGCTAGTCGACGTAGTTATTATTTACCAAAAATATATTTTTCTAGCCAGCCAATTTCCGATTTCATTATAGTACATACCGAGAGAGCTTAATACGTCACTGACCGAATCATGCATTCTTAAATCTTATTATTGAAGACATCGTTTTCATATATATTAAAGAGAAATTCGTATTCTGATTACATAAGTAGTAAAACGGAATATGTACTCTAGTTAACGTCTCGTTCAAGGAACGAGTGTTTTATTTCGACATGAATGGAATTAGAACAGCAAGCCGACCACGAGTTCGAACAAACTTTGTGTACGTATTGATCATTTGCATTTTACATACTGATTCTAGAATCATATTAGTTTGACCCATAATCAAGAAGCATAAAAACTCAATATATATATATATATATATATATATATATATATATATATATATATATTTTTTTCCGATCAAATTTGTTCATCTTATAATATTCGGGCAGTGTATAAAGAAGTGGATAAATATATAATATATATATATATATATATCTCAAATACTAATATTAACGGTAAAATTAAAGCCAGGGCCGTCCCTGAACACAGCAGGGTGAAACAATTGTTTTGGGCCCCCAAAATTCTACACATTTTTTCTTTACAAAATAGGCCCCCAAATTTATTTTATTTTTATAAAAAGGCCTCCAATTTTAGAAACTACTATAAAATCTTTAAATTTTTTTAGGCCCCCAAAATTTCAGGACCGGCCCTGACTAAAGCTAAAGATAAAGATGCATGGATGGGCAAATGAGTGTGGAGATGCCAAGAGTTGTTTTTTTTTTCCTCACCAAGAGTTGTTTAATACGGAATTAGAACTAATTAAAGGTATATGTAGATTGGGGAATATATACAAAAGAAGACGCATATTTTTGTTCCATGTTTATTATAAAGTTTTAAAATGTGTTGGATGAAGAAAAGAACATCACTAAACTATATATAAATGATCTGGTGGTAGGGGATGCATTGTTCGGAATAATAAAATGATTATCTGATAATTAACAAAGTCTAACGTTGTCTTTTCATGCCTCCTTCGGACACAAATGTAATCAGTAGATTAGTGATTTAACCAGGTTAGGCTCTTCTTAGTATATGATATTTGACTGATAAAGAATGTGAATTATGCAAATGAATGAAAACACTTTATCAAAAATATACGGTAGATAGAATCATTCATCGTGTATTAAAGGTAAAATTATAAACTATAAACATGTTGCAAAATAAAAGTTTCCATTGTGAATCCTTGTCATGTACACCTGTTAAAAGATTTAGTTACAGAAAACTTATATCACATCACACAAAAGTTATAAACTATCATTGCTGTGGTGGATTCATCATCATTGAAGGGTGTAGCAACTCTTTATCCTCTATGTTAGCAACATACTCAAGCACACGCAAATCAATCAAAGCAGTCCCTACTCCCTCCGCTTGGAGAAGACCGCGAAAACCGTCCACAAGATCCTCCTTACTAGTATCAGGCTTTCGGCAACGCCTTATTACTCTGGAATAAGCATAAACAGGCTGATAGAAACATTTGAAACTGCTACCAGTTGGCTTCACAAAATCAAACAGAGGTTCTGTACCCACTCTCTTCATCAACTCGTCCCAAAAATACTTCCCATAACGCGCAACAAACACAGCTGTCAGGATAATAGAACCAAGCTCCTTGGGCTTTATTGCTTCAGGAAAGAATGACAACTTGTCAGGGATATCAAAAAGTGGTTTCCTCACAGGAGGCTCAAGATCGCAGGTTAATCTCACTGGAGGCTGGGGCTGAGTACGGTATTCAGTAACCTTTTCCTTGTAATATGCGTGATAAGGGTCTGAGGGATGCAAGAAATTGAATACTGCATTTTCCACATCAGCGGCAAATATCCGTCTCTCAAACTCCAACGCACGAGCATCCCCAACTTTGGCAACTACGTATGCCGTTTCCTCGAGACAATTTTTGATCTCTGGAGGTGGTTCAGAGACTGCTTCTTCCAGATTCGGATTGCTTTGGACCGACATGTTTTTTCTACAAGCAGAGATACATTATTAGGATCAGATACGGAGATAATTTTGGAAAATGAATATCAATTCACGAAACAATGAAATCAGATTCTCAGAACTGCAGTTTTTTTTTTGTTTTTGACCTAATATGCGGTTTGAAATAATCTACCAGATCTACTGAAATTGGTTTGGTTAACGTGGAGATCAAGAAGGCAGAGAGACTGAGACAAAGAAGAGGTATCGGAGACGCGAGTAACTACTTAAGGTTTCGGACTTCAGAGAGAGATAAGAAACACCGTACCTCAAGCCGGGAAGGAAACGCCGGGAAAAAGCAGAGAACGAACGATTTCGTGAGCTAAAGCTTTGGAAATCGACGAAGAAGATAACTCCTACCAAGTAATAAACCCTTTTTTATGTTCAACAAGTAATAAACCCTAGGTTAACTCGTGTTCCGGTTTTCCAATGGGCCTTAATTAATTGTGCCTATATTTTGATCCATAATATTTTGTTGGGCCCATAGTTTCACATTCTAATCGTTGCGCCTAATAAGACCCTCGATATCACATTCGGAGGCTTCGAATCTCTCTTTTTTTTTCGTCAGGCTTCGAATCTCATGTGGATTAGTCTGACTGACTGTTCGTTCAAACACGGTTTCCGTGAACTTTGAAGAACACAAAAGCGGCCATCTCTGTCATGGCCATTTCTCAATTGAATAAGCTATATGCATCTGCTTCTCCTACTTCTCAGGAAACAGGTTTCTTTTTCATTCAAATTTGGTTTCGTTTTTTCTTGATTTTGAACGCAATGTTGAAGATTGTTTATGGTCATGTGGTTCGTGACTTTTATCAGGAAGAACGTGTAGATACGCGGGTCAAGCAGTGGTAACTAAAAACCTTCTCTGCTCGAGCTTATTGAATTTGGGCGTTTAGGGTTTGATGGAATTGTTACTTTGGTCCACAGAGAGCTCTTCCTATACGAGTAATAACAGTTGGGAAAAAGAGATCAGAAGGTGTTCGACTCTTGGTCGATGAATACAAAACCAAGCTTAAACCTTATTGCTCCTTTGAAGATTCACTGGTTCGCTCCAATCCTCGAAATGCTCAGTAAGTTTCCTTCTAGTTGAAAGACCCAACTCAGTAAATTTGATTGTTGGTAGCTTTCTCTGGAAACCAATAGTCTTTTATTCACAGGGATGTTAGAGCTCAGGTTGAGGATGAAGAGGTGGCTATGATGAAGCTTATTGGGTCTGATGATTGGGTATTAATAGTAATCTCCTTAGATTTAGTCAATGTCATTGTTTATTCTAGATGGGTCCGTCTGATTGTGAGATTTCATTTTTAGGTTGTGGTGCTTGACGAGAGAGGCCGCGACATTGATTCAGAGGCCATGGCTGAGTTAATAGGGGATGCCGGAAATAGTGTAAGCTTGTTATAGATACCCTCTCTTTGTTGAAATATCACCCATATTCTGCTTGGAAAGTAGTCAAATTGATTGTATGTATTGACTTTTTGGGTTTGAATCTAGTCTCACCTTGGAAAAACTGTCTTTATGAATGAAAAAAGCTTAAGATGGTCACTCAGCCTTTGGTGTGGCTATCTCTGTTTCCAGGGAGCTTCGCGGATCTCGTTTTGTATAGGTGGAGCTTATGGACATGGAAGACAAGTGAGGAAGCGAGCTAATGTGACCATTAGACTTTCCTCCATGGTCCTGAATCATCAGATTGCTCTTGTGGTGCTGATCGAACAGCTTTACAGGTGAAACCATTGTTGCTTCTGGTCTTGCATTCCAATTACACTTTCATATGTTGTAATGGGTTTTCTGTTTTCAGGTCATGGACTATTCTCAAGGGACAAAATTACCATCATTGATGATGCATGAATCTCTACTTTTTGGTTGCTTTATCGTGTACAAAGAAGCTGCATTGCTAAAAAGCTTCTCTGCTGATAGTTGTATGAGAAATTGTATATTGTACGACGGAAGTTTGCTATCCAAATTTGTTTGCTTCTGATCTAGATTAGATTCCTGTCGTCGAGTGGGACTTCTGTTTTTGTTTGTAGCATAACTATTGTTGTGTTCATATAACGATTGAATGAATGCGGAAGCAAATGATCCTTCTCTATATTCCATCTAGTGCAAGGTGATATGATCCCCTTATGGTCTATAAGGCTAAGAAAGATCGAAAAACAAAGATCTTGATTCCATTATTTAGGTATCCATTTCTGATTTATGTTCATTCACCCTCCTTAGTATTGTTTATTCATAAAAAGCATCCTCTAAATCAACTTTCTTGGCCAAAACAGATGACACTAGAGCTGAGACAAGATAGGAACCATTTCGGGCCATGGCTTAGACAATGCGACAAGCGGCTCAGCCTTAGCCATTGCCACACCAAACACAGGCCTCATATCTATGTCTCCTTCTTCTACCTTTTCCAACTCAAAACACTGAACCAATGCCCCAACAGCAAGCGCCACTACCCTCATTCCAAGTCCAGCTGCAGGACACGCCCGCCTTCCAACTCCAAATGGCAGAAACCTAAAACCATCTCTATCGCCAACAAACCCTTCAAATCTCTCCGGCTTGAAAACATCAGCTTCTTCCCAAAGCTCACCGTCCCTATGAACAGCCCAAGCATTCACCAATAACATCGTGTTTTCAGGAATCTCGTAGTTGTCTAAGTTGAATCTCTTGGATGAGCAGTGAGGAAGCAAGAGTGGAGCTGCAGGATATAGCCTAAGCGTCTCATAGATGACACATCGGAGATAAGGTAAGCTCGAGAGATCCGAGTCTTGTATAAGCCCTTTGTGTTTAACATTAGATTTAATTTCTTCTCTGAGCTTCTCAAGCTTATCTGGATGGTTCAGTAAAAGCGACATTGCCCATTCCATTGCCACAGGTGAAGTATCCGTTCCGCCGTTGAACATTAGTACTACGATTCCTTTGATAACATCATCTGCGTAAAATTCAGGTTCTGATTCTTGAAGCTTCAAGAATTTCTCTACTAGTGAACCAGTGGAATCAAATTTCTTCATTCGAATGTCATCAATGAGACGCTGAAGATACTCATCTCTCATCCTCTGCATCTCAATCACTCTCTTCTCCAGACCTTTGTACCCAATCCACCTCAAGACTGGGAAATAATCGCAGACATTCATCGACATGCTCGAGAAAAACCTCAATTTGAAATCATCCAAGAACCTCTTCTCTGATTCCGGATCGCTCTCTTCGACCCCACGATTCCCAGACACTAATCTAAGCATGACATGAGCTGTGAGAAGAGTGAATTGATACTTGAGATCCACTCTCCGAGAGTCACGGGATAATCTGAAGAGATTCGAACAGAGAGTGGACACTTCTTCATTTCGTATGTAAGCATTCTTCTGTAGGCTGACGGAGGAGAAGACCTCGAGAGTGGAGAGACGTCGGAGAGTTCGCCAGAGATCGCCATAAGGAGCAAATCCGAAGTTTTTGTAGCCGTAGCTGAAGTGATCAGAGGTGATGGTCTTGGGACGATTAGCAAGGGTTGTGTCGTGATTGGTGAAGCATTTTTCGATGGAATCTGGAGAAGAAAGGGTCAAAACGGCACGGCACCCGAATTTGAGGAACAGAACTGGTCCGTAGTTTGAAGAGAGATGATGTAGAGCTTGTGGTAAAGGATACTTCTTGATGAGGTGAAGATGACCGATGATCGGAAGTGGCGTAGGGCTTGGAGGTAATTTAAAGTTTAGGCTCCACAGGAACTTCTTGGTGATGAAGAAGATCAAAGTAGCTGTGAGGAAGAAGAAGAAGATGAACCAGAGATTTTCCATTTTCCTTTTTTGGTCAGTCTCGTAAACTATCAGAAGAAGAAAAAATAGAACCAAAAACTTTCCGTTGACCAAACCGTTTTGGTCTCACGACTCTCAACATTAATCAACTAGAACCTCTATAACTCTATTTAACTCCGTTAATTACCGTAGAATTTTTGTCTATTCTTAAACAGTGTCGTTTTATTCTCAATCTTGTGTTAATGATTTTGAAAAAACTTCTAGACTTTATAAATTCTTGTGGTCGTGGATTTAGTTTTTTATATAAATAAAGACAATTTTAGTTAATCCCTAGTTATTATGGAATTCCATATCAAAAGGATTATGATTTACTTAATCTTTCATGATTATATGGATTTTCAAATAAATAGGGTTAGCTAAAATTCTTTCTTATATATCAACTAGAAAATCGGGAAAAAAATTATAGGAAGTTGAAGTTTATATCAAAATCATTTATACATAACACAAGCTTTTGAGTTTTGACTAAAAATAAAATGAATAAAACAGACTAGCAGTGATTAATTAACATAAGATTTTGTTTGGACATTTAGAAATCTATTCTAATCAACCTTTATAGGACTTTATCTTTGTCAAAATGGGAATTTAGTTTTTAGATTAAATAAGATATGTTATAGTGATATTTGTCAATTACTGAATATTAAAATAATGATATAAAATTGAAAAATTTACCTTAATCTTTCATATTTTCCCAGTGAAAAGTTTTTACTAAATTTATCTCCAAACAAAATTGGACCCTATTTAAGAAAGAGATCCCTTTAAGAAACATTGGTATCATATTTCACATTTATCTATTTCCTTTGTCTTTTGTGTATTTCCTTGGTCATTTTTTTTAATCTTGGGTATCCTTTTGTCTGTGTGTTTCAACTCTGCATTATTCAATTTTTTCGGTGAAAAATGACTTCTTTAGGGTTCCGCTTCTTCGCTCTGGTCTTGCTTTTAGCAAGAGAAACTTCATCTTCCAGTGTCAATTATCCATCCTCCATGGTCATTTGGCAAAATTTTCCGGTAGAGACCGTTGTTGCATCACATATGCAAATAGCTGTCACAATTAATTCTACAGCAGGTAATTATTAGTCGAACTTCTCTCTCTTTTTCTTTTTAAATCTAGTTATATGTTTTTTTTTGTATATATTGTTTAATTACTTGGATTTCTTTAAGAAAGGTTCTCAAAAGTTTCATACAAGACTACATAAATATACTGGTTCTCCTAGAGAAACACTCACATCGAAAAGATACAATTTTCCTTTGAAATTCAGGTATAAATCGCACGTTTTCTTTTTTGATTGTATTTGTATGTAATATGTCTACCGGTTGATTTGTTGCATTTAAAAGACACGTGTTCTCCCGTTGAATCAACTTACGGTTCATTGATGATGATATAAAATGCAACAGGAAGAAAAATTTTGTAGCTCTTGAAAATGCAAACAAAGCTACATTTGATTGCCAAGTTGAACTTCCATTTATAGGGTATGCATGATTCTTACCTTTACATGTTTGCAGTGAATACATGTATATGCATAATCCTGCTTTAATTTGACTCTCATGAATATATGTTATATTGAAGACATACAAAGCCATGGATAGAGCTTGACACAGGCAATATCTACTGCATTTTCTTCCCATACTCAAAAACCATTGAACCTCCTCATCATGCTTTAGTACTCAAAGAAGTACCTCATGTTTCGGCACCTTCATTTGCACTTCTTCTCGGAAGGCTTTCTGTGTCAGGAACAAGAAAAGTATTGTTTTATTTTGTTTTTGTATTTATGAAAAAGTACTACTATAAAAGTGTGACTGATCATTTGGAGTTCTTACCAGTAATTTATGGTGCAGATGATGAACATAACTTCGGAGGTTAGCAACGTCATCATATCCATACTTGAAAACTCCGGTAATCTACTTGTATATTCAAATATATCTATTACGCTTTTGTCAAGTCGTGTTTACTAGGAAATTATGCCTAGGTGATAGCTATTTAAAATGATTGCTGCTATTTCAGATGTTCAAATTCACTGGCGCAAAAAAGATTACTTATCGATGAGCTTGTTGGAAGATTTTGATATAGCAGAGTCTAAGGTGAGTGAATTCCTTACTTGAAAAGTTGAAACCTTGCTTGTGAACTAGTTAAGGTAACGCATATATACCGTTGTTTATGACCAGGTTAAGGAACATAGCGTAAACGATCAAATAATTGTCACACTCTCAGCAGATCATCGCGTAAGAATGATTATCCGTTATAAAATGGATGAATCGCATATACCAATGATCAAAAACTTGGTGATCCGCGCTTTCGTCATTGGCATCCAAATAATCGTAATAATCATCAATATAATAATGTTTGTTAAAATTATTAAAGCCGCTGACAGGGCTAATATAAAGGAAAACGACACGACCAATTCAGATGAGTATGACTCCATTGACTTGAAAACGAGTATCTGTGTCATTAAAAAATCGATCTGTGAAATAGAAAAAATAATAGACGAAGCAAGGTAAGGGACTAAGGATGGTCGCATCATTGTTACTTGTTAGCAGCATAGTAATAAATTTTTTTTAAAAAAAGATAATTAATTTCCATTTTGACTATCCATGGAACTTTTGCTAATTGTATATAGCAGTCTTAGCAGATCATGAATATCTTCACCAGAAAAAAAAAACAAAAAAAAAAGACTCTTCTTGTACATATTTTTTTGGTACGCTTTGAAAAGAGTAATTCGAAAGACTTTTTAGACTAGTAAATCAGTAATAACAAACATCTTTATCATTACTCGAATTAAACATCAACAGATAATCAAGGCGAGAAGTTGTCATCACAACCTCCATTGCAATCGACTTTACTCTTCTCCTTATTGCTCAACAAAAACACGAAGTCGAGGTTATAAAGAACAGGGATTATCAAAGCAGAGCTCAAGAACACAAGCACAGGCCCAAAGATCCACAGCATCAAAGGCAAGCCCATGTAGAACAGCCTATTACCTACCGTATTGAGCAAGAAAGCTTTCTCGAGTAGTTCAGAGACATACTCGGGAGTCACAAAGCTTCCAATTTCGCCGAAACCATCAGAAAAAGGTTCTTGAGGAGCGTTAATAAGGATGTTGACTTGGTTGATGAAGCGAATGGAGAGAGAATGAGAGAAGAAGGCGAAGAGGAAGATTGTGAGGATGGTTACGTATTTGAGTGCGACAGTGAAGTCACCATGAGCTCCGTATACGGCGTCGTTTAAAGGTTTCTTGATGCTATAAGTACTGCTTAAAACGGCAGCGAGGCCTGCGCAGAGGAGGATGCAAGTGGTTGCCATTAACGTCCCTCCCATTATCGTGTTTCGTAGTGTTTGTACCGCTAAGATGTTCTTCTTCTCGTTGTCCTGACCAAAGGCACGATCAAATAATGTTACTATTTAAGAAGTATATGTTTGTTGTGTACAGATATTTTGACATTGTATGATTTATAGTCTGTTATAGGCCAAATATGCATATGCATGCAAGCAATTTTTATTGTATCCATACGGACTTGATAAAATTTTGGACCGACACTTTTCATAGAAAATTTGCAGTTAATAAACACTATGGTATGTTCAATGAAGCTTACTTTCCACCAGCTCGACTAATATGATGATTACGACTTACCAATCACTTAACACAAGATTATTTCGGGATATCATTTTTGAGTAATATAACTACCTTCATGATGGCTGCTACCCAAGATCGACGGGCGCGGGAATTAGTCCCAACAATGGTGCAGAAAGGATCGGTTTGAACCTTATACCACAAGTAGATGTGGTAACAAAACATCATAAGTAGAGCACATGGCACAAGAACCGCATCTAAGTACCATTTCTCCCACTCCATTTGATCTCTCTTTTTCTATGTATATAATCTTCTCTTTCTTTCTTGCTCTTGTTGTCCAAAGCTCTAAGAATGTTGGTTTATGTTTTTTTATGGCTCTTTGTCTCCATATATTTATACTGAAACTCCTTTTGCTTGTTAAAATCTTTGTTCCACAATTTGCCCCTTAGAATTACAAGGGCCACTATTTCTTTTTGGTTGGTTTTCACTAATTTCTTATGAATATAATTAAATGTTAATGCTTTTCTTCTCTCCTTTAAATCTCTCTTTATGACTTATTAGTGTTCACTTCTGTACCCCACTTTGTGAGATAATTTGGAATTTACGTTTCGACCCCATATTTATTTAGTTACTAAACATTTGGCCATACTCTAAATTAAGGTTAATGAACACTTGTCCCCTTTTATACATCCTTTTTTGAATTTTGTCCCTCATTGCCTGTATATTCCCACATGTGATATCTTAATGTCCGTATATATAGAAAAAAGAGACAAGACTTAGATTAGATGGTTTTGGAACATGTCACAAAGATGATAACAGAATATAACATTTGTTGTAGACGATGCTATGTACACATGTTACACTATGACCTAACTTATCGAGTTATCTCCACGTCATTACGTTACTAGTCTTCTTCAGTCTAGTGCAATTTTGGTTTTTATTACTCACTGATGATTTTACATTGACTATGGTTTAGATAAACGTTTACTATCTACGTATTTTTTATTATTTGGTCATCTATCCTTAGGATCCTCTATCTCGATCCATCGTGGAATAGGTGCACTTATATTTTTATAAAATTAATGACAAAATTGATTAAATGAAAGAAATTTAAAGTAACTTTTAAAGTTTCTTGAACATGAGTCAGACCCAATTTACTAATGGTTGGTTCATTTCTTGTATTTAAAGAAAAATCGTGCTTATTGAGATTAAACACCCTTTGTCCTTCTGTTTCTTTATTCATCTACGACTACTTTTATACCTTTTTGCTCACACTATTTTTATTAAGATAATATGTGATAATATACACTTAATTAAATATGTAGGACTCTACAAATAGAGATGAAGTAACATGCAAATTATGTATTAAATATGTGCATGCTTACACCAAAGTCCAAACACATAATAGTTATAAATATATATGTTCAGTTGAGAGATATGGACAAACTACTTGAGTTTCAGGTTTAGCCTTTAAAGGTTTTTAAAACAAAGCAGCCGTAATGAATTATCAACTAAACCCTTAACTAATAGTATCTGGTTTTTTGAATAAGGACAGATCAAACGTAGTTGGAAGCGTAAATTTGAACCTCTAAGAGCTCAATTCAACTCTATGCGTACAATTTATTTGAGTTTGGTCTAGTGATTTTATTTGGTCTGCGGTAAACTTTTGCCAAAATGCTCACACCATATATACAAAGTTATAATTAAGATCAATTCATTTTCTTCGAATAAAGAAAGTAACCTACATGACCCCAAGAATAAAATCAGGGAATGTTCCAATAAATCTTGAGGATCCTTCTTGATAAAATTGTAGTATAATTTAAAAATGGGAATTAAAACCTGCTGGCCAGAATAGATGCTCATGGGATAGGCCTACTCATGGAGAAACAATTTATAAGATTATTATAATATTATTGAACTATCTTGTAATTTTCCATGTGATCTATTACCTAACCGTATTTCTAAATGGGTGTTAATTTGTGATTCATGCATGAATCGACATATCTATCGGATGCTTATAGTATATATTCGCACGCTATATCTTGACATTTACTTTTAAAGTTATACGACTCCTCGACCTCATTTAGTAATGAGAAATCTAATTAATGTATCATTTACTGTTCAAAAACTTAGAAAAATTGCTACAAAACATAAATCTTTCCAAATGTGCCATAATGGTGGACAACATTTCTTGTCTACCAAAATTTTTGTATGTCGTTTCGAATTATTGTCCACCAAAAAATTGTTGTTTCAAAGGTGGACAAAATTTGATATTTCCAATCTGTTGTTTAAAAGGTGGACAACATTTTTTGTCTACCAAAAATTTTCGTTTCAAAGTCTTGTCCACTATTATGGCATATTTTGAAAGACAAATGTTTTGTGGTAATTTCTGTAAATTTTGCTACAGTATATGACACATTACACCAAAATCCCTTTAGTAATCCATCCGCCAAGTACATATATATACTATAAAACCAGAATACAGTATTTGTGCCAAAAAAATAGAAGAAAAAAAACAGAATATATTTACATACAAATACACAATTCATTTCAACGTAGATTTGTTTTGTTTTTAATTAAGACGCTCAGAAAGATGTGAAATTTAAAATCTGATTATTACAATATGGTCATGCTTGTTGTTGCTATTTTCTTTATATTTAATTTCGGTAAAAGAAATTAATATATAGCCTCTAGAAAAATTAGAAATTGTCATATAATTACTTTAAAGAAAAAAAAAGTAAACAAAAAACAATATCTTTCCACGACACTAACAAACAAAATTAGACCCCAATTTATAGTGTAACTAATAAAGAAATTTAAAAATACCCTTATCGTGCCAATACTTAAATTTAACACATACGTAATTGAATATAGTATGTGCACACTATAAGGAAACAACAATTCAAGCAGTATTCATGGCCTTAACCAATCGTTTAAAGATTTGTCTTCTTTGGGGACAAATTAAGAAAAAGAAAGAGAGAGGGTGGTGGCTGCGTGCGACCCAATAACTAACAACAACACTATGGAAAAGAAATCTCTAGAGATCGAAAAGAAATGAAGCACTCACATGTCTTAATTTTTACACGATTACTTTAATTATGATTTATTAACTTATTAAACAGCTCATCTTATCTAATAAGTATAATAACAAATAAGGAAGCTCTCGTCAGCAAATAGAAAATGTGAGGTCCACATTCGACCATATTTTAGTGTATAAACTTGAAAACCTAACCTACACGCACAAAGCCCTAGTGCTCTAACCTACCCAAATCTTTCGTATAAGTATAAAATTATATTGATTTGTGTATAAATAGTTTTGAGTTCATCGTTCATTTTAATAGAAATTTAATTACATTTTTTTCTTAAGAATTGATTTGTTTCTATACGATTATTCATCTGCTTGCTTACTATTAAAAATTCTATTTTACATTTGTAAATTTAAGAGGTGATTATTTTTATTTGTCAGCGTAAAGATGTGATTAAGATTTCTGTGTGTGTGTGTTAAATATGAACCAAATGAAAGAGTACTGTGTTTATATGCTATTATGATATGGTTTTTCGTTTATAATATTTTTGAATCAGAGTAACTAGTTACAAACAATATAATGGGTGTCTATATTAAAGATTATAAAAAGTTGTGTGTTTATCAAAATTCTTTTAATACCAAATGAAAGAGTACTGTGTTTATATGCTATTATGATGTGGTTTTTCGTTTATAATATTTTTGAATCAGAGTAACTAGTTACAAAAAAATATAATGGGTCTATATTAAAGATTATAAAAAGTTGTGTGTTTATCAAAATTCTTTTAATAAGTAGACAAAATTTTAAAGGACAACTTGTTTTCTACCAAATGAATTAAGGTTTTGAGTGGCGGTGTCGTTATAAAAAACTTTATCTTGTTTTCTTTTAGTCTACCGTCTTAAGTTTCTTGTCTGTCAGTTTTGAATTATTTTAAGTGCGAATGGTGATAATAAAACTTTATTCAACTTGCATAAGTTTAGACCTATGCCGTCAAAAAAAAAAGTTTAGACCTATATCATATCAAACATTGTAACCCTCAATAACTAGATAAAGTGCAATGTAGGTCTTTCTTGGTCAAATAGAAACTCTTTGGCTGTTGTGAGAGACAGAGGGAGAAGAGGTGATTCATTTTTGATCAGAATCTTATGTTTCCTAAGCAATATTGTAGGATACAACTATAAGAAGCCCTACCTTTAATTGGACCATTTTTTGTTACTCTACTACTCTTGTTATCACATATCACATTCTTAAAGAAATTTGTCCTTTCATCAACACAAATTTTTTTAGTACTTGCTTAGTTTCATAAGCACTATCGCCTGGTTTGTTATGTAGGATTGTGCAAATACATTAATTATTAAATTAATTAAGACATGTCCATTAATAATCGTATCGAATCCGATAAGAAATATCATGTCCATTAATCTTTTTCAGATCGAGTCAGCACTAGAAAAGGCTTCAAATGGGCCTAGGTGCAATCCAAACCATTAAGTATTTCATTTTCATAGGAATTGAGGGACACATCGGAGAGAAAATAAATCAACAAATGCCTTAGACTGAACCTAATAGGTGTAATCAACACCAGAATTGGGACGGATAATATGATTAAAGACCAATAAAGTGGAATAGGCAAAGATTGAAAGAATGTGCTTAAGACTACTAGACCAGCTTCAAAGACGATAAAATCTCAGCAAGTCTGAAGAGCAGAAGCATAATTTGATCTAGGAGCAGTTAAACACCTCTCATGTCACTGTTTTTTAACAAGTAGGTTGCCTGAATCACCGCTCCGTTACTAACAATCATTATCATTCATAAATCAAAGAAAAACAAGCAAATATCAAACTATGTAAGATCTATCTCAGCGTCCGAGATCGACAGAATCGATTTCGGAAAGAAACTGAGACAGATCTCCGATTGTGGTCTTTTTTATTTAGGGCGCTGCATTCATCTCTATGGCATCGTTATTTTGCTAAAGAGTCAAACTCCAGTCCCGAATCCCATCGAAAACAACCAAAAAGCATAAACATACAAACAAAAAACCAGGAAGAATTAAAAAAAAAAAAAAACACAGAGAGATCTATCGAACTATGTAGATTGATAATATGTAATGAGAGGCCGATACTCGGATAACATGATTAGGGTTTAAAGTTAGACGCAGCTATTTAAAGAGGAAACGGACGGAGCTCATTAGGTCAAAGGCTGGCAAATTTTTAATGGGCTTTATTTGGGCTTTTCTGCATTCCTTATGATTAGCTTTGAGATGGGCTTATTGGGCCCAAATTTGAACTCCTTTTATTTCTCTGCTCGCTCTTTTGCATGTTTTCTTTACATTAATGAGTAGAAGAACGAGAATTCAATGAGAGTCTCAAATGATAGATTACGAAAGACTTTCTCTATTTTTTTTAGAAACTCTCACAATCAAATAATATAACTTATTATTTTACTATTTTTTTTGTAGATGAGAGACTTCCATTGTACATGCTCTTAGAGAGCGCAAAGAGGATCAAGGACTTTGGTAGTTTAAGACATTACTAGATTCTTTTTATACCTTCGATATTCAAAACTATCTCCTTAAGAAATATCATACTCATCACAAGAGAATAAAAAGAACCGGAATAAGATTATCATTATTTAAGCATTGCAATTTTGAATTTTGAAGCTCCCCTACAGACATCTTCCTCCATAACCTGCGTTTCTGATTAGTGCTTGTTTAGTATCTGCCGAAGTAACCATGTCTCTCTGCCCACCAACCTATTATTGTACATTATATATCACAAAAACAATTTGCCGATGTTGCAAGTAAGGCTAAATCAGAAGTGTAATTATATTTTTACCTCAAAACAAGAAGCCTGCAATGAGAAGTCACTGAAGCAGCTAATGACACATTGTTGAATCTCTAAGCCTAGATTCTCCAATGTACTAACCGTTGATAGAACCAAACCCGGTTTCGTAGGACAACATATATCAAGATGTGTATCAACTTCCCTTTGATCTACTTCAAACTGCAAAATATCCGTTTTTGTTATTGCCAACAAAAATTCAGAAAAACTGTCTTGACTTCAACTGATTCTAATTTTTCAGTGATTTGTACAAGGAAGAAAAATGATTTAAGTATATGATGGGATGGGGGGTTGTACCAATTGATTTGTAACAGGATGAATTTGTAAAAGACAAAAGTCATGAGCAATGAAGCGGAAATATCATAAATTCTTGTTTTGTTTTTACCTTTAGGGAGTTTCTGACCATAGATTTGTTTGTAATGAGGTTATTTAGATGGGAGTTGCTTCCAAATTTTTGTTCGGCATCTTGCAACTTGTTAATCTTGTCCAAAAGCTCCTTCATGTAATCTATTGCATCTCCTAGTATCGATGTCCTATCCATCTGATTTTATTATAATAATCATAAAATATCAGATACATTTTCTCAAACTAGAGTCTATGCAGATTCACAAAAAGTAATAACCATTATCAATGAACAGTGTCAACAAAAGGTTCCAACAGGAAGAAAACATACATGTCACGTTAAGAACTCAACAAAAAGGAAGGATATTTTGTAAAAATTCTAGTTTTATCTTCATAGTTTTAATGTTTTGACCAATAAAATAATTTAGAGAATATATTAAACAAAGATAAAATAGAAAAATTGATTGTTTTCTTAATTCCTGCGCAAAGACCTTAAACGTCAAATAATTCAAAACAAGAGGAATATTTTGTTTCTTTTCCTTCCTTTTCTTCTTCTTTGCACCATTTAACATTGTGATCTGGCCCAATTAGTCTTGACTAAAAAATAAAACCATCAAAACTGTGGAAGGAGGACTGGAGGAGGTTTATGGAATTTGACCTTGGTGATTTTAGGGACAATGGATCGGAGCATGGAGAGTCGGTCATTTAACCGTTTCCTCCGCCGTCTCTCTGCCATGAGATTTTTCGAAGGTTGACCTTCAAGCTTCTTATTACTCTTTTTCTTGTTAGTCTCTCCGTAGTTCATGAGGCTCTTGCTTTCCTCCATCGATGGTGAGTAATTGTTGATGTTGTTCTCTTGTGAAGTCGGAAAAATAAATGGAGGATGAGAGAGAGAGGAGTCTTTGATATCCTCGAGAAAAGGATAGTCGAAAGCGGAGGAGAGCGGCAGAGAATAAGGAGGTGACGACGGTTGTGGTGGTTGGTGAAGTAATGGAGGCGGCTGAGAGATTAGATTCATCAAAGAAGAAGAAGGATGATCAATGTTGTCGTCTTCTTGGAGAAGATTGTTGAAACAGAGGTAATCAAAGTTCCAATCATTTGGGACGAATTGGTCAACCGCCGTGAATCCTCCATTGATGACGTCGAGATTGTTGCTTTCTTGTTTTGTCGATCGAGTCAGTTCCATTTCCATCTCTCTGTTTCTGAAATTCTGTTTTTTTTTGTTTAACTGGAAGTGAACAGAGTTTGTGAGTTTGGGTCAAAGAAGATGAAATGTTATCTATATAAATGCATTACGTAAGTGTGAAGTGTAATGAAGAATTCACTTTTTAACTGATTATATATAGTTACTTTATTCCATTTGACAGATAATTTTATGAATTGTTGATAAGAAATGGATTTTAAGCGTTAAAAACTTAAAAACAACAACAACCAAAAAGAAAAACAGTAGAGTAGTTTTGTCTAGTTTGTTTAAGGAGAAACACTATAGACATTACAATTAAGTGTGTTTGTTTTTAATCCATGGTCCAGCACCAACCTACGAGGCCTAAGTCTGAGACTATCTCAGCCACTTTTTTCTTACTTTTATTATAACTTTTTTCTTTTTTTTTTTTTAACTTTTTCTTTTTTTTCCTCATTTTTTTTTTTTTTTTTTTTAAAACTTATGTACTGTTTTATTCTATTGATCTCAAGGTAAATGAATTGGTGTCCTTTTCACTGAAAACGAACCATCAATAATATTACTATTCAGACAACAACAATAAAAAACGATATTATGTAATTTATACGTTTCTCTTTGATAGGAAAAAAGATCTGACCCACAAAGTATGTCCCGACCAAAATGAATGAACATCATCTTCTTGCTCTCTTCCTTAGTCAACTTATATATCTGAATATATGATCCGAATGGTATTTAATATTAGAAATATGAATAATCAGATTCATACAAAAGTAAGACGAGATAATGGTCTAGATTTCTAGATTGCCATCAGATTTTTTTATTTATTTTACTGGATAGGCTTTTAGCACTGATTTAAAAATATGGAAAAATCCTCCATATATATATACTAGAATTTAACCCGCGGTATACCGCGGGGCTATATTTTTTTTTAAAATGTAATGTTATTTTTTAAAAGACTAACTGAAGATATATCATATTAATTTGTATTTTAAAATGTAGATATCTATTTATCAATTTTTGAAGTATAAATACGAAAACATATATTTTTTTTAAGTAACGATGTATGGTGAATTTTAAAATTTTGAATATTTTACTCTGCAGTATACCGTGGGTCGGGTTTTTTATAACTGAAAATTTTAAATTTAAGTTGGATTTGTTTTGTTAATATTGTTTCTTTTGTTTTGTGTTTAAGATTGTATAATTGTATTTTGATTGTTAATTTTAGGATTTCATCCGTGATATACCGTTATTTATTAATATCGACCCAAACCCGTCATCCCATATAAACCCGTCTATATTATCTCGTTAGCTAAATTATTAGTATTATAAAATCCAAGAAAATAAATTATTATTGTTATAAAATCTAATAATTTTAGGATCTCACCCGTAGTATACCGTTATTTGAACGATTTTAAATTTATACTACTAATATATATTTTAAATTTATCATATAAAGTATATGATTTCAAGTTTTTTGTGTTTTTTTTATTTAAATAAAAAAACGGCTTAAATGATGATAGATATAGTTCTTTTCCTGTATGTGTATTTGATTTTTCTATGTGAATATTTTGATTATTATAAAATAGTATTTTTATTGCTATGCAAAATGTTAATATAAATATTTGCTATAAATTTTTTTGAAGATATATAGAAAGATTGTGTAAATATTTTTAGAAACAAATTAGGCAATATATTGTTTGGTTAATATCTTTTATTTAAATTTTGTAAAATTAATAATAAATACCAATGACATTCTTTGTAAATACTGCCCAACCCTAGGATTTATTTGCTAAAAGTCATCCAAAAATGTATATATAGATTAGTTTACACTTAGCAGGTTACTAAATATTTACAAAGAATCTCATTGACATTTATTATTTACTTTTACAAAATTTAAATAAAAGATATTAACCAAACAATATCTTGCCTAATTTGTTTCTAAAAATCTCTACACAATTTTTCCATATATCTTCAAAAAAAAATTATAGCAAAAATTTTTATTAACATTTTGCATAGTAATAAAAATACTAATTTATAATAATCAAAATAGTCACATAGAAAAATCATATACACATACAAGAAAAAAAAACTTAAATCTATCATCATTTAAGCCGTTACTTTATTTAAATAAAATAAAAACAGAAAAACCTGAAATTATATATTTTATATGATAAATTTAAAATATATATTAGTAGTATAAATTTAAAAGCATTCAAAGAACGGTATACCACGGGTGAGATCCTAAAATTATTAGATTTTATTACAATAATAATTTATTTTCTTGGATTTTATAACACTAATAATTTAGCTAACGGGATAATATAGACGGGTTTATATGGAATGACGGGTTTGGGTCGATATTAATAAATAACAGTATATCACTGATGAAATCCTAAAATTAACAATCAAAATACAAGTATACAATCTTAAACACAAAACAAAAGAAACAATATTAACAACGGACCCACGGTATACTTCGGAGTCAAATATTCAAAATTTTAAAATCCACCATACATTGTTACTTAAAAAAAAATGTATGTTTTCATATCTATACTTTAAAAATTGAAACCTATATAGGAGGAGTGATTCGAGATGGAGATGGGCATTGGCGGGGAGGGTTTTCACTTCATATAGGTATATGTTCAGCCCCGATGGCGGAATTATGGGGCATATACTGTGGATTGGTGATAGCCTGGGAACGTGGGTATAGGCGGGTAGAGTTAGAAGTGGATTCGGAGCTGGTGGTCGGGTTTGTTCAGTCAGGGGTTAGCGATGGTCATCCTCTGTCTTTCCTGGTACGGTTGTGCCAAGGCTTTTTCTCAAGAGACTGGTTAGTTCGGGTTACTCATGTGTATAGGAAAGCTAATCGTCTAGCTGATGGATTAGCGAACTATGCGTTTACGTTAGGTTTGGGTTTTTTGCGTTTAGATGATTGTCCGGATGTAGTGCATCCGATTCTTTTAGCGGATGCTAATGGGACTGCGTTCCCACGACACGTTCGTATGTAATTCTTTATTTTTTTAGTTTAATAAATTGAGGGGGGCAATTGCACCCCTCCGCCTACCAAAAAAAAAAATTAAAACCTAAACAATAGTAATCATACACTAAATAATACATAGATAAATATTTACATTTAAAAATAAAAATTAATATGATATATCTTCAGTTAAAATTAAAAAAATAGCATTATATTTTTTTAAAAAAAAATAGCCCCGCGGATTAAATTCTAGTGAGTTTTTAGTTTTTTACCATCTCAAAAATACTCGTATCCAACAAAACTCAAAAATGAACACCCGTGTCTTCGATAGACAATAGACATAATTCCGCAAATTATTACATTGTGGGTGTATCAGAGTATGCTTATATTAATATGGAAAAAGAAAAGACTGACAGGTCAAAGAGATCGAAGAAGGCTTTAGTCAACGAGATTTGGTTCTTATATCAGAAGCTACTACGAGTTGCGTGAGAGTTTGCTGACAAGAAAACATTATTATTGTTTTGGCCACACACTTATTAGAGACTGTCTCCTACTCTATCTTCACTCCATTATTCCTAGTCAATCGGATATCATTGTCTGCATTATATATCAATTGTTTTTCTTGGACAATTCATTGTTTTCATTTCTCAACATTTGAATTGAAAATTAACAAATTTTAGATATTTTAATTTCTAAACGAATCATTCTTGGATACCTCCATTGACCTTTTAAAGTATGTTTTCATCCTTATAATGGTTGGTGTAATTAAAATCAGGGACAACCAACTGGGTTGCTTAAGTTTATGTTAAGTTTGGAAATAAAATAAAGTAACAATATAAGAAGAAAAAATGACACTCTAGGGATGCCTATTTGAAACTCTTGGGTTTGTTTTGTTAAGTTTCAATTTTGGACTTTTGAGTTTTTGGTTTATTTATTTAGAGAGTTTCTACACGAAAGTAAATTATTTTGTTTCTGACTTTTATTCAGTAACTACAATACATTAATTTGCTTGTTTTATAATTTTTGTTCGATTTTGGTTATTTACAATTAATTTTTTAAAATCATTGTGGATAAAAATTTTATATGAAATTTAAAAATACTGTTTTATTTTTTAAAAGAATATTTAATGCTTTCTTTTGTCAACTGGACACTTGAAAAACCCACCCATTTGTAAAAAAAACATTGAATGTATCAAAAATTCAAAATTATTCAAGCATTTGTCTATAAAAATGGTAATGAATTAATATTATCAAAAAAATATTTTGGTTGTGCCATTGACACATCTAGTTAAGATATAAGTATATAACTATAGTTATGTTCATTGATCTTAATTATTATTACTATAAAACCCCAAGTCATAAATAAGGCCTATAAAATGTTTTGGCCCATTTTGTAGTTAACATGTTATAAAGGGAAAAGTCAGTAATTCAACTACTGTACCATCCACCGTCCGTTGGATGACAAGTACCAACAAGAAACAACAAAGTACCAACCGGTTCAACTTTTAATCTTAAATTCACCGGTCTATTTAGTCCGGTTTAAAACTCTACCTTTTAATTTCCTTTTTTTCTCTCTTCTCTACAGATTTATTTTCCACGAAAATATGAATCATCAGTTGACTCTAATCTCATTAGTCTTCTTCACTTCAGCCATAGCTGAAACCTTCAAAAACCTCGATTCTCATCCACAGTTCCCCTGTAAACCTCCTCATTTCAGCTCTTACCCATTCTGCAACGTATCTCTATCCATTAAACAACGAGCAATTTCTCTCGTCTCTCTCCTTACGCTCCCGGAGAAGATCGGTCAGCTTTCAACCACAGCTGCTTCAGTACCTCGTCTCGGTATCCCTCCGTACGAGTGGTGGTCGGAGTCGTTACACGGACTCGCCGATAACGGTCCCGGCGTCTCTTTCAACGGTTCAATCTCCGCCGCTACTAGTTTTCCTCAGGTAATCGTATCAGCGGCATCTTTCAATAGAACGCTATGGTACGAGATCGGATCTGCTGTTGCGGTGGAAGCTCGGGCTATGTACAACGGTGGTCAAGCTGGGTTGACTTTTTGGGCTCCGAATATAAATTTGTTTAGGGATCCGAGATGGGGAAGAGGGCAGGAGACTCCTGGTGAGGATCCCAAGGTAGTTTCCGAGTATGGAGTTGAGTTCGTTAGAGGGTTTCAAGAGAAGAAGAAGAGGAAGGTTTTGAAAACAAGATTTGGTAGTGATAATGTTGATGATGATGCTCGTTATGATGATGATGCTGATGGGAAACTCATGTTATCTGCTTGTTGTAAGCATTTCACTGCCTATGATTTGGAAAAATGGGGGAATTTCACTAGATACGACTTCAATGCTGTGGTAAGACTAACAACTCTTTTCTTCTTTATGAGTGTAGCTTATGGATCAACTTCAATTGATAACTCTCAGGTTTATTGGATCAGGTTGACTCAAAAATAAATAAATCATGCTATTAGATCTATAGCCTTTATTGATTGCACCTTTGTTTGGTGTCCATGAAACAGAATTTAACTAGTTATATTGCTTCTGGCTTTTGCATTATCTCCATGGTTTTGTGTCGTACACTGAGTCTAGCTTACTCTGTATTAGTAGGTCACAGAACAGGACATGGAAGACACATATCAGCCCCCATTTGAGACTTGCATAAAAGATGGTAAAGCTAGCTGCTTGATGTGTTCATATAATGCAGTTAATGGGGTCCCTGCTTGTGCGCAAGGAGACTTATTACAAAAAGCTCGAGTTGAATGGGGATTTGATGGGTAAGTGAATCTTCAACAAGGAAAGAGCGGTGATACTTGATCTGGCCAATGAAAGATTTACCGGGAAGCCTTTTTTTCTTGTATCTGTGCAGGTACATTACATCAGACTGTGATGCTGTGGCAACCATTTTCGAATACCAAGGATATACTAAGTCACCTGAGGAAGCTGTTGCCGATGCAATAAAAGCAGGTCCGTTTGAGTTCTTTTTACACTTGTTAACTTGTAAATATTTCTTTTTTTTTAAATGAAATCTGAGATGGTGTTCATAGGGGTGGATATAAATTGTGGAACATACATGCTTCGGAACACACAATCGGCGATTGAGCAAGGGAAGGTTAGCGAAGAACTAGTAGACCGAGCTCTGCTAAATCTCTTTGCTGTTCAACTTCGTCTTGGACTTTTTGATGGTGATCCAAGAGGAGGACATTACGGAAAGTTAGGATCAAATGACATTTGTAGCTCAGACCACAGAAAATTGGCACTGGAAGCAGCAAGACAGGGTATCGTGCTTCTGAAAAATGATTACAAGTTGTTGCCTTTGAACAAAAACCATGTTTCTTCTTTAGCAATCGTTGGTCCAATGGCGAATAATATAAGCAATATGGGCGGTACTTATACAGGTTCGGACTATCTATCTTCTTGTTATTTTCAACCAGGCTAAATTCTTCTCCTGGCTGAAATAGTTTATAAATGTCATATTTGTAAAGGAAAGCCGTGTCAACGAAAGACTTTGTTCACGGAACTTCTGGAGTACGTAAAGAAGACATCTTATGCGTCTGGTTGCTCAGACGTGTCTTGTGTTTCTGATACCGGATTTGGAGAAGCTGTTGCCATCGCCAAGGGAGCGGATTTTGTCATAGTAGTTGCAGGATTAGATCTCTCTCAAGAAACCGAGGATAAGGATCGATTTAGTCTTTCTTTGCCTGGTAAACAGAAAGATCTTGTGTCTTCTGTTGCAGCTGTGAGCAAAAAACCAGTGATTCTTGTTCTAACCGGTGGAGGACCAGTGGATGTAACGTTTGCTAAAACTGACCCAAGAATCGGAAGCATCATCTGGATTGGTTATCCAGGTGAAACCGGTGGACAAGCACTAGCTGAAATCATATTTGGAGACTTCAATCCAGGTTAGTCTATAGCAAATCAAGGCATCATTTGTCCATTCCGTTTTCTGTTTATGGTTTCGGTTCAATTGCAGGTGGAAGATTACCGATAACGTGGTATCCCGAGTCCTTCGCGGATGTTCCAATGTCGGATATGCACATGAGAGCCGATTCATCTCGTGGATATCCAGGAAGAACATACAGATTCTATACCGGACCTCAAGTTTACAGTTTTGGAACTGGTTTAAGCTACACGAAATTCGATTACAAGATCATATCAGCACCAATCAGACTTAGCTTATCAGAACTTCTTCCACAACAGTCTTCTCACAAGAAACAACTACTACAACACGGAGAAGAACAGCTCCAATACATACAACTCGATGATGTGATGGTTAACTCTTGCGAATCTCTGCGCTTTAATGTTCGGGTTAACGTGAGAAATACGGGAGAAATCGACGGTAGTCATGTTCTGATGCTGTTTTCGAAAATGGCTCGGGTTTTGTCTGGAGTTCCGGAGAAGCAGCTGATTGGATTTGATCGTGTTCATATTCGTTCTAATGAGATGATGGAAACAGTGTTCGTGATCGATCCTTGCAAGTATCTAAGCGTAGCGAATGATGTCGGGAAGAGAGTGATTCCTCTGGGGATTCATGCCTTGTTCTTGGGAGATTTACAACATTCTCTATCTGTTGAATTCTAAACAAAACTGTAATCCGGAAAAAGCCAATAAAAATGTAATTCCTTCTTTCTAGAAAGCCAGGTCAGCTAAGGGAGTGTGAGACGCACGTAGTTTTGCTGCGCGTGTGGTCGTGCGAGAGATTATTGAACAGAAAAAGGTGAGCTGTCGTGGGTCCCACGATTTTCAGGGAAATTGGGTCCCCACATCTGTTGTTGTGTTTGGGGATAGACGCAACATTATTATTATTATTTACGGTTATGACCTCCTTTTTCCAGTATACAACCTGACACCTCAGCATATATGGAAAGATGTGTGTTTTTAATCAAGGATCCGACGGCTCAGATTTAAACCAACCTCGTCAAATGTATATATACAAAATTGCACTTATTTTCTCAATAATTGAGTCACTCTCACCTCTCTTTTTCTTAAATCTTGGATCGAGTCTCTTTCTCTCTCTCTTACAAGTTCTTGTTGATCTGGTTCAAGGAATCAAGGGCTAGACAAAAATTTAGATCCCTGAGAAATCTGGGTTATTTCTACAGTTCAGATTCATCATTAACTTGTGATTTCTTTTTAAAGGGTATTTTCGTCATTTGAAGGTCGGACGCTGCCACAATTGGCTAATTCCTCCGGCTTTAAGAAAAAAAATAAAAAAATCTCGGTGTTTCTGGGCTGTTCTACCCCTTCAATTCCGGCGAGTTTGACCGTCGATTTAGTCTCGAATAAATTTCTTTAAATTTTGTTTTGTATTTGTATTTATGTATCTCTATCAATTAAATTGTGATGCATTTCTAAATTTATGAGGAGATAGGAATTTATAATCTAACAAGTGGACGGATTATCAAGAAATGGCTGACTTTGCAAAAGTGAAAGCGAGAATATTAAGAAGTCTCAATTAGAAAAATATAGAAAAAGAAAAAAAAGAAAATTCAGTGTGGGCCCATGTGAAGCAGTTCAGACTCCGAAATTACCAATTTGCCTCTAATTTTTGTTTAATTAAGAAAATCGTAGGAGAAAAAAAGCACACACGAGGCACGACGCGCCTCACGAACCAACGGCTATGGAACGGTCACTGGATAAATTAACGCAATCTGAGCCGTCCATGTCAGCTTACTCGGGCAGATGGATCGGGCAACGTCATCAAACAGATCTGAACCGTCAGATCTCGAATCAACGGTGAGGAGAAGCACTAAGCGTTTTAACGGGCAGATTTCAATGTCCTTTAAGAAGAGACGATGCCTCACCTTATTTTTCCTCGTCCTCCTCGCCAAACAATAATCCTCTTCTTTCTTCCGATCGCCGGAATTGTTTTTCCGGTGGTGTTTATTTCTCACTTTAACGTTTGTAAGTTATACAAGGATCAGATCAAAGGTCTGATTCCGGCGGAGAGAGAAGAGATTCTATCCCTCTGATATGATCTTGTGCCCTTCGATTTTTGTATGGCACCTACGGTTTTGGCTAACCTAAACGAACCGTTGTTTCTGGGACAATGTGGCGCCGTTTTTATGAGGAAATACACAAACCAACCCCTTTCCGGTGATATCAACAATCCTCTTTTCAACCCTAACCCTAACCCTAACTCAATCTCCGCTTACGGGAACAATTCGAGCAAGCATTTCGATGATTCGTTAGCTTGTGGAGATTACGTATCCTTTGATCTTGATGGGTACACCTCGAATCAGCTCAGGGAGCTGAAGAAGCGTCTCAATTCGGAGCTCGAGCAAGTTCGGTTCCTGAGAGAAAGGATCGAATCCGGTACGTTCGTGAGCGGCTCTGTTTATACTAGTCAAGCTCGTAGCTTTGCTGATGAAACGAATGACGTTGGAGTGAAGAAGACGAAGAAGAAGAAAATTGGGCATGGTCAGAAGCGAAGCAATCCGTTTGCTACGGACGAGCCTAGCCTTAAGCGTCCGGTGGCTTTGGATCTAATGCCAGAGAAGGTGTTGAAGAGTATGATGACGACGTGTGGTCAGATCTTGGTGAAGCTGATGAAGCATAAATGGTCATGGGTTTTTAACCAGCCTGTTGATGTGGTAGGTTTAGGGCTTCATGACTATCATGTGATCGTGGAGAAGCCAATGGACCTGGGTACTGTGAAGATGAATCTGGAAAAGGGTTTTTACAGATCGCCGATTGATTTCGCTTCTGATGTTAGGTTGACTTTCACCAATGCGATCTCGTATAATCCAAAGGGGCAAGATGTTTATTTAATGGCTGAGAAGCTTCTGGGTCAATTTGACGTTTGGTTCAACCCTACATTGAAGAAATTCGAGGCTCAAGAGCTGAAAGTTATGGGATCATCTTCTCGTCCTGAACCTGAGCTTATTCAGAGAGTGTGGAATCAGATTCATGTGGCGGAGAATGCAAGGAAAGGACCTGAACAGATTTCTATAGCTAAAAAGCTGGATTCTGTGAAGCCACTACCTACATTGCCTCCTTCTCCAGTAATGGAGATAACACGTGACCCATCTCCTCCTCCTTCACCGGTTCAGCCACCACCACCACCACCTCCCCAGCCGGTTAGACAAGTCGAAACACCACCTGAAGTGGGTGAAACGAATAAGGGAAGGAAAGGGAAGTTACCAAAGCCCAAGGCTAAGGATCCAAACAAGCGGCAGATGACAATGGAAGAAAAGGGAAAGCTTGGCGTTAATCTACAAGAATTGCCTCCTGAGAAGCTTGGACAGTTGATTCAGATTCTTAGGAAGAGAACAAGAGATTTGCCTCAAGATGGTGATGAAATTGAGCTAGATATTGAAGCTTTAGACAATGAGACTCTGTGGGAGCTTGATCGTTTTGTCACTAACTATAAAAAGATGGCAAGCAAGATCAAGCGACAAGGGTTTATCCAGAATGTGTCAACTCCACCAAGAAACATGGTAAAGCAAACTTCTGATCCTTTTATCAAAAAGAACGCATTTTTTCTGTCTGGTTAGTACTGATCTTTGTCTATATCATCAGCCTCTGGTGACAGAAATGGGAAGCGCTGAGAAGAGAGGGAGGAAAGGAGGGGAAGCAGGAGAAGAGGATGTAGACATTGGTGAAGATATACCAGTTGAGGATTATCCATCAGTGGAGATTGAAAGGGATGGTACAGCCGCGGCTGCTAGTGGTGGCTCTAGTTCTTCTGGCAGCTCTAGTTCGAGTGGCAGTTCTTCATCTAGTGGTAATAAAATCTTGTCCCATCATTTATTTCTCAGTTAGTTGTTTTATCTTTTTGCCAATGTTTAAACGACTTTTGGTGTCTGTGACTCTATGCAGATTCGGAGTCAGGGAGTTCATCAGGAAGCGATTCGGATGCGGATAGTGTGCAATCTCCATTTGTGGAGGCAAAAGAAGCCCCGTAATAATTGTTGACCGTACGTTGATATATGCATAACAACTCGAGGAGACTAGAATCAGAGAATTTGGACGGAGGTGGAACTTCGGTGTAAAGGGAAAGGAAGCTAAACTCGAAAGAAAAGATTTTAAGTTTTAGGGAAACAGTAGATAGAGGAAAAAATGTAAAGGGTAGTTAGAGAATTTCTAGGTTGAGCAAGAGGTGGAAGAGTTCCTTTTCCTCTTTCAGATTAAGGTTCTTTAGTTCTTTTAGATTATTGTTGACACCATGAACAGAGGGTTGAGAGTGACTTAGTAAAAGAAAAGATTGAGAACAGAGGGTTGGTTTGTTCCTTTTTTGTCGGGAATGAGTTTGGTAAGAAGAAAGAAATATGTAATGGAGAATGTGAAAATGGTTCGAAGAAAAAGTATTATCTTTGTTCGTTTCGTTCATGAACCATTATTTTGTTACCAAGTTGCACATCTCTGAGATGTTTACTACAATACTTGAAGCATGCTCAGTGAACAAGCAAGTAAAAAAGTTTAATTTCATTGAATGACAATAATAATCCCAAAGTTGAGTGTGAGAGTAGCAAAGGACATTATTAGTTCAAGACTTCAAGCAGAAGCAGCCAAGAGTCCATTGTGTCTGAGCAGAGGCTCTGGGGAAGGTTCTCGTCCTCTGAACTCCACAAACACCTGTTCAATATTTTACCATTACATTTGATCATTATAAGCTCTGGAAACAAACCACTTGGATTTATGATAAGTAGAACCTATAGTATAAAGGCAGAGAATAGATTTTTACTTTTAGAGGTGCTTTTCCTCCTCCCAGAGCAAGTATTGTGTTTCTGAATCTTTGTCCTGTTTCTTTAACAGCCTGTGGTTTTGGAACCCACACAACACAAAGAGATGTTCACAATCTGGAAAATCGAATCAAAGCTTCAATAAGTTTTGTTTAGCAGCAACATACCTTGATGTCATCCAACCCAGCATCTTCAAAAGCTGAAAACGCATCTGCAGACAAAACCTCCGCCCACTGCATGTTTTCCACAGAGTATATTTAGATATTTGACCAGAGAGAGAACCGTCATGAAGAGATCTGTTGTATCGGTGAATTATATAGAAACTAGAGGATATATTTACCTTGTAACTGTAGTATCCAGCTGCATAACCACCTGACAAGACATGAGTAGGTGAACAAGTGAAACAAACTATCAAACGCACCTATGCTAAGTGCACATGACTGTTAAGGATGCGTTTACGACAAAATGGGTTTAAGGATGTTACCTGCAAATATATGACTGAAGCTACAGAGGAATCTATCTTCAGGAAGTGGAGGAATCACTTGTGTTTTTATGGACACCCTTTGATCAACATCGTAGATGGTCTCTGTCCCACCTGGCATGTATTTTGTGTGCAGCTCCAGGTCAACTGTAGCAAACTTCAACTGGAACAAACAAGAGCCATATTTACTGAAATGTGTACAGATCCGCTGAAGAAGAGAATCTTGCTTGGTTCTACATATGAACATCTACAGTTTGATATGATGTACTGACCTGGCGAAGACTAAGGGACCCTGCACGGAATGTTCTTGCAGCCAGTAGCTTCTTGTATACATTCTCGGGAAGAGTTTCTCCTGTTTGATAATGCTTAGCAATGCTCATCAAGGTATCCCTGAAACCACATTCAGATAATGTTCATTATAAATTTACTAGTAAATGCCTCTACACAGCACTGCGAAGTATTGGTAAGAGGGTAAAAATCAACGGGACCCAAAAAATTAAATTCGGCAAGGCAGGTGAACCCAAGTACCTGTGGTAGCACCAGTTCTCCATAAACTGTGAAGGTAATTCAACTGCATCCCACTCGATATTTCGGATACCAGCCACTAGCCCCTCATCCTCTTTGGTAAGCATATGCTGAAGAGCATGGCCAAATTCATGGAACACAGTCTCTACCTGTAAATCAGAATAATATTATTGTCATAAGAACAAGGATCATGAGTCCTTGATCATGCACATAAGAGTAAGCTTATCAAGATTCATGTCAAGCTCCTACATTAATTCCAAAAGCACCTAAAGTTTCAAGTATGGAAAGCTACACATATGTCGAAAAGAGAAGTGGTCTATCTAGTGCTACTCCTGATGATTGTAAATTTTTTTGTCATAGCATGGCCCTCCACGCCACCATGAGAGAATACCATTCCACAATAGTCCAATAATTTAATAAAATTACACATGAAGTAAGTTTTCTCAGGCACCGTAACTTCTAGTTCAGGAAAAACTACTCTTGTGGGCATGGATACTCATAGTTTGTTACCAACTACCACACGTATTCAGCATTATTATTTCATTTTTTCAGCATTTACTTCCTTCACAATCAATATATGCTTTACAAACTGATGTAGAATTTAAGATATTCTTTACCTCACGGAATGTCATAAGGCTTGGCTTGTCACCAACTGGTGGAGTTTGGTTGCAGACCATTTGAGCAACAGGGAGCCTAACGGAGGAACCCTTCTGGGCCATGACTCGGCTACGAGAAAAAACTTCATCCATCCAAGCGCCGTCTCTCTTTTCTGAAGGACGAGAGTAGGGATCAAAGTAGAAATAAGCAGTTGGATTTCCAGAAGAATCTTTGACACAGTAGAACCTAACATCGCTGTTCCAGACCTTCAAGGCAATAATATATAACATGTTAACAAACATAATAATGATGGACATAACAGAAAAACGACATATTAAGTTCCAGATTTTACCGGAGCTACACCATCTGCTGGAACAACATCAATTCCAAATAGTGTCTTAGCTAGACCGAATAATGCATCCATAACCTTTGGCAGTGAGAAGTAAGGTCGCAGTTCTTCCTACAAAATTACAAGCAGTGAGCAATAAGCATCAAGAGTTTCAAAACAATATACAATTGTATCACAAGCTAAAGAATAAGGACGAGAACCTCATTAATATCGTATTTGGATTCACGAAGCCTCTCACTCCAGAAAGTGATGTCCCAGTGAGTCAAACTGTCAGCTTCTGCAGCACCTTGGTTCTTAGCAAAACTCTTAAGGTCTTCTATGTCTAAGTCCATAACACATATAAAATTAATTAGGGTTTTGTCTTGAATGGCCGATACCAAAAAAAGCTATGAGGGACACCGTTACAGACTTTATTGGATAGAGAAATGCAGTAGCAGCTTACTAGTTTAAAGAACTATATGTTGATTTAAGGAAAATTTTCACTAGAATTTACCTTGAACAGCCGGATCCCATGAAGCACTGCGAAGCTTTTCTAGTAGCTCATCTGCTTTCTCTACAGTAGCCATTTTCGTGGCCATGCTTACCTGGACAGGGAGAATGAAATTTAATTTAAGCCCCATGAGTAAAGGAGAGTAGGTTGACTTAGATGACTATACCTCAGCGTAATTTCTGTAACCAAGAAGCTTAGCCTTTTCCAATCGAAGCTTCAAGATTTGGTCGATAATTGCTGTATTATCTAAATCACCCGAAGAGGCACGGGATAAGTAAGCACGGTAGACTTCCTCCCGTAGAGATCGGTTTTCGGCATGTTGCATGACGGGAAGATAACTAGGAGCATCAAGTGTAATGAGCCATGGTCCAGTGTCAGCAGTTGCATTTTCATGGCCCTTGGGTCATATATTAAGACAAATCAACAACTGAAAAACCCTATGTAAATCAACATGAAATTTTCTACATCTTTCAGATATTGTTTATACCTTGGAAACAGCTGCTTGTGCGAACAATCCAAGTGCAGATGGCGGTAACCCCTCGATCTCTTTCTTGTCTGTTATCAACTTTTCAAATTTCTTTGTAGCGTCCAAAACATTCTCAGAAAACTTATGAGAAAGTTTTTCAAGTTCCTATAGTGGAAAGCGGCAAATCAAGTAAGAAAATGAAGTTAGACATTTATTTGTGAAGAGTTTTAGAACAAACCTGTTCAATTTTGTTAAAATCTTCTCTCTTGTCGTCTTCAAGAGCAATACCACTGAGAACCGCCTCCTTTATTTGCGCTGAAAACACATGGAAACCATATTAGCACAGATCTTTAAACACTGAAAGTATAAAATGATTCCGCCTGCTTATCGATAATCTTTAGAATACTTGCCTTCAACTAATCGTTGACGAGCTTCGCTCAGTGATTTCCAGTCTGGCGATTCTCGAATAGCTTTAAATGCATTGTAAATGGGTTTGCTCTGTCCCAACCTGAGCTGGTACTTCACCTTCTCTGGCTGCAGATGAAAGTAAGGTTAGGAAACAAGAATATGAATCCTACTAATTCACCGATCAAACAAACAAAAACTCAAAATCCCTTTTGTCTGAATCCATAAAAAAATCCGTGAATTATCATTTTATCATTGATGAAAATGTTTGATAATAAAGTAGATAATTTGAACTAAGCCACTCAAGAGCAGAGAAAAACTTGGCAATACAATAAAAATAAAAATCTACCTGAACTTCTTCAATGGCAGCACGAAGCTCAGGCGTGTCCTTGACAGCCTTAAGATGATTGATCATTCCCCAAACAACAGATAACCGATCAATAATCTTCTCTAATGGCTCCACTAGTTTCGGCCATGAGGGCTCTACAGTTTTTTCTAGCTGCTCCAATTCAGCTTCCTGGAAAAAATCGTTTCACGCAAATGTCAATAATCCAATAACGTAGACAACATAATATGTTCATAGAAACAATACACAAGTCCAATAAAACGAGGTTTCAGAAGAAGACGTACGAGCTGCTGCAACAGAGCACGAACCCCAGGTCTAACATGGTGAGCATCAACAGAGTCAAACGGAGGGAAGTCAAAATTCTGCAATAGAGGATTCGAGGAGAGAGAATCTTCAGAAGCCATTGATGGAGATTGACGAGGAAGAGAATGAGAAGCGGCGGTAGTGGAGTGGAGGTGAATCTGAGGGAAGACAGATGGGGTAAAGAATGTGACTGACAGAAAGTTGAGGGGCGAAAGTGAGAATAACAGAAACCTGCGTTTGCGTTCGCCAATGCTAAAGGGTAATTTCGTCAAATCAAAACTTTTGTATTCTGAGTTTTGAACCGGACTTGGAGATTTTAGGTTGTTTGTTTGGTTTGGTTTGGTTTTAGGACATGCCCACCAAGTGTTCGACGAAATGATCTTTTTGTGATAACTGGATAAGTCATAGAAAGTTTATTGTTTTCTGCAAGGCATGATGTTACAGATTTTAAAATTAGTTCCTACTTTTTTCTTAATGTTTTCACATCGTTTTCGAAGATAATGTTGTTTTTGTATCTGGGTTTGTTCTTGCACGTAGGATAATATATATTTCAATTTTGAATATTACTTTGGTCAATTTGTTTTGCTTTTCTTATACAATTGTTTATCACATTCCTTTCATGATAACAGATAGACTTAGTTGACAAAACAAAGGAAAAGCTTCTCTTTTGAAGGTTGATGCTAATTAGTGTTATCCGAGTTTGAGCTGGCTATCTTATTTTTCTAATCCTAGGTTTCTCATTGACTTGATGCAAGTATATTCGCTTATTATGTGGTCTCTTGAATTTTGGTGTTTTTATATTTCTCATAAAGAACAGATCTTTTTGATCTTTTGTGCATTGACATGTTCTTGAGTTTACAGAATGAACCATCTATGTTGGTGACTAATCATGTCTTCGTTCAATTACTTATAGTGGTTGTGCATAAACTAGTTCTGTGGAAAATATTAGTGTTAAATGGTCCACCTTTTATTGTGATTCCTTATTTTTGAAGTCTATAAAGTTTTGACTCTGCATATTCACCTATTGGCTTGAGGGGAAAATATGTCTTCTCTTTGATATGCCTGAGTTCCTTTGTGATTATTATAAGCTGTCTTACAATTTATGATGAGTATCAAACATGTCTTCCTCATTTTTCTATTCTGTTATGTCATATTCATAAGCAATCAATACAAGGATATGATTTGTTTACTCTTATGGTCAACTATTTGGCGACTTCATTATGAAAAAAATTCCATGTGATAGCTGGGATCACGCTTCAAATGATTTCATTCTTCTAATCATGGTTTAGTCATTGACTTGCTGTTACGTAAACATATCAGTTGCACAATTCTTGGTCTCTTATGCTCATACGTCTGCTTCTGCCTGTAAATGGCCAACCCAGTCTTGTTCTTTTCCTTTGCTTTGGTTCTCCCTGTTGTCTGTTCAGTTCAATTTAACATATCTCGTTTTGGGTCAGATGTTTCTGAAATAGCATACCAAGGAGATGCAAGAGCAAATGGGGCTGTTGAGCTTACCAACAGTGACTACACATGCCGTGCCGGTTGGGCTACTTATGGTAAGCAGGTTCCTTTATGGAATCCAGGTACCAGTAAGCCTTCGGATTTTAGTACGCGTTTCTCCTTCAGAATTGATACTCGGAATGTTGGGTATGGCAATTACGGTCATGGGTTCGCTTTCTTTCTAGCTCCAGCGAGAATCCAATTGCCTCCCAACTCAGCTGGTGGTTTCTTGGGTCTATTCAATGGAACCAATGATCAGTCTTCTGCTTTCCCACTTGTTCATGTCGAATTCGACACATTTACTAATCCAGAATGGGATCCTCTCGACATCAAATCTCATGTGGGAATCAACAACAACTCTCTTGTTTCCTCTAACTACACTTCTTGGAATGCAACCTCACACAACCAAGATATAGGCCGTGTACTGATCTTCTATGATTCGGCTAGAAGAAACTTGAGTGTCTCTTGGACTTACGACTTAACATCTGATCCTCTGGAGAATCCAAGCCTATCTTACATCATTGATCTCTCAAAGATACTGCCATCAGAAGTTACAATCGGGTTTTCTGCGACATCTGGAGGGGTCACCGAGGGAAATAGACTTCTGTCATGGGAGTTCAGTTCAAGCCTGGAGCTAATAGATATAAAGAAAAGTCAGAATGACAAGAAGGGGATGATAATTGGTATTTCAGTTTCTGGGTTTGTTTTCCTGACCTTTTTTATTGCCTCTCTCATCGTCTTCTTGAAACGGAAGCAGCAGAAGAAGAAAGCAGAGGAGACAGAAAACTTAACATCGATAAATGAAGATCTTGAAAGAGGAGCAGGACCGAAAAAGTTTACTTATAAAGAGCTTGCATCAGCTGCTAATAACTTCGCAGATGATAGGAAGCTAGGGGAAGGAGGGTTTGGAGCGGTTTATAGAGGGTACTTAAACGGCTTGGATATGATGGTTGCAATAAAGAAGTTTGCTGGCGGGTCAAAGCAGGGAAAGAGAGAGTTCGTAACTGAAGTAAAGATAATCAGCAGTTTGAGACATCGAAACCTTGTGCAACTCATTGGTTGGTGCCATGAGAAAGATGAGTTTCTAATGATATACGAGTTCATGCCAAATGGTAGTCTCGACGCCCATCTTTTTGGTAAAAAGCCGCATCTCGCTTGGCCTGTGAGATGCAAAATAACTCTTGGTATCGCCTCTGCGCTGCTTTATCTTCACGAGGAGTGGGAGCAGTGTGTTGTGCACAGAGACATCAAGCCGAGTAATGTGATGCTGGATTCCAATTTCAATGCCAAGCTTGGTGATTTCGGGTTGGCTAGATTGATGGACCACGAGCTAGGTCCACAGACTACGGGGATAGCAGGAACATTTGGTTACATGGCTCCTGAATACATAAGCACCGGAAGGGCGAGCAAAGAATCTGATGTTTATAGCTTTGGAGTGGTTACATTAGAGATTGTTACAGGAAGAAAATCTGTGGATCCAAGACAAGGAAGAGTGGAGCCTGAAACAAGCCTTTTAGAGAAAGTGTGGGATCTCTATGGAAAAGGAGAAGTTATCACAGCAATCGACGAGAAACTCAGGATTGATGGTTTTGATGAGAAGCAAGCAGAATGTCTCATGATTGTAAGGCTATGGTGTGCTCATCCTGATAGAAACTCGAGGCCTTCGATAAAACAAGCGATCCAAGTCTTGAATTTTGAAGCAGCATTGCCTCATCTTCCGACCAAAATGCCTGTTGCTACATATCATGTATCATCTTCGAATACTACATCGGTTAGCTCTGCTACTGTAACATTTTCAAGTGCTCAACATGGCCGTTGAGCAAATCCATTGTTGCTGACTTTATTATAGCCTGTTTTTTACTCTTCTTCTTCTGTGTTTATGTGTTGGATTTAGTCCTTGTGCTTCTGGATTTTTGATCTTTGTTGTTTCTTCTGTGTGTGTGTTGTACTCAGTCCTGTGCTAAAAAATGATAGATCTTATTTGAATTCTGATTTCAGTTTGTTGGTGTCTTTTCACTCTTTTGGGTTGGTTTGGGCTTATAAAAGCCAAAACAAAAAACAGGTTTCGATAAAATAATAGACGCGTCAGGTAGGGGTCGAACCTACGACCTTCTGCTTAGGAAACAGACGCTCTATCCACTGAGCTACAGACGCTTATTTGTGATTAGTAATCACAATATTTATAATTAATGAATGAATGTCATAGCATAGAACCATTGAGAAAATCGGTTGAACTGACTTCTCTAACTGAAAATTCACATTGGTGAGTTTGGTGGCGATTTAATTTTTGGGCGTATATTATTTTTTAGAAATTTAAGATAGAAATTAATGGTTGTGGACTTGTGGTAGTATATATTAACGGGTTTAGTTCACCAACTAACACAATTAATCTTCCCTACTTACACTGCGATCGTTTGTTTTTATCTAGGACTAAATTACGAGTACTAGTTTACTCTATAAACCGAGTCATTGTAGAATATATTTGTAATTTACCTAATGATGTTAGCATGAAAACTATTAGTATATATAAGAAGTTTTCTTTTGCGTATGAACTATATGTACATCTACATATACGTGTTAGAAAACAATCCTAACTGTTACTAATTAATGGAGTTTCAATGTAATGAATTGAGTTTGGCGTTTTGAAATAGACAAGTGCTAAACATTTCACTTGGGTTGTCTCACGGAAAGTTGGTTGATTTTAATGCCTTCGGGTGATAACCCTTTTTTTTTCTCCACGCCTTAGGTGATGGATGATATAACTCATAAAGTCATTTTAATCCTCGCAAATTGAGGAATCTATCCACGCCTCATATTATAAAGTAAGAATTGTGTTTATTATTTGCATCCCATTGGCCATTGGTGCAAGTTTGAGGTGGGTCCAAATTGTCACGCATGAAAAATTGACAATGGTTACGTTGAGAAAGAAAACTCTAGTTTATTCGTAAACCAAAACAATTATAGCCATCATTACGAATGGATAGCTCTTATGTTTATCAACTTTCAAAGCATTAATAACAGGGATTATGTAGTAGAAACTTACTTTTTGTATTATATGGCTTGAAAGTGATAGTGGTATTTGTGAATGAAGATAGTATTATATAGTACGGTTATTTTGATACGATGGCTTAATTTTGTAGTCAAATTTGTCTGCCATATGTTTCCTCTCTTTATGCCGCCACGAAAAATTGAAAATATAAAGAAGAAGAAACAGACGGCACACTCACCATTTGTCGATTTTTTAACTAAAGATTTGTCAACTCCTATAAGTGCAAATCCATACATCGTTCTTTCTTTTTTTCCTTTTGTTTAAAATTTATTTGTATACTTTTACTAATTTTCGTTGTTTTAAAATCAAAATAATGTCAAGCCGTCATCCAAAATTATAAACCTTTAAACAGAAATGTTCCGACATTAGGTTTACATGTAAAAAAACATAAGCTCAAATTTTTGAGAGAAAATAACTAGGTTTGCTAAAACAAACAAACAAAAACCCTAAAAGATGTCCATATTTCACATGGGCTATTAATTTCTTCCTTCATCACGAATTAGCTATTTTGCGGAGAATATAATTTAAGTGAAATATAATCATAACAAAATCCCTTTAATATGAAATCTCAATTCATTACAAGCAAAGGTGATGCGTCTTATTTTATCAGACAAAAATGCCCACAAACTAGCTTTAGATATATCAACCGTTCGAGTTCGTACAATCGTAAATGCGTTAGTTACGGCAACAAATCTCTAATCCTTTCACCTTCCTCTTCAGAATTATTAAAATTATAAGCACTAATTTAGAAACAAGAAATTACAAGAAAACAAAACAAGAAAAACAAAACTTGACTTGACTTGCAGTTGAAAGTAAAAAAGAAAACAAAAGTTGAATTGCTACGGTGGAGTTGTATAAATATAGCAGAGATTCCAATCCACCTCCACTCAGCAAAGCTGACTCTTCTTCTAACTTTCTATTTCTTCCAAGAATAACTAATTTTTCTCTTTTTTCTTGTCACAAGAATCATAACAAGATTTATATAAAAGTTTTCATTAAACCTCTGTTTCTTGTTTCTGTTCTGCTCTGTATTTTCGACAATTCTCTCTGTTTTGTGTCCTTTCTTATTTTCTGGGAATCTGTTTTTATGGAAATTTAATTCAAAATCCTATTAGAAGAAGAAAGAAAAAAAACGATTGGAGCTATGGCTGTTGAAGGTAAAGTACCAAAACATAATGTTTGTTTGTTTTTGTTTGTTAAGAAAATGGAAAAAAAAAATTATTGATGAAATTTCTCTTTGCCTTTCAAATTTTTTTCTGGGTTTATGAAAATTAACGCAGACATGTTATAGAACTGACTTTTTGTATTCCTTGTTACATACACAGAGAACAAGAACAAAGAAAGCAAAGATCATCAAGAGATAGAGCTTCATAGGAACGACTTAGGCCTCGAAGATTCATCATCGCCAAGAGGTGTTCTTGGAATGGTTTCAGATTCTGACAACAGCAGCAGTAGTTGCAGCTCTTGTTCCTCTGATGATAAATCATCATCAACATCGTCACCATTTTCAAATACTACTAAAAACGTTTCGTCTTCTTCCCATGGTCTTCAATGGAACAAAATGATTGAATCTATCAAGAAGAAGTCCATGAGACGATTCTCTGTCATTCCTCTTCTTGCAAGTTATGAACTCACCCGTAAAAACTTGCGTCGTAAGCAACCTAAGCTCTCTCCCTCTGAGAAGGCCTTTACCTGTGAAGCCTTCTTTATGGCTAAACCCTCTTGGAGAAACTTCACTTACGAAGAGCTCGCTGTAGCCACCGATTATTTCAATCCTGGTAAAGACAAAAACTCAAACCCTTGTTTGGATTGAGAATCTGTGTTTCTGAAGGAAAGTTTTTGTTCTGTTTTTTTGCTAGATAATATGATTGGGAAGGGAGGTCATGCGGAGGTATACAAAGGGGTTTTGCTTAATGGTGAGACGGTAGCTATTAAGAAGCTGATGAGTCACGCCAAGGAAGAAGAAGAAAGAGTGAGCGATTTCCTTTCAGAGCTTGGTATAATCGCACATGTAAACCACCCAAACGCAGCTAGGCTTCGTGGTTTCAGCAGTGATCGCGGTTTGCATTTTGTGCTTGAGTACTCTCCCTATGGCAGCCTTGCTTCTATGCTCTTTGGTATACTCATAGTTTCCTTACTGACAACAATCTTGTGTTTTTTATACAATGTTGTGATCTTGTCTCTTTGATCTTTGTAGGATCAGAGGAATGTCTAGAGTGGAAGATAAGGTATAAAGTGGCTCTAGGTATAGCTGATGGTCTGAGTTATCTTCACAATGCTTGCCCAAGACGGATCATTCACCGTGACATCAAAGCTTCTAACATATTGCTCAACCGCGATTACGAAGCTCAGGTAAATGATTTTTAATTTTGACAACATCTTTAAACATTTTCTTGGTATTTGGTTGGTTTGAGAACCATTTATATCTCGTTACAGATTTCAGATTTCGGACTTGCAAAATGGCTCCCAGAGAACTGGCCTCATCATGTTGTATTCCCCATTGAAGGAACATTCGGGTAAAAGAGAGAAAGCTTCTAAAGTTTCAATGAAAAGCTGAGATGATCAAAACTAAAGGTTTCATTGGTTTTTTCCCCTTTAGATATCTAGCTCCAGAGTACTTCATGCACGGCATTGTTGATGAGAAGATTGATGTGTTTGCCTTTGGAGTATTGCTTCTAGAGATCATAACCAGCCGCCGAGCTGTTGATACTGCAAGCAGGCAGAGCATTGTTGCATGGGTAATGCATCTGAAACTCTTTATTTAGAGTCATCAAAATTTCAGCTGGAGATCTTTTGTTTACCTTATTGATTTCGTATCACAGGCAAAACCTTTTCTTGAGAAGAATAGCATGGAGGACATTGTGGATCCTCGGCTAGGAAATAAGTTTAATCCAACAGAGATGCAACGGGTGATGCTAACAGCTTCAATGTGTATACATCATATAGCCGCAATGCGACCTGACATGACCCGGGTATAGTACCTAATCTTCACATGTTCACATAGAGCAAAAACCTGAAGTTTGGTTCAACTAAACAGAGCATATGTATATCGGTTTAATGTGAATTCTTGTGCAGTTGGTGCAGCTGTTGCGTGGAGAAGACGGGCCAGCTGAGCTGCAGCAGAAGAAAGGGGAAAGAGCGGTGAGTGTAAACGCATGCGATCTACAAGATCACACCTCTTCCTCGTACCTCAACGAACTCAGTCGCCATAGGCAACTCTTGATGGAGTAAGTAGAAGCAGTAAGATCAACTTAATCCCTAATAACAATGCCTCCCCTTGTAGAGTAAACAAGAAGAACTGTTTATCTTCCTCTACCTTTTTAGATTTTTATTTTCTTGACTTGAGTTTTGCTTGGTATTCTCCATTGGTTGCTTTTTTTTGCTTTTCCAACCAAAACTGTGAATATCATCAACATGTGTCTCTCTGTTGTTCTACTTGAACTTTGTTAGTTTCAACCTCGAAAAGAGTTGTCAATTTGTTAACCAATGAGCTCATAAGTAGATAGATATTGAACAAATAGCAACACAGAACTTTCTGAAGATAATTTTTTCATAAATGGAAACAGAGTACACTGCGGATAAGCTGATAGCCTTATACATACAAGATACAAAAGAAACCACCTCCTAATTCCCAAAAACTACCATTTTCCTCCACCGAGTTTAGGTTTAATACATTAATGACCCCAACCTTTCTTCCACATTTCACCCCCCAACTACTCCTGCCTAAACAACAACAGTTAATCAAAACAAAAACAAAAGTGAGATTTTCAGATTCTTCTAGTCAGCTTATGGGTTAGCCAGAATCAAGAAGTTGTGTCCCTTAAAAACGATAAAAACTTGACACAATCAACTCATATGATTGGTTTTAGTAAGACTGATTAGGCCAGAGGAAGAACTCAGCCGGATTCGGCGCCATAAGTCCCATTGTTCCCTGAACGTTGGAGTTGTTATTAGACCCGGTCGAGTCAGAAGCTGCATTTGCGGGAAAATGCTGGAAGAAGTTCTGTTGCTGCTGTTGTTGCTGTTGTTGGTGGTGGTAAAGAGCAGCTGCTTCAAAAGGAATTCCACATGGAATAATCTGTTGAGACTGAACTGCTGAATTAGGACAGAGAGCAAAGTTAATGCTACTGTGATTAGGAGATGACTGAAGCTGAAGCTGTTGTTGTTGTTGCTGCTGTTGCTGGAAATGGTGAAGTTGATGACCGAGGATTGGTTTCTGCTCTGATGAAGCAGCTTCCAAAGAGAGCTTAAGACGTTTAGCTGCACCACCGATGGGAAGGGCACTCTTCATGATGGCTTCAACGTCGTAACGGTTCATCTCAAAGTTAGTTACAGCGTTTATTCCTCTGAACTTGATTGCTGCTATGTCGTACGCTTCAGCAGCTTCCTCTTCCGTTGCTACAACACCACCACAACAACCAAATTAAACGCAGTCCATGATTGTTAATTTATTACTTAGACCAAGTTTATTGATTTACTTACCAAAGGTTCCAAGGTAAAGATCTTTGTTCCCGGCGACACGGCCAATCCTTGCTTGCCAACGTCCTTGTTGATGATGCCTTGTCACACCTCGGTATATCGAAGCTCCTCTAGAGAAACCACTACTCTTCCTGTATTATATCAGTTTTTAAACTCTGGTTACTATCAAAGAAACATTATATAAACCATTGATTAGATTTTAGAAAGTTTTTGCTTTTGAACTTACCTCCTCAGGGAGGCAATGAACTCTTGCTTGGTCATGTGCTTCATTTCCTCCACTTCTTTCGCGTAATTCGTAATCTAAAATTCATTAGAACGGATTAGTAAAAGATTGAACAAGTTATATAAACTACTAATGGATAAAATCAGAAGAAGAGAAAGAAGGTAATTTACAGGGAAATTGGTAGTAGCAGTAGCATTCCAGTATTTAAGAGCCGCTAAATCGTAAGCTCGAGCTGCCTTATCTTCTTTGTCATATCCACCTGAATCATTAACAAAGTTAGACACCACAGATACATATTCAACATTATTCACATACTAAGATATTTGTTCTTACCCAAGTATACTGTTGATTTAAGCAGAGCCGAAATGCATCCCCATATCGAGTAGCACATGCGAAAAAAGAGTACGAGACTTAGCCAAAGCAATGATTAGAAAACAATTCTACAGACATTCTATCATTGATAATGCTATGCAAGAAGATAATGCAGACCATTCTTAAGGCACAAATTAGTTATCAAACATTATATTAAGTTTTAAGAATGTTTTTGAAAATAAATACCAGTCTAGTACTCAGAAAGCAAAAGTGAGAGAATTTGAAAGAAAAAAACGAAATAAAAAACAAAAAGAGATTGGATGTGGTCAAAGGCTAGATCCCCACTCTTGTGTTGTGGTGGTACTGGTAGCCCAAAGCAAAAAAATATAAAAATAAAGCAAAAGCCACTGAGAATATTCAGACTTTGCTTTGTTGATGTGAACACTACACATAAATCAATCTGACACCATATGGACAGAAGAAACACTACACCCATCTCTGAGAACTTACATTATTAATTTCAAATTCCTGATCTTTCTTCACTACACACACTATATTTTGCATTCAAAATCAATCTCTAATCAACCTTAGTACTCTCTACTACCCCCTATAAGCCTAAAACAGATGAAAACAGTCCAATGGTCTCACATCACATGCCTGCATAACATCAAATCATATATATATATATATATGCTAACACTTACAGAGAGTAGTAATATGTAGGTGAAGAGTAGGATTAGAGGGTCAAAGTGGGTCCAAAAACATGTCAATCAGAGAAACAGAGATTGCATCATATAGGCAATGCCATGGGACCCCATCTAATGTACCTTTAGGCTTTAGTATGTGTAAGAGTGTGAAATGAAAGGAAAAGAAAAATGTAATAAAGACAAAGGAACAAAATGGCGGCACCCTTCTGCTAAATATATGAAAAATCAACAACAACAACAACTAATATTTTATTTATGTCTTTTCCTTTTTTTCCATAATCCTGACTCAAAAGTATTGTCAAGTTAAAAAAAACTTTGGCTCCCCTTCACAAATGCAAAAATCACCCAAAGTTGTATCAATCATCATATAAAGATATAGACAGATCAATAGAAAAAAGAAAAAGGTAAAGCTTCTTTTGAAACTTGCATTCAATTTTCTTTGACAAATCCTTTGTCCTATACTTCACTCTACTTACTTCTAAACCCACTTAATAGTTAATAGACATGAGAAAACCCGGTTTTCACTATCTAATGTAGTGAAATCATCAAATACATATTGAAACTGAAAGAAAAAAATATACCTTGACGTCCCTTCCTGGCCTGACCTTCTCTCCTACAGCTATTATCCCATAGATGAGCTTCATATCTTCCCGTCCATCTATGTCTACATCAATCAAATATTTACATTAATACTTACATTTAAACAAAAAAGATCAAAACTTCAATAATAAAGTCTTGACCTTTTGTCAATGACAAATCACAAAAGAGTACTTAATTAATTCCTAATAACAACTTCTTGGATTCTTAATTATATACTTACCGAGTAACACCTCTGTAAATCGAAGTCCTTTGACCAAACGTATCAGCAATCTTCTTATTAGAACAATCTGATGTTTCCACAGCTACAACAGCTTTCTCCTTCTCAGAATCTGTCTTCTCGTTCTCATTGTTGATTCTGTCACCGTTGTTATTACCTCGGTAATGATGATTAGTAATCTGATTACTATCATGATCATTCCGGTGATTAGTATTGTTAACGTTAACCCCAAGTGACAAAGCTCCGGTAGATCCACCGTGAAACCCTAGCTCCGGTCCGGAAGATTCAACCACGTGTCCCAAATACTCTCCAGTAAGATGAGTCCGTCCGATTGAAGCAGAGTCATCGACCTCTGAACCGGAGTTAGTCGAGAAAGCGGTTTGAAAACCGGCCATGGTTTTGAAATCGTGGTGATCGGAGTAGAACCCGGTTTGGTTGGGGTTATGGTGGTGGTGACGTGGATCGTAGATTTGAGTGAGGGAAGAGTCTTGAGTATCGGTTTGACTGTTGTCAGAGAAACGAACGATAGAAGAAGAGTCACCGAGAAAATCTTCGAGCTTTGGGATGTGATTCTGGGAATGAGATTGTGGGTCTACGAATGTTGTTAAGATTGTTGAATCCGCCATTGAAGCTGCTGCTAACTGAGCTTCCTCTTTGAAAAACTCCTGTGGTTTTTGGTTCGTCCAACCTTCAAAAAAAAAAAACATCATCATCATCATCACCAAGAACAAGTTATTTTCCGGGGAAATTAATGAAAGAAAACGAGAAAAGGAAAATACTTTGGGTTTCATAACGGAGAAAGTACATGGATTTAGATACCCAGAAGATTAAAAGCAACAAAAATATGGAAAAAATCAAAGAAGAAAGATCACGAGAAGTCTCTATTATTTTTCCGTATGAGCTAGAAGAAAATAAAAATTAGATTTTTTTTTGGTTTGGTTTGCCTTTTCTCGGGAAAGAGACAAAGTCAGAGAGAAAACACGAGCTAGGGAGGCTGAGTTCAGCAAAACTCGGTTAGAGAGAGAGGATAAGCTACCAAGTCGGTTACTACTCAGAGAGCCTATAACTTACACGAGCATGTGTACTGTTGACACCACAATCATTCGTATGTATATATCGTACAAAAAAAAAAAGAATGAGAAAATTTGGTAGATGGAGAGAGGAGAAGAAGAAAAAAGAAAGGTACCATAGAAATTATCGAGGAGATAAGGAGAGGAGGAAGCGGCGGAAGAAGCGTCATAGGAGACAAACTGAGACTGATCAGATGACCTCAACATCTCCATTGGTGACAGAGAAAACGTTAACCAGTTCGTCATCGGAGCCATCAAACTAAAAACAATTACTTTTTCTCTCTCTTGTTTGTTGTTGTTCTTCTTCTTTGGTAAAATCCTGCCTGAGCTGAGATTATATTTTAAAGTAAAAAAATATATATATATATATATATTAGGAGAGAAAAAGAGAGAATGGGAACGCCTACAAAGTTCTAATGTGAAATACTGTAGAAAAGGACAAAGAAGATTTAAGAAGAAACCCAGAAATAAAGGTTTGTCTTTTTTTTCTTTCTTTTTTTTTTTGTATAAATACAAACCTGATTATAAGCGTTACACTATTAGTACTTCTGCTGCATTTGTGTGGTAAGGAAGAAGAAGAAGAAGAAGACTTGGTAAAACGATAATCACGAGGTTATTATCAGAAGAAGATCTTATCTATTTTGCATGTGTTTTGAGTTTAAAACAAAGTTTCAAGGAAATCAAGAGAGCAAATGCATGTAAACACTGGCGTGTCTGAGATTTGAAGAAGCTGAAGCAGAAGCTCTTTAAGGAACGTCTCAGACGTATACTTATAAAGAAAAAGAAAATCGTTTTATTTTATTAATTAATTTATATAAAAAGATACAAAAGTTGCAGTAGAGAGAGAGAGAGAGAATGTGCATGTAGAGAGATAGGAGAGAGTTAAAAAAGTAGAAGCGGTTTCTTCTGTGTCGTCCGGCGTAATACCGGAGGGGATTTTAGAGAGCGATGTATTTTTATTTATTTTACTAATTACTACTGTAGCTTTTAACGTTTTGTTTTCAATTATTTTACTCTTTCTTATGAGACGTATCTTACTTAATTCATTTTGTAATGTAATACTAACTTATAACCAGTTACACAAAATTTGTCCGACTCATGACCTTTGACTATCACTTAAGTTTAATCTAAAACTTTTTTTTTTTTTTTTTACAAATGTGACTTAAATTAATCTCGGGGGAAAAAGAAGACTGTCACTTTAATTAATACTGTACTATATAGTTCAAATTTGGTGTGGATACAAATACCAAATTTTAAATTACTAATATGGCTTGAATTTGGTACATTGTATTGTTAGAGAAAAAAATCTCTTGTTGTTACTTTTTTCAGTGCATGTGTATTTGGTTTGATGTCTATGCAAATTTTTACTTGATGATTGATGGGAGTGAACTTTCTTTGTATGAATCATAGGTCTAGACGTTCGGTTCTTCGGTACCAAATTTTAAATTACTAATATGGCTTAAAATGCTGTTCCTAACATTGTTTACCGTTTGTTGAAAATAAAAGATACAAAAGTTTCGAATTCGAGTTATGGAAGATTTATATAGTATGAGCATGCAATGATTGTGGGAAAAGGAAATCACATATATTCTTACAAAGTCGACAAACATCACATCATCTCAATTTCGGATACTATATAGTGAGCATTCTTTTGTTATGAGTAACGGTGACTATGACGATGACCTGTGCAAAGGAGGAAAAAATGAACTGATTCACATAAGAAAGTTCCAAAGAAAACTTTTCACATGAAACGGCAAAGAAGATCATGTCAGTTTGGGATTCTGTTATAATTGTTCAAGTGGATTCATAAAACATGCATGGAGTATTAGCTACCTATCTTTTACTCTCGAATACCTTAACAATTAATTTTCTTGGCATAGGTGAGAATTGAGTACTAGATATGTGAGAGTTTTACGAGTCATTGAGTACTATTAGACATGTGAGAATTTTCAATGTAATCATGTTTAGTTTAAAACAATAAAAATCACCAACCACCCAAACGAGTATTACGTTCTAACATATTGACTTGATGATAGTTGCAGAACCGTAAATCATTTTGTGTGTGTAAAATGATGTTTGATTACAGAATCAATCAAGAAAGAGAAGCTAAACGAATAGAGATATATAGATGGATTTGTTAAACGTAACCAAATCGAACCAACTATCATTTTGAACAGAGTGGAAAATATTATTTTCGCTCATGCCTTGATTTGATTCTATGTTATACTATTCGCATGTATAATTTACTTAGTAATTTTGTTTCAATAGACTTATCATATATTAAAAAAAAAAAAAAAGAACAATTGTTTTGTTGTGGAGGTGACTTTTTTAATAGGACTGCGGAGGAGAAATTTTGTCTAGAACAAGGTCGCAAAAGATCTGGGAGGCGTTGGAATTGACCAATTTACCCCTAAACTCCAAACCAAACCACTAGTCGTTCCACGCTCTCCACTTGTCGTACATGCATTGCTCTCCCCATTTTTTTTTTAACCCCACCTAAACCTGATTTTGCTCTTCCGGGTCGGGTTTTCTTAGCTTTTTTACTCGGCTACGTTTTTATTTACAGTTTGACCCCTCTTTAATTAATATTTCACATTTTGAGCGCTCTTATTTCTGTTTTATTCTGAATTTGCACGTACAAAGTGTATTAACCTACGTTTTCATCCGAGGGTAGATCTTGCATGAATCATCGGTTATTTTTAACAGCTTATTACTAAATTTAGTAAACAAGTAATATCACTACTCAATTCATTTTCACCCCAATTATCAATGAAAAGATTTATTTACATGACAATCCATATTATTATTTATATTAAAAGCTATAGTTTAATCGTCATAGATATATACAAAGTGTCTCGAGTAATACGAACAAAATTCGTGAATAGAAAGCTTCGCTCCTTAATATTTAGAAAAAAAAATAGTTGCATTGTGAATTTTTTTATTTACTATCTAAAACATCATAAGAGAAGTAAATTCGTGAATAGAAAGCTTCGCTCCTTAATATATATGTAATAGGTGTTTACCAAATAAAGTTGAAGAGGGTAATAGAGTAGGATATATGCAAAGTGAGAACTAAAAAAATAACAACACTAGCTACGCCTTTTGGGTCAAAGAAAATGGTCAAGTCCCTGGTAAAATAAATATTATTGGGCCGCGGTTAAATAACATTTTCCTGCATACTGTAGATAATTAATATTCGATTAAACGTAGCCAAATTAAAAGATCAAATCGAAAACTTTAATAGGTAATTAGTTAAAATATTAAGGCTTGCGAAAAAGTTGAGAGTTCGAGAAACAAAAAGAAAAAGGCTTGTGGGGAACAACCCGCCAGATGAGGAGGCGGGTTTCCTCTGTAAATAACGAAGCAAATAAAAGTAATTATTTTAAGGTGGAAAAAGGAAGGCCCAGCAATTAAGGCACGTGATTAGGGATTTCATGTCGTATTATTTTATATCTACAACATTTCGTATCCTATACTTCTATACTTTAATTCAACCTCCAATATCTTCTACATTATATGTTCAATTTTAATATGTAGTTTGTTTATAAGATATTATCTAATGACTAGTGTCTCTTAGTTTCTACAGAAATATCTACCGTCCTTTAGGTAGATGATGTGTCATTTTACCGCGTCTTCTTATCTTTATTTCTAGCCAGTTTTCCAAAAAACGTCTAGACAAACACAATCAAACAATCAAAACTTTATAAGATATCTAATCAAGCATCCTTTGTATAGTACAACCAAAACAATATTCAAATGAATTAACTGTTTATAGTTTCCTGTATATGTATACACCAATTCTTATAACTATTGAGGGTTTGGATTCGATTTTATATCATATATAAAACCTATTCAAAATGTATCTATATAATTTATCAATGATTACCATACGTAACGACCACAACAACATTGATAGGTCGATAAAATTATTTTTCTTGATAGGTCGAAATGAGATCTTACCCATAAGAATGAGTGAGCGTTGATGCGATTGGGATAATAATGGAATAAAGATAAATAAAATCTATTTCTAATGGACGTATACGTGTGTGAGTTGGTCCACCGATCGATATGGAAAGACAAGCTTGGTCAGGTCGCTTTATAGTTTATATAATAGGAATGCGAACCAGCACCTACGGATAGACGGACACGACAATGGCAGTATGTATCATGTTTGTTGGCGAATGGGTTGACCAACTTGGCATGCTGATGGATTTGGTCTGATTACGAATGTGTTGATGGGCAGTTTGACATGTAATTCAAAACGTTATATCTGATGATCTATAATTGTCATATGTTCGTGATTTATTTCAATAATGAAGCTAGTATGATCGAGTACTTGCATTTAAAGATTGGAGAAAATCACCTAGATTTTGTTTTTAATCCATTTATATATACTTGTATATGCAGCTTTCGTTTTAGAATTACAGACAAAATATGCTGAAATGAATATATATTTAATTGATTTATAATTCTAAGCTTCTTAAAATGATTGAAACATGTTAAAAACTATATATGTTGCTCAGTGATTCTTTAACAAAAAAAAAGTTGATGGTCAATCACAAATTTGACAAGTATATTGTGTACAAATATAATAACATAAACCGTAATCAGAGATTGTCGTTCATACTCAAACGTAGAAGCCAGTTCACAAAAGAAAAGAAAAGAAAACGTTAATGCAAAATCCTTCATGGGTGTTTCTGTTTAAAAATGCAATGTGGGACGTGTGGCCTCTCGTTAGGGTTCTGGCCAGAGTGATGTGGCATTATAGTCATTAAAAGGTATTGGTGATACATTCGGTTGCATACTTTTAAATACCTTAACATTTATCCTTCCTTACTCTTATTATTGTCCTTATACTCAACTCAAAGTTTTTTTTTTTTTTAATTATTTTTTCCACACATCTTGTAGTCTAGTAGTAAAAGAGAACTAGGGAAATATTAGAAGGAATTAACCTAAGTTCGCTACATCTTACAAACAAAAATCACATATGTGTGGGAAGTCTTGGTTTGGGCTAAACAGTTTATTTGATAGTCGGTAATAGGCGATCTAACTACTCTCTGATATTAATTGGAAAGCATTCTAATTCGGAACAGACAATGTAGTGATCCTTCAGAGAAAAATCTAATCTGAAGTATTTCGGTACGTTTCTATCGGAGCTGGCCAGATATAGAATTTATCAAAAAAAAAAAATCTTTTGTTATTCATTTTTTATATTGTGGTCTCTAATTATTTGCGTCTCTGGAAGACTTTACTTTTAAATCTCTTAATTGCATGTGAAATCACACGTGGGGATGGTCACACCTGCCCCATTCGTATCGAATGTATCATCTGACGATACAAGCGATCGAACTTATATAACACATACACTGATACACATACACACATTTACATGCAACACCGAACTCATGTATATAGTAATTTTCTGCGATACTAATATATGTACAAAGTGCCACGTCAACACGTGGCTGAATCTAGCAACTTGAGAGGATAAGCACATGCTTCCACATTAGCTTCCTCTTTCCTCTTTTGAATCACACAAATATCATATGATTCTTATGATATTCTTATCACACGTAAGTAGATATTCATCAAAATACAGTATGACTTTTTTTTTTTTTTTTTTAACATCTACACAGTATATGACTTTATATTGATCATATCATAGTTTTCTCTCCTCCAATAGTATAATCAGTTTTTGTTGAAATTGACCAAATATATTCTCTTTGTTTGGTATAAGTGATATTATCATAATGGATTCTTACTTTATGGTACTCAAGTTTCTAAAAATAAACTCCAAGATATCTTGTTAAAATGTTAGGCGACAGTTGCAGACGGTCTTTGATCATTATGATCATATAATAATAATAATTTGGTTAAAACATTTTTTATTCAATCATTGACAAATGCGTGTTGTAGTGGATTGATGATTTATATTAAAACTCTAGTGTTATGTTACTGTTAGATCATTCATCATAAAATTTCGATGATAAGAGTTAAAGAAATCATCATTTTCTGTTTCGTTAAAGAAAATGAATCATCTAAAACTCTATATATAAGACTAAATCATCATTTTCTGTTTCGTTAAAAGAAAATGAATCATCACTTTAATTTATCTAAGCGACGATAACAAAAATACACGTTATGTTTTCTATTAATTGCTTTTTCACTATAAGATAAATTTGTTCAACATCCGACATTTAAATGAAAACCACTAAATACGTACAGAGTTCTGGGTGAGTTTTTTTATTATAGGTGAAACTTGTTTTTATAGGTGAAACCAAGTATGTATAAAACCGCCATTTAAATAATGTAATAAATAAATATATCCAAATTAGTAGAAATAAAATGATAGAAAAAACATTGGTAAAACCTTAAATAACAAATTATATATCGAGTTCAGCTTAAACATAAAGAAGTATAGAGGTGTGAATAATATGAACAAACCTTAAAGATCTTTTAGTTATAATTAGCCCTTAAAGAGTCTTTTACCAACATACAAGACACTCCTAATCATCATCCTTATCTTGGATACCCAGCAATTCCTTTGAATAATGCAATATTTATGATTCATCTAATTTAATGTTGTTTATATTTTTGGGAGGTCCAATAACTTAGTGGTAAGTGTATCAGTTGCTTTTGACCTTTGACCGAGGAGGCACGTGCGCAGCATCTTTTGATTCATAACGTTTCTCTGGTCGAAGATTTCGGTGTTGCACGTGCGACCCTGTCCTCCTTATTATCTTAATCTCTCATCTTTTGTCTTAATCTCCTTAACTAAACCTTCTCTTTAATTCTTTTTGTTCCCCCCAAAATATATTACTTCTTAAAATATTTGCACTTTAACCTTTGTCTTTTTTTTTTTAAAAAACTTTAGGATGTTTTGGTTGTATTAGGCAAACTAGTAGGGGCAAAGACCCAAATTAGCAGCGAAACAATATACTGCTTTGCTTGTTTTGATTTGGACAACTTTTCGTACAAAAATTATGAAGATTTTATTTAAGCAATCGGTTAGATATTTCATTGATCAATTTAAAAATTTTGTATACACCACCACTAATCCAGAGAAATGAACAATAAAACTATACGACAAAAAAAAAATCACAATGTAGACTAATTTCATATAATAAGTAAGAGACTTAAATCAAAATATAGACTAACTTCAAGATATGAAAATAATCAAATATTTTGTTTTCATTAAAACGTTTTGAAAACCAAATCTAAAACATATAGTTAGTTCTAAAGGTTCATCCTTCCAAAACACAAAGAGGCTTTTTGGTTTTGAACAAAAAAAAAACATTTTCTTGGCTTATATATTCATTTTAAGTGATTTTGATTGATTTTTATATAGTTAAGGTTTCAATCCTTTTTATGTGTTTTAAAATTTGAGATTACAATCTGATGCTAAAGTTATTTGACATAATAATCTCATATCAGGTTTAAGCTGTATTATGTAAATGGTGTAATTGGTTCTAAGAACTTAGAATTTCTTGTAATAACAAGTTTCGAAAGATGGGAATAAATTGCGAAATATAGTGATGATATGTGCTAAATAAAATCAACATTAATTACATATTAATCATATATAATAGGCTATAGACACACATAATCGACAAATAGAAAAGCATAAACATGTATTTTTTTCTGACAGTAACTCCGTGTTTGAAGGGTAAGTTTACCAACTTGGGGTAATGATGTATGCACTTTGCACACTTCTTAAAAATTCTTATTATGTGTACCATAGAATAACGAGTAAATTTGGGTACAATCACTAATTAAAAAAAAAGTAATAGACTAGATAGACGTTAAAAGAATATGATTAGATTAGTTAATAGTGACAAAACCTGATAATTTTATTTGTTTAATTTCTTTCTTTTACAGCAAAAGATCACGAAGAGGATGTGTGAATATTGTCCCTTAGTCAAACAAAACAGCCGTGAACAGCTTAGACTAACGCGATTCTGCTAGCTGTAGATAGTAATTATTTATGTTTATTACACCTAATAAAAGTAAGAAAATAAAGTAATTCACAAGCTTAACCAACATTACGCTTAAGTTTTTATATTTAGAAACGTTTTTTGACATTTCAGGACCAATCAAAAGAAACTGAAAAGTAAAAAAATTAAAATATCAAATACAAAGTAAAATTTGTCTTGACGTTTGATACATTACTTTGTTTTGAAGTCACTGTTTGTAAACAAATAAACAATTGCCATCTTATTTAGGAAATTAAAAATATTATCGTATTTCGAATTTTTTTTTATAACAAATCCAGTACATATCAATTGGATGGATTCTCACAGGTTTTGCAATCATCGTACACCAAACATGAAAATAGGCCTTTTAGTGAGATGTTCAATGATCCAGCAAGAATATCAAAATCCCGGCCCAACTAAAAAAGCCCATATTTTGCCTTCTCTTTGGAGTTTGGAGCAAAAGAGCAAAAACATGCTTATTCCTAGATTGAGCCTATATTGATGTTTAAGTTTGTACGTAACACAAGAAAGAAAATATCGAGTTTTAATATGCAAGGAAGCAATGAGCTTGAGATATATACATATTTAGACGATCCCATGCCAAAAAAAAAAAGATTTAAATCCATTAACACATTAAATTGATATGTAGTAGTAGTACATGGAAAGATGTAAAAGTTTTCTATAAACCAGCAGGCTTCTTCATTTTAGACAATGAAGGTTGAATACAAGAGAAAAGAGATAGTCTTTGTTTCTTCGGTTTTATATCGAAGATAAATGACCTCAAAGGAATACGAGTTTTGCGATCTTGCGAAGACTGTACGTTTGATTCGGAAAGTGAAAACTCCTCACTCAATTTCTCTAGTGTCGTATCAGCATCCTTCATCAGTTTTGTAACTTGTTCTAAACCTGTTTGCAACTCTTCTGCTATCCTATTGTTCTCCTTCTTCATGTTCGAAACCTCGCCTTCAAATTTAGCTCCTTGGTAGATTGTAAGTTTCATTTCAGAGTCTTCAGAATCTGTTTTGAGAGCTTCTGTTATCTCATTTTGTATGTCACTCAAAGTCGAAGCTCTGATGTTGATTTCTTCTTTTAAAAGCAAACTCTTCTCTAACCAAACAGTCATTTCGTTGTGGATCTCGCTGAGGTGTTTGTATATGGGACGAACATTTGATCTTAGAGTGTTCTTTCCTCCATCTTGATTCTTTTGTTTTATGATATTCAATATCTCAACATGTAAGTCTTTGATCCCTGTGTCAAATTGTTGTATCTGGCCAAAAGAGTTGCTAAACCTCACCAATAAGTTCAAGTTCTCGCTTAGTAATGCATCAACGCGTGCCCCGAATTGCTCTTTATTTGGTGACAATCTCTGCTTTTGACCAGTCATTGCATTTATGGCGTTATCTTCTCTGCAAATTAGCATGAACAACTGGTCCCGTCGTTGATCCTTGGCTCTGACCTGTTCATCTTTCAAGGTGTTTACACTCTTGAGTTTTGTTTCTGTTTCATGTAGCATCTTCTTTACTTCTTTATAGTTCCGAAGTACTCTAGTGTACTCGTTTAACAAATGTTTCTCTCTGCCTTCGATCCCATGTGCGAGGAACTTCTGCAAGAATGCATCATCTGATGACTCTTGTGTTGTTATGATGTCTGATTTTGGTGATGAGATACGTTTCTCTAAATCATATAATGAAGCTTCCTTTGTTTTAGTTTCAATAGTCTCTTCTTGGTTAACTTCATTTGTAAGATCTTTTTCAGCAATAACTATTTCAGATGCTGATTTAATGCCTAAAGCATTTTCAGACGCAACTGAATCATCAATGTTTTCCTCTGGAAACTTTGTATCAGTCAAAGATCCTATATCTTGAATTGGCACATTAGTAGCTTTTAATTCTTCTTCTTCTTCTCCTTCTTGCTTCAAGCTTTTTAATCTCTTGGATAAGAAACTTAGTTTCATATGTGCTCTCGTAAGATGTTTGTCAATGTTGTCACTCTTTTCTTCAACTTCTTGGTCTATATCTTTAACACCATTCACCTTTTCCTCCATCTCTTTCAACTTCTTTCTCATGTTCATATTATCATCAGTTTGAGATGAATTGTTTTCTTTTTGTAGAGCTCTTATCTGTGCTTTGAGATCATCGATTTCTTCTCTTAACCTGTGTATTAAAGCTGCTTGAGATGTAAACAAGCTCTCCAAATTGATCACATCATTCACAAGCTCATCGATCTTATCAGCCACATCTGTTATGGTAAGACATGACTTAGCCTCAGAGTCATCAAACTCTTTATATACCTTTTCTCCTAATGATTTTAGCTTCTCCTTCTCGCTGTATATTTCCTGGTTTCTTTTTCCATCACCAAGTAATGCATCAGAGATATTACTAAATTCCTCTGTTGATTCACTGATCTGTTTTCTTGTAACATCTACTTCTTTCACATTACTTTTCTGTTTATCTCTCAGCTCTTCTAGTTTCTCTTGGCATGATTTGAGAGCTGTGGTAGACATCAGAATCTGAGCTTCTTTATCTTCTATGACAATAGCACCTTCGTCAAACTCGTCTTGCAAACTACAAACTTTCCCTTGTTTCTCCATGATACATTTCTCAATCTCCCAATACTTTGCAAGTCCATTCTCATAAGAAGTCTTCACAAACTCTTTCTCAGTCTGCAAAACAAGAATCTCTTTCTGCAACTTATCAATCTCTTCCACGGCCTCGGTTTTACTTAGCCCGGACTTGATTACAACGGACGAGGCATTCTGTTCTTGAATAGCTTTCCTTGACATGAAAATCTTCTTGGCAGCCTCAGAGTTTTTTATTGGCAAGTCAGGAACCTTTGGAACATTCTGGTTTGATGTGTTAGTTTTATGGTTTTTAGGTGCGACATGAGCATCATCGTCGTCGTCTTCGTTCATAGCAAACTCAGGGACTTGGTCAGGAAAAACAGATGCAATTGTGGTGTTAGCGTTTTGAAGCTCTTTAGAGATATGATCATACCGCTCTGCTAAAGCACGATAAGCCTTGAAAGATTCTTCCACAAAACTTATCAATTCAGGTCTTCTCTTGTAATACATTTCTGCACGCTTAGCAAATGAATCACCTTCATCTTCCAAAAGCTTAAGTGCATATTGCACCTTATCCTCGATATCTACAGAAACATATTATCAAAAATTCTGTAACGTAGAAGAAGTGAATAATGATATATAGAATGTAACCTTGAAGGTTTTCTTCGAGCCATTTGGATTGTTTGGTTCGAACGTGGCTTGCCCACCACCATGAGTACGCATTGCTCGCAGCTCTTCGTAGCATCCTTGTTCTCTAATCCTTTTCTTCTTTTTGTTTTTGTAATTCAATACATTGAACAAAATCTCATCTCTAGCTTAATGTTTTTTTTCTGGAGTTTTATTCAGGACAACCAAAGGAGATGTGTTTTTTTGTTGTTGTTGTAAATCTTGTTGATAGAGAATGGCGGAGAGGAAGATTCGGTGCCTGAAAGGTGATACATAGTAATAATGATAAGTTGCTATTTAAAACATATGCAACATTGGATCTGAATAGTCCAAAACACAAGTTTGTTGATTGATGATACTCTCGTACTAAACGGTAACAAAAACAAACAAGTCTCCAAAAGCTAACCACATATATTTGCTTTCTCGCCTTTTTTTTTTTTTTTAATGTTTCTTCCTTTTCTATTTTTAGATTATTTGATTATGAGACAGATCATAGTTGGTCCTGAAATCACCACGGACATGTACATTATATTATTCTTTGTTTTTCCTTCTAAATGTGTTCCATGGATTATGGATATTCTGAAAATTATAAAAACTACATGTAAATGCATTGTTTACTGACTGATGTCCCTAACATAAATGTTACATAATCATCATGATAAATATCGGTCAGTAAAAATGACAAAAAAGGAAAGAATAATAGCATACGTATATGATTGATGATGATTTGGTAAATAAATATGCCGAAGCATCATTTATATACGAATCTATTCGCCGCACAAGTCTGACGTGTCCAAACACGTGGCATTTTGTTCACCACTTTCCAAACGTTTCTCATTACGAAACGGCGTCGTTTCTTTTGTCTGCGAATTGCGAATCCCTTTGGTCCTGTCTTCGAAGAAGCTCCCTGAAGAAGCTTCAAACCCTAGAATTTTGTTTGTTCCCTCGATTTTTGATTCACGGGGTAAGTTTTTTCTTCCCTCGCTACGTTCATATTTATTGCGAGGCTTTCTACTGTGAACTCCGATTTTAAACTCGATTTTCGTCTGGTTTTCATGAGGAATTTTAGGTCTGGAAGTTTTGATATTGGAGATGAGAAAGGGATTAAAATTAGCTGTGTAAAGTTGAGTTAAGTTGGGATTGTGATCCAGAATTTTTCATCCAAGTTGTAGATTTTAGGTTACTTTCTGGTAATGAATATGGCACGCTGACGAAATTGAATTGTCTTGTGTTTTCGTAAGCTCTAATTCGTTCTCAGTTCAGTTTCAGATTTCGTTGATTGTTAAGAATCTTAAGGATCATACTGCGTAGGTTATAATTGCTTCAACTATTCTCACAGTTTCTGAAAGAGAGATTTGGAAGTTTCAGAAATGCAAATTTTACTACTTTTTGTTTTCCACCCACCGAAGCTAGACTTTCATTGGCCTGCTGTTTGCTGTATCTGAATCATACACATAACTGCTATGCTTCATTTCTATGGTACAGGGTTTGTGTTGGCATTCGTTAGGCTCTTTCCGTTAGGCTGTGAGGCTTATGATCGGTGCCATTAACACCGTTGGCTAACACATTGACTCTGCTCAAACTATGGCCCTTTATGGTACACTGCAGTTGTCCCATAGTCTGGGTTTTTGCAGAAACCAAAGGTGCTATAATCCAGAAAATGTATGTTTCTTCCATTTTAGCCCTGGAAACCTTTTCTTTTTATTCATTTCTTCCCTTCATCTTTCAAAAAATTTGCTTGTTCTTAGAGTTCCATGAGAAGGAGGCTGCATATATCAAATGGTCCTCTCTCATTAGGTGTTCCGGTAATATTTCAGATTTTTTTTACTCTAGTCATTCAAATTGATTTGCTGATATTTAGTAACATTAATTTTCTGCATACAGTTGGGACAGCATGGTTTCAGCAATATATTACTCTCGGATTACCTTCGTAGGCAAATTTATTCAGTCCCATGCAGGACCACCGCTTTTAGGTGTCATTCCTTTTCTGCAGGAGGCAAGGCAATTGAACCTGCTGTTAAAGCTGTCACCGTGGTGCTAACAAAGTAAGACTTCTTGTTTCCTATCATCACATGCAGAATGATCACCTTGGAAAATTGGAAACTATCATAATTTCTATTTAGTTGATCTTCGTGGATATGAATGATTGCATAGTAATCTCAGGGCATCTAACTCACAGCAAATGAATTTACTCTACTCAATAATATTGCGGATGTTAGCTAAACATTGATGTGTGCATACCTTGTCATTGCCATGGTTCCCCTTAGAAAAGTTGTAATCTTTTTGATGGGGATAGATGAAGGGGTGCATTTATGTGTCTCGTAATTTATCTTCTTCTTTTTTATTGCACTCTGTAAATATTTGCATACCGTTGTTTGCAGGTCACACGGGTTGATACAACAATTCCCTTTTGTATATAAGTTGGTTCCAGCTGTTGCTCTTCTTGTTTTCTCCTTGTGGGGTCTAGTGCCTTTTGTTCGCCAAGGAAGAAACATACTACTCAATGTAGGTGCAGCCATTTCAAGTTTATATGCACTTTTTTTTTGTTTAGTGCTTTCATTTCTGTGTTGTCTCTGTTCAAATTAATGTGGTGTCTTTTCTGTATGATATTCTGAATCTTTACCTTTGAAACATTGTAGAAGAATGATAACGGTTGGAAGAAGAGTGGTACGTACCATGTTATGACTTCATATGTTCAACCTCTGCTACTATGGATAGGAGCTCTATTCATCTGCAGGTATATCTATCAAGTAGTTCATCGGGACTTTCTGAGGTTGAATTGTTGAGATATTTTGGTGGTATCCTCATCTGAATTGCTTGGTTGAGATAATTGATAGATGGTGACTATTCCTTATATAGGGCATTAGATCCTGTTGTCCTTCCTACAGAAGCTAGCAAAATTGTGAAGGATCGACTTTTGAATTTTGTGAGATCATTGTCAACGGTACTTGCATTTGCTTACTGCATATCCAGGTAAGCGTATTCTCTTCTTTAAATACAATACCATGTCTTCATCTTATGGTTCTGTATTTTAGTGGCTTCTATCACGTGAAATTGTTATGTGGTCATCTCATGACTTCTGATTCTTTGATGTTCCCATGCAGTCTTATCCAACAAACACAAAAACTCTTCTCAGAAACGAGTAATCCGAGTGATACAAGAAATGTATGTAAAGTGACACTCATAAAAAATGCTTTAGTAATATTTTTTGTAGAGTTATTATTCTTAGGATGTTTGGTCTATTTTGCATGTCTGAGATTTGTGTTACTGCAAGCAAGATCAGAAATCTCTATCAAAAATATAATTGTTTTCTCAATTTGTTTTGCTAATTTGACCCTGGAATGATACAGATGGGATTTCAATTTGCTGGGAAAGCAGTGTATTCTGCTGTATGGGTTGCTGCTGTATCACTTTTCATGGAGTTGCTGGGTTTCTCTACACAAAAATGGCTCACTGCTGGAGGTCTTGGGACAGTTTTGATTACTCTTGCTGGCCGAGAGGTGAAACCTAACTCTCATTTTTATTACTGGGTTCTTCGGAATATCCACTGTTCGCTTTAGACGATTCTTTTCCCTGTTTATGCAAAATATATTTCATAGAAACTGAGTTTTTTTTTTTTTTTGGTCCCAGATTTTGACAAACTTTCTTTCAAGTGTTATGATTCATGCAACCCGGCCATTTGTTTTGAATGAGTGGATTCAAACAAAGATAGAAGGTTATGAAGTGTCTGGTACTGTGGAGGTTAGGATCTCTGAGCTTAGATGATGTGAATTTTTCCTTGCTTCCGTGCACGTTTCCTTAAAATTAGGTAGCTATCTTTCTGAAATCCTTGTTGCAATGCATTTACAGCATGTTGGTTGGTGGTCACCAACAATCATAAGAGGTGAAGACCGCGAGGCAATCCACATCCCAAACCATAAGTTCACAGTCAATGTCGTGAGAAACCTTACTCAGAAAACTCATTGGCGTATCAAAACTCACCTAGCAATCAGTCACTTGGATGTCAACAAAATAAATGTGCGTTTTCTAATTCCGATATGATCGTTTACTCGTTATACAGGTTAAGTGCCAATCATGGAGTTCTTTTAGCTGATCCTTGTTCTGAACTTTCCCAAACAGAATATTGTAGCTGACATGCGGAAAGTGTTGGCCAAGAATCCTATGGTTGAGCAGCAGAGGTTACATAGAAGGGTATTCTTGGAGAATGTCATTCCAGAAAATCAAGCCCTTTCGGTTAGACTTCAATACCTATGTCTTCTTTTGCACCCATCCTGAAGTGATGATCAGATTTTTCAGGAACCTTTGGAAAGTCTCGTTCTTACATCTAGTTTCTCGTTTTTACAGATACTGATCTCTTGCTTTGTGAAGACGTCTCATCACGAAGAATACTTGGGTGTAAAGGTGAATTTTCAGTCTTTTATCTTATTGTCTAACTAAGGTTCACAAGAACTATTGACTTATTTGCTTTCGTTGTCTTGTATTGGCGAAATAGGAAGCTATATTGTTGGACCTTCTTAGAGTCATAAGCCACCACCGAGCTCGTCTAGCTACACCAATCCGTACAATCCGTAAGATGTACACAGACGCTGACATGGAAAACGCACCATTTGGGGAATCGATGTATGGAGGTGTTACTTCTCGGCGGCCTTTGATGCTAATTGAACCTGCTTACAAAATCAATGGAGAAGACAAATCAAAATCTCAAAACCGTGCATCAAAACCAACCTCAGAGCAAGAAAACAAGGGTTCGAGTCCAAAGTCAAAAGAAACGTCTTCACCTGATCTAAAGGCGAATGTAAAAGTTGGAGAATCCTCTGTTTCTGATACCAACAAAGTACCTGAAGAAACGGTAGCAAAGCCAGTAATCAAAGTGGTCTCTAAACCGCCCACCCCAAAGGATACAGAAACATCAGGAACTGAGAAACCAAAGGCCAAGAGAAGTGGTAGCACAATAAAGTCACCAAAGTCGGATGAAACAGATACTTCGTCATCATCAACATCTAGATCAGCTTTGGAAGAGAATATAGTACTGGGTGTTGCGCTGGAGGGCTCAAAAAGAACACTTCCAATCGAAGAAGAGATACATTCTTCTTCTATGGAAACAGATGCTAAAGAACTCACCGGTGCTCGCAGATCCGGTGGAAATGGACCATTGGTGGCTGATAAGGAGCAGAAAGATAGCCAATCTCAACCAAACTCAGGTGCTTCGAACGAGCAGTGAGATGAAATTCAATGAGTTTGCTATTTTTTTTAACACTCTGTGATGTAACATACGATTGAAATTAATTGAATTTACCCTCCCAGAATTCTGGAAATTGGGGGTTGATAATGTGATATATTTAATATAGGGGTTGGTTTCTCGATAGTTGGGTGAAAGTATGGGTTAAAATCATAAATATCAGAAGAAGACGGTTGAGAAGTAGCTTACCTGTCTCTTTTACTCATGATGTAATGTAATTCATAAATGCTCCTCCTCCGATCTCTCCGCCATAAAATCTTTCCTCTTTCTTCTTCTTCTTCGAATAATCTTTCTCGCTTAGTCACTTTCCATGGCGGGCTTTCTCTCCGTCGTCCGGCGCGTATACCTCACTCTCTACAATTGGATCGTCTTTGCTGGATGGCAAGTCGAGCTCGACTCTCTCTTTCTTTCTTCTTCTGTGTAGTCGAGTTTTTGTTTTCTCTCGGATTTGATATTTGAATTTTGGTGACATTTGGGGGTTTTAGGGCTCAGGTTTTGTACTTAGCGATAACGACGTTGAAGGAAACGGGATATGAAAATGTGTATGACGCCATTGAGAAGCCTCTCCAGCTTGCTCAGACTGCCGCCGTTCTCGAGGTCCGTCTCCCAAGATAATTCGCGTTTTTTTTCTTCTTGTTTTTTTCTTTTTCTCCTGATTCAAATCTAGATTTTGGAATTTTCCGGGTGTGGAGCAGATTCTTCATGGATTAGTAGGTGAGTGATCTGATCCATTACACTAATTTCGAACTTGCACTACATCATTTTGATTAATCTCTTTAAAGATCATTGTCTGAGTTGTGTTCTGCTGTGTTGCTAAACTCGGATAGGTTTGGTCAGATCTCCTGTTTCTGCAACTCTGCCACAGATAGGTTCAAGGTTATTTCTCACTTGGGGCATCCTATACAGTTTTCCTGAGGTTACTTACAGAGTTACCAGTATTACGACTTCATTATTTCTCTTTGATTGTTGCAAGTTTCATCATTTCATTGTTGCATTTTGTTCCATTTAATTTCAGGTCCGATCTCATTTTCTTGTTACGTCCCTGGTCATAAGCTGGTCCATCACAGAGGTGATTATATTATATTCTTCGTTCTCATTTTGTTGTAACCATTGAATATAGTAAGAGAGATTTCCCAGTTTCATTTTATGTCTTGAATCTGATATGTCTAAAACAATGCTTGAATCTGATATGTCTAAAACATCATTACTGTCACATGGTTTGTTGATGTACAGACCAAGAGATCCGCTCTTGTTATTTCTGGCTGTCAAGAATTGACTTAAGCATGACTCCTTGAAATTAAAATTAGGCTTTAAAGATCATAACTTACCTTTTACTCCATTTTGGTTGAAGTCTTATCCTAGTTGATTCCTTTTAGGATCATGTGCTTCAGTTCATATCTTTGATGAATAAACTCGCTCTGAGAGCTTTGAAATTTATTTAATCTTGCAGATTATTCGCTACTCCTTCTTTGGCTTCAAGGAAGCTCTAGGCTTTGCACCTTCATGGCACTTGTGGCTCAGGTATGCCATTCATGTGCAATATTATACACATTGAAAAATAGATTAATCTGTAAGTCTCATCTCATTTTTCTCTCTCGTTAATTTGTTCAGATACAGCAGCTTTTTGTTGCTATACCCTACCGGTATCACCAGTGAAGTTGGTCTTATCTACCTTGCCTTACCACACATCAAGGTAACACAACATGCTCATGTCAATTCTTAAAAAAGACAAAAAAAAAACTTTTCTTTACAATATCATTTGGAAGCATGGTAATTACTAATTACGGGTCGTTACACCCATTTGTGTATTTATAATTTAGCGCTCTTAGAGTAGACATGAACTGTTAAAGCCATTTCCCTCAAGACTCTAGTAGACAGGAACTGTTTGTTGACTTTTCAAGACTTCACTGTAAAATCCTCCATAGATAGACTTAAGTTTGATGCCATCTTTAAGATTTCAAAGTGTCTGTTCCACTGGAATCAGGGGAGACTAGACATGGTTGATTCCTGAATGGTCCCTTTGTTTTTTTTTTTCTGTGTGTCTGCAGACATCAGAGATGTACAGCGTTAGGATGCCTAACACATTGAACTTCTCATTCGACTTCTTCTATGCAACGATACTTGTCCTTGCAATCTATGTCCCAGGCACAAACTCAGTTGACCTTTCTTAAGAACATATCTCATGAATCTGTTCAATTCTGATCTGCGAGACTAATTTTGTGTTTGGCTGTTGCAGGTAGTCCACACATGTACAGGTACATGCTTGGTCAGCGAAAGAGAGCTCTCTCCAAATCCAAGAGGGAATAAAAAAAGCTTTAGAAAGAGACCAAAAAGCTCATCAACTGCTTTCTCCTCTTGTATTGTTCTTTCATGTACTACTACTCGTCTTTGTTTAGCTTTTAAGGGTTTGTTTGTTTTGAGCGATTACTTGAACTTATGCAGGATACTCTTATTAAGTGTAATGTGGTTTCTAAATTAATAAGAAAATTAATGGTTCCTTCTCACTGTGCATTCGACACATAATAATGAAAAAGTTAGCTTAGCTAAAACTTCCAAAAGATAGAAATAGAAATATGTGATTAACTAAAATCCCTAAATTTGTTTATGAAATTGAAAAAAAATATCAACAAAATTGTGAAATTATTGGGTCATTAATCATGATGTAAATATAAATGTTATTGAGATATCATGTTCCAAAATTACTGTCATTTTCTTAATACGTACTACTATTTAACATATAAAAGTCAACGTAGTTGTAGTGAGACTTATCATCGAACACGATAAGGCGTGGTGAAGTAACGCAGATCACAAAATATTTGTGTCTGAAAAGGCATCGGCGTTGTCTATTTTCTTGAATATAAATATTGAAATTAATAGAAACGTCGTCGTTTGGATTCCATCAAAAGGACTTTCTCCGCCTTTCATTTTTTTGTATACCAAACCGAGGGAAAAAATCCGCAGAGATGAACCAAAAATAAAAATCTTGAAAAACTTTTGAATTCTTTCATTTCTATTTCGAAGCTGCTGCTTCAATTTTTGGCTACTTTGATTTGAGTTTTGTTTGGATGAAATGGCCGATCAAAGGAGTAAAACCAATAGATGGAACTGGGAGGTGAGTGGTTTCGAACCGAGGAAGTCTTCTTCCAATGCATCGTTTGTGGAGGGTGGTCACCGTACGACTGGTCCTCTGCTTCGCCGGAATTCGATTTCGACTCCCTCGCTTCCGCCTAAGCAAGCTCTTGCATCTAAGGTTAACGGATTAAGGGACAAAGTTAAGGTGAAATGTCACTTCCTTTTTCACTTCAAAGTGTCCTTGGCTTGGGTTTTGAGCTGAATTGATTTTAAAAAAGGCTGCTTTTAGTTTTCTAAGTGTAACCTGAGTCTCATAGGCTAGGTTGTGTATTTGTGGGATTTGATGGAAGTTTAGTGTTGAAGCCATTGCTTATCAAGAAAAAAATTGTGACTTGGTTGAACAGCTCGCAAAAGAAGATTACTTGGAGTTGAGACAAGAAGCTACTGATCTCCAGGAGTATTCTAATGCTAAGCTTGACAGGGTTACACGTTATTTGGGTGTTCTGGCTGACAAAAGTCGTAAATTGGGTAAGTTCTGTGTTTCACTAGTCGTAAATTTGAAGTCTATGTAAGTTGTGTGCAAGCATCAAGAAAAACTGAGTATTCATTACATTTGGTGCATTTGTGACTAGTGCAGAAGTTGACGACACTAGAATTGGTTGGCCTTTTTCCCAATATTGGAACCTTTATGAATCCATTTATTTCAAAGATTGAAACTTCATAAATCCATCTACTGTATCTAGCTCTTGTGGTTGCGTTTCATTGCTTCATCTGTTTTGTGGTGGAAATTTCTTAGTGTGTTGTATTTATTTATCTACATAAACCACCACAGATCAATTTGCCCTTGAGACTGAAGCTAGGATATCTCCACTTATCAATGAGAAGAAAAGACTGTTCAATGACTTGTTAACGGCCAAAGGTACCCAGCTTCCATAACCAATGTCATCGATCTTTCTATATTTATAATCTTTCTTTGGGTATAGGTTCACTGATGTATGATAGTTTTCTGCTTCCTGTTGGTTAATGTGGAATTGTTTTTCTTTCTTCAGGGAATATAAAGGTCTTTTGCCGTGCAAGGCCATTGTTTGAGGATGAAGGTCCCTCTATTATAGAGTTCCCTGGAGATTGCACCATATGTGTAAACACTAGTGATGATACTCTGTCCAATCCCAAGAAGGACTTTGAATTTGATAGAGTTTATGGACCTCATGTTGGACAAGGTGAGTACCATAGTTCATTGTAAATGTAGTCTCTCCTTATGTCATGAGCTGTTTCGGGTTTCAATCTACAAAAGCTGCAACAAACCTCTGTACTTATACTGTAATTTTTCCTCAGCTGCACTGTTCAGTGATGTCCAACCTTTTGTTCAATCTGCACTGGATGGATCTAACGTCTCCATATTTGCCTATGGACAAACTTGTGCAGGGAAGACATACACCATGGTTACCATTCTTTTCCTTTTCCTCTGAAAGTTTACAAATATGTCACATGTTGTTGAGCAACTATATCTATGGATTTGCTGTTACTTTTTAGTGTCTAGCTTTGCTTGTATGTGAGATTTTAACATAGCTTATGATGTATACGCGGTTACTTGCCCTTTGAAGGGTATGCTCATTCTATAGCTCTTTTATGCGTTCTTTTGATTATTTTCATGCTTATTATTTTTGTATCGGGTTCAGAATTGAGCCCGGGATAATCTTCGTTCTGGAGTTATGACATGTGTAGGAAGAAAATCAAAGTGATTTTGTTAGTAAACATTCTTTCTTTAGTTCTTGGCCTGAGATTTGATCTGAGGTGAATATTGTGTCTATGTTGATTTATGAGGTATACATTATCGTGTACGTTCACAGGCATGTTTTATAGTTCATAGTACTGTCTATTTTTACATTGATTTGTTATCTCCGTGGCTCTCTGTTGAATCAACTTTCTTGGCTGTTGTTTTGCCAGGAAGGTTCGAATCACGACCGTGGTTTATATGCTCGTTGTTTTGAGGAACTTTTCGACCTAGCTAATTCCGATTCAACTTCCACATCTAGATTCAGTTTCTCTCTTTCAGTGTTTGAGATCTATAATGAACAGGTGCTTCCAATCGAGTCTAAAGTACTAATACTTTTGGCTTTCATTTTCTTTACCAAGATAGTTCTGCAGTGGAATCTGACATGTCTAATTCGGCAATTTTCATTGTCAGATCAGGGATCTACTTTCGGAAACTCAGAGCAACTTGCCCAAGATCAACATGGATTTACACGAATCTGTTATAGAACTTGGACAGGAAAAAGTTGATAATCCATTGGAGTTCTTAAGAGTCTTAAAATCTGCATTTCAGAACCGGGGCAACGATAAATCAAAATTTAATGTGACACATCTGTATGTTTCATATTGTGCTTAAATACCTCCTTTTGTTATATGAAGATAATTACCAAGGTTCTTTAGCACGTCTTTACGGATGTTTTCTGCCTTGGTAGGATTGTCACAATACACATATACTATAGCAACACGATTACTGGAGAAAATATATATAGCAAGCTCTCCCTGGTTGACTTGGCTGGAAGTGAAGGTTTAACCGAGGAAAATGACAGCGGAGACCATGTCACCGATCTGCTGCATGTCATGAATTCGATTTCAGCGTATGTTAGATTCTTCTATCTCTATATTTATTCACTGCCTTAGCAGTGAGCTGCACATATAACTTCGGTGTCTTTATCATGTAAAGATCGGACAAATTTTTCCATGTGCATGAAGTTGTTCTTGTTAACTTTGTTTATGCATATATTTCTGGCTCTATAGGTTGGGAGATGTTTTATCCTCGTTGACGTCGGAAAAGGATTTAATTCCTTATGATAATTCAGTTCTTACAAGAGTACTTGCAGATTCCCTAGGTAAATTTGTTTTTTCTCAGTACATGCATCTTTCCTTTTTGTGTTAGTATTATTATTTTTTGTTTTTGTTTTGCCACCATTTCTTAAAGCTCTTTGTAAGCGAGGCACAATATTCTATAACGTGTAGGAGGAAGCTCCAAAACATTGATGATCGTTAACATCTGTCCAAGTGTACAAAACTTGTCTGAGACAATCTCATGTCTCAATTATGCTGCTAGAGTTCGGAATACTGTACCAAGCCTTGGCAATCGAGATACAATCAAGAAATGGAGAGATGTGGTAAGTGGAAGTGGAAGTGAAAGAGATAAACAATTAAGACATAAGAATCAGACATTTGATGTTCTGTTGGTTTTGTCTCTCTCTTTTCTAGTTTATCCCAAATTTCGAGAGAACAAAACCTAATATAAAATTATGCAGAAATTTCTTTTCCTTTTCGAAAATATTTTGTTACAAAATTTGCTGCATAGATAACCTTTGGCCCTGCAGGCAAGTGATGCTCGGAAGGAGCTGTTGGAGAAAGAGAGAGAAACTCAGAATCTGAAACAAGAGGTTGTGGGCTTAAAAAAAGCACTTAAAGATGCAAATGACCAGTGTGTATTGCTCTACAGTGAAGTGCAGAGGGCGTGGAAAGTTTCACTTACATTGCAATCAGATTTAAAGGTTATACAGCTTTACCTGGGTTCTTGTTTGGCTTTTCTTCAATTCTTTATAACTTCTTTTCTTGTTGCTCATTCTCCGTTTTGTACTTCATGCAGTCAGAGAATATTATGCTTGTAGACAAACATAGACTAGAGAAGGAGCAGAATTCTCGGTTAAGGAATCAAATAGCTCAATTTTTACAGCTGGATCAGGAACAGAAGCTGCAAATGCAACAACAAGATTCCACCATTCAAAATCTCCAGGTTTGTTCCCATGAGTGTTAGTATCTACGCTTTAAAGTTTAAGGTCTGTGTTAAGGCAATTGATTTTGAAATTGTTGACTTCTCTGCACATGTCATATAATTCTCATGTTTTTCATTTCAAAATAATGTAGGCTAAAATTACAGACTTGGAATCACAAGTAAGTGAAGCCGTTAGATCTGACACAACAAGAACAGGAGATGCCTTGCAATCTCAAGACATATCTTCTTCAGTGCCAAAAGCGGTAGAGGGCACAATTGATTCTTCTTCTGTTACCAAGAAACTTGAGGAAGAACTGAAAAAACGTGATGCACTGATTGAGGTTCTCCTCTCTCTTACTCTTGACCATATTCTGATTGGAGTTCGTGCCCTCTGGCTGAACTTTGGTTATTTGCACTAGTACAGTAGTACATTTATCTGAAGAGAATGATGTTTTCCGCAGAGGTTGCATGAAGAAAACGAAAAGTTGTTTGACAGATTAACAGAAAGGTCAATGGCTGTTTCGACCCAGGTCATTATTCTCTCTTGAATAGTTAAATATCATATCAAGGCACTGCTCTCAGCTGTTGAGAGAAAAATTAATTGAACTCTGTTCTATATAATTGCTACTGTATGTTCAACACTATGCATCTGGAGATTTACTTGCTTAAGTATTCTTAAACCATTTTTTATTTTAGGTGTTGAGTCCTTCATCAAGAGCCTCGCCAAACATTCAGCCTGCCAATGCTAACAGGTGATTCCGTAATCATTTTGAACTACTGAGTTCTGTCTCTGTCATTTCATTATAATTAACCCTTATTATAAACTGATATTTAATATTGTTTCTCCGGGAGAACTAGTAGGGGTGAAGGATTTTCGGAAGAAGCGGTTGCTTTACCATCTACAGCAACTAAGAATAACGGAGCGATTACGTTAGTAAAATCTGGCACTGATTTGGTAAAAACCACTCCAGCTGGAGAATACTTGACAGCTGCATTGAATGACTTTGACCCTGAAGAATATGAAGGTCTTGCTGCCATTGCTGACGGTGCAAACAAGCTACTAATGCTGGTACTTGGTTAATAACTAGTTTTTTAGTATCTTTTTTTAGACTTTTGAGTGGTGTAGTTATATGACATTACACCATTGTACCTTCTATCATAATATGGAGAATGAAGGTTATGATGGATTCCGAATGCAGGACATGTTAAGGACATGTTTTTATATCAACTTATATTGGCAAGCATTTTTCCTATTGTTGACTTGCAGGTTTTGGCAGCTGTCATCAAGGCTGGTGCTTCCAGAGAGCATGAAATCCTTGCTGAGATCAGAGATTCTGTCTTTTCATTTATTCGGAAAATGGAACCAAGAAGAGTAATGGATACCATGCTTGTTTCCCGAGTTAGGATATTATACATAAGGTCCTTACTGGCACGATCACCAGAGCTTCAGTCTATCAGGGTGAGCATAGGCATCCGAGTTGTAGCTGATTTTTATTTTAGCTTTGGCCTAAGCTTGTATGACTGTTATTTCTCCTGGAAAAATTAACTCTATCCTCTTCATTTAGGTCTCACCTGTTGAGTGCTTTCTGGAGAAGCCTAATACTGGTAGAAGTAAAAGCACTAGCAGGGGTAGCAGCCCAGGTAGATCCCCAGTTCGATATCTTGATACGCAGATTCATGGCTTTAAAGTAAATATAAAGCCAGAAAGGAGAAACAAGTTGGCATCTGTGGTATCAAGAATGCGTGGACTTGAACAGGTAGATTTACCTTGGAAGAGCACTTAATTCTGAAAGATGCTTGAGTTTACCTAATATGTTAAAGATTAATAAACACTTACGATCTTGATTGTAATCATCTAGGATTCTGGGAGGCAGCAAGTTACTGGAGTGAAGCTGCGGGAAATGCAAGATGAAGCCAAAAGTTTTGCTATTGGGAACAAAGCCTTGGCTGCATTATTTGTTCATACTCCAGCTGGTGAACTGCAGCGACAGATTCGGTTATGGCTTGCAGAAAATTTTGAGTTTCTTTCCGTGACCGCAGATGATGTGTCGGGAGGAACCGGTGGCCAACTAGAGCTTCTTTCTACGGCAATTATGGATGGTTGGATGGCTGGACTAGGGGCCGCGGTGCCACCTCACACAGATGCTCTCGGGCAGCTTCTGTCCGAGTATGCAAAACGTGTCTATACTTCTCAAATGCAGCACATGAAGGTATGCGATGTCATTGGTCAAAAAATTTTTTTGAATGGAATTGGCAGATAGACATTCCCAATGGTCAGAAATAAAATATCTCTTTAAGTAGCTGATGCTGTGGCTGACTTAACACGGCCTATGTTGAGGTCTAAGGTTTTAGTCTGAATAATTAGTTTGGAATGATGCCTAATATGGAACCGTGGTACAGGATATTGCTGGCACCTTGGCGGCAGAAGAGGCAGAAGATGCTGGTCAGGTGGCTAAGCTTCGATCAGCTCTTGAGTCCGTTGATCACAAAAGAAGAAAGGTACACCACCGCGCCTGAAAATAAACCATATCGTTTTGGGTGCTTCGATTTTTATCTTGGAAACGTTCTTGTGTTCTGACTTTCGTTTGCTTTCTTTATCAGATTTTACAACAAATGAAAAGTGATGCAGCTTTGCTTAACCTGGAAGAAGGCAGTTCTCCTATTCCAAACCCTTCAACGGCAGCTGAAGACTCAAGATTAGCATCTCTCATTTCTCTGGATGGCATTTTGAAGCAAGTCAAGGTATTTATACCTCATGTTGCTTCATCTTTGATCTTGGTTTTTGGTTAATTTTTGGTCAATAACTTATTTTGCATCTTGCAGGAAATTACAAGACAAGCCTCTGTCCATGTTTTGAGTAAAAGCAAGAAGAAAGCATTACTTGAGTCCCTTGATGAACTCACTGAGCGAATGCCTTCTCTTCTTGATATCGATCATCCATGTGCACAAAGAGAAATTGCTACAGCACACCAGTTGGTCGAGGTACCTTTGATTTCCATGTATAATCAGTTTCTCCATGAACCTACCATAGACACAAAGAACTCTACCTGATTTAATGATGAGATCCGGATTAAAATATCGAACACACTAACTTGTTTCTCTTGACCGCAGACGATTCCTGAACAAGAGGACAATAATCTTCTGGAGCAATCACACGACCGGAGACCCTCATTAGAATCAATATCCTCAGGTGAAACTGATGTAACTCAGTGGAACGTTTTGCAATTTAACACAGGTTCTTCAGCCCCATTCATCATAAAATGTGGAGGCAACACCAACTCAGAGCTCGTGATCAAGGCTGATGCACGCGTTCAAGAACCCAAAGGAGGTGAAATTGTCAGAGTTGTCCCAAGACCTTCTGTTCTAGTAAACATGAGCTTAGAGGAAATGAAACAAATGTTTGCACAATTACCTGAAGCTCTAAGTTTGCTGGCTTTAGCTAGAACAGCTGATGGCACAAGAGCTCGCTACTCTAGACTCTACAAAACTCTGGCCATGAAGGTTCCCTCTCTTAGGGATCTTGTTAGTGAACTGGAGTAAGATACCTAAGTCGTGTAATGGCATAGAGATGTTGCAGAGAAACTATCCAACAATGGAGATTCCATGTGTATTTATTATTTCTTGTGAGATTTTTGGCTGGTTATAATACCTTTGAGCCAGATTCATTGTGTAATATGTAACTTCATTTTGTATTTTATTCCCATTCACTTAGCAATAAGTGTTACTTTCACAGCAAGTGAGCATTTTAAATTACTCTCTCCAGTGTTAAATGAAGGCAACATGTACAAGAAACAAAAATATGATTTGTACAATGAAAACTACCACTTAAAGGCTGATAAAACATAAGTTGGGAATGCATTGTGTTTAGCACTAAGGGCCTTCACTGAGTCCAGACTTGCAGTTTCATCAAAAGAAGTGAGACCAAGCTCATTACCATGAATCCCTCCAGTGATGAATATTGACTCAATTCCTGAAACATTTGCACCCTTTATATCATGATGTAGCGAATCTCCTACTGCGATAGACTCACATGGATTGACTCCCGCAATGGCTATAGCTGACTCATAGATCATCTACCAAATACACAGAGTCAAATTCAGGTGTTGCAGAGACAAGTAGCAAATTTTAATGTTCAAACGGATTATACACCTTATGAGGTTTTCCCATCCATTTCACTTCTCCTCCCAGTTCTTCATACTTGGAAGCTAGTGTACCTAAAAAATTCGTGATTGATTTTATATGAGTCTTTATATGGCATCATATGTGAAAGACACAATTAGACACTTTAAGATGTAAAAGAAACTGTACCTGGCATGATATGAAAAACATTTGCTTCAACAGTCACGTAATCTGGATTAGCAACGATCATGGGAAGTCCTCGAGCTGCAGATTTCTCCAAAATCTTCTCAAGCTCATCGAGGGTCCTTGGAGATACACTGCCTGAAGGAAGTCCTAGGGCTTCAGTGCCGTGCGCTAAAACAAAGTCAGCTTCTTCCACATTCTCCACAACATTTAGATCTAGACCCTGAAACATAAACTATATCAAATACCTACTACTAACCTTCACCGATAAATCAACCAGCAACAAGAAACAAGGTGATAAATAACCTCCAAAGAGATTGCTCCTCGGTCATTCCAAGTCATGTGAATGCAACTCCTTCCTAGTGCAGCAAACCAAGGATCATCTCTCCTATAAGAGACATTTATCAGTAAATTCTACTATGTAGTAAATAGCATCTATATCGAGAAGAAGAAGTTGTTGGTATTAACCTTTGCAAAGATTGATGGGTTAGTTCACCACTAGTTATAGCTCCGGTGAAGTAAGAAGGATCAAAGCCAAGGCCTTTCAACTTTTCCATTGTAGTTGAAGCACGTCTAGAAGAATTACTAATGATCACAATTTTGGCACCCGCTGTTGCAAGATTTTTCACTGTAACTCCAATAAAACAAAAGTTAGATCAATCATTATGCAGAACTACAACGATACCGAAGAAATCTGAAAGAAAACTATCAAGAAATGGGAAATTCTCAAAGTAAAATGATATGAACAAATATTCATTGCCAAATCATCTCTGACTATATCAAATGTAGCCAACACTGAAGCAAGTCATACATAAATATTAAACAGTGAAAGAATTGGTTTTTGTACCCCAAATCCCCAATGGAATCAACAACCCGAAAAGCGATATGCTCAAAGGTTAGAAATGATAACGTACATGTTGAGATTGCACCAGGGTACGGTTTTTTGCCATCATGAAGAACTCCATACTGATCTAAGAGCCATGCCTGTGACACTCTTCATCAAGTTTTTAAACGCATAAAAGAAAATCTTGAGAAACATTCACTAGATGTTTGATGATCATTCATAGGTTAAGCTACACACATCCTTCTTTACCAAACGTTACTCTCGAAAAAATGTAATGGTTGCTCATTTGAAAACTAAAGTTGTTGAATCCAATTTACAGAAAGTTGTATGCTTTTCCAAATTACAAGGCTCTCATATTATACAATTAGAGAAGACCATTAGTTAACAAGATGAAGTGAATCGAAAACTCGCTCGACATAAGACCAGGAAGTCAGAGAACACACATAGAAAAAGACAGTAAACTGAGACAGATGAGGTTAAAACCTTAAAATTTCGTGTCTCAACGATGTCTTTGAGGCCATTCATTGGCTGCGAGATCTGCGAGGAACAGATCATTTTTCTTTCTGCGGCGAGAAGAAGAAGAACTGAAGAACCAGATTAATCGAAAACAACAACCCATAAGTGTTTTTCTCTTTACCACAAGCACAACGCGCAACATACGCGAGTAAGATCCACGCTTTGCTCCTATAATACTTTACAAATATATTAGTAATCCTCAACTGAACAAAAGTGTCGCTTTGGCCGAGTGGTTAAGGCGTGTGCCTGCTAAGTACATGGGGTTTCCCCGCGAGAGTTCGAATCTCTCAGGCGACGATTTCTTTTTATGTTATGTTTAAAATTTTCCCGCCCTTTTTATACTCAACGGTCCTTCCTAATTAATAACCGCTTGATTCTTATTTTTGGTGCCAACGAAGAAGAAGTTGTTTATCAGATTTTTATCGAAACCTGAGTTATATATACATTTTATTAAGCAGAGAACCAAAAAAATATGAATATATGAGTCCTCGCTAATCTATCTACACCATTCCTAACTTTTATATTCAAACTAATGGTTTCCCACTGTTTTTTTCTATTAACTACCACCAGAGAACAGATTCTTTCTCTGCTTCTTTCTCAGTAGTGTTCTCATGATCTGAATCTTTACACAAGCATAGATCGAAGCTCAATCATCGATCTTGGTGCCTCCAAATTCTCTTCCTTTAACGAATTCCCGAGTAAGCTTTGCATTTGAGTCACAAATATCTCATCTAGAACCTGCAAAATCATCATATAACAATTACAAGGTAAGAACTAAAAAGAGACATTTTTTTTGTTTTTTTCCAGTGAGTGGTAAAGAGTTGAGAAAGTCCAGAAGAAAGTTGAGTCAGTTACAGAAACTGCGATCCTCGGGCCTTTGTGCCAAATCACATTGTCTCTTCTGTCTTCCAAAAGCCGCAGCACATCCTTCGAAAAAGAAGAGCAAAAACAGAATAAGAACAGTGAAGGCTAATGACGATGCAGAAACAAACATTTAGCTATGTGGTTTGCCTTCCTAACCTGTCCCAGTCTGTCCCATATTCCTCTGCATATTAATACAAACACATCGAGTGACAAAACACAATGCAGATGATCAATGGTCTTGTCTAGTAAATCTTTCAAACTCTGCATTCTGTTTCTAACGTCTGGTTCTGCTGTTGTTTCCTGTAAGTCGTGGATGATGTTCTTCATTCTCATGTGGCTTTGTATCCTCGTCTGTTACATAAGATAGATTTTCTCAAGGATCTGAGCATACAAGACAGATAATCTCAGAAACAAGTTCAGAGAGGAGTAACCGACATTCTCTGCAAGTTTCTCCACGAGCGCTTGCATGTAACTTCTGAATTTGGCTCTTAGCTGTACAGTCACTTCGCTCAGCTGCTCTCCCAAAACTCTCTTTTCTTTGTCAGGAAGATAAGAGTTCCACACTTTGAACCGATTTTCTATACTTGACCGTAATGTGTCAAGCACTCTTTTCATGGAATTTAAAAGAACTCCAAGCTGAAACATGTTTTAAAGCTCTCTTACACGAGTTCTTAGAGAAACTTGAAAAGTTAAAAACACAGTAGACATACTTCTTTTGGAACAGCATAGAGATTAGATTGGCCCGTTTTTGTCAATCTCTGGACGTACTTCAGGGGAGATACCTTGCTTTCCTTCAACGGAGACAAAACTTCCGAAAATTGCTTCTCCAATGCTTCAATAATAGACCTCTCCACATCGGCTACAAGCTTTCCATATGAAAAAAACGATACCATTTCTAAGTCGGTCGTATTTGATTAACAGAGTTAATGCCTTCTGAGCCATGGAAGAAGGAGAAGCTCATCAAGCACAAAGCAACCGCGTTGATGATATTCATGTGATTGTGAAGTGAAGAGATATTGGAATTGAAAGAATCAAACTTTTTTCGTTTTGTACTCTGTTACTTACTTTCTCCAAGGATGCCGCATATTCGGGCCAACGCCTGATGATGATATCATACTCATCAAGTGTCGCGTTGAGTAACTCATACATCTCATCAACTAAAGGAGAGGTCAAGCCTTGAATCTCACTACATGATTTTGCCTGAAAAAAATAAAATGATTCCATTTGCAGATGTCAAAGCACTAAAATGCATTCTTGTGTCAGCATATAGAAAATTGTTGCAAGATTAGTACCGTTTCTGACTTGCAGAACTCATATAGATAACATCTTCTCTCTTCGATCCAAGTAGTAATATATGAATGAAAAAGCTCTTTGGCAGTAACACCACCTTTGATTGGACTGCCAACATGACAATGAAAGTGCATATCATTAATAGGAATGTCCGAAAGATAGATTTTAAGTCTAAAGTATTCAGAAAAAAGTAAGAGCAAACATTACTTTATATTCCAGCGAGAGAGATCGGCTTCAAAGTCAGCTGTCGTAATGATAAGCTCGACAACTGGAGGCGTTGCAGAAGGAGGGGGCCATGCAATAAGATATTCCCTTAGTCTGTTGAATAGATCCACACTATATATTGCCGCCGAAAGTTTTGGAAGGTCTATAAAGCTGCTTAATTAGGAGTTTACAGAGAGAATCAATACAGAGATACACTAATTTAGTAATACAAATGATGTATCTATGAAACTTAGACAAACCTTGGGAGCACATTGTAGTTACGGATGGCTATATCAGTTGAGATTTCACTCTTAAGGCTCAAAATTAAAGACTTCATCCTCTGATAAGAAGTGCCTTGTGCATCCTCAATATGATTGTGAAGTATATTGTTCGTTTCCAATAAGTATCTTCTTGACCTCTTCTTTGAAGCAGCCTGAAAGAAACCATATATAAATCATGGGGAAAGTGAGAAAGATAGAGAGAGGTTGTGTGTATGTGTCTGATTTACCTGAAAGTATCTGAAAAGTCTTAGTTGTGCCTCAGGGCTTAACACGTCATTGAGAAGACCATAAAGCTTGATAGCTGGCGCTATAGCAGGCGCTGGAATTCCTGTAGGAGGCTCAAAAACATCTTTGATTCCAGATAAAGAAGATTCATCAAGAGATTTATAATTCTCGAATGTCAGAGCAAGAATCTGCTGAACTTGTTCATCAATCTCCCCAAGCAAGCGATTCTGTTAAATGCACCAAAAGAAAAGTGAGCTACTTGAATAGTGAAACATGATCCTAACCGGTTAAGAGCTACAGAAAAAAAATATACATACCTCTTGATGACTCAATACAGCCTTGTGATTGCCTTTCATTAAAACAGGCGACAGAAAATCATATATCAGATCAAGACAGTCCTTAGTAGGCGAGGCAACATCCATGACATATGAAAGATATCTACAAATCACAAATAATATTCTTGCATAACAATCACTTCCGTGAATGAAATTTCTTTGGTTACCAAAATACAATCTTCTTGTTTCTATATTACCTTAATTTTGTATATGCATCCGAAATTCCGTAATAGGATGCAAATCGAGTTACCATCCAGTGCCATGGCCCTTTAATTAACAGATTTTGGCGCTGAAATTGCTCAGCTTTCATAGCCACTTCCAAAACCAAGTCATAAGCTGAAGTTTCTGCAACCAACCCACACTGAATATGAATGGAAAAATGTCAATATATACAACATATGAGACGGTTAAAGAAGCTTCTCATGTGGAAAAAATCATGTACCTTAGTTTTTTCATCTAAGCTGCTTGAGTAGTTTATATGAAGTTGGATTCTCCCAATACGGTCATGCTCTGGTTCATGATATATTGCCCACCATTTATGATCGTTCTGTTAAAACAGCCAACACTTTAGATTTCAAGCCAAATCTCCTTATGGACACAACTTAAGGCTTACCAAGTTATCTTACCGGTTCATCAACTATAGCTGCTAGTTGAGCTAAGACACGACCACAAAACTGCCCCTTTGAATCCCGAACTTCAACAATCAAATCATCACCGATACTATCTGGTAAGCTACAACGGAAAACCATACTTTAACTCCAACTATAATAAGAAAAGGAATTTAAAGGCAAATCATGAATGTACAAGGAAACCTACAAGACAAATGTTTCGCCAGATCCAGGTAGTGTTTTAACTTGATCCTCCTCGGCAGAGCTCTTTAGTCTTAATGAACATGTAAAAGTTTCTGAAAAGAAAAGAATGTCATTCAGAAAGGAAGATGAAACAATTATGACACCTGTGAAAATTAATGCAATCAAATATACCTTGTAATGCTTTGAGAGAGCGAGGTCCGGTGTGAGATGTAACAAATTCTTGTTTAAGGACTTTTGATACCTGTTTAAGGTAGTGAGCACATGCGCGCATATATGCCAAACTTTTCCGTGAAAGTGAACCATTCAAAGGAACTGGAGGAGAGACATGAACTCTCTTTACTGCTTTCCATCCAGAAGACAAAGCAGAATTCAGCTCCGCGATTTGCTGGCGAACGATTTCATGCTTCAGTGATGAAATATTGCAACCAGGTTGTTGATCTAATCCCATTTTGATCCTACCAACTGTTGAGCTACACACTTCAGATCATATGAGAAAATGAGAAGGGATGAAAAATGAAGACAAAAAGGAAAATATACCTTGGAGTTTGATTTTTCCAACACTTCTCTTGAATTTTGGAGCAGTTGCCTCAGTAACCAAGCTAGAAGGTCTATTTCCCAACAGTTCTTCTTCAGATTGAAGGAAGAAATTCTGCAAACTAAATTTTCTCTCAAAATTAAACAACGGGTCAATGCACAAAGATCTGAACAGAACCAACACCAAAACATGTCTCTCACCCAAATGCATTTCGGATTAACGTGCAATCATCATTGAGGAAGTACGAAGCCTCGGTGACACTGTCTGTTTCCCATGAATGAAGACATAGCCGTACACAGGCTTCATAGGAAATCATTGCAGACCATGGACCTTGTTCACTACATTCAATAAAAAGTAAGTGAGAAAATTTTGAATTAAAAGTGGATAAGAAAAGCTTGATATGTATGAAACTCACTCACCTTGCATGAAAGGTGGGAAAACGGGAAGGCAATGTCTCGTTCTTTATCGTTCCAGTCTCTGCCATTTCTCTTGTTGGTGGTTCTAAGCTACGTATATATGGAATTTCACATTCATTTTTTGCTTCCTGTAAAAACAGGTTGACAGAGGACCTCATTGGAAAATTGAAGATAACCAGAAAAGAATCATAATCTTTTCTTTTTTTGGTGTAAAGGAATCATAATCTTTTGTGAGAGTAGAAGACAGTACATGTGAAGCTGCAGTGCTGGATGCTAATTTAGACAAATCATCTGCACAATGAGCCTTTGATCCAACAGAGCATGTCTCATCATCGAACGAATCAGAAGGAGCAACACGCTTAGAATTTGCTCCTCTTGAAGCACCATCCTGTTTACATTTTAGATAACACATCACTATTGACAGAAACAGAACCAGAATTCACACTGAGTTTAACAAAGAATGCAGCTTTACAAAAATGGTTCATACCTCTCGTAAACCTTTACTTTGGAAACCTTCCCTGAACATTATTCTGCAGCTTCAAGCTTTCCTCTGAGGTTAAACAGTTCCAGTAGATTATTATCATAAGAATGAAAGACCAAGCCTATTAGGATAAGATAAAACAAAAAGGCAGATCATTTCATTTTGAAAATCAATCCAAGTGCATGGAAAAACGAAAACCCATGAATCCATTCTATCTCACACGAATCTATCTTGGCAGAGATACATGAAACAAGATTGAAGAGACAGAAGTCCTACGAGAGTACGATGAAACGAACCAAGAGAAGGTTCACTTTTTAACAATCTCTTCCACGAAATGCACATGAACTAAAAAGAGTGATCGACAAGGGAAATCCAAAATTAGAAGCAACAAAATTGATCCAGCTACTAAAACGAAAAGCAAAGCCCTTTTTAGCTTACACTGCGAAAAGACCGGAGATTTCGATGACAGACGCAAGTGTGATGAAAGTGATACAAATGCTCAGCAGTAGTAATCTTCTTCTTCTTTTTTTGTGTTTTTTTTTGTCAAACTAGTCAATCTTACGATTACGGAGAAGAAAAAGAATCGGCCTTTGACAATCACTCACTCGAATCAAATTATCATTAAGAAATTAACCAAAAAAAAAAAGATGGAGGGTTAAAGAGAAAAGTAAAGGTTTGGGTTTTTGTAACATGAGAGAAAAGTGGTAACAGAGATTAAGCAGTGAAACTAATGACGTGGCGAAAGAAGACGAGCTCTTTCCAACCGTCGATGCTTTTGCAAACAAAATCTCTTTTTGGACTCACGGTGACGGTTGACCATATTGACGTATCAGAAAAGTCTCCTTTTTGTTTACTTTTTTCTTTTCTTTTTTTTCTTTGCAGGCGACACAACTATTAATTTCCCTTTTTATTAATTAATACACTTTTAAGATATATAGAACTACTGTATATACACTTTAATCTTTTAAAGTATAAACAGTTTTAGGTGTTATTGTTTTATTTTACTTTTTATTATTATTTTCCAATTAGTTATGCTCCTTGTTTGAAAAATCGCTAGGCGCTAGTCGGGCGTTCGGCATGGGCCTAGCGATTAATCGGAAAATCGGATTAAAATCGGGGATTAATCGGGGATTAGTTTTAGGGTTATTTTAATATTTTTAAAATATATTAATTCAATATTGTTTTCAAAATTACAGTAAAAACAAATTTTTATGATTTTTATTAAAATTTGAACACAAGTTATGTAAAACATCACAAACTCCCAATTCAAATGATTGAATAACAAAAATAAAATGTTTTTTTTTATACTTGTAATCTAAAAAATAATCGGGGTATGTAAGATTAGGCGGGAAATAATCGGATTAGGCGGGAAATAATCGGATTAGACGGAGAATAATCGGGTTACTGATTTTTTAGGGGATTAGTCATTAATCGAGGCGGAGAGGGTGGACCTAGCGATTAAGCGGGGAGTAATCGGGGCTAGGCGGGGATTTTTAGAACAGGGGTTATGCTTACTAAATTATTTAATGACCACTCTTTTTTACTATATGTAACATTTTTATTTTTATTTTTTTTTAATGAATGTAAAATTTATTCATAAAAAAAATCAGTGTTACATCAAGTGCTTCAGTTTTAAAGGTGACAGTTTTGACAGCTGTTTACAATCTTAAGTTCGAGTAGAGAACCAAATAACGAGGAGGTCTTGGTACTTCTGATTCCCCGAGCAGCGGAGGAGAGAGATCTTGTTCCGAGTGGTTTTCTCGATCAACGATCATTTGGCCAAAGCGAGGAGCTGAGATGTGGTCTTCACCGTATCTACGATTATTTTTAATTGAATAAATCTTTATTAAGAGTTAAAAACATTATTACATAGTTATTAATTAGTAATAATTGTTCGTTTATTTCTATATAAGAAAAAGTTTTCGCATTTTATCCCAAGAAAACGAAGAAGAAGTTTTGACATTACAAAACTTTAGCCCAAAAAATAGGAAAAACGGTCTATTTCCCTACGAGAAGTATGCGTATCACGCCAGATAGAGCTCATTCTTTGACTTCAGTCTATATCTCCATGAAATCAAAGTTCTATTCTTATTTCCCTCCGAATCGAAAGTTCTATAGCTTAATGTCCCTGAAACAAAAATTCGAGAACTAAAACCCCACAAAACTGGGTTTAATCGGTTTAATGTATACAAAACCGATAAACAAACCAACTAAATCTAATTATAACCAGAATAAACCCAATTTTACCCGTTGACATAATAATTTGACCAGATCAAAACTATATCAAGCATGAACCGATTAGTTTCATAGAGCTCAAACCCAATCGTAAACAACAAACAGAGCCACATTGCCCAAACAATGGTAGACACAAATATGCCCGTAATTAACAAATCGAATCAACCCTAAGGTAGATCTTGAAGATTCAAATCAAAATCTAAAGCAAATTCTCTACTTTTTAAAACAATCAAGAACAAATTTATTGAGCTTTATCTTCTGCATCTCCCTAGTTTCTATTGACTGTTCTCTTTTTTCTCTTATCAACTAAGCATTTTACAAGGTTGTACTGTTCTCTTGTATTGTACAGATTGTACAGGTCGTTTGTGACGAAGACGCCGTCGTAAATCCGAAGGTTGTTGAAGAAGAAGACAAGTGAAGAAGCTTTTTGGACGTTTCGCGACGGGAAGAGGAGGAGGGGAGAGAGATGGAAACAGCTTCATTGTTTCTTCCACTTCAGTTCTTTGATGGATTTGAGATCTGATAAGTGAAGAAGTTGTGCAGTGGCGGCGACGGCGTCGTTGGAAAATAGGTGGTTACGGTTGACTCGTCGACTTGTAGAAGAGCTGATCCAACTGAGTTGACTCAGCGAGGTGGTGACCTTTGAAGAGAGACAAAGTAGAGTCGAGGAAAATCGAGTCTTCACGTGAGAGAGATAGGTCGAGATGGTGGTGGTGGTCGGAGAGGATGAAGGCAGAGGGAGTGAATCGGAAAGTGGAAATTACAATTGAATTTGATTATTTGTTAATTACAATAAATTTCTCCAATGAGCTTTTGTAATTTTGATATCAAATTTATCAAAATCGTTTTTGTTGATTGAAGAATTGTGTGAAGAAGAAGATGATATCGGATCGGATCATTTACGGGTCGGTCATTTTTTAATTCATTTTAGAATCAAATTTTAGTGGTTTGGTACTCGGTTTGTTATTCGATTTACTTTGGGTTGAAAGCGTAAACCAATATAACCCAGTTTCGGGGACATTAAGCTATACAACTTTCGATTCGGAGGGAAATAAGAATAGAACTTTGATTTCGTGGAGATATAGACCAAGGTCAAAGAACGGGTTTTATCTGGCTTGATACACTTACTTCTCAAGGGAAATAGACAGTTTTTCCAAAAAAAATAATAATAGTTGATAATGAATGTTTTGAAACTAGTAAAGTATTGGACTTCAGAAGGCCCATATTAAGCCTAATATAGGCCCAATAGTCCAGCCGGAGTTCTTCTGACTTTAAAAACGAGTGACGAGAAGCTGACTCACTAAAAAACTATTATCGTCCATTCACTCGCTCTTATCACAAAACCCAAACCCTCCCAACTATTCCACGCGCCTACACACTCCACGCTCCTCACTCTACGAAAGTATATAACATCAAACGGCGTCGTATAACCGAAAGTGAACACACTTGCGCGTGGGTTTAATATATATCTTTTTTTAATAGCCCACCTGACTCTTTCCCTTTATTCTTCTATCTCCCTTTCTTTTTCCCATTTTCTTCAATTTCCCCCAAAAAAATAATTTAATCAAATCTCTCTTCTCTCTCTCTAATGGCGGCGACATTAGGCAGAGACCAGTATGTGTACATGGCGAAGCTCGCCGAGCAGGCGGAGCGTTACGAAGAGATGGTTCAATTCATGGAACAGCTCGTTACAGGCGCTACTCCGGCGGAAGAGCTCACCGTTGAAGAGAGGAATCTCCTCTCTGTTGCTTACAAAAACGTGATCGGATCTCTACGCGCCGCCTGGAGGATCGTGTCCTCTATTGAGCAGAAGGAAGAGAATCGTAAGAACGACGAGCACGTGTCGCTTGTCAAGGATTACAGATCTAAAGTCGAGACTGAGCTTTCCTCAGTTTGCTCTGGAATCCTTAAGCTCCTTGACTCGCATCTGATCCCATCTGCTGGAGCTAGTGAGTCTAAGGTCTTTTACTTGAAGATGAAAGGTGATTATCATCGTTACATGGCTGAGTTTAAGTCTGGTGATGAGAGGAAAACTGCTGCTGAAGATACCATGCTCGCTTACAAAGCAGCTCAGGTTATTTTTCATTTTCCAAATCTGATTTGGCTGATAGTTTTTTCTTTAGAGAACTCTGTATCTGAGATTTCTTCTATTGGTAATATCTACCAAATCTAGTAATTAGGTCTCGAATTGAGCTACTATGCTAATCAAATCTTGAGAAAGTAGATTGCTATTTTTCTTCAGTTTTTGTCTTTAAGAGTAAAAATTGCTTACCAAATCTTTGTTTCATTTATTTGTTACCAAACTGATGGATACATATTGTTTGTTTCTCTTTCGATGTGATGTTTTTGAAGGATATCGCAGCTGCGGATATGGCACCTACTCATCCGATTAGGCTTGGTCTGGCCCTGAATTTCTCAGTGTTCTACTATGAGATTCTCAATTCTTCAGACAAAGCTTGTAACATGGCCAAACAGGTTACTCTTCTTGTCTCTTTTTCATTGCTTGTGGTCTCAATTAGGAACATCTCTTTCTTTCTCTCCATTGTCTCTTTGGTAAAAAACATATAAGTCGTTGACCTGAGTTTGTCTTTGGAGAGTTTGCCCCTGTTTCTTGCTTGATGTTTTGACAAAGAGAATTGACCACTGGTTGACTAGTCTTGTTGTACCTTTTTCTTTCTTAAGATGTATTGTTGGTTAAAGAACCCTTTGTATATCATTTTGGATCACTTTGAATGAGCTTGCTTGATGTTTTGACTAAGAGGATTGACCACTGGTTGACTATTTCTGTCGTACCTTCTTAATATGTTTTGTTAGATAAAGAACCAATCTTGGTGCTTCATTTCGGATCACTTTGAATCAGCTTTTTAAAACAAAATTCCTCTTCTTTTTAAGAATCACAGACTCTATGATGAGGAAGATCCATGCTTTCTAATACTAGGACTGATGTCTCATTCTGTTTGAACTAGAACTTGTCGTTCATTTTTATCATTGTGGGGGCATTCTCAATTTTGATACTGGATTCACGATTGTAGGCTTTTGAAGAAGCCATAGCTGAGCTTGACACATTGGGAGAGGAATCCTACAAAGACAGCACTCTCATAATGCAGTTGCTGAGGGACAATTTAACCCTCTGGACCTCCGATATGCAGGTATTCACATCTCTTTATGCCGTACCTCGATATTTCAAATAATTATAAAGTCGTACTATACTCCCTTGTATTTTCCTTCACTATGAGAAATCATATCTTAGTGTGATTAGTGTTTTCATCATAGACCGCACCCGTAATCAGATGCATCATATAGAAACATCAACATCATCTTAAAACTGAAAAAACCTCAAAACCGTGTTTGCTGAGTTATTATTACTATATGCAACAGGAGCAGATGGACGAGGCCTGAGGATCTAGAGGAAGGGGGGAGAGTGTTATGCCCGATGTTTCCGCCACCAAATGGATCTCAAAATCCCCATAACCTTTGCTCAAAAACTGTGAACATATTTAAGTGTTTATGATGATTATGATTGTGCACAGCTTGATGATTTATCTACTCTACTAAACCTCTTCTCTCTTAATATTTATTGTCTCTTGACTCTGCTCAAGCCTTAAAAAAACTCTTTCTCCTCTGGTTAAATTATGATCCTTCTACTGTCTCGTCTAATTCAATTTGGAAACCAATAATCTTGGATTTTTTATTTGTGTTAATAAAATAAAGAACGTGAATCTTGTTGCGTATTATAAAATCCAGTCAAACCAAGAAAATCTGTGCAACATAGGTTGTGGAAGAGAGCGACCATAGAGATGCACACACGTATCAAAAGAAGTCGAATCTCTCATTACACAAAGAGATGCAAAACATCAAAAGTGTACTTGGACCACTTTGTCTGCATTGCATGCATGAAAACTATATTTATAAAAATAATAGTCTTTGGTCGATTGCTGAGACATTTAGTTGTTTTCTCATTCATAAACTTTTCTTTTTCTCCCACCAATCTTTTCAGAGAAAGATACTGTTAAAACCAAAGTTGCTCGCTCACACGTGATTCCAGTCCACGTTCATTACAAAATTGGAAATTATATAAAGTTTTATATGATTGTTAAACGATGTTTAATCTTGAAATTTAATTGTATAATGATTTTCTTAAGTATTGGTATTGTTTTGTAAGAAATTACGGGTTTCGTTTCTTTAACTTTTGGTTTTCAGTTCTTACCAAGCTTTTTCAGTTTAAATGAAAATAGTTGAATGGATCACATTTTGCAACATCTTATGTGCTTCTCCTTTTAACTATTGTGAAATTTTGTAGCAAATGGCATTTTTTTCGATAGCCAATTAAAAAGACCTGAGATGAGTCTCATGTTAGTTATATTATGCTTATTCTGAAAATTTGGTGTTCTCAAGCTAATTATTTTTGTAGTCCACGAATATTTGTGGTGCAAACGATATTCACACTTCTCGCCTCACCAGCAACAATTTTAGCTTATAACTAACTACACTAGTAAATAGTAATGACTATGTAGTTACTTATCTGGTTCTTGATATGCATAATGTATATGTGGCCTCGAGCCTCGAGCTTTGAGGTTGGACTTGGTACGATTCCGATGATTAGATATATTGTATTAACTTGGCCTCTACTTCAATATCCTAATTCGTTTCCATTTTTTCACTGGAAAATATCTAAGTTACTTAATTTTTTAATGCAATTTACTATCTAATATAATATTTTCTGTTCATAAATTGATGTTTTTCCATAATAATTTTGTACTAAAATATAAAATAATTTGAATATATTTTTAACTAATATACCAAAATTTACATAAAATGTCTTTCACATATTCATAAATAATCTACGATTTTATTTTTAAATCAAAACTTAGAAAACGAATGACTCGCCATATTTTCGTTCTAAAAAAAGACGAATATCTAAGTTGTTATACAATGTTTCTCAAAATATAAGAAATAAAGAGCAACCATTGACCTTTTTCACATAAATTTTCCTTACTAGGTTCCATATTTTGAATAAAAATATTTATTTCCTTGATAATAATGCTAATTTTCTCATCTTTTTAATCTTTTGTTATCCTCTCCTTCACATTTCTTCTCTTTACCAAAAATCACATTTTCTTCTCTTCCAATATTAAAAGCTCCCCTCTCTTTCTTTCTTTTGACCCCAAAGCAAATTCTACAAAAATAAAATAAAATAAAATAAAAAAGACATAAAAACAGAGACCAAATCTTTCTTCAGTTCAATCTCTTTACTATAAAAACGATATTTTTTTTCCTCCAAATCCTGTAACAGTAAAATTTGTATAGATCGAAAAAGCTACAATTTTTGTCGCTCTATAATGGCTGAATTCATGGAACCAAATCTCGTATCCACAAAGACCACCAATTTCGATGATGCAAAGAACAACTTTGTCGACACAACATCGATTTTTCAGATGGGTTTTCCTCTGGAGAGCGAAGAGATCGTTAGAGAGATGATTGAGAAAGAGAGACAACATTCACCGAGAGATGATTACCTCAAGAGACTGAGAAATGGAGATTTGGATTTCAATGTCAGAAATCAAGCCCTTGATTGGATTTGGAAGGTCAGAACTTTTTCTTCTGTTGACTCAATTCTTAGCCAAGTCAATATAATCTAATGACTTTGATATGAAAAAGATATGACTTTGCCTTATCTTTTGATCTGAATATAATATCTTGTGTCTTTGATTATTATTTCAGGCTTGTGAGGAACTTCAATTTGGACCATTGTGTATATGTCTGGCAATGAACTACTTGGATCGTTTCTTATCTGTTCATGACTTGCCTGTACGTCAGATATAAACTCATCCTTGGCTTAAGATTTTGATAATCTCTTTGATTATGGATTGAATGATTTATGAGGCTTGTGTAGAATGGAAAAGCTTGGACTGTGCAATTGTTGGCTGTAGCTTGTTTATCATTGGCAGCTAAGATAGAGGAAACTAATGTTCCAGAGTTAATACATCTGCAGGTTCTATTAATAATCTCATTTCTCTCTAATTGTATAGCATTAAAAACCAAAGTTAATATTCTAGTTATGATGACATTACTAGGTTGGAGATCCCTTGTTCGTGTTTGAGGCTAAATCAGTTCAAAGGATGGAGCTTTTAGTGTTGAACGTATTGAGATGGAGGTTAAGAGCAGTGACACCGTGCTCTTACGTTAGATACTTTCTGAGTAAGATCAATGGCTATGATCAAGAACCACACAGCAGATTGATATCTAGATCACTACAAGTGATAGCCAGCACAACCAAAGGTTATAGGTCACTTCTTTTTCATTGGGTTTTGGTTTTCTAAAACCTCAGTTTTGCTTTTGAGTTAGAAATGTTGATGGTGGTTGTGAAAAGGATAGTTGATGTGTGGGCAGGTATTGACTTCTTGGAGTTTAGAGCTTCAGAGATTGCTGCTGCAGTTGCTCTTTCTGTTTCTGGAGAACACTTCGACAAATTCTCCTTCTTCTCACACCTTGAAAAGGTAAGAAAGTCACCAAAAGCCACCTTCATTTACAAAAGTAGTGGTTCAATAGATTGTGAAAAATATGGAAAATCATGAGACATAGATATAGGCATACATTAATGCACACATTGTCTATATATGTCCCCTATTTGAATCCCTTTTTAATCCAAAAACTAGTTTGTGTGTAGACTGTAGACGAGAAAGACCAGTTCAATTATAGTCTTCATGTTTTCAAATCTCGTGACACATTCACATGTTGGTAAAATGTTATTTTCTTTTTGTTTTTTTGTCACTCCAAATCTAATGGTTCCAATTACAATCAAACTAGGTGACTCGGGTCCTCGTAGGGACCAAAAAAAGGCTCAAGCTTTACATTTTATTTGTCTGGTTTTTATGTGTGTGTGCAGGAGAGAATGAAGAAGATTGGTGAAATGATAGAGAGAGATGGATCAAGTTCAAGTTCACAAACACCCAATAATATGGTCTTGCAATATAAGACTCATCGCTATTCTCTTTCTACTGCTTCTGTTTCCTCCTCCCTCACTTCTCTTTCTTAATCTCTCTTCTTTTTTTTTTTTTTCTGTTTTCTCTCTTTCTACAGTGTCTTAATTTGGATTTTAATTGATGAAAAATCAAAGAAAAAAAAATGCATTTTTCTTTTTGTAACCCGCAACAGTTGATTAAAACGGTTTAGAAAAATTACATAATTTTTTGAAGGTAAACTAAATTTATTTGGAAGATAAGATGGTTATGTTATGTTAAAAAAAAAAAAAATGGTTATGTTAAGTAAGGCAGCTAAAAGCTATTGTTTTAGCTTCCCGCCAAATTTTGTAGCGGGGAAAAAAGCAGTTGCGAGAGTTGACTTTTTAGGCACAACTGCAACAGACCTTTGGAAAAAGTGGCTCGTAAAGTATTGGGCTTACAATTTAGCCCATGAGCCCATTTCAATATTTTCTTTTACCTTATCTTCCGTTTTAACTTGATCAGTCCAAAGTCCCGTTTTGACTCTTATTCCTTTTTCTTCTCACGAGAAAAGTTTTGGGCTAATTAGGTAGAAATCCACTTGTATTATATAGTATAGGCTCTTTATTCCTCAGAAATTCCGTCTCAATATATAAAAAGAATACAAAAAAAAATTAAAACCCTTTTAGTAATTTAAAAAAAAAAAAAAAAACTGGGTTTTTTTTCTTTAAGAAATTTTATGAAACTAATGTTGGACCCTTGACATTTACCTATCTTGCCTAGGGGTAGAGACGGGCCTGCAGGAATTGCTATAAATTTTGCATTCTTTTTGTTAAATGGACTTGCTATGATAAAATTATAGTTATGATGATATTAAACATCAACAAGGTAGTGAGATTATACTCGAGAGAGGTGTTAAAACTCCGATCGTTGGTTGTTCAAATCAGCTTGGTGGGAAACCACTTACGTGGTCGGTGTATAAACATGGGCCTTACTTAGCCTAAATGTTCTCCAAAAAGATAATTCAGTACTATATTATTAACTAGACCGTATTTGTTTATGCGAGGGCTACTTTTTTTTTTTGGCTATCTTTGACTATATTAGTATATAATAATAATGCTACTAAGCCTAAATATTTTTCAAACAGATTTTTTGTACATGGTCCCTTCTGTTTAATGAGTTGGTTAAGGCTCATAATTGTGTTATTGACAAAATGAAATCAAAATTTATGGTAAGACAATAAAAGATATTTAGACTTAATGGGATCCGTGGCTAGCAGTGAAATATCATAGATTAGAGATTGGGTTAGTCTTACAAAAGTGTATATCATGATATTTTGGTTGTAATCTGATTAACACTTTTGTAATCGTCTTGTACATTTGAACACACGAATTAGAAAATTTGTACATTCTTGATGATTAATCAACAAACTAGTTCATTAGTCAATAAACATTCGTCAATTATCTGATTTTTCATTTTGCTATAATTTATCAGCTCATAATCACATTGGTTCTCTACTATTTATTGAATCTAACAACCGAATTTCTTTTAACATCATCAAACAACAAATTTTCAAAATAGTGACTTCTAGCAATTTGTTTATCTTAACAAAGACTATTTTGGTGTAATAACATTTGAGCTTATTCGATTTTATATGGTTGTACTTTTTTTGGGAAAGAATAGATGTTGTAATATCACATCAAGTGGCAATAAAATGCCAACTATATATGATTCAGATTCACTAATAATCATTCGATCGATAAGAAATTTCAAAAGGACACCTTACCTTCTGAATCACTGTCGAAGTAGCCTTTACAGGCTATCAAAAGTCTTTTTTTATACATTTTTGTTTTTCTTGTTTATCCAAATATTTATAAATCCACTGACAGCTCTTTCCAACGGGTATATTGGCAATGTCCAACGGTAACAACACCAATAATTTTCACAAAAACTAATCCAGTGATCTATCAGGTTAGCACATGGTTTTAATAATTATCACAATTTTTTCACATTTTTACTATACTAACAATATTTTGCCAAAAGATAGAACATTTCTAAAGAAAATAAAACGGGTGGATCAAGTAGACAAAAAGACATGCGAAGTTGCAACTCTTGGTTTTTGAACTGAACATGTTAGCTGTCTCCCCACATTTGCCATGTCATAGACTTAGTTTGCCTAACATAATGATTTTTGTAAATATATGTATATCATTACAAATATTTGATTCTCTCTCCAATTATATTCTCCATCCAATCACAGCTCGATAAGTCAGAAGTTTATTCACCTAATCATCATAATTTACTACTTCTCTTCAGTTAACGTTAACTCATGATTATGGATTGTCTATTAAGGAAAGTCAATATAGTAAGATGTTAATACTTCATCCGCCTAATAAAGTTTGATATATTTTTCTTTCCATATGTAAATCCATTTACCTTATAGTATAGGTTCATTAATCATTATTAAGATGTAATTAAGCATAGTCTAATCATATTCGTTTATATTTTTTTTTTATATTAATGCTTGGGCAAACCCCATGTTCCAATTATGCGTTTGCATGTTAGTCTGCAAATTTAATCTTTAATATATTAAAAGAGATTTTTAGGAATCTTGTTTTAATTAATCGAAATAAATCTTACATTTTTCCTCCTTTTTATACATCTCTTCCATTTTTTCCTCACCTTCACAACTCTCTCTAATCTCATAATCTCTCTCTCTCTCTCTCTCTCACTCTAACACCAAAAGAAGAAGAAGAAGAAGAATTTCCAAGAGAAAGAGAGACAAATGGGTTCCAAGATTGTCCAAGTTTTCTTCATCTTGGCTCTATTCGCCACATCAGCACTAGCTCAAGCCCCTGCTCCTACTCCCACCGCCACTCCTCCTCCGGTCGCAACTCCTCCTCCAGTGGCTACCCCACCACCAGCCGCAACCCCAGCCCCAGCCACGCCACCACCTGCCGCAACCCCAGCTCCTGCCACTACTCCACCATCGGCTGCTCCTTCTCCGGCTGATGTTCCCGCCGCCTCTCCACCAGCACCAGAAGGTCCCACCGCTAGCCCAAGCGGTGCTCCAGGACCTTCAGATGCCGCCGCTGCCCCAAGCGCCGCTTTCTCCAACAAGGCTTTCTTCGCCGGAACCGCATTCGCCGCTATTATGTACGCCGCCGTTTTGGCTTGAGAACTTTGTTATATAATTTTTTTTATTTCCCTCAATTATTTCAAATCTTTGGTGTTATGTGAGAATTTGATTTATTTTCGTATTTCGCTATTTGATCGTTAATTTTATTTTTATTATGCTTTCGTGTGTCGGAATGGGGAAAGTAATTATTATCTTGGTGGGAACTAATGGAATGTTGACACGTGTAATTTACCATTGGAATGGCTTCATATGAGCTGTGTAGAGGTGGAATCAATCTGTTTATGTAAATCCAATGCTAGATTAATAAACCAATTTCATTACTCTTTCGCTTAAACATAATTAAACATGGTTTTGCTTCAGATCGTAATAATAAAGTGTAAGTAATTTGTGTAATTATTTGTCATATGCATATTGTAGAAACTAGAGTAAAGCTTTAACCAAAGTAGACAGATTTTTCAACATGCAAAAAAAAAAAAAAAAAAAGACTTAACTCACACTATCTAACAAGGCCAGTAAAAATAAGTTTAGTAAAAAATGGAACCAGTAGATGTTTAGTGTTTTCGTAATTAGTGATTGACGACAAAAATACATACACATGTTTGGTAATTTGCTTACTCGTATCCGTATTATATTTATCTGTAACACTGAAGCCTCTGGACAACATTACAAAAAGCCCATTAGTTCGATATGACCAACTAGTACAGCCCAATTATGTTGGCGCGTTTTTTTTTGGGTTAATGCGCATTTTCAGATATTTCTGCGTTATGTTTTATTGTTTAGCAGGAACACTCTAATTCATTAACATCAGTACAGCACATTCAAAGAAATTCATCTATTTGGGTTTGCAAATAGTTAATTGTTTATTTTCTTTTGGTGATTAACAACATTAAGTTTTAACATCTTCATTTAACCACATGATTATCATAAAAATTAGGTTTCTCATAAGTCATCATATCGAATGATTTTGCATGCAAACCAAAAACAAATGAAACGTGAGAAACTACGTTTTTACGATCAACGATTTGAAAATTGAATACTGAACATACTGTAATTAGCTAGCTCTCTACGTTTTTTTTTGGGCAAGGTGTTAATCGAAAGTCGAAACCTAAACAACATATATTCTTTTAAAAGTCTAAAAGCTTAGAAATGCCCAAGCATCCGTGGTCTAGTGGCAAAGGAAGCTTTGGGAAAGAGTGAAACTCTCAAAACCTGAGTTCGATTCTCCTTGGAAACAAAAAACACATTTGTTTGGGAAGTCTGTCAGTTGGGCCTTGGCCCAATTGGTTTACCTGGTAGCCAGAAATGCAGGCGGCCTGACTACCCCTTGGCACTTAGTCGGAAGGCATTCCAAACTCGGGATAGGCAGAGTGGTAGCCCGTAAAGGCCTAACCGTTAACACGGTGGACCAGTCCACTATGTAGCACCTCGGTGCATTCCTACCGAAGCCGACCGGATAGCCGATAGGGTTTATAAAAAAAATAAAAGCTTAGAAATCCTAAAACATCTTGAATCATAGAAAAACCAGTAATAATGTAAAAAAAAAAACAAAAAAAGAAATTACATAAACTTAATGATTATTATAATTATAATTATTTAATTTTCAGCTGCATGAGCACTGAAGCTAGCTACTATTGTTTGCTGATTTTCATTTTATATAATTAGGTGATTGCAATTTCAGATGGGGTGAAAAAAAAAAAAAAAAATCAGCTGGGGTGTCACTTGCGGTTCATATTCTCGTGTGTTGGTTCTTCGTGTATGGTTATAAACTCGGAATCATAGGGACCATAGCTAGTGTGAACGTGCCATGGTGGTTGAACATCTTCATCTTGTTTATGTACAGCACACGTGGTGGTTGTACACTCACTTGGACCGGCTTCTCCACCGAAGCTTTCACCGGACTTTTAGAATTCACAAAACTCTCTGCCTCTTCCGGAATCATGCTTTGGTACCATTCGTCAAACAAAAACCCACTTCTTTTACATTAGTTTATATTTAGTTACATATGAGTCCAAAACAAGTTCTTACAATATATTTTTTTTTCCCCAAGACAGTTTAGAGAATTGGTACTATAAAATACTAATCTTGATGACCGGAAACCTAGTAAATGCGAAAGTTGCGGTGGACTCCTTATCTATATGGTACGTTATTTTAATTTTTCTTATAATCATTATGTCATATTTTTATTGTTCTTGTTTGTAAATTTTTGTTGGAATTTGGAAAGCTTATACTTTAGCTGCTTTCCTTTTTTTTTTTTTTTTTTTTTTTTTTGTAAACACTTTCCTTTTACATCTTCCCCCGATGAAATAGCCGTCGTTTTTAAGTGTTAACTTACTTTTTTTTGGCAGCATGTCCGTAAATGGTTGGGAGATGATGATCCCACTTGCTTTATTTGCGGGAACCGGGTACAAAATTCGTATTCGTTTGCTAATAAGTTTACAGTTACGTATGAATGGGATGCTATATATTTATTTAATATCTCCATCAAAGATAATAAGATGGCCCAAAGGCTGCAAACTGTTTCACCAAAATTATTTTTGACATCCATTAACCTGTTTCCTTTACTTAACCAACAATTTGAAATCTATATAAAAATGGAAATATAGAATGGGCAGATAAAGTAACGTGAACAATTTGAAAAAACGGTCTATTTCCCCATGAGAAGTATGCTTATCACGCCAGATAGAGCCCGTTCTTTGACCTCTGTCTATATGTCCATGAAACGGAAGTTAAACACTTATTTCCCCCCTAATTGGAAGTTCGATATCTTAATCTCCCCGATTCTGAAAGCTGGAGATGTATAACCCCATCGTGCTGGGTTTACTCGGTTTACTGTATATCGAAACCTAATTAAACCGACTAAACCTAATTCGAACCGAAATAAACCTAATTCGAACCGAAATAAACCTAATTACTACCCGATTACAACCCGATTTCATTCACTTCCCCAAATCAAAATTTCTCGACGAACCCTAGAAACTCAGAATCGAAAATCGAAGCTCCTCGATCTGCTGCTCAAAATCTTGGAGATGTCGGTAGTTCCTCATGATCCTGATGTTCTCGGCGAAGCCGAAGCCGTCGGCGATGTCGATCCTGAAGCTAATGACAGAGATGAATTTCACATGGAAGAGATGCTAAGGGAGTGGACCGACGAACCACCAATCCGCCACGATGTGTACCCGGAGAGTGAGAATGAAGAAAACGACGACGAACCTGGAAGATTTGATACACATGTAAGGCGTGGTGATGGCCATTTGTACTCGAAGCAGAGTTTCTTCAGTGGAGTTGCATTCAAAGAGGCGGTTGTTGATTACGCTCTCAGAACCGGATGCAATCTGAAGCAGTACAGGTATGATAGTGATAAGATTGGATTCAAATGTGTTGGAAATGATGGTAAGGAGGATGGAGCTCGGTGTGAATGGCAAGTTTATGCGGCAATACTTCCGAAGGATCAAATGTGGAAGATTAGGAAATTCATTGACAAACATAGCTGTATCCCAAATGGAGAATGTGAGATGTTTAAGGTGCCTCATATAGCTAGGTTGTTTGTCGACAAGATTAGGGATAATCCCGAGTTCTACATGCCGGCAAAGATTGAAGAAATCATCTTGGAACAATGGAAGATTAGTGTGACTAGGAATCAATGTCAGTCTGCGAGGAAGAAAGCGTTACAGTGGATTGAGAAGGAGTATGATGATCAATTTGCAAGGCTAAGGGACTATGCGGCTGAGATTGTAGATTCAAACAAGGAGTCACATGTTGAGGTAGATTGTCTGACGACTGATGATGGTAAAGACATCTTTAATAGGTTCTATGTTTGTTTTGACAGCCTTAGAAGAACATGGAAGGATTCTTGTAGGCCTCTGATAGGTATTGATGGCTGTTTTCTAAAGAATAAGGTTAAGGGACAGTTACTGGTAGCATTAGGTAGGGATGCTAACAATAGGATCTATCCTATAGCTTGGGGTGTGGTTAAGGTAGAGAACACAGACAATTGGGTTTGGTTTGTGAAGCTGTTGAAAGAGGACTTGGGTTTAAGCAATGGTGAAGGGTTCATCATGATGTCTGATAGACAAAAGGTAACTGCTCTTGTCTTTTGTTGTTTTGTTTTGTCATTTCACTTCTGTCTTAGCTAATGTTTGTTTTTTTTGTTTCAGGGTTTAATCAAAGCTGTTCAGCTTGAGTTACCTAATATAGAGCATCGGATGTGTGTCCAACACATCTATGGGAACTTAAAGAAGACTCATGGTAGTAAAACCAGGATAAAGCCACTGCTCTGGAATTTGGCTTGGGCCTATAATGAAAAAGATTTTAAGCAGCACTTGGAGAAGATATTCTGCTATGACAGTGTTATCTACAATGATGTGATGAAAACAAATCCAAAGAGTTGGTCCAGGGCATTCCAGAAAGTAGGCAGCTTCTGTGAGGATGTTGACAACAACTCAGTGGAGTCTTTCAATGGATCTTTGAACAAGGCAAGAGAGAAGCGATTTGTTGCAATGTTAGAGACTATCAGAAGAATGGCCATGGTAAGGATTGCCAAAAGGTCTGTAGATTCCCATACTCACACAGGTAAGCTTCTCTCTTAATCTCTGTTGTTTACTTAATCTTTGTTGTTTACTTGACAGCTTTTATATCTTTTTTTGCAGGTGCATGTACACCTTATGTTGCCAAGTTTCTAGCTGGTGAACACAAGCTCGCTTCTACTGCCAAAGTATCTACAAGCACCAATGGAATGTATGAAGTGAGGCATGGTTCTGATTATCACCGAGTAGACTTAAAGGCATACACTTGTACATGCAGGAAGTGGCAGATCTGTGGCATCCCGTGTGAGCATGCATATGGAGTCATTCTCTACAAGAAGCTTGAACCTGAGAACTTTGTGTGTCAATGGTTCAGGACAGCAATGTGGAAAAGAAACTACACGGATGGCGTCTGTCCACAAAGAGGACCTAAGTTCTGGCCTGAGAGTCATAGGCCTAGAGTCCATGTGCCTGAGTCACCAGAAGGAGAAGACAACAAGATGACAAAAGCTGAGAAAAAAAGGAAAAAGGGTTTGAATGAGTCTCCTAGTAAGAAGCAGCCAAAGGCAAAGAAAAGAATCATGCATTGTCGTGTTTGTGGGCAAGCTGATCACAATTCAAGACACCATGCTAAAGATAAGGTATGTGAGATTCTTGTTGTGTTTGTGGCATTTGTTGGATTATACTAACACTTGATGTAATTTTGCAGGCTTCTCATTTTGTCTCGCAGCCTTCTCAACCTGAACCAAGTCAAGGTTCACTCACTCAAGCTTGATCCAAGGAGTAGAAGACTGTCATAGGGTATAAGAACTAGGGTACTTATATTGTGGTTGTCTCATTGTAATTTTCGACCACATTGTTTCTACGGCTAAATGGATGTTTTGTTTCTACGGCTAAATGGATGTTTAGGATGAATGCTATTTTGAATGCTATTTAGTAATCTTGTTTGTTCTTGTTTCTTTAACAAAAGAACAAACAAGATTACTAAATGCATTCTCTTACACATAAATCAAACAAGAGTACAAACATGATCATATTACAAAGACAAAGACATAATTCTCTTACACACTAGTCCACCAAAAGTAGAAACATAAATCCAATCATGATCATATTACAAAGACAAAGACATAAGATATTAGAAAGCTTGGGTTTACATTCATCGGATCATTCATCCTACAAGTTTGGTGAATCCAATCATAATCATACACCCTAACACTACTACAATCATCATCTTCTTATTGCTTGTTTTGGCTTCAGACAAAGCATCTTCCACCTTCTCAAATAACTCCTTCTCTATCTTCATTTGGACATTCTCGGAAACCTTCTTATCAAACTCTAACCTCTCTGTTCTAAGCTCTTTCAACTGCAGCTCAAGTTCACAATTCTTTCCTCTCAATGTCTCTAACTCATTGAGCAAGGCTTCATCAACCCATTTGAAAGTGTGATCATCGTTCCTTAGCTAGATATGAACAGTGATCTTTCAATATTAGAAGAATCTAAAACATGAAAACAGAGGAAATAGAGATTGACATTACCCTATGTTTTGCAGCAAAACCGCAACGAAAGTATCTCCGGTAAGGATTCGGATCGGATTTAGAAATCAATGCCACGATTCCTTCTCCGCACCAGCAGCTCTTTGGCACTCCGACCACTCTTCCTCTTCCACGAGGACCTGTAGAACCCGTCGAACTCGATGATAGATTGCTCATCTTCAAACTCAAATTCGGGTTTTCAAAGAGAAATCGGATTTTAGGGTTCTTGAGTTTTGAATTTGGGGATTTTGAATTTGGGAATTGGGGATTTTTTGTTTGGTTACGACAATGGGTCGGGATGTCGGGTTATAATAAGGAAACCGGTCTGTTTTTTGGTTTGGTTACGACCCATACATGGTTTCGTGTCGGGTTTACACATCAAACCGACGTAACCACGAATCGGGGAGATTAAGATATCGAACTTCCAATTAGGGGGGAAATAAGTGTTTAACTTCCGTTTCATGGACATATAGACAGAGGTCAAAGAACGGGCTCTATCTGGCGTGATACGATAGTTCTCGGGGGGAAATAGACCGTTTCCCCGAACAATTTGGACAAATCTTGTTATATATCCCACACTCACAATTTCCCTTTTTGTTTTATTCGTTTTAGCAAGTATTAAAGTCGATCTACTTGTAATCAAGACTCAAGTTCATAGACTCTGTCTGGATTATATGTATGCACATAAATTTCTTTACTCTTTAACATACTTATTGTACAAATAATAACTAATTTGTAGAGTTCGAGTGGCAAACGAACTAGGAGCGAGCTGGTAATGGCAAAGGAGCAAGATTTGCAACGCTTGTGTCGATCACACTATCGTTAATGGTTGGATTATTCTTCACAGTGTTCATAGTATTTCTCCATGACCAAATCGGTTCGATTTTTTTGTCAAGTGAAGCTGTCCTAAACTCAGTCGATAATCTTTCTGTTCTATTAGCCTTCACAGTTCTTCTCAATAGTGTGCAACCAGTTCTTTCCGGTACGTCTCAAAATATTACTATTTTCATATAAACCGGGTCAACGGAAGTGTGTTGACTTTTGACATTTGATTAAGGTGTTGCTGTTGGTTCGGGTTGGCAATCATACGTGGCATATATCAATTTGGGATGCTACTACCTTATCGGGCTTCCGTTTGGGCTTACTATGGGCTGCGTTTTCAAATTTGGAGTCAAGGTTTGCCAAGATTTTTCGAAAATGTCGGCAGTTTTTTATGTCGGCAAATTGTGTGTTTGATACTTTGATGTTAATATCTTGTGGAGATGAAAAAAAACTAATATATGTGTACCTTGTAATGATGATAGGGAATATGGGCCGGTATGATATTTGGAGGAACCGCAATTCAAACGTTGATATTGATTATCATCACTACAAGATGTGACTGGGACAATGAGGTAACAACACGGAGAATAATATTACAAAATATCACTTTCATCTAAAATTTTAGTAATTTTCTCATAGTTAATACATTAAATCTATAATTTGATATAAGAATTTTGAAGTAACTGTCTCCGGTGTACGATTTAAAACATCGCAGGCACATAAAGCAAGTGTGCGCATTAAAAAATTGTTGGTCTCGGACGCAAGAAACTGATCATTTTGGAGCATCCGTTCTGTAAATTTAAATCGTATTATTGAGTAAAGCACAGAGCTTGTGGTTTCAATTTCACATGAAGTGTTTTCTTTATGAATAACAGAAAAAGGCATTATGCACACTTTCACTTCATTTAAAAGTTTATTTACATACGGAATCACTTCTCCTTTGTCTTTATGAAATAAGGATTCAAGCATAATTTGAAAAAAAACTAGACAACCCATTCCAAGACTAAAAAAAACAACAAATTCAATCATAAAGCTCGTATTTATATTCGTAGTGAGACGACTTCGGTCTACCATTAGTAAACCGGATCTTTTCTCACCTAATTGGACCAACCATTCATCAAATGTCACGTATACGAACTGAGCCACACTGACTCATTCGTCAATCCATTGTAGTCATCAAATGTTACCCATTCGGAATCCAAATTTTCCACATGTGTTGATGTCTCAGAGTCGTCGAATGTTACCCATTCGGTTGGAGACGAACCAACCAATATTTGAACCATCTCCTCATCGTCTTTAACCGTAGTCTGAACCAAACCGACCAATTTAACCATCTGCTTATTGTCCTATACCGTATCGGCCTTCAACATCTCAACCAAACACCAAAAATCTTCCGCTAGACGTCTGCAACGCCAAAAAAATCCACTCAAACTCTCTTTGCACTCTCCAAGTCTCACCAAAACCAGACTCAAATCGTTCAAATCGGGATCACCAATATGCTTAACATTCGGTTTAATCAATCTTTCACTCAACACTTGAAGCCGTACCATAACCAATCTCACAACCATGAAGTAGTCTTGAATCACGAGCTCTCTAATCTCGTCCACGATCTTGTTTTCGAACATAGGTGGAGTCTCCGGTCTGGTACATATATCCTCAAAAAAACTCACAAGAAAATCCGTTTGTCTCATAATACACCCGGTTTGGTAAGACGAAACACGATCTTTCTCTTTAACTTTCTCTTTTGGGTTCTCCATTAAATTTGGAAAAGATCCTAATACCTTCGAAACCCATGAGAGACGATCCAAATATAGTCCATACCTAAATGACATATAAAAAAAAAATATATATATATATATATATTATCATATATCAGTATAAATCTGTCCAAATAATTAGATAAATATCACAATCAAATAAGAGAATTAAAAAAGCTATAAAAGAGAAGTAAATTACCATCTAATCCATTGAGACAATTCTAGTGCGAGAGTAGAAGATTTGTCTGAAAACTCATTCAACTTTAGATTGTTTCGACCACGATCTAGGCCTTCAAACTTGTCTCTTGATGATTTGATAAGCTTGTGGATGACGATGAGAGATTTGGTGGCCACAATAGCGTTCTTCGTGACACGTAACCTCCACAGAGCCGCCGCAAAAGCTGCCGGAGCGTAACGGCTGTTCGAGTAAGAGATGACATCGGAGACATAGTCACTGTTTGGTGGTTTGTTAGAAGTGTGCGTTGTTGATTTCAAGAGCGCTAAGTGAATGTATTTGACAGCAGTGGAGCTGAAACTATGAACCAATCTTGCTTTGCCTATCGAAGCTTTGTCTTTGAATTTTCCGATTATGCGAGTTTTGAGTTCTGACATTCTCTCGATAGAACTAAAGAAAAAATAATAATTGAAGCTGTTTTGTTTTGTGAGGTTGGAATTTGATTTTTATAAGCGTCCAATGTTTGATTCGTTTTCCAATTTCTTATAGTTTCCTTTTTCATTTTTTAATAAATATACGTGAGTTTCCTTTTGGAAACATTCAAATTTAGTATTATTTTTTTTGGTCGACATCCAAACTTGATTAATTTTCCTCTTCTCAGCTATTAATTTTGTAATATATCCTTTTCATTCCAAAGTCGTCGTTCATTCATTTGAGAAAACTTATATTAAACATGACGAGTTCATTATTCAGCCTCATAAGACCAATAAATTGTTGTTATTTGTTAAATAAAATGTTGATTGTAATGTAATGAATAAGTCCGTCAACTACTATGTTATTCTAATACATACTAGTTGATTTGTATTGACTTTGTAGAAAAAAAGATGTTGATTTGTATTGTAAATGAATAAGTTTACCAATGTTGTATTTTAATGAAAAGGTTTAACAGTATTGTCAATTTGTCATATATCTATTATCTAATTATAGATTAGGAAAATTATATGTTATCAGATATAACAAATGACAATTATATTTAATAATTACCAATATAAATTCATAGGTTATTAATTAAATAATATTTTGTAAACAGAATGAAATCTTCTGCTATTAAAATCATATCAAACATTATGCTTCTATGTACTTTTAAATTAGTTTTAATAAAAAAACTATATTTAGTCAATTGGGTAGTAAAATAATTGAGTAACCAAATCACATATATTTCTAAGGATTCCAATAAATAATAATTCTAATTTTTAAAATTACTCATGATATATGAAATAAATATATAAACCATTAATGCTAAAAAAAATCTCTTAAGATTTGGCTATTGAGTATTGAGCAAATTCTTTTATGACAACAAACATAGGATATGTCTGAATTTTATTAGTTCCATTTCACAGCAGCTAGAGCTAGTAGCCACCAGTGAACCCAATTTTTTTTAAAAAAAAACTCGAAAATTTGGGCACCAGTTTGAGATTTTTAATGTCAACATGAATTATATATTCATCGAAATGTGATGAGAACAAATTGGTTAAGTCAAAGCTTTAGATGATTAGGAATAATTGATGCAAGCAAGGCACGGTCGCATGGAAGACCATGGCTTCTTCCGCAATCCGCATAAACATAATAAATCAAATTATGTGAATATTTCGGCTTTGACAAGTTTGTTAACATATGACGTGGACGCTAAGAAAATCATTCTGATTGGTTACTTAACACATGACGCGGATCGCAAAGATACAAACAATCTTAACCGTTGATAAGGAAAAAAGATCTAACGGACGAAACATAAACACTTCCTCTCTTCCTCGAGTATAAAAACACCTCACAACCTCACTATCTTGCATATTAATCACATTCTCACCAAATCAAAACTAGAAGAATAAATTTACATTCTTGCAATCTCGAAAATGGCTCGTACCAAGCAAACAGCTCGCAAGTCCACCGGAGGAAAGGCACCAAGGAAGCAACTCGCGACTAAAGCAGCGAGGAAATCAGCTCCAGCAACCGGAGGAGTGAAGAAGCCACACAGATTCCGTCCAGGAACTGTGGCGTTGAGAGAAATCAGGAAGTATCAAAAGAGTACAGAGCTTTTGATCCGTAAGCTTCCGTTCCAGAGATTGGTTCGTGAGATTGCTCAAGATTTCAAGACGGATCTGAGGTTTCAGAGCAGTGCTGTGGCGGCTCTTCAGGAAGCAGCTGAGGCTTATCTTGTTGGGCTTTTTGAGGATACTAATCTCTGTGCGATTCATGCTAAGAGAGTAACCATCATGCCTAAGGATATTCAGCTTGCGAGGAGAATCAGGGGAGAGAGGGCTTAAGACAACGATTCTACTAAGATGGTGAAGAAGAGGAAGAAGAAGGATAGTCGTTTAGTTATGGATTATGTAAATCTGTTCCTTTTCGTATTCGAGTGTTTTAGGCTTTTGCTTAGTTTATTTTGTCTTCCAGATGTTCGATGAAATGCTTATTAATCTACGGTTGATTTGCTCTTACAAGTACTATTATCTGCCACGCTGATTCGTTTATCAGTGAAAGAGTTAATTTCCTGCTCCATCAACTGTCCAAATTGATTTCAATCTACTTTGATTTTTGGTATTTAATCCGGTTAGGGGTTGTCAATCTCCTTGTCAATGAACAGAACATTCTTCAAATTCTCATTTCCAGTAAATCGTTCACAAAACGTAAGAATAAGACTCGGTTCTTGGCAAAATTGAAGTGAGAATCTGCAGATTGTTCTGTTCTTGTTCATACCATCACAATAAGAAACCCTTTTAATTATTTTACTTAGTTCATAGATTTATCGAATAAGAACGCGATCGTATGTATCAATTAAAGAGTAATGTAATTTCTCATATTTGTTATCTCCTTGAAATAATTGAATTTTTTTTTAGAGCTTTCTACTTCTTCAATCTTCATAGCCAAAATTTTCGATTGCCGCTTAAAATTTTTTAAAAGTTGGAAGAAGCGCAAAAGTCTACGTGGACTGAGAAGGATGATTTTAATTGGTTGATAGTATATCACGCGGATAGCCTAAATTTAGAACAGCACTGTTTTGATTGGTTGATAAGGTCTCACACTGATTTATATCTGGAAGATCTCAGCCGTTGATAATAATATTAATCCAACGGACAATAAATTCAACTTTACCTCCAAAAAAACAAAACTCCCTCCAAGTTTTTTTCACCTCACCGCCAAATTTCTCTGCCCATAAAAGCAGTCCTCTTCTGCTTTCTTCTTCACTACCAAATTTCACATTTGCATTCTCCAGAAGAAGAAAATTCGATCTACCGATTAGTCATTGTTTGATTTCTTCGAGATGGCTCGTACCAAGCAAACCGCTAGAAAATCCACCGGAGGCAAAGCACCGAGGAAGCAGCTGGCAACCAAGGCGGCGAGGAAATCTGCTCCGGCCACCGGAGGAGTGAAGAAGCCGCACAGATTCCGTCCAGGAACTGTTGCCCTGAGAGAGATCAGGAAGTATCAGAAGAGCACAGAGCTTCTGATCCGTAAGCTTCCTTTCCAGCGTTTGGTTCGTGAGATTGCTCAGGATTTCAAGACGGATCTGAGGTTCCAGAGCAGTGCCGTCGCTGCTTTACAAGAGGCGGCTGAGGCTTACCTTGTTGGTTTGTTTGAAGACACTAACCTTTGTGCGATCCATGCCAAGAGGGTTACTATCATGCCTAAGGATATCCAGCTCGCAAGGAGGATCAGAGGAGAAAGAGCTTGAAGACTTTTGGATTAGTTCGTCAATGGCACTCTATTTCTGGGACTTTTGATTTGGGTTTAGTAGTGAATGGGTTCTTGTAAGCTTGGTTCTTAGATCCTTTTTAGTTTTCGTTGTTAGGTGCTTTTGTTTAGATAGTCTTTAAGGTGTTCGACGAATTATCCCAGAGAAAGTTTCTCTTGTTTAGTATAAGCATATTCTCCTAAATCTCTTGAAATGTTTCATCTTTTACTTTGTGTTTTCTGCTTGTTGATCTAATAATCTTGAAACATTTAAAGTTTCCACTTATTTCAGATACTGTATATAACACACTAGACATTACATTAAGCTTCAATGTAATCACACCATTTAACTGAAATTACCAGATACAGATGGTGTACGGTTTGGTAGAATCGGATCTTGGCTCCTTAATCTTCTTGATGATGAGAAGAAGTTAGCACTGAAACTGGTATAGAACTGTCTTCCACTTCTAGTAGCATTATTATTACCATCGCAAAGTGATAAGCTTCCTCCAATTGATGACGATCTTCTCACATTTTCCACTCTTCCCGAGCCACAATGGTTTGCCAAATCGCTTTGTGCCCTTGGAAGAATAATATTATGGTTTCTTCTGGATCTAGAACTCTCTTGTCCTCCTCCACTGAGGTCATTACTCGATTCAGAATCTGGTTGATGATTCGTCTCTGTTTCTTGATGAGGAGGCTCAGTGAGAAGAAGAACAGGGGCACGACATAAAGGACAGTTCTTGTGAGAAAGCAACCAAGTGTCGATGCAGTTAATGTGAAAGGCGTGGCTACACTTTGGTAACAATCTCAGCGATTCGTCTTCTTCAAACTCGTTTAAGCAGACAGAGCATTCGGTGCCGTCGATTATCCCTTCTCCCTTTTTGAATCCAACGACTGTGATCGAGTTGATCGCGGAACGATGGAGACCGACGGTTGGGATTCGCCAGACGTGATGGAAGTCGGAGTGATCTCTCTCCTCTGTTTCGTCTTCGTTTTCCCGTTGGCCTGTGTCACCGGGAGTTACGGTGGCGGCTGAGTTCCACCGTGGTTGCGTTATGTAGAGGTAGAGGAAGACGACTAGAAATAGAAAGAGTATGACTGAGCCTACGACACAGATCGAGGTGGGGAGTAGGAGAGAGAGCTCCCTCTGTGGCGGTGGTGGTGGCGGCGGAGGGGAAGTCTGGAAACAAGGGATAAAGATCGGCGACTTAAAATCTTTGACCGGTAGATAACAAAAGAGCGTCTTTCTGTTATTAAACTCCATTGTAGGAGTTTAGAGACTATAGAAACAGAGCAAAAACAGAGGACTTTATTTCAGACACAACTAGTAGAAAACAGAGCAAGAACAGGGGAAAATGGGTATTACACACAATTCCAAGTTTTTGCTTCTGATTAAAGCGAGAAGAAATAGGACATCAAAACCCACAAAATGGGTTAGAATCTAGACAGAGTCACGACCCAAAAATTCTTCGTGAAGAAATAAGTGGGTCATACACATCATGATCTCAAGACTAGAATTAGAGAGGATTTGTCCATTTTAGGGGTTGGAAAGTGGGTGGAAATTTCCTGAAAGTGATAACGCCATTAAAGGCGATGTCTCTGTATGTTAGAAAGTAGTTTCCTTTCAACTTAGTAAACTCTCTGTAGACATTTACGCGTAATCAGTCATGTAGCTAGTCAAGTCCTAAGTCTTTTTATTAACAACAATCTTAATTTATTTGGCATCCGGTTTATGAGTCATCCCTGTTTACAATTATGATCGGTTTTTCAGTTGGTTAAAGAAGGTACAATACCGAACTACGCTAATGTTCACATATGTACACATTAAGCAAACCAGATATTACAGAATATAGATACATGGGTCCGGTCCGGTCTGGTCTAGTCCACCGGGACACCTAACTCGACTAATCCGATTCCACCATGAATTGTCCTTAAATGGGCATAACAAGGTTCTGCTTGAGTGAAAACGTCTAAGCAGGTCCAGCAAATGTGCTTTCCACACCGGCACTGCAGATGGTTACACCCATCAGACTTCTCTATCGTCGACTTGCAAATCGGACACTCCTTTACGTCCTTCCCTTTTGCCCAGTCCTTAAGGGACAAGTCCGGATTTTCCTTGAACTTTTTGTACCTTTCACAAGTGATTAACGGGTGATACTCGAGGTGACACCTTGTGCATGTTTCCGAGTGACATGCTCCACAGATGAATGGCTCGCCGGATTCTTGAGGTCCAGCTACACGGTAGATGGAAGGGCAATCAGGTGTGGAGCAAAACCTGAACTTTCCATCACTAGATGTTACAAAAGAGGACAAGGATGCGTTGAAGAGTTCATCGAGCATCTCTTGTGATAAGAGGGCTCTCATATCAGCCAGTACTATTGGAGCTCCACAGTCTATGTGAGAACAAAGTATTGGAAATGCGTCAAAGTTTCTCATTGATGCCTCAAATTGCTCCAACAAACAAGCTTTGCAGAAGAGGTGTGAACATCCTTCAAGAGAGTAGCCATCGTCAACTTCTGACAAGCAAATGGGGCATTCAATTTCAATGTCATCTGTTTTTTCACCCAGTGCACTCTCTTCTCGTGCAAGTTCATTAACCATCTTTTGTACTTCCTGCCTCATTTCTTTGCTCCCATGAACCTGAATAACATGGTACCGGGTGTTGAGCTTGAGATCCACACCATGTACCTTTTCTTTGATACCTTGAAGCTCCGGACCAAACCGCTTCACAACTTCCTTCATGAGGTCAGGACGGATCTCAGGACCTCGGAGGTGGATTTCAAGTTGCTTGCTCTCATGATAAGCCATAAGTGATTGAACCAGTTCTTGTTCTGCCTTGGCAATTTTCTCACTTGATCCACAAATTCGTACTGTGAGATTGTGCCTGTCTAATACAATGTAAGTTTCTGTCTCCTGTTGGATCTTCCGCATCAGATTAATACCATCTCTGGACATAAGATGCTGCAGGACTTTAGGAGTTAAGCCTGGATGGTTAATAGGTCTTCCTCTTAAGAGTTCTTCAAGTTCTCTCCGCATCTCCGCAACGGGTCTTGTTGCATAAGCAATAATTTTAACACGATAAGCCCCATTATGAGTTGGTTCCAGACGCCATATACCCCCTACAAAAATATAAACAAACGTTAATGCACATCAAACTTTGGACGAGTTCACAGGAAAAAATAGGACACCTAAGCTTATGCATCCTTCAAATGTCCCTTACCCTACACACGAATTAGAAACTGTAGCCTCGAAATTAAACCTTGTAAGTCATGATTGTTCTTAATCAATATCGGAGTCAGAAGTAGATATTCAGTAAGGTTATTTGTTGACAGAAGGTAATAAAAATTAAAGAGCAAAAAGCGAAAAGCGAAAAGCTCAAATGTTTTTTAGGAATTTTACCTTGTTGTCTCTCAAAGCTTGCTAATAAAACGTTCAATTGTCTTTTGACAGAGTTGTAGATAGAAGCGGAGCAGATTATGGAGCTCTGAAACAGTTGTTCACACTTTATCTTCTGCCATGGAAGACATCCAGGTAGCACCTCCCCATTTAACTCTTGCAAAGCTTTTGCAGCTTCCAAATGTAATCTTCCGTCAAACGTAATCAACGCTCGCATGAAATAATTGTCTTCTTTTGGTTCAAAAACTTGAACTTGGACACAGTTTGGCTCTGGATTCTTTGCTGACATGCGCGCAAATATTCTCTTATGAAGCTCTTCTTCGCAAGCAGTAGGAGATGGGCACTGCACACTGTTTTTTCTGAATATGAAAAAATTCAGATCTCTTCTCTTCGTTTCCAACTCTAAAACATCTAAAACTTCTGCTTCTGAAAGATCTCCAAGTCCACTTATCAAGATAGAATCATTGGACTGTTGATCTCTCTGAATATTGACATAATTCGTTCCAATCACAAGATTGGATATCCCACCAATTATACTGTGAATATCTCCGGAAGGGCACTTAAGACATCCTCTACCACTGCTTTCCTTTCGCGGCCAACGAATCTTAGCTGTCACAGAAGGGAAAGAAGGCATCTTGAATATTCCTCCACCAGTTGACAGTGATGGAAATAATTTAAGCACTGATCCTTTGAAATCAAATTTCTGAATTTCTGTTGCCTTCATAGCAGATTCTGGAGTGAGAAAGGTTATTCTACCCCACTTCTCCTTCTCATCACAGTCTTGCTTGTTCGCAGCAAACTTGTAAATAGAGCAAATACACCCATCAATCTTCTTCTCCAGAAACGACAGAAGCTCTCTGTCGTCAACAACATTATCGCCATAATAAAGTACATCGACTGTCAGAAATCTCTGATCAACTTCAAGATGCTTTATCTGAGCACCAGATCCAAACAGTGCAATAGGTACTTGTCCCCGACCATGAAATAGATACTTCTCCAAACATTCATTACGCATCCATTTCTTTTCACATTCCAATGCATCGTTCACAAGGGCTGACACTTTTTCCATGTCAAGGGGAGGCGCATACAGTAGAATCTCATTCTGATCAACATCGACTTGAATACCAATCCTTTCATCCGAACAAAGAGACCTAGCTCGAGAAACAATTGAAAGCAGACTACGATTAGATTTCCCACATAATCGTTTTAGCACAGTGCTGCTACAACCAACCACTTTTTTCACTCGGAGCCTCTGCTCATCCATCTGGGATGCATCAAAAGGTGGTGGTGGATCAAGCATATACAAAGCTTCAAAATCAAACGCAGTTACACATACCAAATACTGGTCCACAATAGATAGAAGTTCACCGAAAACAACCCAGCTTGGCTTCTGGCCAAATGCTAGCAATGAACACGATGGATGTAACTGAACTTGTTGACCAGTCAATGCCACCTCGTATCCAAGCTGATCATAGCCAGTGTACATCGCCACGTTTTCTGCAAGAGATGCAAGTATAACCATTTTCAAATGCTTGTCGTGTTTAGTACCCTCATTTGGATTCCAAACCCAGTAACTAGGACTGACAAGAGTAAGTTCTCTCTCAATGCATATCTCCAATTCCTTGACTGTGTCTTCACATCTCCTCATTGATTTGGCATTCAGGCTATTTTCCCAGCACCATTTATTTCTTCTCTCTCGCGGCAGAGATGCCCATTCTTTGTACACCGAAAGAAGAGTGAACAAGTCTCCATTATGATTGCAGAATTGCACCTTGAAGATGACACAGTAAAAAACTTTAGAACATATCTTCTAACAGGTTGTGACAAGATTTAAAACTAAAAAAGTTCAAAACCTGTGTATACCGGTTAATAAAAAATGTAAAATAACAGGAAAGGGTAATCATTCTATGAAAGAAAAATACCACAATAACAAAATTAACTGGGAGCTTTCTATGAATCATTCTATGAATCATACCTTAAGGCGATCAGCTTTCATCTTATCATCGAAGTTGCCAACTCTACAAAATATACTACTAGCATTAGCCATGACAGCAGCAAGAACAATCCCCTCTTTGCCCATTCTGTGTCTGAAGCAGCCTAAAATTAACTTTCCAAGCTTTGGCTCCAGCCCCAGCTTGACTAAACAATGCCCTTCCTGTGTTAATTCAAGAACACCGTTCTTCACAACGACTGCACCCAACTGAACAAGATTTTGGACAGCCATTGCAATGGCTTCCGGGACAGGCGCGTCAATAAAGTCAAAAGCATCTATGTTGTCTACGCCCAGAGCAAGCATCCTCAAAAGTGCTACACCAAGATGGACCCTCCGAATTTCAGGTTCCTGACTAAGATTCATTGAATCAAAATCGTTTTTTGAGTAGAGTCTGTAACATCTTCCGGGTTCTGTCCTTCCAGCACGACCAGCACGTTGTCGAGCAGAACTCTGACTGACCTGGCACACCTTGAGGATGCTCATACCCGTTCTAGGTTCATATTTACTCTCTTTCACCATCCCGGAATCAATTACATACTTGACACCAGGAATAGTCAGTGACGTCTCTGCAATATTTGTGGCAAATATCACTTTTCGTCTCCCAGGATGGTTCTGGAAAACCCTAAATTGTTCTTCGAAGGAAAGCTTTCCATGCAAAGGCAAAGCAATTGCAGACGGAGCTATAAACCTTTCGCATGCCCATTCTACTTCTGCTTGGGAAGTCAAGAATGCAAGGATGGTTCCTTCTTTCTCTGTTTTATGTATTTCCACTGCCATCTTAACAACATCACCAACATATGAAGCAATGCCGCCAACAACAGAATTCTCTTCTGTGTCACTAGGGGAATATACAATCTCCACCGGAAAGTTCCTCCCATTGACATGAAGAATACCACAACTGAAGAAATACCGTGAAAGTTGGTGGGCATCGGCCGTGGCAGACATGATTACGAGCCTCAGGTCAATCCTTCTGGATAGCAACTCTTTGAGCAATGCCAAAAGAAGGTCCGTGTTTAAGCTTCTTTCATGAGCTTCGTCAATAATAACACATGAAATGCCAGACAAACTACGATCTCTTATGTAGTGCTGAAGCAGACAGTTATCCGTCATGTATACAACTTTGGAACTAATCTGCTCAGTAGACGAAAAAGTTGGAGTACAACGGACAGTATTTTCCTCATAACAACCACTGCTTTCTTCTTTGACCCGATCAGCCAATGTCATGGCAGCAATTTTCCGTGGTTGTGTACAAACAATGGACTCACTAGCAGCAACTCCGGAATCAGCAAGGAACTGAACTAACTGAGTGCTCTTCCCTGAACCAGTTTCTCCAATCAACACCATTATCTACAAACACAATTAAAATGAATTATTACACTCAAAATGACCAAACACAGACTCATTTATAAAACAGAGAAAACAGAACCTTAGCAGACAACATGAACTACTACAACAAGACAACAGCATCACTCGATCACTGAGGAAAAATTATCTGTACTGTCAAAGAGCTTGATTCACAAATCTTTACACACAATATTTTGGAGCTGTAAAGATAACTAGCATTTCATACCATTTCACCAAACAGCTTGGACCCAAAGATCACTTGTCAACTTTGAGATTTTTAAAAGATACCTGTTCACAATGAATTCTCTTCAAAATCTCCCGCCGGTAGGCATAGATAGGCAGTCCATCCTCTAGCCTTCTACACTCCCTACGAATCAAATAATGAATACGTCTCCAATCATAGGCCCCTTGCAAACAAAACACGGCCACGTCTTCGTCTTCTTCTTCTAAATCAAACTCATACCCGTCTTGTCCTATGAGATATCGCAAAATGCTCTTCATGGCATTCTTGAATTCTTCAAGCCGATTGACAACCAAATCTCTCTCCGCCTCTATAGCCTTCTTTTTCTCAAAAACCTCAAATTTAAGACCCCTTTTAGACGAAAAGGACGCAACTTGACGAGACTTCTCCTCTATCTCCATTCGCACCTTCTTGACGCCTTCTCCATTTTCCATAAGCAAAAGAACATGAGCCGAGAATAGCTCACGAAGCCTGTCTTTAAGCTCGTTCATGTCAGACGGAACAATAACATTAGGAATCAGCTCAGGAACAAAATCATGTTTCCCTTGAAGCCGATAGTCCCAAAGAGCCACCACGGCAGAGCGCGCATCGACCCACTGACGAAAACGGAAACTTCCGGCGATACAACCATATTGAGGGACATGAACAGATTCCTCCGGAATTTCGCAAAGCAAAGCGAGACTCTTGATCTCTTGCTCCTTAGCCGAAAAAGACAGCTTTGTGTCACTGTTAGCGGCGGCGTTAATTCTCGGGTGAAGCAGCTGAACGATGAAATTCGGCCTAGCCCGCGAACCTGGAGACGAGATTCCCGGCGACGGAGCATGATCACGCCTGTAATTTGGCGGGAAATTAGAGTTAGGGTACTGAGAGTGTTGCTGGTTCCAAGTAGGACGGTGGTTGAGCGGCGGAGATGATTGTGCAGAGCGAGAGTTATAACGGTTCATAGAGGATGAGGGAAACGACTGCTGACGACGATCAGTCTCCGATCTTCCACCGTCTGAAGGAGGAAAAGAGTTCCTCATGATGGTATGATGCCAGTTTTGTTGTGTGTGTTTGTTTAACAATGAAGAGAGCGAAAGAGAAAGAGACAGAAGTTGAAAAGATCGAGAAAGAGGCAGAGTTATACCAATATTTATAATTTCTTCTCTTTTTTTACTTTTCTTTTACTCTTTCTTTGTTCTTTAACCTAATTTCCTTTTTTCGGAGTTTTTTTCAGTATTTGTTTCTGTTACATTTAATTATTTCCTTTTTATTTCTTTCAATGCTTGATTATTTAGTTTGACCCATAGAAGCATCTAGAAACCCAAATTTGAGAATGAAAGTGCTAAGTGGTATTTCTCTATATTCCTTTTTTTTATTTATCACTATTATGATTTTTAAATTTTAAGTTAGAAATAGTGTATCTTACTAATGATATGCTACATAGGTATTAAAATGTACATATTAAAAATAGATATGAATCTTCAAGGTATTAAATAGTTAAACTCATATTATTGTAAAATTTAATATTGTTCCTTAATTATGTATTAGATAATTTAGATTTTAGTCAAAGCATTTAACTTTATTAATAATTAGTTAGTAATTAGATATACATAAATATTTTTCTGATTTTACTTATTTGTCATTTAATAATTTTCCTTTCTTTTGTTAATTTTGGCCGTTTTGATTCGATTAGTAGAAGCATTCTATCGGATGTCCCCGAAGCATTCCAAAATTTTGTATGACAATCCGTTTTCAAAATTTCCACCACAATTTTTAATTAAGTTAGAAATAGTGTACTACTAGTGATGTCAAAACCTATGAATGAATGAATGAATATTCAACGGCGAAGATAATAAATTCATTTGCTTAGACAGACAAGACAGAAGAGTCCCGCAAGAGAGCGACTAATACTTGGGCCTAAAGGCCTATCATGATAAAATTATTCTCTCTTAGATTTAAATAAGAGCCCATAAAATATAGGCCCACTTCAATTAACCCTACCTGTTTATTGGTTCTCCTTATAAGTTGCTCCTTTCATCTTTCTCGCAAAAACCCTAGAGCTAAGCCGCGCCGAGATCATTTTATATCTTCAATCTTCTGTCGCAGGCTGTTGTAGCAGCAGTGTCTATCGGAGACGATGAAGGTAGCTCCATATTTCTCTTCTCATCGATTATCTGGTGGTTTATCACTGTGTTATTTCGTTTGATTCATTCGATTTTGTTTGTGTCCCAGTTCAACATCGCCAACCCGACCACCGGGTGCCAAAAGAAGCTCGAGATCGATGACGACCAAAAACTGTAAGATCTTTTCTTTTAATCGCATTGTCTTCATTTTGTTTTAGATTTGTGATTCGTTGTAGGTTTAGGATTTGCTCATCTATTGTTTACATTTGGCTTATTGAGTGTACAGTGTGAAATATCTGCTATGGAGTTAGTAAAATTCTTTGGATCCAAACCTTAGAATCGTAGGATAGTTACTAATTCACTGCTAAAATCTGATGCAAAACTAGGTTACTGGAATCTCTGATATTCTCTAATCAGTTCTGAATCTAGAAAATCAACAACATAGCTGAATTTTAGTGGATTTGGGTAAAGTTATTGAGTTTCATTTTCGTTTGTTTGTTTATTTGCAGCCGTGCCTTTTTCGACAAGAGGCTCTCTCAGGAAGTTAGCGGAGATGCTTTGGGCGAGGTGCATTTTCTTCTACATGTTCAGTGTGTTTTGGTTATCACTAGTGTTTTCAGTATTGTGAATGATATTGTGTGTGTTTGAACTACTTGCAGGAATTCAAGGGTTACGTATTCAAGATCATGGGAGGTTGTGACAAGCAAGGTTTCCCAATGAAACAGGGTGTTCTGACTCCTGGGCGTGTCCGCCTTTTACTTCACAGAGGTACTTGATTCCACCTCATTGATCAACTTATACAGCTTCATTAGTTTCTCTTTTCCATTAATCGTCTTTGTTATTGATTTATGTAATCTGGTTTGTGTGATTAGGTACTCCTTGTTTCAGAGGACACGGAAGGAGGACTGGAGAGAGGAGAAGAAAGTCTGTTCGTGGTTGCATTGTGAGCCCTGACCTCTCTGTCCTTAACTTGGTCATTGTGAAGAAGGGTGAAAGCGATCTTCCCGGGCTTACCGACACTGAGAAGCCAAGAATGAGAGGTCCCAAGAGGGCATCAAAGATCCGCAAGTTGTTTAACCTTGGAAAGGAGGATGATGTCAGGAAGTATGTCAACACTTACCGCCGTACCTTCACAAACAAGAAGGGTAATAAAAATCAGATTCTCTTAAAGAGGTAATTGAAAAGTGGTAATATGATTGAAGATTTACTAAAATCTGTTTCTTCCTTGTGCAGGCAAGAAGGTTGGCAAGGCTCCTAAGATCCAGAGGCTTGTGACTCCATTGACTCTCCAGAGGAAGAGAGCTAGAATTGCTGACAAGAAGAAGAGAATCGCCAAGGCTAACTCTGATGCAGCTGAGTACCAGAAGCTTCTTGCCTCTAGACTTAAGGAGCAGCGTGATCGCCGTAGTGAAAGTTTGGCCAAGAAGAGGTCTAGACTCTCTTCTGCTCCTGCCAAACCCGTTTCTGCTTAAACTGCCCCAAGATTAAGAGATTTCTTTCTCTCTAGTTTGTTTCTGGTCGTATTTAAGTTGCTCCACAGAGATGATAACGCCATTTTGAACGCTATTTTTGGTTTCTGCTTTGTGTCAACTTTTCAAGCCTTTTATTATATCAAACTTTTGAACCTCTTTAGTACTTGTTTGCTATATTTCGATCTTATTTATTACCCCGTTTGTTGTTAAAAACTTACTCGAGGTATTCAATCTTTAAACTGATCTCTCATCTCAGTGTAGTTTAAGCTCTTCTAATATAAAAACCCAACACAAAAAGGGCTTTGATTAGGTTATAACGTGAGAAATGCGGATACAAGAAAAAAGAAGATTGAAGAATTGAATTGGTTACTTTACTTCTAAGTGTTACAACACAATTTATTCTTCGTTGGAATCACCTGACCTGGACCTGGAACAATATCAATCTTCTTACCAGCAAGCGATCCAGGATCACCATTACCTTCTCCTTCACCAGCAACAAGACTTTTCTTGTTGACAATGTTGAAAATCTCAGTCAAAACAGTGGAGAAAGCACTCTCCACGTTGACTGCGTTTAGAGCTGATGTCTCCAAGAAGAAAAGACCTTCTTTCTCCGCGAAGTCCTTAGCATCTTCCATCGATATCGCTCGTTGATCTTCAAGATCAGACTTATTCCCAACGAGTATAATCACAATGTTCTTGTCTGCGTTATTTCGCAATTCTTCAAGCCACCGTGGGATATGATCAAATGTTTGACGTCTAGTCACGTCGTAAACCAGCATCGCCCCAACCGCTCCTCTGTAATACGCACTCGTCACCGCTCTATACCTATACGACACCGTTTTTCATCAACTTCGCACACAAAGCGACATGAATAATTAGAATTTGGTAACTTCGAATCTATGAGATCTAAGTTCGAAAAAGCGGCGGATCCAACTGTTGTAAAAGGAAAGCGAAAAGCAATTTCAGGAAGATTGAGATTACCGTTCTTGGCCGGCGGTGTCCCAGATCTGAGCTTTGACACTCTTATGGTCGATAACAAGTGTTCGAGTTTGAAATTCGACGCCGATGGTAGCTTTGGAATCTAAGCTGAACTCGTTTCTCGCGTACCGAGACAGTATCTGCGATTTGCCTACTCCAGAGTCTCCGATCAACACCAGCTTGAAGACGTAGTCAATCTTCTGCGACGGGTCTCCGTATCCTCCTCCACTCGCCATCTTCGCCGAAAATGAAATCCTCTGTTTCCAACAATGGTGAAGTAAAAAAATGGAAGAAGAAGAGTCTTTGACGATGCTTACGTGTCCGACGCATGTTTTCCAGTGATACTAATAATGTAAATTCAAACAAATTACGAGGGCCTAATCTAAATTAAATTGAATGGGCTCAAACGCAACCTAAAGTCAAAGCCCAAAAGAAGGAACATAAGTGGAGAACATAAGCCCAACATAATTTTGGATTTAAAATTTCATAATGTTGGTTACCTTATTTATTTTGCAGTAACCATATACTATGAAAACACTTTTTATTAAAATAAAATTAAAAAGTGATTGACTAGCTGTAAATGGACAATGACATAATGTTGTGATCACTAATTAAGATCACACTCAGAAACCTACAACAAATTGTACTAAAATAAACAGAGAAAGTCACGAAATAGGCATATATAGTTTGCCAATATATAGATCGTATAACATGTTAGGAAAAAAAATTGTATATCAACAAAAAGTTTCGTAATTGTTTAATTCTAAACCAATATGAGATGTGTGCTTCCTCAGTACACATATACTAATCTTCACCAAAATTCTAAACAAAATTTTTGATATACATGAACTGAGTCCATAATCGAGAATCAAAACCCTATACTAAGAATTGATGGATTAGATTCAAGAATTTTCAAAATCAAATTCATGAAGAAAAAAATCTAAACAAAGACCGCTTCTTTTACAAAACCCAAACCGCATAAACCTATAAAGCGTATAATAAGAACAAAAATTCTCCAGATTAAAAACCTAAAAAAAAATAAAAAATAAAAAAACTCTGTAACAAAATTCCCAAATTAATTTTCCATCGAATTTAAATAACCCAATGAAATAGGACATGCCAACAATCGCCACATGAAAATTCCGACATAAAACCTAAGTTAGAATGAAGAAAGGCACTACCATTAGATTAGTATCTTGATCGTGTTCTTGACGGAAAGAGACGGGTGCAAGTATAGAAGACGAAACTCTCTTTTATGGGAGATTTAAAAAGGTGAGGCGTTGAAAGAGTTAAATATTAACTTATGCCCAATGGTCACAGCCTATGCAAATGAAAACTGAAGAATAAAAAGAAAATTAGGCTTAACCATGAGATCAATATAAAAAAACTAACAAGATCCCTAAAGTAGTTTGTAAAACAGCAAAGACGACACATCCATCAAATATGTGTACAACTTCTAACCCCTAATTTACGACACATCCATCAAATATGTGTACAACTTCTAACCCCTAATTTAATTTCTTGACCATGAAAACACCGTTAAATTTTGGTTTAGAGAAAACTTAAATTTGCTCAACTACACTTAAAATTTGTTCATTTAACAAATGGTTATATATATCCACAATAATTTGAGAAAAGTCATTCTTTATCATACTTTTCGAATAATTTGGATTAAACTGTATCATATTTTTTTGGATAATATGTTATATGTGTATGATGATTTGGTCTACGATATGAACTAAATCTGATATGCAGTATTTGTTCACACTCCTCATTAAGTTAATTTGGTCCATAAATTTAATTTGATTCATGCTATAATTTGATAAATTATTCACAAGCCTGTTTCTTCCATATTTTTGGGGGCCTATGATGGGCCGAGTTTTAAAGAAAAATCAAAACTTTCTGACTCAGTTAAGTGTGATGATGATAATGGGCTTAGTTACCGAGGCCCATAACGAGACGAAGTCGTTGTTGCAATCGACCTATCTGGAATTCTGGATGGTCAGAAAAGTGTGCAAGTCGTTTTCATTCACCAAAGCGAAGCTTTATTCGTTTGTTTGAGCGACGACGAGTGGAAACAAAATGGAGGAAGAAGAGCACGAGGTTTACGGCGGAGAAATCCCTGAAGTCGAAGAGACGGATGTTCCCGATCCGGATATCGATATGTCTGCCGGCGATGATGACGCCGTTACGGTCTGCTTCTTTTTGTTTCGCTCGATTTGATATTGTATTTCGTGTGTATACATCTGTTTGATTTTTGGTGTTTTGATTTCGTTGGAATCAGGAGCTTGCTGAGATGAAGAAGAGATTGAAGGAGATGGAGGAAGAAGCTGCTGCGCTACGCGAGATGCAAGCAAAAGTCGAAAAAGAAATGGGAGCTACTCAAGGTTTTGTGGCTCTTTCGTTTCTTTTTTTGATCATGTGTTGAATACGTTTGCTCGAGACTATCTTTGAATTCGACATACTCGTTGGAATCTGTTGATTATCTAGATGACTTTTAGGAAATTGAACTTCTGTTTTTGGCTTTTTCTTTGCAATATTGTTTCAGATCCTGCCACTATGGCTGCAAATCAAGAAGGAAAGGAGGAGGTGGATGCTCGATCAGTTTATGTTGGCAATGTAAGTACGCTTACTTTTTACTTCATTGTCTCTGTTCTGTGTTTTCTTTTTGCTTGAATCATTGTTTCATCTAAACGGCTTTGATCTGTTGCGAATCTTTAATGTGGATTAGCTTTGAGAAAAGAACTGCTTTCAATTGTGTCTTAGCTTTGTTCTTTATCCCTTGAGATTACTGTCAGAATCAGTATCAAGATGGTTTCTCTAACTTTAATGTTGTTAAGTCTGATTGTTTTTCTGGTTTGGTTATCTTTAGTACGTTTATTTATACCTGAAGTGTGTTGAGTTTTGTTTCTCTTATGAAAGATTTGCAGCTCTAGTTTCATAGTTTGACCTCTATGTCCTATATAATCGCAGGGTTGTTCTCATAACTGAAGTTCTTAATAGCTCTGGGACCTCTATGTGCTAGTTTCCTTGTTGTAGACTTGTAGTGTTGAAATAATTCTTGTCGTGCAATTTGATGATAATAAAAAAATGTTGAAAGTAAAAAGAAAAGAGAAGGAAAAAAAATTGAAAAAAAAAAAAGAAAAAAAAAAAAAGATGAAGCAGAAAAAATGTGGAGAAAAAGATTGCATGAGTTTGAGAAAAAAAAAAGGGACTTATTGAGAGGAAAAAAAGGGAGTCTGAGTGAGTTGGGTGGGATTAGAAAGCAAGGATTTTTGTAATCCTTGAGAAGATGGTCTCTGAAGAGCTGAATCAAGATGCCAAGATGCTGGGTGCTTTCCAACCAAAGACCCAAAGCTCTGCAGAAAGGATACTTGGAGCTAATACAGGTTTGGTTGTTTTGCGGATCGCAAGAGGTTGCAGTTTGATGCTGGCCTATTAACATTTATGTTTGCCTGACGCTCTTAAAATCAAGAATCTCATAGCGTTTATGTTCCATACGTATCTTAGGGTCTAATGCTAGACATAGAAGATTGCTTTTGAGCACACAAGTTTGTCACTGGGCTTCCCTTAGTGAAGTGGTTAACATACCTATCTGTTATGTGCTCAGTGAGTCATGGTTTTAGCTGCAATAAGAATGCTTGTGTTATACTAACATCTCATTTTCCACCCTGCAGGTCGATTATGCCTGTACGCCTGAAGAAGTGCAACTACATTTCCAAACATGCGGAACAGTCAACCGGGTAACCATTCTAATGGACAAGTTTGGACAGCCAAAGGGATTTGCTTATGTGGAGTTTGTAGAAGTCGAAGCTGTGCAAGAAGCTCTGCAACTGAATGAATCAGAGCTACATGGTCGTCAACTGAAGGTATCTTCTCGTACTAAAACCAATACTGAAGGAAATGGACAGTTCATTGATCTCAGTCTTCTCTTTTGTTTTTTATTTAAGGTCTCGCCGAAGCGAACCAATGTTCCTGGAATGAAACAGTATCATCCTGGGCGTTTCAACCCTTCAATTGGATACCGCTTTCGCAGACCCTTTGTGCCTCCTTATTTTTATTCCCCATATGGATACGGGTAAGTTTAAATTCTGCATATTTACCATCAGTTATCACAAATGGCGTTCTCTTCTTCGTCTCACACAGCATTGCCTCGCAGGAAAGCTCCTAGGTTCAGAAGGCCAATGCGGTACATGCCTTACCAATAGAAACCGTACTACTGGAATAAGAACCAAAGAAGAATAATGAGTCTATGACAGAGATGATGCCTAGAGAATAGAGGTCGTGCCTATATTTCCAGCTTTATTTATGAATATGACTTTGCCTTTTTATGCACCTGAACTTACTTTTGAATCGGTCATGTACGGATGAGATTATAAGCTTTTGTTTCCTTATGTGGTCGATATTACTTTCAGTTTATATCTTTGTTATTGCTTTCTTTCATCCAAAGCTGGCTAAATAAGTAAACCGAAGAATCCTCCATGACCCAAAAATCAAAACCTCGGTGCCATACCGTAGCTATTATTCGGACTTTTGTGAAACAACACCATATAAGAAGATGGATGTTACGTAAACAAGCCTCTAGCATGGAATCAAACATAAAGATTAGTAGAACCAATGAGCAAATTAATCAGAAACTAGAATGCTTGGACAAATAATCATTCAAGTCTACAAAATAGAAATTAAACTCGGGAAATAACAAACAACTCTTGCCCAGCGTTTAGATGTGTAAGGCAAATCATAAGATTTGGTATCTGGATCATGTGTTAGGAATGCATTGCCGTGTTCACGATCATAAAACAATAACTTGTCCTTGTCCAAAACTGCTAGTGGTGTGAATGCGAATCTGGTAATCCCGAACAAAGAAGAAGTGATAATGAGATCTATGGAATATATTTGCTTCCATGTCTTGTGGTCTGAATCATCCAACGACCAGATGACTTGGTTGGGCCACTTTTCCTCGGACACGCACAAACGATCATCAAGGTTGCACATGACGATCTTATATTCATCAGAGACATTGAGAAAGGGAGCTTTAGAGATGACTTGGAAAATTTCGGAGTGAAGATCCAAAGACAAAACCATGGTTTCGCCCTCGTGTGACAAGGCAGTGAACCAATGAAGTGACCCATCTACATAAACAGGATATTGGGTGTGAAGAATCAGATGAGGGGAAGCAGGGAAAATGTATCTCCAAGCGTTGGTGGCAAAATCAAAAACTTCACAAGTAGTAGCCTTGTCGTTTAGGCCTAACTCAGCTGAATTATACAACCAAACTGGCTTGTATGTGCCGCTGATTTTGTCTTTGCCAAATCCAGGAGTAGGGTATGGGACTTCAAAGCACTCGTCTCTCTCACCCTTGTCGGCAGCGACTAGTTGATAGTTGCATTTAGGGAAAGTTCGATGCCATCGAGTGGTGGGATTGACGACAATACTGGGCAAAGCATAGAAATCGTAGAGGCATATCAAACCATCACAGCTAGTATTGCAAACGTCGTATAACTTGTCCTCCCAAGGAGTAGGGATCTGAACAGAAGCTGATGATGACCCCACCTCCAACGTTCTCAGAGCTTCAAAGCTTGGATCTTGTTGACGAGCAGAAGGATCAGATAAGGACACCAAAAGCACATGTGGATCTCCTGGTGATTGGCTAAGATGGTGGATCAACTGTCGTTCTTGGAAACAAGGGGATTGGATAGTAGATATCCATTGCTTAGATACAGACTTGAACTTGAGGAGGGTTTTTACATCAAGCCTCTCCAGAATATGAAACTCTATCACATCGTGCGGTAACAACTCTTCCATGCTTTGTCTCTTTCTTTCAATGATGAAGAGAAGGAAAGAGATCAAAATATATACATACTTGTCATCTGAGTCCCATTCCAACTAGGACTCCAAAAAAAAAAAGGACAAAAAAAAAATAAAAAAAAATATGAATATCTAAAATTTAAGGCTTTTTGTTGTTATTTTATTTCCTGTAAATCTAAAAATAATTACGATAATCAATTTAGATTTTTTTTATTGAAAGTTGAATGTTACAAAACAACGATTTGCTCAAGACGAGTAAATAAAGTGCGAATCGTTTTTGTGAGAAAATATGTTAAGAGTTTCATTATTTGAAAATGGAAGAGCTAAAGAGACTGGAGAAGTTTCAGAGTGTTGTATCATCGATCACTTGTCACGGTTTACTTTCTTCTTCTTCAACCTCCGATTCAGCTTCTTCTTCTCGCTTCATCTCCAATCTCGTCCTTCTCCTGGTAACCATAATAAAGTTTAGGTTTTTCGATTTTTTCAGTTTTGGACAATCGGGAAAAAATCTAAATTTGACTCTTATTTCAAGGTACAACCATGCGGCGAACTCGATTTAGAATCGAAACTGGGTCTAGTCTCTGAGTTTTTACCGAAAGTAAGTAAAGCTAGATTCTTTAACTAGTTTTCAATGAGCCTTAGATTATACATACCCTTCTTTCAATGTGTCTTGTTTCATTACCTTAGATCTCAGGACCTTTTCTGGAAAAGATATCGAGTTCACTTGAGCTAGATGATGAAGCTACTACACCAGTTAACACAATTTCAGGTTCTACTCTCTGTATACACTATCTGAGCGGCTTTAAAAGTTCATTCTTGTGAGATAATGATGTCCCAAACACATGTAGTTCCTCTGCAGCTTCGATTAATTCTGAGTATTCTTAATGTATAACTGTGCGTGATCGTTCAATTTTTATGCAGCAGAGTCTGCAAAGAGTTGTGTGAAGAGGAGTGTCATGGGCAATGTTGATCCTTTCATGTCACAGAAGAACCAAGAAGTTGTGGCAATGGTCGGGCTAGATGCAATGAAAAGAGCAAACTCTACACTTGAGGATTTCGTATGTTTTTCCTCTTGCAAATGCATTGCTATTCACTGTCTTGACTGGTTGAGTTAGTTAATCATTGATTAGGGAAGAGTGATCTTGTTTATTGAGTTATGCAAGTGTTATCTCTCATGATTTCTGAATTTGCTGATGTTAGTAACTGTCCATATCCTGTTGCAGTCCAGGTCTTATTTCATGTTCCATCGGTTGGATATTAACGAACCGCAGTCAATATTCAGATATTTACCAGTGCTTTCATTCACAGAGAGTTACATATATCAGGTAATAGTTTTTGTATTTCTGTTGTTTTCTCCCTCATGTCTATAAGATTTTCTTTGTTAAGTTAATGTGCGCTGCAACAATGACAATGTAACCTGAATCTAAGAAATGTAGGTCTTTTGTTTCTGTAGATGGATGCTCTTAATGAGAAGATAGTCAGTGAATCAGCTCGTGGATCCCAAGTCATTGTAAGATGGCATGTGTAATATTTAGGAGTATGAGAATCACCAATTCAGTGTACAAGCTAATGGTTTGAGATGCAGTATTCAAGTCATGGATGGAATGCTGAATCACGAGTTTTGTTTGAAACTGATCCATTGAAGCTGCTTGGAGATCTGCTTGAACGTGAGGGCCTTTTGACACAAAGGTATTTTCTTGCTATAACTTTATTTTTCTTACTGTTTTTATCAGGAAAGGGACAAACATATACACTGGTTGTTGTTAATTTGTTGCATGGGTTAGAATACAACAAGAGTTTAAGTCGGGTGAAGAGTATTGGGCGTTAGAAAGAAAGCTATGTCATGCTCTTTCAAACAAAAATAAGGTGACTAGTGCAGTTTGTTGTTGTTAAACAATGTGCTGTTTAATTTTGCTCACTGTTTCATCTATATCTTTGTAGCTCTGTCTCGAAGATGTGATGAGAGCAATTCGTTTGAAGTCCTTTGATTACAGGGTGTTGAATCTTCTACTATACAAGTTGAGAGAAGAAGAGGTAGTACATTCACGTGCTTTGTTTTCTTCTTTATGTGAAGTCATATTCAATCCACTTCTAGTATCTGATGCATAATAGATTGAAAATTGTATTTAATATATATGTCTTCTCTTCTTTATTTGGAACTTTGGAAAAGGTGAATGAGTTGCATATGGACTTCTTGTCAATTTCAGAGTTCCTGGTTGAAGTAGCGGATGATCTGTATGCTTCTTTTACCTCTCCATCTACCATAAACACAAAAAGTTTGAATCTTTCAGAATCTGAGTGGTTTTCAACTTTACTTTTGCAGGTTCGATTACGAGGTTAGATACCCTCAAAGAAGTCACTTAACGTCATCACGATCTTTACTGATGATCTCGATATGGTTTTCTTGTAGGACGATGTTCTTGAGAACAATTTCAATGTTTTACGTATGTTTGTGGGAATATTCGGCTCATCGAATGCACCCACTGAACTGGTAAAGAAACGTCGTTAATACAACAATCAAATCAACGTTTCTCTGAAAATATCTTAGAGCTCATTGTTTTTTTCAGGCGAAGCGGATATCAGAAGCTGAAGACAAGTATGAAGAGATTATGAAATCTCTGGATCCACATTTGTCTTCAAATTACCAAAGAAGATGTGAAGAAGCTACTAAAGAAGGTACCAAAATCACAACATGGATCAAATTCGCTGTAATTTTTTTTGGTTACGTAATGAAAAAGGGAAAATTTATCAGGTGGGAAAATTTCTGGTCATTCGCTGGGAACATGGAACATACCGGCGGTTATTTCCGACGAAGAAGCATACCGAGCTGCTATAAAACCGGGATTTAGTTAAGGTTGTATACCGGATTAAACCGGGATTTTTTTTGTATCCTTGGCCGAGACATGAATAGGTGTAAGTTTGTGACCAAACATTCTTTGACCGTAGGATCTTTTCTCGTTACATCTGAGCCGTTTAAAAGGAAAAAATACTTTGAAGACTTTGTGACCTATTATGTATCAAAGGAGACAAAAGCCATTGACTATTAGAATTGGATCATGCAATAATAATTTCAGTTGTCTTACTGTGAAAGTCTTCTCTCTCTGAAGATCTTTTTTTTTTTGTTTGTGACTTCATTTTATTTCTTTATCTTTGAATAATGTTAGTAAGAAAAAAATTGAAATGCGACAAATCAGGTAACGTGGAAAAAGATAGTCACTGAACGGATCACGCGATTCCACGGAACGTTAGTTTCACGGCTTTTCTTTCGTGTATTGTTATTATTTTATTTTTTTTGTCAAAATCGTGTATTGTTATTTTCCAAACTCTTTTTCAATTTTATTTTATATTTGAGTTTTCAAAATGAATAAACAGGATGATCCAAATTTCACGGGTTTAGATATATTCTCAGTTCTTCCTGAGGAAAAATAGAAAAAAAGAAAAAGCTTGTTTGTTTGTGGCTTCTTTTAATTTTTCACTTGTTTAAATTTACGCATTTATTTCAAATAAATAGTATTGATTCGATGCACCAAAGTTTGACACTTTATATTTTTAAGAGGTGATACCAAAGTCGATGGCAATAAATTGTAACCGAAATTCTCCTTTAAAATTTGGTGTGAACAGTAGTTAATGATCATCACTGGTCCATGGACCATTCCAAAATCTAGTCCTTTTAATTATCATGTCGATTGAAAACTCAGCTAATATGTAAAAAAAAAAAGTAATCATTCGAGTGGTTACTTGTACTGTACTTTTGATTCAAACCAAAAAAAAGAGAGAAAAGAATCATTGCTTTAAGAAGAACTAATTTTTTCTAAAAATGATAAAAATGTCACATAAAGTACAAGTAAATGATATACGAATAGTAAATGTACAAGTTTATGGAGAAAACGATACTGCGAAAATTGTTGGAAAACAGCAGCAGAAAGAGACACAGATTATTAGTATTAAAATATTAAGGGGACAGATGTTCACATTTAATAACATAAGATTGTTGAAGTTATTAATTGAATGCAGTCAAAATTATAAAAATGTGGCATCCTTCTTCCTCTTCTTCATTTATTGCTCTTGGTAAATATTTACATACCTCTTTTCTCATTTTGTTCAAAAGACAAATCTCAGTCAAACTTGTGGTTTTTACTTACACTATTACTTCTCAGTAATTTCCCTATTCGCTTACTATTATGGGTTGATAAAAGAAACCCCATTTCCCTATTAGCTTACTATTTTCTGATGAAAAAAGGAAACTCCAAATTTCCCTATTCGTTTACTATTTCCTGATGATAAAAGGAAACCCCAATTTGATGTGTCAGTAAATAGATACTTACCGGTGAAATGTTATTCAACTCTCTTTTAACCGTTGAACATTCCCATTCAACATCTAGATTATTGAGAAAGCTAGTATTAGTAATGAGTTTGGAACCATAAAGCATTTAAGTAAGTATACCAAAAAGAAGCATATAAGTCCAAAGATATATTTTGGTATTAAGCATGTTGCAAGGTATCACTGGTTGAATAAATATGGACGACATGTTGCTATGCGAACTTGGTCAACACTAAGCTCTTCTTGGTTCTAGCTAATAACCAACATTGACCCAAATTTTGTCTCGAGGATTTGTTCATTTCTAATCCCGTTTATTATATATATATACTCCAATATATTCTTCAAACTACAAAACAGTGCATGTTTTGTATCAATCAATAGGAGATGTACAAAAAACTAATGAACAATGCAAAGAGAGATATCCAAAAGAAATGAGAAAAGAATAAAGGAAAGGAAAAGAGAGAAAGAGAAGAAAGATTGAAGTGACACATAGAAAGAAGGCTACTTCTCTTCTCTGATATGTATCCTCCTATTCTGTCTCCCCCACTCTGTCTTGTTCCTTTCACTCCTCTTTTCCCTAATTTACCATTTTGCCCATTCTCTCCCCTTATCTCTCTCTCTCCTTAACTCACTCATTTCACTTCTGATCCAAAAAACCTTCTTCTACTTCTTCATCATCTCTCTCTCTGTTTTGCTTTTTCAAACAAATTCTTGAAATTTCAATAGACCCACATGAAGCTCCTCCTCTATAGTAGTAATTCTTGAATCAAACTCAAAATGTTAGCTATTTACAAATCAACCCTTCTTCTTCTCATTGTTCTCATCACACCACAAGTCTCATCCTTTCTTCAACCTGTCCAACCTCCGAATTCTCCTCAAGTAATCAACAAACCCATCTTTCTCAACTCAATTCCCCTAATCAAATCATGTTTCTCATTTCTTGATCTAAAGTTTTTTCTTCCTTTTGATAATTTTCAGGTGGCTTTGATTGAAGATAAAGCAAGATTAGGTTCTACACCACCAAGCTGCCACAACAGATGCAACAACTGCCATCCTTGCATGGCTATTCAAGTACCCACTCTCCCAACTCGCTCCCGGTTCACACGAGTTAACCCGTTTTCCGGTGGTTTCGTACGACCTCCTTCTTCTCTAACCACCGTTCTTGATCAGTACTCTAATTACAAACCTATGGGATGGAAATGTCATTGCAATGGCCACTTTTATAATCCTTAATTCATGGTTTGATCTCTCTCTTTGTTTTTTTTTTATTTAAGTTTCTAAAAATATTGATTTTTGTGGGAGCAGAGGTGTTCTTTGGATTCTTTGTAAATGTACGGCTCAATTTGTGTAAATAATCAAAAAGTTCCATGATTATTTTGAAATTTTGTTTGAGAGAAATAGTCCCCTGTAACTACTTACTTGCGTAATTCATTTCTTTCAACACTTTTTTGCTTTAATTTATTAAATCTTTATATTGAATTGATTCCTTAACGTTTGCATGTTCACAATTTATTTTCAACAGCTTTTCAGCTTTTTATTATTTTTTACTGACAGAACAGAACTATTTAAGCTTAAACTGTAATTATAACCAGTTACTCTCACAAATTTTTTATTTAATTTTGGAAAAAATAATGGATTTAGATTTGATTTGAATGGAACAATACACTGCCGAAAATTGATTAATCAATTTTGTCTCACCTGCTTCCACTGTCCTACACGTCACTGTTTGAGTCTCCTCGTGAATCTTCTGTAGACCCATTATCTGAGTGAAGCTTAACTTCGTACAATTATTTACTCTACTTCTAAGTTTTCTTCTTCTTTGTTTAAGTTTTCTTCTTCTTTGTTTTATAGCTTCAAAATAATTTAGTAATCAATAACATAACATAACTATGAGTCTAACCAGAACTATGTGCATTTTTTGTCTTTACTGTTAATTGACACACAAAAGAAAATCTATTTGATTTTTTTGACGGTGATTTTGCTATGCGACTATGCGTGATTCTTTTTACTAGAGTTGCTTTACACAAATATAAAACATATCGAAAGGATAGGTCATAAGTTTTATTTTATTGATAAAAGTTGCCGGGAAAAAGGGATTGTTTTATTAAACCCATACTAACGATGAGTAAAACGGACTTTAGTTTATTACATAAAATCGGCGGCAATAGCAGAGAGAGAGTCAAATAGTTGTTGGGGTTTGGAGAGCATCACCATGTGATCTCCACCGTCGATCTCGTAGACTTTTGAGACGTTGAAATTGTCGATCATCCAACGAATGAAATCGCAGGGAATGGCTTTATCTTCACTACTCATTATGTAAACTCGTTGCACTGAACCATACCCTTCCTCGCTAAACTTTTCTTTCTTTGATAGATCCTCTGTGAAAAATGACCCTTGCCTATGCAACATCTTTGCCAGCTCGTAATCCTTCACAGCCATCATATAACAAGACACTACAAATAATTAATAATCATCTCATACGTGATTCATATTCGAAAACTTTATCACATATATTATTTATATATATTGTTTCTTTAGAAAAAGTTTGAATATAGATTTTGTAGTTCTTGCGTAAAAAAATTGAGATTAGTCGGAATAATACCTCGATGGGACAATTTTGGTAAAGACGAGCCTTCATGAATTTTGGTCCCATCTTCAATAAACTCATAGTCCCATTTCTTGTTTCATGAGATGAAAATTCACAATCTCCCAAACCTCCAGGCATCTCCATATACTTTAATATCATAACCAAACCAAGAATTATTTGCATGGTATTAGACTAGTAGGTCAAATTATACAAAAGTACAAGTATCAAAATAATTTATGTTATTTTATTGCAAACCTTATCTAGAACATGAGAAGGCACATGGGTTGTGTCGGGCAAGAAGGCGTTGAGGAACACAAGAACCTTAATCTTCGCCGGGAATATGTCGGCGGCGAGAGCAATGTTGATGCCGCCGAAGCTGAATCCAACCAGAATCACCTGTTCGTTCTCTGGAAGAGATTTGAGGGTTTCGATCAACGGTTTGGAGTATTCGTCGACGGTTCCAACGGCCTGGATTGGTCGTGGATCGATCCCGGAGGCGGCGAGTTCGACAGCAGTAACGCGGTGGCCGGCGGACTCAAGGAGGGGCTTGAGCTTGTACCAGATCCAGGCTCCATGATAAGCGTTGTGAACTAACACGAAGTGATGTTTCCTCTCCATAAGTCTCGGTAGACGTTTTCTTTTTGGTTAAGGTTCTTGCTTGTTTGAGAATGGCTGGGGTAAGGTTTGATATGACGTTATTATTTTATAGTTGGATAAAGGTTCATATGCGTTACGCTTTTAATAATTTCTTATTTTATGACATGTGTCGAGTTTATTGAGGTAGAAATAGATTTTTAGATTAGAGAAGAGGTGTATGAATTTAACTAAAAAATACATCAAGTTACTGTTCCAATCTAATAACGGAGTAGTGAGTGAGTACCACATGTAAAATTTGACATCGACGGATTAGATGGACGTAAAAAGGCTCAAGGGAACCAACTGAACACCATAAACACGTGCCTGTTAACACATGTTGCATTGTTTACCCGTCACCGACCTAATCTCCATATTGATTTGAGAATAAAGAAGCTTCCTTCTTTGAGTATAACCGAGACTTTTACCGGCCCATGGGCCGTCAAACACTGTGACTCTCTTTTATTGACTCATTTGAACTTTTTCGTTTTTGCCCTTTGGTACTAATTTTAACTTTTCCTTTTGTACAGGGAGAGATTCGATTCCTTTTTAGGTTGGCTATTTCAGCAGTTTTTGAATGAACATGAACGAAAATTGGACTTGTGGCATTATCTTCTTCTTTTTTGTTGGTTTATTTCGGGATTATCCCTTTTGCATAAAACCTTGTTCTTAGATGATACTTGCAAACTTTGACACAAATCTTGGAATCCCTTTTGTTTCGATTCTAAACGATGCGGTAAGATTCATCGTTAGATGAAAAGAACTTTCAGATTTTACGTTGATTGTTAGTTTAATAATCAAAGCGTTTGTTCAAACAAGAAATTGAGTCGTTAGTCTAGTATATAATCTTCCTAATTGTTGTATTCCATGTTACAAATACATAATTGATGTACCTACAAATTACATACTCATGTATATTCCCTCTGTTTCACAAAGAGTGTTATTTTAGAGTTTTGCACACAGATTAAGAAAACATTAAATTTTTTGTTTTTTCCAAACAAAAACATCATTAACTATATACCTAAACATAATCTGCCCAATAGTAAAACAATCTGCAGAATACTAATAGTCATAAAACATAAAAAATCATTAAATTTTGCATTGAAAACCTAAAACGACACTCCTTGTGAAACACAAATAAAACCTTAAAACGACACTCTTTATGAAACGGAGGGAGTATTCACATTAGCTAAATAAATCCGCGTAATTAAATAGCAGATACAATAGTTTATACTATAATGACACTCCAAACATCATTATCAAAGTTAACAAACTATTTAATAATTACAAGTTGCACGGAGAAAAAGCAGTTCGTGGACCAACATCGGACTTTTCTCATTCAAAGGCCATTAGCGAGAGTGATAATTGCGATTTGCCAAAACGCATCGCAAAGTGTACCACTAACAGAATAAAATCAAAGAGACAAAAGCTTTTCACTTTCTCTTTTCTGTTTTGTTCTCTTTGGTTCTACTCTCCGGACTGAATCTTCCGAGCAGCGATAATTGTTTCCTTTTTTTTGGGATTTTCTTCTTCGGTACGAGGTTCTTTCTTTTTTTTGCCGTTGCCTAAATCTCTGTTTTTGAGATTTGGATTTCTTATGAAGAAGTTTGACAAATTTTTCTGGGGAATTGAGCATGTTCGTGTTTAAGCATCAGTTTCTATGTAAAGTCTCAACCTTTCAATAGTGGCCTTTATCCTTATCCCTAATTCCTCTATACCATACCGCAAAGTCTTAATTTTCAGCTAATTTTGGTTGAATTTTAGAAAGTTTCTGATTCATAGTTGAAGATAATAATTTCTCCATTAATTTTTCTCTATAATGTGTCAGATCCACTAAAAAGTAAGAAAAAGATTTTGTGCTAATGTTATTAAATGGGACTTGTAGATGGAACAAGCTCAATTAATGAGATGAGATGAGAAAGTTCAGCTTGCAGAAGATGGCTATGGCTTTTACTGTGTTGGTTTTTGCCTCTTTATGCTCATTTGTGTCTCCAGATGCTCAAGGTGATGCCTTTTCTTACTTATCAACTGCTTTTTTTTTGCTCTCATTTCCTAGTTTTGTTTTTGGTTATTTCTGAGCTTGTTCAGGTTGAAAATTTAGTATCTCTCCCCTAAAAATTACAGAGATTTAACTCAAAGATTCTTTGCTTTTCCATTTCAGGAGATGCACTATTTGCCTTGAGGATCTCGTTACGTGCATTGCCTAATCAGCTAAGTGACTGGAATCAGAACCAAGTTAATCCTTGCACTTGGTCCCAAGTTATTTGTGATGACAAAAACTTTGTCACTTCTCTGTAAGTTTAATGACAACTCTGAATTAGTAAATGTTGTTTCCAAGCGAGTGTGGGAAAAGATTTATATTCATGGCCATTGTGATTGCAGTACATTGTCAGACATGAACTTCTCGGGAACCTTGTCTTCAAGAATAGGAATCCTAGAAAATCTCAAGACTCTGTAAGTGCCTTAGATTGAACCTCTCCTTTTGTCTGAAATTCTAGAGCATATTTTGTTATGAGCATTTCGAGTTTGTATATAGTACTCTAAAGGGAAATGGAATTACGGGTGAAATACCAGAAGACTTTGGAAACCTGACTAGCTTGACCAGTTTGGATTTGGAGGACAATCAGCTAACTGGTCGTATACCATCCACTATTGGTAATCTCAAGAAGCTTCAGTTCTTGTAAGTAGTTCTGCCTCACAATGCTTTTACATCTTGCACATGTTTTAATACATTTAAGACATAGAAAAGGATCACTCATGTCTTTATTCACTTGTGTATTGGCTAAATAGGACCTTGAGTAGGAACAAACTTAATGGGACTATCCCGCAGTCACTCACGGGTTTACCAAACCTGTTAAATCTGTAAGTTACTGTTCTTCGTGTATATTCTTACCGTCTTTTTGGAAGCATTCTTGTCTTATTCCCATTGTTGGAAACTATGTTTACAGGCTGCTTGATTCCAATAGTCTCAGTGGTCAGATTCCTCAAAGCCTGTTTGAGATTCCAAAATACAAGTATGTTTGACTACTTTTTGTTACATCTGAAATTTTCATTTCTTTAGCAGTAGTCTGATCTGGTTTTAATCGACTACAGTTTCACGGCAAACAACTTGACTTGTGGCGGTGGTCAGCCTCACCCTTGTGTATCCGCGGTCGCCCATTCAGGTAACTACATTAATTTGTGATTGCTCTGACCGCATTTTCTTTATTTTCAACTGATTCAAAAGTATGAAAGAATTTAGTTCTGCTGAAAACATCTAATCTATGGTGATAGGTGATTCAAGCAAGCCAAAAACTGGCATTATTGCTGGAGTTGTTGCCGGAGTTACAGTTATTCTCTTTGGAATCTTGTTGTTTCTGTTCTGCAAGGATAGGCATAAAGGATATAGACGTGATGTATTCGTGGATGTTGCAGGTATGTAATATACCCACAGGGAAATATTTCTTTCGTAATTCATTTTCCGGTATGTTATGATGTATTGATATGCACATTTGTGGAATAAAGAGTCTACAATATTCAAACTTTACTATTTTTTTCAGGTGAAGTGGACAGGAGAATTGCATTTGGGCAGTTGAAAAGATTTGCATGGAGAGAGCTTCAATTGGCTACAGATAACTTCAGCGAAAAGAATGTACTAGGTCAAGGAGGCTTTGGGAAAGTTTACAAAGGAGTGCTTCCAGATAACACCAAAGTTGCTGTGAAGAGATTGACGGATTTCGAAAGTCCTGGTGGAGATGCTGCTTTCCAGAGGGAAGTTGAGATGATAAGTGTAGCTGTTCATAGGAATCTACTGCGTCTTATCGGTTTCTGCACCACTCAAACAGAACGCCTTTTGGTTTATCCCTTCATGCAGAATCTAAGTCTTGCACATCGACTCAGAGAGATTAAAGCGGGCGACCCGGTTCTGGATTGGGAGACGAGGAAACGGATTGCCTTAGGAGCAGCGCGTGGTTTTGAGTATCTTCATGAACATTGCAATCCGAAGATCATACATCGCGATGTGAAAGCAGCAAACGTGTTACTAGATGAAGATTTTGAAGCAGTGGTTGGTGATTTCGGTTTAGCCAAGTTAGTAGATGTTAGAAGGACTAATGTGACAACTCAAGTTCGAGGAACAATGGGTCACATTGCACCAGAATATCTATCAACAGGGAAATCATCAGAGAGAACCGATGTTTTCGGGTATGGAATTATGCTTCTTGAGCTCGTTACAGGACAACGCGCGATAGACTTTTCGCGTTTGGAAGAAGAAGATGATGTCTTGTTACTTGACCACGTATGTATAATCGAATAATCCCACATCAAATAGCTTCTCTCAAGCTTTACTTACCATAATCTTTTGTCTTTTTGTTGTGGACAGGTAAAGAAATTGGAAAGAGAGAAGAGATTGGGAGCAATTGTAGATAAGAATTTGGATGGAGAGTATATAAAAGAAGAAGTAGAGATGATGATACAAGTGGCTTTGCTTTGTACACAAGGTTCACCGGAAGACCGACCAGTGATGTCGGAAGTTGTAAGGATGTTAGAAGGAGAAGGGCTTGCGGAGAGATGGGAAGAGTGGCAAAACGTGGAAGTCACGAGACGTCATGAGTTCGAACGGTTGCAGAGAAGATTTGATTGGGGTGAAGATTCTATGCATAACCAAGATGCTATTGAATTATCAGGTGGAAGATGACCAAAAACATCAAATCTTGATTTTACTGTAAAGTTGCCAACTTCACTTTTTTTGTTCTTCGGTGAATGAAGAAGTAAAATCAGGCGTAATTCTTGTTTTGTTTCACGATGTAACTTTGACTTGTATGAATTCTGTGAATGAAAAGAACCTTGATGTTTTTGTTGACTTTTTTCGTTGACTGCAAGAAACCTGTTTTTGTCGTCTTATATTGTCGGGCCTATTACAAAAGTTGTATTTTATATGGGCCTATTATGGGTCTTTTGGAATCTGTTTCTATCTTAAGTTGTTCTATTTTTTTTTTTTGTTGCCAACTCTGTTTATGATATTTGAAAAACAATATTCACAAACTAGAGATTTCTGTATTCTGACATGAAAATTAATATTTATATATTAAAAAATTTGCTATTTTCATTTTTAAATAGAAGAATAAAAAATTAACATATTTTAATCATCTCTATATTTAGTTTGATACAACACCTATGTATTTTCAAAATTTTATGTGCATGATCGAAAATATCCAAAAATATTAAAGATTCAATATGGATAATAATACTATACATTATCCATTGACAAAAAAAATCTATACATCATTATCATTTAGATACGGATGGAGTATAATTCCCTAATCGCACAACATCTTTTTGCCTAAGAAGGCAAGCCTCAAGTAATGACTAATGAGTCAACTCAAAGTTATAACAAAAAAACAAGAAAAAGACTCAATGAGTGATTTTTCTTTAAAACCTAATTAGAGATAACTTTATCTGACATCACATACTTATAGGGCCTTGTCTTTTAATTATTATTAAATCTCTACTTGGCCTTTTTATATTATCGTTAGCCAGCGGATCACATGCTGTTTCATTTCTTCCATTATTTGATCCTTGCAATCAAATCAACATTTAAACTTTATCTATGATTATCAAACAACACAACATCTAAAGCTCTAAAATGTGTTGTCTTTAAGTTTCGACAGCTCGATACTAAATATGTATGTGGTCTACTGGTCTTCATATGTAACATATTTAAGCTACGCTAACTTCAGTTTGTTTGATTTTCTGCTTAATTATTACTTAAGCAGAAAGTGAAGATACACAATTTGCTTGAGTTTCTGAGTGTTTTCATTCACATAATAACAGTTTGTCTATATGATTCGAATGTTATCACTTATCACCAGGCCAAGAGTAAAACAAAAGATCCAAATAATAATTATCATAAACCCTAATTAATAAATACCATACAACTACAAGTGATTTCCATTTCACAAAAATCTTATATATATAAACTCTGCGACGGGTACAGACATATGCTAGAGAACATTGACAACAACATGCATATGAGTTATGAAATCTCTGTACTGTACATTCTACAACATGAGTACGAATATATGACGCCTCTACAATATATATAGATATGCAAATAAAATTCTCCAACAAGCACAATTCCAAGAGTAAATTCGATTTGAGTTCCTCCAAAACAGACCTGAAAATTAAGACAAAAGAAGGGCTAAGGAATGTCCGAAAATATAGAATCATCCAATAGATGCTCAGGCCATGCAGCTGAAGCTGAAGCTGCTGATTCTTGACCGCTTGAAGATGTGATATTGCTATTGACATCTTCAATACCGTATTGGTTTAAAATCAGATCATCATTCACAGCAGAAGGTATATGACTCTGAGTTGCGCTGGAGGGATCCGAGAGCCAGATTGGAGACACCGGTAGGTTTTCTCTTTGAGTGAAGAATTTGAAGTGATTGTCATCAAGATTCTGGGGTAAAACAGATGATGGTTCCATGTTGGAATTTAGGGTTTTCAGGGAAGGTAAGCTGTTGAAGTCCTGAAGATATGAACCGAGGAAACCGAGGTCGAGATTGTTGCTGGTGGTATTAGTACTGGTCTCTTTGAAGGAGGCAATAGAGTTAAGGAGACTGAGGGTGTCAAAGTTATTAGGGTTAATGCTATTCATGGAAGATGGTTGAAGAAGGTATTGAAACAATTGAAGTTTGGCCATCTCGGTTTGGAGTTTGAGTATAGTGTGTTCTTGATCAATCGGAAACTGTTGCTGCAGATCAACAAAGCCTCTCAGGTTAGAAGACAAAGACATGAGCTGAGATAAGCCAGAGAAGATATCGGTTCTTGGACGATGAGTCATTGGGTCAAAACCCATCTGAATCAGCTTTTTCTTCAAATGGGTGTTCCAGAAATTCTTGATCTCGTTGTCTGTTCTCCCTGGTAACTGATTTGCAATCGTTGACCACCTTATAACATCATCATTCATAAGCAAGAAGTATAAGATAATCTGGTACACAAACAAAACCGTTGACTAAAAAAATCAAAACAATCACAAGATCAATTAATTACTTGTTTCCAAGAACTGAATGAAGGTTCAAGATAGTCTGTTCCTCGTCCGGAGAGAATCTCCCTCGCTTGATGTCAGGTCTCAAGTAGTTAGTCCATCTTAGCCTGCAACTCTTCCCACACCTGTTAAGACCTGTAGAGAGAGAATCGCATGAGAAGCTTAGACTCATCAAGCTTTTAAGAAAGAAACAAAACAGAAAGCAGTACCAGCGAGTTTGGGAAGGGCTCTCCAGCTACTATGACCATGTTTTTGGACATAGTTGACAAGTTTCTCATCTTCATCAGGAGTCCAAGGACCTTTCTTGAGACCAGAGTCATCACGGATAGGAGATCTTCCCATGTTAGATGATCTTCTCTGTATCTAAATCAACAATGGTTTCTTTTTCTTCCTTCCTTCTCTATACTGTTATAATTGTCTCTGAGATTTGGTTACTTGCCTCCTTCCTTCACAACCACTAACTGCTTCTTATTCCAATTTATATTAAACCTAGCATCCTTTTCTCTTCATGTCCATTCACCACGTGCCTCTTTCCTATTCGCCTACCAAAACAACCATCATGTCACTTTCACCTTTCAATTCCATTTTTCTAATCATTTTCTTTTATACTCTCACATACGCATTCCCTTACCAGTGTGAAAAAATATCATTCAATGTAAATTCTTCCTCTTGTCTTAAAGCAACGATCAGTATCATCTCGGGAACAGCCGTCTCCAATGGACAAACACATACATACCAATCGATCTTACTTTTGTCTTTAATTGGGAAGCAGTTCATAAGTAGCCATCACTATGCCCTAGTACCAAACCCCTGCATTTGTAAAGGATCAGAATAACAACACATAGTTATTGCTTGGTCTCTTCACGGTCCAAAACTCTAGTCTAGGTTATTGAATGCTTCTGCTGATAAACATTCCCCCACACAAAAAAAAAACAAAAAAGAAAAACACAGATCAAATAAAAGCAAGAAGGGTTTCATCATCTTTCTTATGAAATCCATAAAAGATCTTCTCCGAGTAGGTCATGATGAAGGAGAAGGGCAATAAAGGGAATTTGACAAGAGGGCTAAACTTTTAGGTTGTATTTTTTTAATCATTGGAATGACAAATAAAAAGAGAAAGGATTCGAAATATAGAAGTCAGCGCCAACAACACATGGCAACAAGAGGGTGGCCAAAGAAGAGACATCTCCTCAGGCACGCAAAATTAGGTTTTCCTCGCATCATTCATTTCCATGGCCTATTAATTTATGCATTTAATATTTCATAATCCTTCTTTTCCTCAAAAGTTTGATGTTTTAGAGTTTACACATATATTAAGAAACAATTATGATTTAATCATTTGATAATTTTTTATTTTTATTAAATTTTTTTAATAATCTATGAACCAATAATAATCTAAAACAGTTAATTATTTGTAATCATTACGTCTTGAAATCTACGATTTGTTAAAAAAACTTAATAAAAAATAAATTAAAAAACTAGAAAATCAATCTTTGTGGAACAAACATAAAACACTAAATCATCAAACTTTGAGGAACAGAGGGAGTATTAGCTATAGTTTAATACCGATTATAGCTATGATCAATCAGCCAAACAAAATGGAAGGCAATGAACCCTAAGGGCTTGTCTCTGAAAATGAGAATGTTCCAAGACTATGAAAAAGAAATCCTGAGAGATTATTAAAGCAAGTAAAAGATGTAGAGTGGCCCAATAGTGTAAAAGAATAAGATGCAGAGTGGGTTTGTTATGACAGTGTGATTTCTTGTTTGACACATCATATGATTAAGTCCTTATATGGCAAAGTTTTAGGTAAAACTTACAGGAAGAAAAGATTTGTATATAGGAAGAAAAGATACCAAATGAAAAAATTAATTGATTATAAATTACAGAAAAGAATACTATATAGTTACAAGAAAACTTATCAGCTTATGATTTGTATCATTTTGTGGTAATACATATGTTCTAACGGGTGAGGAACCATTTTTATATTTTTCACATTATCCTTATTTATTTCCTAAGCGCATTCAATGAAATTTCAGACAGCAATAGCAATGGACAGATCACAAATAAGAATGTCAAGGTAATTCAGGGGCAAGTTTTGGTATAAACAGAAGAAGTACTTACTATTGATGATGGTGACAGGCTTGATATGACAGATTTTGACCACTAGGGAGGAGCTGGTTAGGGGAGAGGTGGGTGCAGAAAATGATCTAAATCTCCACCATCTTTAAAACCTATAAGACTTTCTCCCTCAGCCTTAGTATTGCACCCAATGGCATATCTTGAGCTCTTGTCTTTTTCTTCTGTGTCTTCTATATAATGAAGATCACAGGTTCCGTGCACAAAATTCAAATTGAACGACATAATATCAAGAAACAAAATCTAATTAAGAAATAGAGAAAAATCAAACAAGAAGATGTTTTACCAAATGAGGGCATCAAATCTGTCAGTTTCTAGAAGATATTTTAGTGTATTAATTCAGTAACTGTTGGTGAAAATGAAATGTGATACTCTGAACAGCTTTTGTATAGATTTGACCACTATTTAACTTATTTGTCATTTTAACTCATTTTCACCTTCCCTGCAAGTATAAACATACGAATACACGTGAGGCTTGACAAACGCAACATTGCCTAGAGAACCAAAAAAAAAACAACTTTCCGAAGTATTATAAACCAGCATGCAACATTTTCATGTAGAGATTATAAAGCCATAACAGAAGACATAATGAAAGTCATTATCTTAATTTCATTATACATTGAAACTCCATGGAAGCATCTAGATTTTCATATGTATGGTTTCATTGCATCATATTTAAGCCTACAAGTACCATCATACCTAGGTAACATTTAAGCCTACGAATTTAAAAAGGGGTTAAGAGACGAAATATAATTCTTACAAAAGTTCAATTAGTAGCTAGGGAAAGAGAGATTCGAATTGCTTGTTGAATTAGGGTTCCTCCCAGAGTGGAGCAGGTGAAGAAAATATTAAAGAATTAAGGAAAGCAGTATAGGTTTTTACAAAAGTATTAATTATGAAATATGTGATGTCACTTAAACCGTTCTTTTCCTCTAATTAAAAAAAAAAAACAACAACAACAACTTGGTTGTGAATGTCAGATAAACAACTGAATTGCTTCTTCTCCTTAGTTTCAAACTAACACGTCTAAAAGCTCGGACTTTCTATGCAACGAATCAAAATATTTAACACTTTATAGCTTTTGTATGTAAATGTGAAAAGCATGAGTCGAGATCATCTGCAAGTATATACTTATAATCAACTTATGCAGATACTATACTGAGCATTTTTCAACCAACTTTTTAAATTCCACAAAATCGATAGAAGGAAGTTAAAACACAAAATAAGTTTGTGTAGGATTTATCTGCAGTAATGCTATAAACTCTTGATACTTACAGAAGTAAGACGAAACCAAGATACGTACTCGTGATTCGAATATCATCAGCATCCGTTAGGTTCCTGAATGAAATTCCAATGAGTGACGAAAGTGGTGACTGTAAAACGAAGAAGAACAAATATTAGACACACGTGTAACTCATCACACACGTATGCACACGTATATAAACCTATAATCTTCACCACCCTCTTTTTCAACTGTTCACATGGTGGCAACCTTATTGGAATACATAAATGAGTTTCTATTTTATCTCTAGTAATCAAATTAATGGTGGTTACGTATAGCAAAGGATTAGTTTTATATGATAATGGTCTAAAAGGCATTAATCTTTTGAAACTCAATATATTATTCAAATCTAGGAAGAGAAATTAACAAGAAATCACCGGTTCAAAATCTTCTTGCTTACTCTTCATTTAGAATAGTAAATTAGCACATACTTTTCTCAACGGTTACGCCCAACATTGCTGGAACATCTGCTAGAGAAAAAAGCATCGTCACAAGAAACCTCGAGAACATGACAAATATATTTAAAAGAGAATAAGAATGTCTACCATTAATTTATAAAGTCAGTCATATATTATATGACCTAAATCGTGTGGTCTTAAGCGGTATTTTTGTTAACTATCAACCACTAAATGTCATTTTAGGTGGCTGAACTTCTTTTGTCGTGGACATCGTTTTACAGCTCAAGACAGTGAAAGACATATATGGATGCTAACAATGGAATAATATGCCGACATCCAAGAGCTCTATACAATTATATCACTTTGAAGTTTGGATACAATAATAGCATCTATCATTTAGTAAAATATATGGCCATAAGCAACAAGGAAAACAGATGAAGAGGAATTATAACACGAATAAACTCTCACTAAACGCAAAAAGAAGAAAAACTATAGAGGAATGTGTATATAATGCGTATTTCCTACAAACCAAGTTGCTCAAGGACAATAGGTAATCTAGCTCGTACTTAGTTACGTGTTTATAATTAAAGGTGCATGTAACCAGAAGTGTTTGTCCAACAAAGTCTAGATGAAGCAATGGGAATGCAGGATTTAAACCATCGCAAAATATCTACCAAATTCAGAACATAGACGAAAATGAAAAGAACATATGATTTCATGATGATCATTGTTGATAAATTTCTCTAAATTTTCAAGAATAGCACCACCTTAGAAAATATACTATGAAGTTCAAGAAGAATGTTTTACCAGGAATGTCAAATTAAAAGGATTACATCTCTTTCCATCCCTGTTCAAGTTGTATGTATCTCCACAACCCTTTTAAGGTATTCATATAATATTTCATTGTATGATACTTCCTGCAAAAAAGAAAAACATTCAAACAGTTAATCTTGAGGTCACTGCAAATATTAAAAGAGAAAGATACTATAGCATGTTGCATTTAGGATTATTTAACCTAAATTTGGTTAGACCCAATCTAACAAAGCCCAAACTGAAATCACCATATACAAAACACATGAGCTCAAAGGGAAGAACTAGTAGCTGTCATTCATCAAATACGAAATTAGTTTTAAAAAGGTTAATTAGGCATCATAGAACAAGCAGGGATATGTTTTCTTGGTATATATATTATATACATATATATCATGCATCATCACAGTTGAGGTCACTGCAAATATTAAACGAGAAAGATACTATATAGCATGTTGCACATTTAGGATTGTTTAACCTAAATTTGGTTAGACCCAATCTAACAAAGCCCAAACTGAAATCACCATATACAAAACACATGAGCTCAAAGGGAAGAACTAGTAGCTGTCATTCATCAAATACGAAATTAGTTTTAAAAAGGTTAATTAGGCATCATAGAACAAGGCAGCGATATGTTTTCTTGGTATTTAATTTATATACATATATACCTTAATCATCAAATTGGAAGAAAGAAAATTTTATTAATGGGAAATAAACCAACCATTCATCATCATAGTATATAAGCATCATCTGTCATGCATCTACATCTATTGCAAAGTGGTACACTAAAAACAAAGAGTGTTTAGAACTGAACAAAAAGGATTAGTAGTGTGGCTTTATCAACTCGGTTTTAATTGAGTTTACCAAGTTAGTGGTGCCTTCTCACTAAAAGCTTTTTATAGGAGTTTTCATCAATGGTCCACCTTCAGCACATACTAAGAAAGATAGGCGATTATTATGATTAAAAATAATGAATGTAAATCTTTATTAATTTCACAAATCTGCACTAACATCTAGACAACTCGAACATATCTTCTTGAACATATAAACTACCTTTTGAAATTTGAGCTTTACGAGGAAAAAGTAGACAAAGTTAGTGCAAAGTATAAACCAAACAAACGAGATTATTTACTATAAACCAAAGAAACGAGATTATTTCAGTAAATAAATCCTAAACAAGTATAAAAAGTCCAGCTTTCACTTTGACAAATGGGGGACAAAAAAGGCACAGCTGAATAAAGTTTGTTAACTTTTACCAGTCATGTGATAAAGGTGGAAAGGTAGATTTCTGTCAACTTTTTCATGAATTATGTGCTTGAAAATATGACCTTCCCAAGACAGTCCCTTTAAAATCACCAATCAACATAGCTCAAAACCAGTGATAAGACCATAAAATTTTGAGATACTTACCACAGTATAAGTTTGTATAGTGCTTGGAGCAACCACATTTTGCTTCGTTAAAGATTGTACTGAATGAAGTAAACTAGCTTATAGATTAGACAAAGAAATGAGAAGAAGCATCTACAAACCTCAGAACCTAAGAGAGTTGCCACATCACTCTGCCATTTTCTTCGAGTTCATCGTTTCGCTCACCAGAGCATCAAGCAGAAGACAAAGAGAAAATCTGAAAGACCCTGTAAAAATAACATTGTTGCTTTTAAGAAGGTAGTAGCTAAAGCAAACAGGCTAAAGTGATTTATCTTTTCACGAAAGTGTAAGAGTTTAAAGACAAAAGACTGGGGAAGCTTTTTGCATGAAAAAGTAAGCCACATGGCCTGACTACTCAAAAAAGTACGAAGATCTCTGCATGAACATATACGTAAAGAACAGGATACATAATAGAATAATCTTGACAAAAGCATCATAAAAAGCTGTGCGAAACTATAAAACACATGGTTGGGGTTGGTAAGTCAGGTCTTTAAATTGAGTTCCAATAAAGAAAATAAAGCTATCCAGGAACAAACCTTATAAGTCACCTTTAGATCTGCTCTTTGTCCTAAGCCTTTTGTATTTATTCTAGATTAGTATAGCACTTAACATTAAGTAAACACTAACCTATTCTTTAGAGCTTCAAAATTGTCCCTATCTTTTTCAGAGACATGGAAAAACACAAATTAAGAATTTCAACCATAAATCAATAAAAACAACACTAAACAAATGAATTTATGATGCTCCAATTTGAGATGCATGATTAGAATCTGTATGCAAACCGTGGATAGATGGATGTGAACAACACAACGATTGCAGATGCAAAATCCCCAACTTAAGATAATTCTTACAGAAAAAAAAAAAAAAAGAAGACAACCAAATAAACTTTGCATAAAAGTCTATAATTTTGACGATTTCCCGAATATAATATTGTGGGCAGATAGATCTTTCAGAATACCTTTGACTTAACCCTCAGATAGATTATATTAGGTAAAATCATCATGGACTATATAGATCATTGCTATTTCAACTGTCTAGTTATTCTAACAACTAGTATAATAAAAAAATCTGCAAAACTCTCTTTGTACATGACCAAGCAAACATGTGAATCAACACATATTAACAAGCAGCACTCAACAACAACAAGAAGAAGACATCAGACGATTACAACTTAGCTTCCTGCAGATTTGCTGGCTAACTAAAAGAGATGAGATATACCTGTATTGGACTCTGGTTTGCTGTCCTTCGATAGAAAACCCCTATGGCTTGAAACTGGAACATGGTAACAGAGGCTTCTCATTGCCAATGTAGACTTAAATATGACTTGTTAAGCATCATTTATGGACCAGAAAGTGGGATAGTTATACGTGTTGGACATATAAGTCACAAATGGCTGACCACTCCCTTGAATTAAGAAACTCAAGAATAAAATATCACTGAAATTACTAGAATAGTAGGAGTGGTAGAACAACTCCACTACGTAGTCATCCCACACAAGAAAGTAGCTTGGAAGAGGAATGTTTTGGTTAGCTTGAAAACTACACCATCAGACAGAATATCAGTAAGTAGGATCATATCTCAACCCCATTGTGGAATATGAACCAAATCTACAAGTAAAAATCTCTTCTATAGAAAGTGGATTGGATGAGAACATTGTTTATACTCTTTAAGATTTTTAAATCATTGATTCATTTTCAAACTTCCATGAGTCATCCCTATATAGTAAGTTGATAAAACTAAGAAGAAATTAAAAGGCCTATCTTTCATGGCATTTTGGACCAACAAACTTAAACAAAACATAGCACATATATGTTTAAGGAGACTTCTCTATCTATCCCATCACCCAAGTCGAACTCTAACCAACAAAAAGCCTAGCCTGGCCGGTTCTAGTACGGTCAAGAAATCTGAAGAGATAAAAATGATATGAAACATAAGGAAAGCTTTATGTATAGGGTTTTGATTAAAGAGAATGACCATAAGAAACATATTCCTAAAAATCACAAAACCCAAATTCGACCTAGCTGATCAGACATATATATATATACTCACCCACCAAAAAAAAAGACTTCCGAAATTACCGTCGTTCACTGATGTTAGGAGGAATCCCAAATTGAATCGGGTGATGAGTTGGGACCGATCACCGATGTTAGGGTTTTACGATGAGTCGGAAGATAGTAAATCTTATCTTCCACTTGGTAAAGAAATCGAGATCTAGGGTTTCTTCGGTCGAGATTCGAATATCCTCGTTCTTCCTTTGAACCAGAATGGTTTGTGTACACGGTTAAATGGCGTGATAAGCACGCTAACACTGTTCCTATCGCACCTCTTGTCACAGACGGTGAACCCACTGGAAAACCTAAGTGATTTTCTTAATTTTCCCGCTACTTTTGGGATTTTCTCAAATTCACCTCTAATTTTATTTATGAAAAGTAAATTTTATCTCGGAACATATTAAATGAAGGACGTTCGATGTCCACTAGTTTTTTTTTTTTAGTCTAAGCTTTGAAAAACAAATACTATTAATCAATTGTATGAATGTTTTTGAAATCAGATGTCATAGGTAAATACTTCATAGAACAAAATTGTAATGTTTTTGTAAAGAATTTTTTTATTTTTTCGTGTGTGTCTGTGTGTGCTTGGTATTGGCATGTTACACAATATTATTGTTAACAAGTCTTTTGTGATGATAAATTATATAAGAAAGAAAATTAACATGGAATCATAAGTCCAATTATTAGAATGGAGTTTGTATTTTAATAATTAATTTTGAAAAAGTTAATTTTGTGGTATATTTGAAAACAAGTCCATAAACAATGGTGTTTGATACTTTTTTCAGTTTTAAAATTAATTTGTTTACATTTTAACGGATTTAACTGTCCACATCCATGCTTGGTTTCGGTGGACCCTGGACTTTCCCGATATCTTTTACTAATTTCTTAAAACGGAGAAGACCACTGATTTATTATTACACCAACCGCCTGTTCACGGTTAAACCGGTTCAAACCGAACAATTCATAGATTTAAACCGAAACGCTAAACATAAGAAAGTTGGGAAACCTACGGAGAAAAGGAAAGCGATCGAGAAAGACGAAATTTGATCATCGGAGTTCGACAGTTGGAGCAGTCCCGGGAACGAAGATGGCGTTGGCAGCTTTCGGGCAGCTAAACCTCGAGGAACCTCCTCCGATCTGGGGATCTCGCAGCGTTGATTGTTTTGAGAAGCTCGAACAAATCGGTGAAGGCACTTACGGGTCTACTTCTCAATTTCTTCCCCTTGAATTCAATTTCAGTTTTTGGGTATTCAAAAGGGTTTATTTTTACTCGGGCATTGATAAATTGTTGGCCTTTGAAGCGATTTTTGATTGTGGGGTTAGGCTTTTACAATGCTCATGTTGTGCTTTTAGGATATTTGATTGTTGTTGTTTGCTGTTGCAGTCAAGTTTACATGGCTAAAGAAATCAAAACTGGTGAAATTGTGGCTCTCAAAAAGATTCGTATGGACAATGAAAGAGAAGGGGTATGTATGTATGTGCATTTTTTTCTCTTTATATCATCGACTATAAGTTTTTATGATGCTCACTATGTTTAGAACAGATGCAAGTTTCTGTATCCAATAGGAATTTGTAACCCGTTGTCATAATTGGTATGATGCAGTTTCCTATAACAGCTATCAGGGAGATAAAGATTCTGAAGAAGCTCCATCATGAAAATGTCATTCAGCTGAAAGAGATTGTGACTTCACCAGGTTTGTATAAGGAATTACACTGAATTAAGTTTAGCAATTTCTATTTAAAGAGGTCTAAACTTTTTGTGGTTCATGGAATGGTTCTGTTTCTGTCTCTTAAAAGGTCGAGACAGGGATGATCAAGGAAAGCCAGGTTAGTGAAAAAAGTGATTTCAACTCTTGTCTTAGTTTCTGCTAAATTGAGGATTTATTCTTACCTAAAGGTTGTGGCTTTTTACCTACGTGGAATTGTAGATAATAACAAATACAAGGGTGGCATCTACATGGTTTTTGAGTACATGGATCATGATTTGACTGGACTCGCTGATCGTCCTGGACTGAGATTTACTGTTCCTCAAATTAAGGTATTGCACGGCTATAGATAGCTTGTTAATGCTATTAGCATTTTGCATACTTTTTGTTCAACGTTATTCTAACACTCAAATCCATTTAAAAGTGTTACATGAAGCAATTGCTCACCGGGCTTCACTATTGTCATGTGAATCAAGTTCTTCACCGTGATATCAAAGGTGATTCTCCCAAATGCACTGTTGATGTTTGCCTACCACTTTTACTTGCCTATTAACTTAGATCTTGGTCCAGGCTCAAATCTCCTTATTGACAATGAGGGAAATTTAAAGCTGGCAGATTTTGGGCTTGCACGGTCGTTTTCTCATGATCATTCTGGGAATCTTACAAATCGTGTCATCACATTGTGGTATAGGTAAGCCTACAAATCGTGATTGACAGTTTACATAATTGATACAGAGATAGTCTTGATATCTTGGCATTATGGTTTTTGCTAATGTATTGGTTATTGCTACTTTGCTGACTTACACGTCTGACGTATTGCGGCAGGCCCCCTGAATTACTACTCGGGGCAACAAAATATGGCCCAGCAATTGACATGTGGTCAGTTGGTTGCATATTTGCCGAACTTTTACATGCAAAACCAATTTTGCCTGGGAAAAATGAGGTCAGAGTTTCATCTTTGCCGAGAGCTAAGTTCTTTTGAACATTTCAGATGTTAGGACAGTGTGCTTTCATGCCACTAATAGTATAAGAATCTACCTGGTCTCCTGGTTGCATTGTGATATCACTGGAGTAGGAATTAGGAAACCTAAGGGATTCACTAGAATTAGATATATCGTCACTTTTATTTTGTGACTGTGGGAGGCTGTTAGATTCTTTGCCTTATATCATGCATACAAAAAAATTGTAGGAGGCTTTATCTGGGGTTTCAATAGCTTTATCATAATGCCTGAATGGTATAGACGTAGTTATGTATACATGTTATTGATAATCTCAAAAAAATATGTGCCTTCTCCTACATTGTTTCAGCAAGAACAATTGAACAAGATATTTGAGCTTTGTGGATCACCTGATGAAAACATTTGGCCTGGGGTTTCCAAGATGCCTTGGTACAACAATTTCAAGCCTGCACGGCCCTTGAAGAGGCGTGTAAGAGAGTTCTTCAGACAGTAAGTAAAGTAAACCAATATATATAGCTCCGCTTTACTTTGATCAGAAGATTTCATTTGGCTTTACTTTCTCTTCTGTACAGCTTTGATCGGCATGCTCTTGAATTACTGGAGAAAATGTTGGTGCTTGATCCATCACAGGTGTCAGAGACCTTTAATCTTATTCCCGGCGAACTATCTTCTAAAAACCTGTCTTTTACTGTTTCTTGGATGAAGCATACCTCTTCAAGTCAGGACATTGTTAGCACCATTTAGACATTTAAGTTCTTTTTTTTTTTTTTCCCCCTGTCTAGAGAATATCGGCAAAGGATGCTCTTGATGCCGAGTACTTTTGGACTGATCCGCTGCCATGTGACCCAAAGAGGTATTTGTATATTTTGATATCTCTGACAAATTCATGAAGCTCATCTGGTGCATCATCATCATCATCATCATCATCAAACTTATTAGACTGTTTCATTTTAACAGTCTGCCCACATATGAATCATCACATGAGTTCCAGACAAAGAAAAAGCGGCAACAGCAGCGCCAAAACGAGGAAGCAGCAAAAAGACAGAAAGTGCAGCATCCACCACAGCAGCACTCTCGCTTACCCCCACTACAACATGGTGGACAGTCTCATGCTGCTCCACATTGGCCTGCCGGTCCCAACCATCCCACTAACAACGCACCACCACAAGTACCTGCTGGACCCAGCCACCACTTCTATGGGAAGCCGCGTGGTCCACCTGGTCCAAACCGCTACCCTCCTAGCGGAAACCAGAGCGGGGGTTATAATCAAAGTCGAGGAGGTTACAGCAGTGGATCCTATCCTCCACAAGGACGGGGAGCTCCTTATGTGGCTGGTCCTAGAGGGCCTAGTGGTGGCGGGTACGGTGTTGGACCACCTAACTATACACAGGGTGGTCAATATGGTGGCTCTGGTAGCTCTGGAAGAGGGCAGAACCCGAGAAACCAGCAATACGGATGGCAACAGTAAAGAGCTCTAATGATTTGTTGATCTGATATCTTACTCTTACATTTAATGTGATACTCGTAACAATAGATTAATATGAGAAATTGTATCTCTTTCTTTTTCCATGTCTTATTTCATTATCCAAACATTATCTTGTATTGTCAAGATGGAGATTGACAGTGTGTGATGTAAAAGAAATGAGCAATGAGAACAGAGCAAAACATCGCCATTCTTCTTCATAAGCTTTCACACGTCATTATTACACAACTCTATATTGAAAACAAAACCTCTCCAAAGAAAACTAGAGTCTCAAAGTGTAATCTCCTTTCCTCATACCAGGATTTATTTGTTCCATCAAATTATGAATCTTTTGTTTTAAAATCTTCCTATTCTGTTGCTGTCAAACGTATATATATAAAATTGATTAACACGAACAACCACCTCGCTGTTGCTCCCCTTGAGACGAATTGGTCGAAGTCTTAAGGTTCACATCAACCATATCTTCTTGTTTCGTTGAAGAAAGTGTTTCCATTCCTGGTAATGCTGCTGCAATCTTTCGGAATAGTGGCTGCAAGTGTCCAAAACACCAGAACAAGAAAGCCAAGCGTTATTCCAAGAAATCTCAAGATCTTAAACAAGTCATGAGGATATAGTTGCATCTCTCACCTTGATGTTAAATCCTGCTTTTGCACTGGTCTCTATGAATATGACTCCATAATCACGAGCTTTGTTATCACCTTCCTCAATCGACACTTGCCTGTCAAATGGAAATCTCAAGTTGATAGCTAAATGAAAAAAAAGCTTCCATGTCTCATTCTTCAAATGTTTCTTACCTTTTGTCAACGAGATCTGTTTTGTTACCAACCAGAACAATAATGACATCGCTACCTCTCTCTGTACGAACATCCTCAATCCACTTGGAGGTGTTCAAGAATGACTGCCTATCTATACATTAAAGCAACAAAACAAAAAGATGAGACTTTACACAGCATCCTTGCAAAATCTGTGAGACATTGTAGTAGGACATTTTGTCCATCTATGATTCCTCAAAGAAGGATAATACATATAAAGAAGGTACTATTGATCCTGTGTAGATTGTACACAAAAGAGGAAACTTTAATAGTAAAGCTGAAAAATTTATCAGAAAAGACTTACTTGCAACATCATAGACAATAACAGCAACAGAAGAATCTCGGATATAACTTGGTATTAGACTTCGAAATCTCTCCTGTCCTGCAGTATCCCTGCATTATAATATAAACTTGAAGCTTAATGACCGCAAAGTAACATGGTTTGATGCACAATGCTGAGAATTTCCATGGACGAATAAGTACATTATTAGCTACTTTGAAGATCATTCAACCATTATACCAAACAACAAAGATCATCCTCATCTAAATACATATTGAATTAAGGTCAAATCTTTAGGTCAAAGAGGTGATGAATTACCATAGTTGCAGACGAACAGTCCTATCCTCAAGGTACATTGTTTTTGACAAAAAATCAATTCCAATTGTTGCCTGCAATATTCTCCCACAACAAAATTTATATCAGAAATTGATCCAATTAACACAATGCCTGGCAAAAGCAATTCCTTAAAATTTCAAGGAATGTAACCAAATCCTTGAATCTGATCCACACATTACAGCAAAAGGATTGTGGATCTCACAGAGAATTTATCAAATAAAGCTGTAGATCACAGATCCAGGGGATGTGATAATCAAACCTGATAAGTGGTATCGAATTTGTCGTACATGAAACGAGTGATGATGCTGGTCTTGCCAACGGATTGATCTCCAAGGAACACGAGCTTGTACTTGGCTAAAGGTGACACACTCGCCATTTTTTTCCGATTTGAAATGATGTTCTTTCTTCACCGTATAATTTGAGGTAGCAGATCTGACGACTTTTGCGGTTTCTCAGGTCAGGTTTGAGTTTGACGCGTTTTTATGGCTTCACCATTGTAACCGCCAACCATGAAAATAAACAACAACCAAACAAAAAAAAAAAAAAAAAACTGTTAAAAATTAGTTTACATTTGATTAATTACTTAAGAGAAATTAATTGCCCAATTTAGCAAATTGAAGTTTAAGGCACCTTTACTTTTAAAAGAAGAAAATTAAGACTCCAACAATTCACATTCACCAACTACTATCATCACATATATGATGGAGACTCGAGAGTAAATGGTAACATGAAAAAAATATTCAGCCAGATTCAGCAATTTCGCAGTTACCATTTGCATAAAACTAAATTCAGCCAGATTCAACAGTTTTTCCAATATCAACACATACATAGTATCTTCATTTCAGATAAAAATTTAGATTATAGCGATTCACAACTCGAATTAAAATATTTTTGGCTATTAAAAATTACACATCAAATTTATATTTTAAAATAAGTTAGATCATCAGTGGCGGACCCAGAAATGATTTTTACCTGGATCAAAAAGAAAAAAATTAAGCAAATAAGTCATATTGGGGAATCGAACACAAGATTTGGGGGTGTCATTGAGCAAGGAATTGCCGACTTTGCTGCTGATTCTTTTAGAATTTTAGTGCAAAACGACATATATATTTATTTTACCAGGGTCAAGTGACACCCCTCTCATGTGAATGGGTCCGCCACTGTAGATCATACAAATACGATATATGAATAATTCATACACATAAAATCATTACCAGAATAGACAAGAGACATATTTATGTTCAGATATCTATAGATAATTTTAATAAATTTTAGATACTTAAATATAATTTTCCAAATTTTTACAAAAATAACTCATACTTATGCTAAAATAATATTTAAAATATCAAACCAAAAAAAATTGTTAATCATCCTAATCATATTAAGGATTTAAACTAGAAAAATTGTCTCAAATAGCCCTAAATCAAGTTTTTGGGACAAAAAAATCACTCAAAAGTTTAATGGACAAAAATAGCACTTTATTTTTTTATTTTTTAAATAAATACAAAAAAATCACAAATTCATCTTTATATTTTCGCGCCAAAAACAAATCCTGTCAAAATTTTCCCGCCAAAAAAAATTTCCGACAAAATTTCCCGCTCCCGGAAAAAAAAGATGTCGTCAAAATATTCCCGCCAAAAAAAATTTCGTCCGACTTTTCCCGCAAAAAAAAAAATCCAAGAAATTCAGGAAGGATCCACGAAATTTAGGAAGGGTTTCACGTAATTTATGAAGGGTTTCACGAATGAATTACGTGGAATCCTTCCTGAATTTCGTTGAATCTTTCCTGAATTTTGTGCAATCATTTAAGGAATTATTTCCTGAAATTCAAAGAATCTTTCCTAAATTTCGTGGATTTTTTTGGCAGGAAAATTTTGACGGAATTTTTTTTTCGCGGGGAAACGGTGAAAAAAAAATTTTGGCGGGAAAATATTTTTACTTTGCGGAAATTTTTGGCCAGAAAAATAAATTTTGGCGGGAAATTTTCAAATTTATTTATTTATTTATTTTAATTAAACTAATTATTCATATTTAATAATTAATTAAAGTTTATAGTGCTATTTGTGGAACTTTTCAAATGTAGTGCTATTTTTGGAAGAAAAACTTATTTTAGTGCTATTTTTGTCAATCTCCCTTTAAACTACTAGAGAACAATGAAAAATCAATAAGATAATCTATACTATATTATCATGTTTATTTTTAAATTAATTTTTCAATAAAACTTTGACAAAGCTTTCTATTAATTAATTATATCTTTTTAATAGTTCAAAAATTAGATTTGGAAGAACAACTCAATTTTGCTAAAAAGATATTAATTCTAGTATTTATTTATTGGTATAAGAGTTAATTAGACAATTAGATAATTTTATCTATTTTATTTAGATATTTTTCTTTAGTTATTCTATTAATATTCGTAATTATTTGACGATATTTCAGTTAAAGTCTTAATTATTTCGACAGATTCTGCTGAAAAGCACAAAAAAATTTAGCTAGATTCAGCGGTTACCATTTGAAAATGTAAAAATTCAGCCAGATTCAGCTAAAAATCACTAAAAATTCAGCCAGATTCAGCAATTCAGCCGGATTCAGCCAGATTCCTCGGTTACCATTTAGACCCTAGATATATGGTGGCACATGACACAGACATATCATATTTAATGACAAAAACATTCTCTACCTAAATAGCATTGAGCGGTCTAAATCTTCTACAACGAAAAACACCAACTGCTTCTCTCTATGTATACTATATAAGAGCCACACACTATCTTTTCACATTTACTCTCATATTTTGTCCCCACTCTTCTACAGTTTTAATATATATATATAAGCAACATCTTCATCTCTCTATTCGACATATAGTCACACTTGGAGCTAGTTTTATATTACTCAGATTAAGTTTCTTTGTTTTTTTGCAGATCAAAGGGAATGAATTCAGTATCTGCAGACCAGCGAAAGAGTTTTGGAGATGATGCTGATGCTGATCCAATATGTAACAAAAGCATTATATTTCCAAATAGAGTTGTTGCATTAGCTAACAGATTCGAGAAGAAAGACCGTTCCTGGTACGCAAACTTTTGATAATATGTATAAGTTTAGCTTAAGCTAATGAGCTTTTGTTTTTCAAATCTTTTGCAGGTATGTCAAATCTCAAATCCCTACTGATCTGTCTATTCAAGTCGACGACATTACCTTTAAAAGCACACAAGGTAATCTGTGCTAGCTTAATAGTCTTCAAATTAATGTGTATATACATATGAGTCTAGTGATTGCAATTCTAGACAGCTAATTTTGGCAAAGCAGAACTTGGATTATTACTCATTTTTTTGTCACTTTACCTTATTTCTTTTGTCTTGAACAGTTTCCTTTGATCTCCAAATGTGGTTACATGAGCTCTATTGAGCTAAAACCTTCAACTTCTGAGAATGGATATCATCTCAAGCTGGAAAACTTCCCAGGTGGAGCAGATACATTTGAGACCGTTCTGAAATTTTGCTACAATCTCCCACTGGACTTGAGTCCTCTCAATGTAGCTCCACTAAGATGTGCATCAGAATACTTGTACATGACTGAAGAATTTGAAGCCGGGAATTTAATATCCAAGACAGAAGCTTTCATCACTTTTGTAGTACTTTCCTCATGGAGAGATACATTCACTGTTCTGAGATCCTGTGCAAACTTATCTCCATGGGTCGAAAACCTCCAAATCGTAAGGAGATGTTGTGACTTGCTTGCTTGGAAAGCTTGCAATGATAACAACAAACCAGAAGATGTTGTAGATAGCAATGACAGATGTTTATACAGTGACGTAGCCACCCTTGGCATTGATCACTTCATGAGGGTTATAACAACTATGAAAGCAAGACGTGCCAAGCCGGATATTGCAGGTAAGATCATCATGAAGTATGCAGAGAACTTTTTGCCGATAATCGATGACGATTTGGAAGGAATAAGAGGTTACGGGTTTAGGGAAAAATGAGTTGCAGTTCAGTGTGAACAGAGAAAGAATGGAGGAAAGCAGCAGTTTAGGATGTCAAGAACATAAAGAAACTATTGAAAGCTTAGTCAGTGTACTTCCTCCACAATCTGGAGCAGTCTCATGCCACTTTCTCTTAAGGATGCTGAAAACAGCAATTGTTTACTCTGCATCTCCAGCTTTAATATCTGATCTTGAGAAACGGGTCGGCATGGCTTTGGAAGATGCTAATGTATGTGACCTCCTGATTCCTAACTTCAAAAATGAAGATCAGCAGAAAGGAGCAAGGTGAGAAAATATCTACTCATGAATAACTTTCGATACTTCAACTAAAGAAATCTTTAATTTTTGACGTTGATTTATGTTCTACAGCTCACTTGAGGTATACACTATATACAATGTGGATGTGGTTCACAGGATTTTCGAGTATTTCTTGATGCATGAGCAACAACAAGTACTAGGAAAGCCAAGCATAACCAAGCTCTTGGACAATTATTTAGCCGAGATTGCAAAAGATCCATGTCTACCCATCACAAAGTTTCAGGTTCTAGCAGAAATGTTGCCGGAAAATGCTTGGAAATGCCATGACGGTCTCTATAGAGCAATTGATATGTTCCTCAAGGTAGTAAGTAACTCTTTTCTTGTGATTTCATCACAAAACCACAGCTAATGATTTAATTCTTGTTTCAGACTCATCCTTCACTATCAGAGCACGATAGAAGAAGATTATGCAAGACAATGAACTGTGAGAAACTATCACTTGATGCATGCCTACACGCTGCACAAAATGATCGGTTGCCTCTGAGAACTATCGTCCAGGTATGCGATAAAACAGAACAGTTTTAATTCTATAAGCCTTTTTTTGAAGTCAAAGAGAGTGACTGACTAAAGCTAAACATATTATCATAAACAAGATCAATACTCAAGTGCTTTTCTCGGAACAAGTAAAGATGAGAATGATGATGCAAGACAAGCTACAAGAGAAGAAGGAAGAAAATTCTGAAGGTCGTGAGGATAAACAAATGTCTAGAGATAATGAAATCAAGACATGCACTTAAGGAAGAGCTGGAAAATGTGAAGAAGAAGATGGCAGAGCTTCAGAACGATTACAATGAGCTTCAAAAAGAGTATGAAAAGCTAAGTAGCAAACAGAAGAGCTCACATAACTGGGGTTTGCGTTGGCAAAAGGTGAAGAAATCGTTCCAGATAAAACACGAAGACGATGAAACAAGAGACGGGGCAAGAAGAAGAAGTTCCACGGGACCAAGAACCAGCCTCAGGAGAAGAATGTCAATGTCATAAGCCTTAACTTGCGTTTTACGGAATTAAACCAATCAATCAAAGTCTAGGCAAAAATATGTCAGCATAATGCCCAATTATGTATTCACATTGTTTTGAAGACTGTGACACATTTGATGAAAAGAGCTGTGACTTTCTGAATAGTGATTTGTCATATGATTTACTCCATTAAGAAACCTGCTTATGATGGAAGATTAGCCGTTTGTTTGGTTAGAGAATTAGGCATATCATCAACAGACGACGTCGTTATTAAGAATGTTCATTTTTCTCCTCGAGAATCCAATCCGGCGAATCTCGTGACACTGGGGAACAGAATCTTTTTCCGAAATCAACAAGTCAAAGGCAAATTAGGGTAAAGTTAAAATCCGAATCTTTTTCTCTTTGGGAATAAAAATGAATTAATTGCCCAAATCAACGGTCCTGATTGAATTTTGGAAAGCCATCTTATAAAGTTGATCTTTTTAGTTTTCACAGCATCCATTTCTCAGAAGCCGTTGTTGTGCTCTCTTATTGCCGCCACCACCACCATGTGTGGGATTCTTGCTGTGTTAGGCTGCGTTGATAACTCTCAAGCTAAACGTTCCCGTATCATCGAACTCTCTCGCAGGTATTACTCAAATCAACCCGTTTAATGTATCTCATCCATTTCTTTGTTTTCGATCTCCTTGGTTTTGTTTTTGGCTGCGCAATGTTCTTAAGGTTATTGGGTATTGTTTTGAAAGAGAAAAGTTTCCAGCTTTATGGATGAAACGAGTTGATTTTGTCAATTGAAGAGCTTTTACTCGATTGGTCAAAATTGATTGAATGGGTATAATCTGTTGAAATGTTATGTAGATTGAGGCATAGAGGTCCTGACTGGAGTGGGCTACATTGTTTTGAGGATTGTTATTTGGCTCATGAGCGTTTGGCTATCGTTGACCCCACTTCTGGAGATCAACCGCTCTATAACGAAGATAAGACCATTGCTGTCACGGTAATTTTTTACTTGTGTCCTAATCTCAATTGCTTGGAGGAACTGGGATTAGTGAATATCTATTCCTTTTTCAATTATCATTGACATTACGAAAAGAAATCATGAGTCAAACCTCAAACTTTATGAGGATTCATGTGATTGAGGTTTTTTTTTTTGTTTATGTTTTGGACTCTTTCCTTGCTTTCAGGTCAATGGAGAGATATACAACCACAAGGCTTTGCGTGAAAATCTGAATTCTCACCAGTTCCGTACTGGGAGTGATTGTGAAGTGATTGCCCATCTTGTAAGTACCCACTAATTGAAAGTAGATTTCACTTCATGGCTTCCTTAGATTTTGTGTGTTTTCTGTTTCTGTATTTGTAAATTCAAGTCCAAGAAGGTCACTTCAATCTTTGTTACCTAATGGTTACTGTGTTCAGACTTCTATCTGTTTGATTTATATTTTCATAATATTGTAGTATGAAGAACATGGAGAGGAATTTGTCGACATGTTGGATGGCATGTTTGCATTTGTTCTTCTTGATTCCCGAGACAAAAGCTTTATTGCTGCAAGGGATGCCATTGGTATCACTCCACTCTACATCGGGTGGGGTCTCGATGGTGTGTTTACATTTCTCTATTGAAATTCACCTCAATGGATAAGATCATTCTTTCTTTGTCATTGATTACTGATTTTGTTCTTTGACAAATTATCTTCCACAGGTTCTGTCTGGTTTGCTTCCGAGATGAAAGCACTTAGTGATGATTGTGAACAGTTTATGTGCTTCCCCCCAGGCCACATCTATTCAAGTAAACAAGGTTCGCACTTCATATCAGATCACATGTATTTTTAAATCAAATAATGACGTTTCTTGGCTGACTCATATTGTATTAAAAAAATTCAAATTGGTTTTAGTTATGGGTTTCCGTCTTTTAGTAAGTTTGTGTTTGGACTCTTACTGTATAGTTTCATGGAACGAACCTTTCTTGTAGGTGGGCTTAGGAGGTGGTACAACCCCCCGTGGTTCTCTGAGTTGGTTCCTTCAACCCCATATGATCCCCTATTGGTGCGCAATACTTTTGAGAAGGTAAATTCTGGAGTTTTATCTTCCTCAAGATCTTCTCTGACAAATGCTGATCTGGTTTTGGAAATATGAATGTGGTCATTTCTTTGAACTGCAGGCTGTTATAAAACGACTAATGACTGATGTGCCTTTTGGTGTCCTCCTATCTGGAGGATTAGACTCATCCCTTGTTGCTTCAGTAGCGTTACGCCATCTGGAAAAATCAGAAGCTGCTTGTCAGTGGGGTTCAAAGTTGCACACATTTTGTATCGGTTTGAAGGTCTTGACCCAATTTCTCAAAATGTTTTCACCAAAAGCTTTCTATGCTCATCAAGATTTGTAATTTCATCTGATTTCTTTTCAGGGATCCCCGGATCTGAAAGCTGGCAGAGAAGTCGCTGACTATTTAGGAACTCGCCACCATGAGTTACACTTTACAGTCCAGGTAAAGTTTCGCTTTCACATCTACAAAGAGTATTGAGTGTGAAGATTTGTTTCATCGATTGATTGTTTGTATCTTTTTCTAATGATAATATCAGGACGGAATAGATGCCATAGAAGAAGTCATATACCATGTTGAGACCTATGACGTAACTACTATAAGAGCCAGCACTCCAATGTTTCTAATGTCGAGAAAAATCAAATCGCTTGGTGTAAAGATGGTTCTTTCTGGGGAAGGCTCTGATGAAATTTTTGGAGGATATTTGTACTTCCATAAAGCACCCAACAAGAAGGAATTTCACGAGGAAACATGTCGAAAGGTAGTGCCATTAGACCAGAACTTCTTGTGCTACTTTGCCTTTAGTAACTTCTTAATTTAGTTTATGCACGGATTTGTTTACAGATCAAAGCTCTTCATCAGTATGATTGCTTGAGAGCTAACAAATCAACTTCTGCATGGGGTGTTGAGGCTCGTGTACCTTTCCTGGATAAAGAATTTATTAATGTCGCGATGAGCATCGATCCAGAGTGGAAGATGGTAGGTGGCACCTTTCTCATCGCTTTCTTTTTCATCTTTCTATTCTACACACGCCAAACAAGTGATTTTTATCCGTTTATTTGATATATAACACTGCTTTTGGGAAATTCTGAGTTTCATTTGATTCTTTCATGACTCTTCTTCTATCAGGAGTTTATAATCTGAAGTTACAAATTTGGTTGTAATCTGTGGTCTAAACAATGATGCAGATTAGGCCTGATTTGGGAAGGATCGAGAAATGGGTGTTACGCAATGCCTTTGATGATGAGAAAAATCCTTACCTACCAAAGGTTTTCTAGCAAAAACTTTGCTCTCTGCAATTTGGCAAAACTATCTAGCTTTGCTAATAACTTCTCATCTTTTTGGTTAATGTAGCACATTCTATATAGGCAGAAAGAACAGTTCAGTGATGGAGTTGGATACAGCTGGATTGATGGTCTAAAAGAACATGCGAACAAACATGTAATAAGATTTCTCTTTTAATCAATAGAAAGAATATTTAGTCACAGTTTGATAATGCTTTCATATCTCTTTTGGTAAGGTCTCTGACACAATGCTGATGAACGCAAGCTTTGTCTTCCCTGATAACACACCTTTGACAAAAGAAGCTTACTACTACAGAACCATCTTTGAAAAGTTCTTCCCTAAGGTAATGATTTCATCTGCATAATTGCTTCGTCTCCTTAAGTGTCTTGATCTATGCTCTGATTTGTTTTACGGATATATAATAAATGAGCAGAGTGCTGCTAGAGCAACTGTACCAGGAGGTCCAAGTGTGGCATGTAGTACAGCAAAAGCTGTGGAATGGGACGCAGCTTGGTCACAGAATCTTGACCCATCAGGTCGTGCGGCTCTTGGAGTTCATGTTTCAGCTTATGGGGAAGATAAAACCGAAGATTCTCGTCCCGAGAAGCTACAGAAACTAGCAGAGAAGACTCCAGCCATTGTTTGAGAATAAACAAGGGTTAAGCTAATGTTGAGTCGCGCACTACTCTTATTGTCTCAAAGACAATACTTATCCTCTTCTCTAGGAATAGGATTGATGACTAAAAAGGCTCTCTTTTGTTCTTTTTTTCTGGTGTTTTGCAAGACTTCATGGAAACTGAGTTGAGTTAGCAACGAATTGTGAGTTTTTGTGGATGTGTACCTAAAAGTTGCTGGTGAATTTCTGTTTTAGTGTTATTAGACAATCCATGAAAGCTCGATACTTCAGATTATGAACGTTGTTCTCATGAATCAGATTCTTTCTTTCTTTTTTCTATCACAAAGCTTCAAACTTTTCTTTTGTTCTGTAGAAAACCCAAAGTAATTGAAACGATTCAGAAAAGAAGAAAAAATTATTTTAAGTTGGTTTGGGCTGGTTCGGTTCATACAAATTAAACGGATCTTAATCAAAAACCGGCGTTGGCTATTATATTTTGAGCATACTTCCTTTTTATATTGATTATAAACTTAAGGGTTAATACATCATCAAAAGGACTCTGTGGCCCAATGGATAAGGCGCTGGTCTACGAAACCAGAGATTCTGGGTTCGATCCCCAGCAGAGTCGCAATTTTAATCTTCTTCTTTTGTTTTTGTACCAAAGCTGCTTTTACAGTTTATTTAAAAAATTTTGAAATCATTATAACTTTCTTTTGGGGTTGTTATCCATAAAGTATTTTTTATCATATAAACTATTACATCAATGAAATAAATTAGATATTTGACGTTACGTTTTTTTTAGTCGATAATCAGTATTTGGTTGCCAAGAAAATAACTGCTCCTTTAACATTAAGCTTAGCACCAAACACGTGATTCTTGGAGTTAAACAAGAAACAAATGACATAAGCCATGAAAATCTTGTTTCGTCTCCAGAACATTCCTATAATTATAAACTTGTCACATGGACCTTCAAAGGTCTAAACATAATTAGTTATTTAGTACTGTAATCAACATTTTTTAATATTATCAAATTATTTTCCAAAAACAATAATTTAAAAAAAAAACAATATTAAGTTATTTAATTAAAAAAGCATAGATATCCACTAAAGAAAAACCTTTTAAACCGCAAATATATAATTAGTTTTTTAAAAAAATTATGTATACTCTCTTCAAATGTCAAGGCCAAACGTGTCATTTACAATCAAAATCATAAGATTTTGACCCACTTTATATATATAGTACTTTACTTGAACTGTATACAAACTTAATTAAATTCATTTTCTGCCAGGTTTCTTGATCTTTTTCCTTTTAATTGATTTACTAAAGTTTGCCAAGTCTTTTTACTAAAATGGATATGCTTTAATACTTCACTTTTATAGTCAACAAAATTTACTATTCAACAATATTTTCAGTTAATTTACTACCTTTTCCATTCATTGTATTGATTATTTTCTTTTCCTTTTTATTGATATACTAAAAATTACCAAGTCTCTTTACCAAAATGCATCTTTATACAAACATTTTTTTTAATTGAAACTTTAAGAGCCATCTCATTATTTAAGTAAGACAACTTGCCTCTAACTCTACCTCATCATCCAGATAACAGAGAACAAAAACATAGAGAAATTTCACTTGTTCGAAAAATGGCGTCTCTCAAGGTTCCCGCCAATGTTCCTCTTCCAGAAGAAGACGCTGAGCAACTCCACAAAGCCTTTAAAGGTCTCTCTCCCTCTCTGTATCCCTTCATTAGTCGTTTGGTTAGAACTGGTCTAGCATTCGTCTTCTCTGATTGAATCCTCTATCGGTTTGGTTGATATCATAGCGTAATATATTCGCTGATCTATAGAGTATATAGATCTAGTTTGGTTGATGGTATGGATTTATTTAATTTGGTTTATATTACTCCTATCATCAAAAATAATCTATTAGTACTTAGTAGACCTTCAAATCTTAAAGAGATTATCTCCTCTAACCCTAGCTGATATGTTGACAGTACTATTATTATTTATGAAACTAGATGAATTTTACTATTTTCTAATCAAATATCTAATTTTTCAATCTATTAATTAATATTGAATGAATAATTTCAAACCTGATTCTGACTCTATGTTTCTTTAATTTAATTGTGAATTTGTCTAATGCAGGATGGGGAACCAATGAGGGGATGATCATATCAATCTTGGCTCACAGAAATGCAACGCAACGCAGTTTCATTCGTGCTGTTTATGCTGCTAACTACAATAAGGATCTTCTCAATGAATTAGACAGAGAGCTTTCCGGTGACTTTGAGGTTTTAATTTGTTAAAAGAGACAACATCTTTATATCTTCGTCTTCTTTTGGTTTGAGTATACTGAATTACTGCTCTGTTAAACTATGTTTTTGTTTGTAAACAAAACAGCGAGCTGTGATGTTGTGGACTTTTGAACCAGCGGAGAGAGATGCTTATTTGGCAAAAGAATCTACCAAAATGTTCACCAAAAACAATTGGGTTCTTGTCGAAGTCGCTTGTACTAGATCTGCTCTTGAGTTCTTCAGTGCCAAGCAAGCATACCAAGCCCGTTACAAAACCTCTCTCGAGGAAGACGTCGCATACCACACATCTGGAGACATTCGAAAGGTAGTGTAATTAAGTATGAGAAAGTTCATGAGCTTAATTTCATCTTACATATCCAATAAAAATCAGATATAACTAGTTCATATATTTTTTTTATACTAGCTAGAAAAAATCACTTATATTAATTATTCATTTAAGATTCCTAACAAACTCAGTTCGTATACTATGCCACGAATGCATGTATAAGTTTGTGACATATGTTTTTTTGGTTATGCAGCTCTTGGTTCCTCTTGTGAGCACTTTTAGGTACGATGGAGATGAAGTGAACATGGTGCTAGCTAGGTCAGAGGCTAAGATACTTCATCAGAAGATCGAGGAGAAGGCTTATGTTGATGACGATCTCATCAGAATCTTGACAACAAGAAGCAAAGCTCAAATCAGCGCAACTCTCAATCACTACAAAAACAATTTCGGAACTTCCATGGCCAAATACCTAAAGGAGGATTCGGAATACATTCAATTACTCAAAGCCGTGATCAAATGCTTGACATATCCAGAGAAGTATTTCGAGAAAGTTCTACGTCAAGCCATCAACAAACTGGGAACAGACGAGTGGGGACTTACGAGAGTGGTCACTACACGAGCAGAGTTTGACATGGAACGGATCAAAGAGGAATATTTACGTAGAAACAGTGTTCCTCTTGATCGAGCCATTGCTAAAGACACTCATGGTGACTATGAGGATATACTTCTCGCTCTTCTCGGACATGACCATGCTTGAAACAACATTTGCAAGTTTTTTAAAAAACTAATTTTATGGCTTTGTGTTTAATAAAACAGTTGTGATTGGTCTTGCAACTTGGTCATGTTGAATTAGTGTCTTCAGTTTATTTTGTCATTTATGTTTTCTGTTACAAATACTCAACAAGTGAGATTTTAAAATTTTGTTTACTCAATAAAGCTAAACTATATCAAAAATTATTATTTTATCTATTTATAATTAATTTAGTATAAACTAGTAAGTTATCATTTTCCCTTTAATTATATGGTTATAAACAGCTAAAAGCATACATAATACATCTTGTTAAAATGAACAATATTGGCTTGTATTGTAATGTTTTGTCCGCCATTGTGTTATAATCCATGTTCAAAATAAGGGAATATGCGTGTATTATATAGCAGAAAACAAAAAAGAATTTAAATATGCGCCGTAAGGGTTCGATCTTTAGTCTGGACCATCTCGGTGGGGCTAGGACACTCGGTTATCAAAAAAAAAAAAAAAGAATTTTTTTTAAAAAGTTCTAATTTCGGTACCTGACAAAAAATGTAAAACATGTTTTTCATTTCTATCCACTGTATACAGCCTGTCTCAATAAAATTTCCCCCTTTTACTAATTTAATTAAATTGCTAAGTCTTATTTAAAACAAAAATTATGAATAATTAATAAAAATTGGGATTTCATTTCATTATTTGAGAAAATGTGCAATTTCCATTTAATATTCAGCTTTATGACAAAAAAATGCAAAACATGGTACTTGTTTTTTCAATTCTGTCCACTGTAAAATTTTCCCTTTTACTGATTTACTTAGATTGCTAAGTCTATTTTTTTAACAAAAATGATTAATAAAAAAAAAAAAATGGGATATCATTTCATTATTTAAGACAATGTGCATGCATTTTCCTCGTCCCACAGTTTTAGTCTCATCTAGAGAGCGAGAGAAAACAAAAACCAGAGAGATATTCAGTGGTGGAAGAATGGCGTCTCTCAAAATTCCTGCAACTATTCCTCTTCCCGAAGAAGACTCCGAGCAGCTCTACAAGGCCTTTAAAGGTTTTCATCTCCTCCCTTCATTATTCGATTGATTTAACGACGTTAAAAACTAGGCCTTCACATAATCACATATATTCATGCTTCGATTGAATCATTTGCTTTTTAATACTTATTACTAATTGGGCTGATTATCAATAGTTCAATCTATTATTGACCGGCCTGATCTACTGATCTAGCTAACTGGTTTGGTTGATGATATGTATATAGGTTTTTTAAGAAATAGATGATTGATAAGTAAGCTTGAAAAATCATATGATTGAAATCTTATGAAGTCTTAAATTTGTGATTTTGATGCAAAATCACGACTTTGTGATTATACAGCTCCATTGCATGATCTTTTGTTACGATGCAATATTGTGACATTACTTTAAAGTATCTTACTGATTTTTTTTTTTTGGAGCGTTTTCTGACCGTTTGGTTTGTAACCGAAGAAGATTAGACATCTCTACAAAACAGATCAACTTGTTGTTTTCCTAGGAATATTTTGTTCAGATTTTCCAAACCTAATTTATTTGTTCTACTAGCGAACATTTGTTTTCTTGTGAATTTATATTTTTTCCAATTGTCCGAAAATTTGGTTTAGTTTAATTGACCAGTTTGGTTACATTGCTGACTAAACTTCGGTTTGAAATTTGTTTTTGTGTGGCGCAGGATGGGGAACTAATGAAGGGATGATCATATCAATCTTGGCTCACAGAAACGCAGCGCAGCGCAGCTTCATCCGCGCTGTTTATGCTGCTAACTACAATAAGGATCTTCTCAAGGAATTAGACAGAGAGTTTTCCGGTGACTTTGAGGTTTGTCAAAAGGAAACAAAATATTTATATCTTCATCTTCTTTTTGTCTGAGTATGCTATGGTTTGTTACTTTGCTTGATTAACAGAGAGCTGTGATGTTGTGGACTCTTGATCCAACGGAGAGGGATGCGTATTTGGCCAATGAATCTACCAAAATGTTCACCAAAAACATTTGGGTTCTAGTTGAAATCGCTTGTACTAGACCTTCTCTTGAGTTTTTCAAGGCCAAGCAAGCATACCATGCTCGCTACAAGACCTCTCTCGAGGAGGATGTCGCATACCACACATCTGGAGATGTTCGAAAGGTAGTGAAAGTTTCATGTATATCCGTCTTTTAAAGCGATCAGTAAGTAATTCTAATCATATGTTTGTTGTTTTGTTTTGACCTCTTGTGAAAATGCAGCTATTGGTTCCTCTTGTGAGCACCTTCAGGTACGATGGAAACGCTGATGAGGTCAACGTGAAGCTGGCTAGATCTGAAGCTAAGATACTTCACAAGAAGATCACTGAGAAGGCTTACACTGATGAAGATCTCATCAGAATCTTGACAACAAGGAGCAAAGCTCAGATCAATGCAACACTCAATCACTTCAAGGATAAGTTTGGAAGTTCCATTAACAAGTTTCTGAAGGAAGATTCCAACGATGATTATGTTCAATTACTCAAAACCGCGATCAAATGCTTGACATATCCAGAGAAGTACTTTGAGAAGGTTCTACGTCGAGCCATCAACAAGATGGGAACAGACGAGTGGGCACTTACTAGAGTAGTCACTACGCGAGCAGAGGTCGACATGGAGCGAATCAAAGAGGAATACTTACGCAGGAACAGCGTTCCTCTTGATCGAGCCATTGCTCAAGACACTTCTGGTGACTACAAGAATATGCTTCTCGCCCTTCTTGGACATGACCATGCTTGAAACAACATCATCGTTTCCTTGTCTTTTATAAAACAGTTTGTGATTTGTTTTTCATTTTCTTTGAACTTTGGTCCTTAGTTTTCTCATTTTATTGCAACAACTCATTCTGGTTTCTTTGAATCATATCTTCTTTAAATTTTCCTCTTACAAACTAAATTCCAGCTAACGCACAAGCTACAACAAAAGCTTCATAATCTAAGCAATTACATCTCCTGCAATCTCTACACTCACAAAGATCTTCCACACTCTTAGATTTCACCGGTTTTGAAGCTTGCACTTTTAAAGCTATCTTCAACAAAAGAGGCTTATCACAATCTTCCAAAACCCGATCTTTTGTCTCATCCATCACTACGAATCTCTCTATTTCCATTCCATCAGACTCTATCATAGATTTCCAAGAAATATTTCCTCTACCCACCAACTCTGATCTCGACCACTTCTTCAAAAACGACGTCGTGTTTCTTCTCCGTAGTTCGAAAACAACGCTTTGTTGCTTCAATTCCTCGACCACCGTTTCGTTCCCTTGGCACTCCAGACCGAATGATTGGTTCCAGATCACGACCTCTTTGTCTGATCTCGAACGGATCTCGGCAGTGTTTAGTTCGATCTTACTGTTATTTCCTGCATGGAGATAGAACCTAACGAAGAGAGTGGTTAGTGATGACTTGACCTCTACGTTTCTAGCTTCCACGATTTTCACTTCAAGTTTAAGAGAACGTATGTTTTCAACGATACCCATTTGCTTGAAAATTTCGAATATATATTATTTACCGAGGTGATAAGAACAATTAGAGAGAATTTACGCGAAATCAATGCCTCTATGTATATGTGCACAAACAAATTCTCACTATTTATATAAATCCATGGGGAATGTTCGTGGAAAGTTTACACTAGATTTCCACATTGTGCTTAATTAAAAAAATATTCAAATCATGCTAGTGAAGGTTTTATTTTATAAAGTAAACCCTTTGAGCATCTCAAAAGACCAAGGGTCGATTTTAATAATGACTCTTGCCCATAGTTTTGGGAGATAATTAGATAGATACGGATAGGATCTCCATATAGAGAATTTTATAATTTGCAAAAAGAAAATAAGGTGTGCCATTTTGAAGACTTGATCATTATTATATTACATTCCGCGTGGACTCATCCAATAGCCGAAAGTTGTTTTGAAATAGAGTCAACAGATTTAAATTAAATAAGAACAATTTTATACAAGATACATTCGATTGCATATAGAAAAAGGAATATGGAATTTGACTCAAAAAGATATAACTACAAATATAATTAGCCACGAATCCCATGATCAAAACCCTAATACTAACTTACAGAACCCAAATTATTTTTGTCACAAAATCTCAAAAATACTTGAATTTAAAAGAGAAAAATGTTTCCACAATACTTAATAAGTTTAAGTGGTTTTCTCATAATTAACCGTTTTCTTTCATATTATGAAAGGACAGCATTGTTTAAGTTTCATATCATCCGTTGGAGTTATCCAAAGGACAACATTTTTAAACTTAGTGTACCAATATCGAAAATATCACTGCAATTTGCAAAAAGACATCTTAGCACCCCAATGGTGTTTTTTATGGGTTTCTTAAAAAAATCTTTAAAATTAAAAATAATTAAAATAAATGAAAACAACAAATAAAGTTAAGGATTGTTAAGAGTTTGCTCTAAATAAGGATTGTTAAGAGGTTTAAGGATTGTTAAGAGGCGCATAGGTGTCGCTTTTTGATTGGGTCAAAAATATTAATAAAAAACAAAATAAAATATGTCTTCAAATCTCAGTAATATAATAGACATTCGAATTCGAGTTCATGATAAGACTATGCATCAACAATTAAAAACTGATTTTGTTAAGCGTATATAGTAAAAATTTGGTTTTTTATTTGTATTTTTTATATGTTTTTATGTCTTGTATGTTTAAATTTTTTAGGAAATTGTAATATTTATTAAGTTTTATCAAATAAAAATGTTTATAATTTTCATTATAATTTTTCTTTTCTTTTTTTAAGAAACTCACTTAAGAACTCTACCATTGGACAAAGAAATTTTTAAAGATTCATCACAAACTCTTAACTTTAAAATTATCATTATTTATGATTAAAAAATGTTTAAGAATCTTTTTAAGGATTCAACCATTGATGTTGCTCTCAAAATTATTTCAAGAGCATGACGTAAAAGGTGAATAGTGGCTTGGTACATATCCTCTTTCCTCCAATCAAATTTCACTCCTGTGTCAATATCGACTATGAATGAGTATCCTCGGTGGATTGAATGCAGATCCTCCATTTCTCAAATCGTTTACTTTACAATATCGTAATCCAATAGCTAAGGCTTACTAAAATTCTCTTTCTTGGTACAATTTTTTTTTATTATTAGCTAACGTGCGAATTATACAGTTAAAATGCTTTTTAATCTCTGCCAATCACTGAACCCCCAAAAAAAAAAATCTAAAATCTCCCAATCACAACATCATTTCTTAATATAAGGAGAAAATAATTTTTTTACAAATTGGAACTCATATTGTCTCCTCTATAACTCTTAGTTACATACACCACAAAATAAAAATAAATAAAATCACAGAAAAAAACAAAACAATTGTTCCTTTCTTCTTTACTCCTTCAAAATGGATAAAATTTACCACAACTACTACAATCACACAAAACTAAATAAAGAAAGGGAAAAACAAAAAAAAAAAAAAAAAAAGTAAAAGAAAACTTACGATATCCATGAACCATGAAGCAAGTTTCTTGCTTGTAAAAAGACTAAAACCCATACAAAGACTTCTGTTTTCTTCAACTTCTTATTGTGTTTCAGGGTTTCATATTTCATCTTCTGCTAGCTTTATGCTGTATCCATGCCTCATACCTGAACAAATTCATAGATTTTGGCACCAAAAAAACTATTAACTAAATTGAAATCAAGACAAAAATGTGTTGATCATAATCATATGCTAGTAAGCCCGTAAAAATCTCACCTTTCGCAGACGTTTTCTCATTTTTCTCACTCGATTTATCTCGGTTCTTCCACTTCTCTCCATGGCCTTCATCTTCCTCCTCCTCCTCATCATCAAGTCCCATATGATCTCTTCCATCATCTCCTATATCGCTCTCACTCGCTGTTTCCCATTCCGAATCATCGGTTTCATTTCCATACACTTCCCTCTCTTCGCCTTTCCTATGCACACCTCCATGCTTCAATGCTGCTTCTTTAAACAACCAAGCTGCTCGCATCTGCTTCTTCACCAACCTCTCTGCGTAATCAGGAACCTTGTTCTGTCTCATGGAGAGATCCGGATCATTCGACTGAGAACATTCGTTGATGAACAGAATCGCATCTAACAAACTCTCTTTAGCTAGACCTAACATATCATAGGCCTGAGCTCTTCTCCAAAGACTCTTCGCATGCCGGTTTACAGGATTGTGCAAGCAGAGCGCACGTGTGGCGTCGCTTATAGCAACCAAAGGCTGTTGCAGCAAGAGATGACACTGAGCTCGATTGCTATACAACACTACTCTTTCCTTCTTCGACCTCATCGGACATAGAGACAAAGCTTCCGAGTACTTTTCCGCTGCACCCGCGATATCTCCTGATGAAAAGAGAGAGTTTCCTTCGAGTTTGACCACTAAAGCTGCTGCTTGTTTGATATGAAGATCCTCTTTAGGCATACTCTTCTCCCATTTCAGTCTTTGTCGAGAATTTACCGTTTCTTCGATCAACTCCCTTGAACGGTTACCCATGGAGCTGCATTCTTGAAGAACACTTACAATGGAATCTCCAAGTTTCTTGTGATCGCCCAAGTTTGTGATCTCTGCAAGATCCACAAGCGTTGGCACCGCCTTATCAATTACCTTGTGAGACGTATTAGGATCTTGAAGCAACCAAAGAAGACATTCTATCGCCATATACTGCCAATCATCAGAAGACCGAGCGATATTACACAAGGCCTCAATCATTCCTGCACACGCAGAAACAGGTCCACGGCCTAGTTTATGCTGACAGATTGTTCTAAGCAAACCGATACCAGCTGGTGAGTTCTCATTCACAAGTCCGCCCCACATAACCGGAAGATTCACCAGAAACTCGGGTTTGCACAGAGTGGGAAGAAACTCAGGTTTAAAGGCGAAACAATTAATGAGCTGAAGAGACCAGCACTGCAACTGGCTTGCCCATTCCTCTGCTTTTCTTGACTCCATCTCAACACCTCCCATGCCTCGTGTCAGCAGATCGCAGTGGTAACTCAACCTTCGATCCGGATACTGGTAAAAGTGAGAGTAAACTATTTCTAACGAACTCATTGCCAATTGTATCGCAAGCTCGAGGATCTCTCCGTGATCCGCAACGGCAGGAAAAGTGCTCGGGTAAGTAGCTAAATGCCCTAAAGCACGAACCGCCACTCTCTGTTCGACCCAAGTAAGCCTACCTCTTAAAAGCTCAACAAGTGGAGCAATCACACCAGCTTCCACAGCTCTCTCAGCAAACTCTTCCATGTTCATAGTGTAAGACCCGATAATGTGAGCCGCGTAGTAAGGAATGTATATGTTCTGGTCATGAGATAGCCAACGCCTGTTTTTAAGTCCTTTCCATATCAAAGCAGACATACACTCAAAGATTCCAAGCTCAATGAACTCAGGATCATTAGGGTGAGCCATTGCTGTGTTCCAGAGACCACTAATGGGAAGAACTTGACCATCATCGTCTTGAGAAGGAAGGTCTCTAAAGAATTTGAGAATGCAGGATCTTCTTTTACTCGGGTTTCCTTCTTTCATTACACAGAAGAAACATCCTGGATAAGGACACTCTTGTGAAGAAGCTTTATCCATTGACAACAAAAAACCAAAACTTGCTTCTGCTTCTTCAATTTTGCTATCAATCAATTAATCTACATAACACCAAATACCAAAAGCATTATCATTAGCTGAAAATATGAAACAAGAACAACATTTCAATTAGAGAAAAAAAAAAGATAAA
>NW_003302550.1:3661050-4070352 GCF_000004255.2 Arabidopsis lyrata subsp. lyrata | reverse complement strand
AGAGAGAGAGAGAGAGAGAGAGAGAGAGAGAGAGAGAGAGAGAGAGAGAGAGAGAGAGAGAGAGAGAGAGAGAGATGGATCTTCTTCCCTTGTGTATAAAAGTTTGGGAGAGAAAGAAGAGTAAAGTGAATTATCAGAACCCAAAATTGGAAATAACTCCAATATACTGACGCGCCTCCCTCTTGTTCTGTCGGAACCCGGTTTAATTCCGGTTCGGTATTAACTAAGTCTAATGTTTTTACCAAATTAATACTCCGCATTAATTTTATTATAGGATTTGCAAATTAAGAATGCGAATAAATCATTCAATACTCATTAATATATTTCCTTACAAAAATAAAATCAGTAATTTTCCGTATTTTCCTTTACTCTGTTCTTGTAATGTTATATACCGGTATTCAGTGCGTTTCTTTTACAAAAATAAAAATTATGACCCCATCTTCCAATAATTGAAGTATGGAGCCCTATTGTCAATAACCCAAATCATCATCATTTGACTCTGTTCTTAACTCTCATTCTGATGCTGCTTAAGCAAATAAGTCTCATCGTGTTCTTCAGCTCCTAAACACTTCACCTCAATCTCTTCTTCTTCTTCTTCATTGAGTTGTTGCATCTCTGACTCGATCAAGGCTTGCATTTTCGCTCTGTCTCGGTCCCTCGGGTACGTGCAATATAGGAACGAGTAGATTGTGCAACAGATGACCATCGGGATCCCGATCGCTGTGTAGAGTGCTTTAGCGAGCGATGCTGCGTTCTCTCTGTCTGTTTCAATCTTGATCGAGCTTGAGGATCCTTTGGGGATCGGTTTATAGCCATAGATGTTCTGAGCAAGCATCCCTACTATAGGAGGAGCAAAAGATGCTAATATTGACTCGAATGATCTGTCTAATGCGTAGATGCTGGTCCGCGCTCTCTCAGGAACAATCTCTGCAAATATTGGACTGTATAAAACCATTTCAAGTAGATTCTTCCGGAAATAAAGAAAAGCCAAAAAGTTTCAAGAAGATTGAAATATAAGAATTAAACGTACCCGTTTGTAGCTGGACCGTTCCATGAGATGCATAATCCCATGATGACAAGAACCAGACCGTGGCTAAAGGCCGTGGAAGGATCATCAGGTAATCCGATAAGCAAAATCGCAGCTAAAGGAATTGCTGAGGCAGAGCTTATCTGAGAGAGGATTATCCTACCGGCATTTGGGAACTTCTTGGCGAGAGTATCTCCCATGTATCCTCCAAATAAACCTCCAAGAGAGCACGAAATAGTGAAAAGGGTTACGAGAACCGCAGTTGTTTTGTGGGAGAAACCAATGAGTTCTAGCCACAATGGTGCAAAAGCGAAAGCTGACCAGGGGAAGGAACCCGAAACTCCTTGAGCGACAAAGATTTGGAAAGACGGAATCTTTATCACCATCTTTGCTTCCTGCAGTAGATCTCTTATGTCTGACCAGAAAGGTTTGTCTTTGACATGTTTAGTGATTTTTCTGTCGCTGTAGTGAGGATCTGTTGCGAAGAGGCGGACCAAAATGCCTACTATCACGCTAACGAATGCTACCAAAAGGAAAGCGATTCTCCATCCAGCAACACCATTGAAAGATTTGGAGGCAAAGAGGATGGAAAAGACATAGCCAAGTATGGAACCAATGTTTGATGTGAATCCTAACCATCCAAATGCCATGCCACGGTTATTGTCTTCGGTTGAGTCAGCGACCAGTGACTGAATCGCGGGTGTCACGATGGCGAGCCCTATCCCGTTCAACCCTCTCGATACTGCCACCTAGTTTCAGCCACCAAACATACATAGCAAGAATGTAAATCCATTCGATTCACCCTTGTAACAAATGAAACTTGCAATGAAATCGAAGCAATCCCCTGAAGAACACAATGACACAGTCTTAAGTTCTAATGTCTTCACGTAAAAACAAATGATTCTCAACATCAAACCAAAAAAGCAACGATCTTTAATTGTTTCAACATCGTCCAGCCATTCAAATCAATGTCTAATTGCCTAAACTGAAAGTTTTCTAAATCAAACACCGTCAAGCTCTAGATTTTGTGCTACACAGACCAACAAATTCCAAAAATCCAACAGATCTGATTAGAACAGAGCAAAAAAGGTAAAGAAGTTCAAACCTGGAAGAAAGTAGTGGAGACGGCGACGAGAAAAGTGGCAGTGGCCCAGAGGAAAGCACCGAGAGCGATGACGTGAGCTCGGTTATGTCTGGAAGACAAGTAAGCGGCTAAAGGGTAACAAGAAGACTGAACAATAGACCGGAACAGAGTTAGAGTTCCAAGAGCTGTGGGATCCACGTGTAGAGCATCTCCTACTTCTTTGTAAACTCCTGGAAGCAGAGACTCATCGGCTCTCTCCATGATTCCGGCGAGATACACCAGAACTAATGTTAAAGTCTCCGACTTCATCGCTTCTCACCGCGGCGAGGTCGAACAGAGGGATTTGGTTCTCACTTGCTTCAACGGCAAGAGAGAAAAAAAACTGAAGTCGTCAAGGTTGACGAAGCAGATGAATATATGCGGTCCAGATGGATACTATGACACGTGGACGTATGTGATTTCATAAGCACACGACGTGGATCCCGGATATTTGTGATCTGATGAAATTGATTCATAAAGACATGATTAAAAAAAATCTTACAATAATTTAGGGGAATTTCTTGTTTGTTTCCTGTATTTGCATTTTGTCAATTGTTATTAATTTACCTAACCTAATTTTGTCTTTACATTATATTATTTATTCTAAGAATATATATGTTTCCCTTTTTGTGTGTTTTCTTGTGTTTCTCAAATTTTATCATTGTTGATTGTTCTTACCTATATCTGCATGTTTTTATGTAGTAATTATTGTTTAGTTATATTAGTACATTTTAAATTTAATAAATGAATGCAAGATTATAATTTTAATGTTTTTGAATAGTTTATCCATATGTGGACATGTTATGTAAATTTGATCATATTCTATTGATAATATGTGGATTTTACACTGAAGTTATTACTCAATTTTAATTATAGAGTATAAAAATTACTTATAATTCTACATTTTTTCTGGAAAATAAATTTATAAACTAAAATTAAACCATGTTTGAAAATTATATGATTTTATAAAGATTATGAAATAGAGAATATTTAATTTCTTAACATTAATTATTTGAAAAGTTTAAATAAATAAATATACCATTTTTAGCAAAAATAAAAATAAACTAATGTGTTGGGTTTAAAACCTGATGCCCATTTGTTGACATCGGTCTAGTCCACTAAAAAGGTATAACGCTACAATATGGGCTTAGAGTCCATAACACCTTCGTTTAGCTCTCTACACTTATACTGGACTACTAGTAGAAAACTTTAAGCTTCAGCTTTTTGGGTTTTAGTCTCAAAAATAAGAAACTCATTGTTATGAACTTATTATAAAGTTAATTCAATTCATATATCGAAAACAAATGCTTCTAACTTTGTTAAACACAATCATAATTGATATTAAAAAAAAAATTGAGTATAAATATTCGTCATTTCAGAATCATTTTTAGTAATTATATACTGTACTATTTTGACGGAAATAGTATCAGCCAAATTTATTTGAAGAAATTGTTTTTTTGGCCTTTTGCAGTGTTCAAGAAAGCGTTAGGTGCTAAGCGGACCGTGACCCAACGCCTAGCGCCTAAAACGCCTAATCGGAACATAGACGATTTTAGGCTGTTTAGGCGTTTCTATCATAACACATTATAAATATAATATTATACATAAAAATCATATACAACTATCTATTAGAAAATAAAAATCTTAAATCAAAACAAAAGGTAGACAAAAAAAATTATTTAACTCATATCAAAACAATATATAAAAAGCTAAAATTTATGTAGTTGAAAATTGAGAAAATACATTAAAACTAAACTTATACGATTTTAAGAGGTTGAAGCAGTCCGCTAACCGTCACCTTGAACACTGGCAATGTTCTAGACTCTTTTTTTGAACACTGGCAATGTCACAAACGTGGGAAGCAAAGTTGACAAACTTTTATTTTTTGGGGTTAATTGGTGTTGACCAACTTCGTCCAATGCTTTCTCTTACTGAATGATTTTTTTTTTTTTTTTTTTTCATCTCTTACTGAATGATTTATCACCACTCACTGACTCAAGAACAAAAAAAAAAAACACTTTAGAAAAACTGAACTAAACAAAAAACACACACAATCAACGCTACCAAAATGTTAGCAATAAAATTTTCATAAAATTAATTATTTTAAAAGATTTTTAAAAGACAAAAGAAAAGGAATTAACTTTAACACCATGAAAAGTCTTTAAGAGTAATTAGGTCCATGACATCCATATTAATATCTTAATTAGGAATTACCATCATTCACACATATTGACCGGAAAAAAAGAAACATGCATTGGACCACAAACGCAACTTGAAGTGTTTGGTTAGTGTTTCAAATCATATAATTAACACATTTGTACTAATTTTAAATAGAGAGTATAATGATAAAACATAGACCTCAGCAAATCAACTTTATCTTCAAGTTTAATCAGATTCAGTGAACCTAGCGCATATATTGAAGCTGTGTGAAGAATCAAGAAAATATTGTGAATACAGTAGTGCCCATTAACTTCAATAATTAAAAGTGGGATTAAACTATTTAAATTGGAAAACATCATTAACCCTTCCAATATTTGCTTCTCTCTCTTGACTTTTCCGATTTGACATCAGTACTACTAGTAATCAGGACGCTATAAAGTCCTTCCACTAATTTGATTCACAAAATTAATACTACGAGTAGTACTTTTGTTCAACGGACTAAGATACATTGAACCTAGACATGTGTTTTTATTTCTTTTCCAAATCGGTTTCTAGAATTTTCAATACCAAATATATACCAAAAATTATATATCTCTCATTTCAATAATCATACCAAACACCAATATTTCTCAAACATACATATATTATACATTATTTAATTTCCAAATGTAGCGAGTTACAAACACACACATCGATCGCGACATTATAGTTTGCATGACATTATTGAATCACGACCGAGCTTACGTACCAAAGCACTCTATTACACATAAGTACTTAAATATTATACATGATCATGCACGCATCACATTATTTAAATCACAGCAACTCACATAAAATTCACATGCAATAACCCGTTAACACATATGATCATTTGAAAACTGTTTCTTAAACTTTTAATCCAAAGCAAGCATCGAGAGCTTCCCCGATTGTCAAATAAACCTTGCCACCGATTCTGCTGACAAACTTTGCTTGATTCAGCTTGTGGATTACTTGCCATTTCGGGTTAACGATCACTAGCTGCAAAACAAAATATCAAAATGATATATATGTTGCCATAATTCTTTTCAATAAATGAGAAACGACGATTTTAACTTACAAGATTATAACTTAATTACGTACCTCAACACCAATTTGGATCAGCTTGTTATTGAGCTCCACCAAGGCAGTAATCCCCGATGTATCGACGTTTATTAAATCTATCAATAAATATATACGAAAATGGTATAACACAAGAAAACTAATACAAATTTAAATTCAAGTCTTTTCTCCTTATCGTGGCTATGTATTTCGACATATCAACCCCAAACAAAAAAAAAAAAACCTCAATATATTGAGATATTTTCATTTATCGATCATTGCTAAAAAGAATGTGGTAAACTATACTTTATAATTTTCATTATTGCATATGATTCCACTTACTTGACATATCAAAAACTACAAAGAGGATTTTCCTCTTCCCATTGCTCTTTGTGTTTTCTTCTTCTTCCTCCTCATCGACCCATCCCATAATCCTATAGATCAAGCATACATGATTAGATTCATATATTCCCATATATATATATATTCCAATTTGTCAAATATAAATAAATTCTTAAACTTTGTAGCTGAAATGTTTGTATATTTGTACCTTTCCTCGATTGAACTGGCATTAGCAAAGCACAACAATGCAGACTTGACGCGAAAAATCAACACTCCGGGAGTCTTAACCGTCATAGGATATTGATTACTATCTGCAAAAGTATCGGTCCCGGGCATTCTCCCGAGCGTTTCTACCCCTGGACGAATTGATATGAGTATGATCTTGGCAAACGAAATAACCACCTAGCATCCCAAAAACACACAATCAATTAGATTCATCTATAAATATAATTAAAATGCTTCTTATTAATTTTCATAAACCTAGATATTTGTGTACAGTTTACTTTACACCTAATGTAATATACGTACCGCGACAAGAAGTCCGATCTCAACAGAAGCGAATAAAACACCAAAGAAAGCTCCAATGAGAGCAAGAAAATCGAATTTATCGACTTTCCAAATGTGAATAGCCTCATTAATGTTGATTAGTCCCGGAAGTGCTGAGAGAATAATTGAAGCAAGGATGGCGATTGGAGTATAGTAGAGAAGCCTCGTTAGACACTCGAGTGCTACAAACACCGTAACCGCCATAACAATGTTGGACATTGCTGTCTCACATCCAGCCGCAAAGTTCACGGCGGTCCGAGAGAATGAACCTAAATTACAAAATTGTTATACGATTTAGGTCGTGACTTCACAACATATAGTTTACATAAATACAATTACGTTTATCTAGCTTATATGATTAAAACATGTTAAACAAGCATATTTTTTTGCCATAACCATTAATTACAAGAAGTGATTAGTGTGATTTGATTTAAGGAGTTTTGAAACAGTAATCAAATTGAATTCATCAACCAAAAATGACTTTTATACGTAGGACTTCACATTCCACCGAAAAAAGTGGTCCATATGTTAATATATAGTCCGATGGTGACTTATATTCTTCGTAAATAAATGATTAGTAAATCAGCTAATTACCAGTAGCAGCGTAACAAGATGTGAAGGAACCGAGAACATTCATAAATCCAATGGCCACCATTTCTTTGTTTCCATCGAGTCTGTACCCTTTAATTCCGGCGAACGACCTCCCCACCGCAATCGCCTCCTAAGAAGGATAAAAAAAAAAAGATAACTAATTAGACTATAAAATTAAAAATACTGTTCAAATGGAAAATTGGTTAATGATGATACTTACGGTTAAAGCAACAATGGCAATGATTAATCCGATTTTAGCGATTTGTCCGAGATGAGGAGTATTAAAGTCGAGATCGTGAATGGAGATTGGATTTAGACCTCCTTTGATGTGCTTCACTGTTTTCACGCCATGCTCATCGGCTTTAGTCAGAAACACCATTAGCGTTGACACTACCACGGCGATCAACGGAGCTATTGCCGGTAGCCAAAACAGCTTCTTGTACTTCTTCCCCTAATATATACATAATCCATAGCTAAATTCAGCTCATTGTCCAACACTTTTAATCTTTGAAAATCTCCAAATATTGTGTTTACAATTACAAAATTTAATTATTTGAAAAAAAAAAAAAAAAAATTGTTCTTCTATAAAATATTACGTATAAAACAATCAATATTATAACATATAATATGTCATTGCTAATTTTTTTTTCTTTTAACTACGAACTTTCATATTGTATTTAAAAGTAGGATTTAGTGGTAGGTGAATGGACCAAAAGAATCACTTACGATGAAGCGAGTGATAAGGATAAAACTGAGGAAGGAACATCCGAGGATGAAAGTGCGAGGGCTCCATTGTTGTTGACAAGATCGCCAGACAGCTCGAAGAACAGAGACAATGTCAGTGTTGGTGGTGAAGTTAGTGATACCAAGCAAACCTTTGAGCTGTTGAAGTCCAATTACAATGGCTGCACCACCCATGAACCCTACTATGGCTGCGTGCGACAGAAAATCCACCAGAAACCCTAATCTGAATAACCCGAAAGAAGCTTGGAAGATCCCGGCGAAAAAGGTTGTGGTTAGGACTAGTTTCTTGTAGCCCAAGGGATCTGTTTCTGGATCGATGAGTTTCTGCAACATTGAGGATATAAGAAGAGATACTACAGCCACTGGTCCGATTGCTATCTCTCTTGATGTCCCCATCAATGCGTATATCAATGGTGGTACCACACTCGTATCTGTATAAGTGCAACGTACGCTCCAGTTATAATTTCATGAAATTAAAAAATATAATTTTATTAATTAGGAGAAAAAAACTCATAATTTCAATATGTAAAATAAACTTACATAGGCCATATTGAGGATCAAGCTTTGCAAGAGTTGCATAACCAATGCTCTGCACACAAAAAATGAATTTCAGAATTCTTGAAGCTAAGATCTCTAGACGGATCAAAATGTTATTTTTAAGTTTGTGCATATTATATATATATATATATATATATATATATATATATATATATATATATATATATATATATACCTGAGGAATGCAGAGGCTGGCGAGGGTTAAACCAGCCATGAGATCGTTCTTGAACATGGTGAGTTTATAGTTTCTGCACCAACCGAAGATTGGGAAAATGGCTTGGAGGATAGAGAGGATTCGTTTTGGGAGAGGCTGTTTTTGAAGTGACTTGAACCTTTTGGCTTTGGTTAGGAAAGAGCCTTTGACTTGTCTCTTGAGCTCATGCCACGGGCTAGGTGGTTCAGGACAGTCAAGCAGCCACTTTGACCGGTCAGGTTGGTCTTGACCGGCTTGTGCGGCTGCAGATGAACCTGAGTTGGCCATGGCCATCTGGATCATGTGTGTTGAATTTGAAGTGTTTGGGAGAACTTGATGTGAGAGAGATTCAAAACTCTCTAAATCTCTCTCTTTCATCTTCTTCTCGATTTTTGACGTTGTGAGGAAGTTTAACTATGAAGAAGCTGTGATTGAGCATTCAAAGTGTGAGGATGCTGAAATGAATTGACTGCTTCCCTAATGTTATATACACATGAGTTAGTGGAATCTCATGGTGTCCATTTTTTTGTTAATTTAAACCAAAAGCACAAAAAAAGTGTTTTCTTTTCTGAAAAAAAAAAAAAAACGCTTTATTGAATATAAAATGTCAGGGGTGTACAAACTCTTGTGAGGTAACTACATTATCCGTTCCAAGCGTTTTCAAATTTCAGGATATCCGAGATTTAGTTTCGAGATATAGTGAAAAATCATGGTCTTAACACAGATAACTAAAATATGATTTGAGTACTAAGACATAATCCAAAATAATTATTAATTTTTAATCATTTTCTATGATAATATTATTTTGATCGTTTCATGATCTTTCACAAAATTAAATATAAAATAAATTTTGTGTAAGATCACAATTGTAATTATAATAGAGTTTTATTCAAAATGATTATTAAAGAACTGTTGTACCCATTTTATGGATTTTTCAGGAAGTACTCGAAATTCAGGTACGAACAATATGAATCTCTTAAAAAATTTAGGATATTCAATATGGAAAAAGAGCCTATACAATGTATCCCTAATTAGAAATTTGTGTCTCTGGGAAATGACGTGGTAGGTGAACATGAAATGGACTAATGGAGCGTTGGCAAAAAAAAAAAGAAAATGGAGCGTCAAACACAGTTTCTCTTAATTATCTACGCATTATATGATGAAAAGGGAAAACATATTTGATTTGTTAACGTAAGTGAAAACACATTTTATGAGGTTTAATAAAATAAACACGACTACGAAAAATGTTTAATTACTTAAAATGGTTTATAGATTGACATTATTGGTTAGACTTTTGGATAGCCCAATGATGGAACATGTGATGGGTTTTTGAAAGCAAAGTGGTTATGCCACAGCCAATAGATGAAATGTCTTTGTCTTGGTCGGACCAAGTGGAGAGGACACTATATGTGTGTGCCTTGAACTTCATGGGTCCAACCAAAGTCAAAGCCTCGAGGTAATTATCGCACACGTATACGAATGTGTATATGTTTTTCAGTCATCATGTATAATGTGTAATAAGATGATGACAGAACAACGACGTTAGTATAAATTAAATGTTTTTTTGGGTTAAAATGTAAACAATAGACTCAAAAAATAATGTTTTACAAAAGGGTTAGCGAGGAGAAACAGATAAGATGGAAGACAACCACATGATGTTGGCGTATGGAATAAGCATGGACATACTTTCCTACTAAATGATAATAATATAGTTAATTATATATTTTTCTCAATCGAAGATGAAACGTATTTTATGTTATTTTCCCTCTTTTGTAAATAGAAAATTTTCATAACCATCCAAATTTTCATCCTGAACTTTTTCTACATCTTAAGGAAAGTCAAAATTAATAAGCACTAAAATAGCTAGAAAAAAGACTATCGAATAGTTGACAAAAAAACAAAAAATGAGACTTGAATAAAAGGGAAATTTATCAAATCTACCACTTTCTCAAGTTTTTCCTACAAAAATACCATATTTTAAAAAACTTTTCTTCTATACCACTTTGTAAAAATTGGAAATGACCATTTACTCCTTATTTTCTCCACAAACACTCACACAAATATCTTCTTTTTTTTTTTTTTTATCGTTTCATGCTCTCTCCCTCTTCCTCTCTCTCTTCATCCTCTTCCTTTCTCTCTTTCTCTTTTTCTTTTCCTTTCTCTGTTTAGATATAAGATTTGTTTGAAGTTAATTAGATCTATTTCCATCTCCACCATCGTCTTCTTCTCTTCTATATCACCACTGTAGATAAAAAAATTCAGATCTATAAATTTTGATATCCTCAAGAATAGATCTTTTAGTTTTCCTATCTAAATCAAGTTCATTCTCCCATCTAAATTTGACGATTCACTGGTTTTAATTGGTTATTCAATTTCGATATTATGCATATTAAATGTTTGTTGTCTACGAGAGAAAAAAGAAGACGAAGATGTCTAGTAGAAAACTGAAGACGAAGAAAAAGATGTCTACGAGGAAACCGAAGATGTATATTGTCCATTATTCTTATATCAATCAACATATAGTTCTAATACTTCGTCATTTTGGCCAGACAGAGAAGAAGATGTTTACGAGGAAACCAAAGATGTTGTGGACAATATCATTGATCTGAATATGAAATGTTGTCCACTTAAGTAATAGACTAATAGGAATCTGATTACATTTTTTTGTCCATGCTTTTATTACTTTAAAAATATTGTCCATTTACCAGATTAAAAATTTCAAGCAAACGTGATCGACGATTATTGGTCCAAGATGTATATATATGGTTTTTTTTGTCCATGCGAAGCAGATACTACAGACTTATTTGTATTTATTTCATGATATATGTATATACTTATAATTTTTAATTTGGTGGACAAATTTAGACATGTATATTTGGTTGTTGTCCATATATGTGTGTGATATCATCTTTGACGAATCTATTTCGATGAATTGATAATGCTGGACAAAAAATATTAAAATAAAGCAAAAGAAGAGAATAAAAATATGTCTTGCTTCTCATTAATAGAAGGGTATTTTGGTCTCTTCATGTCATTTCTACCACAAAAAAAGTGGTAGTTTTGAGGAGTTTACACAAATGTGGTATTTTTGTTAAGGATCCCACTGTTTTTTGGTAGAATTCATAGTTTTCCCTGAATAAAATGGACCAGGGGCGGAGGCACGTAGAGTATTATTGGTGCAATTGACACCAATAAAGTTTTTAAAAACGTTCTAATTTCATTAAATTTTTAAATATATATGAGTCTTGAACCCAACCCAATTTTGAGTTTGAACCCAACCCAATTATGTTAAACAAAGTAAAAGTGAGATAAATATTTAAAAACCCAATGATTTGACCCAATTCAACTTATAAAAGCAAACGTGAAGCCCAATTATTTGAAATTGTAGAGTCCAATCATTTTAATCTAACACAGTTGTAATCTGTAGTAATAAAACAACTCAGGGTTTGACTAGTTTAAACGCAGCAGTTGCGGTTGCGGTTGTGAGAGTTTGCGGAAGCGGACAATTGCGGTTTCAAACGTTATTTAGCGTTTTAACTGACTGGTTAAGCGGTTGAAAACAGGTGCGCTTGCGGCGTTGTAATAAATATTTTATATATTATTTAAGGTTATATTTCTTATCGGGTTATAAATTTTTTTGAACCAACATATTTTGACCCCATCAAATAATTTTTCTAGATCCGCCATTGAAATGGACATATGAAACCAACTGGAATTTCACTACACGGATACATAATTTGGGCCCTGACCGACCTTTTGCTTTATAATTATATTTGGATTTGGATAAGTCTAGGTTTTGTTCCTCTCCAATTGTTATGATTTTTTTTTATGTTTTGTTAAGTTTTAAGGGGTAAAAATCTGATGCCACTTATTGTCAAAAAAAAAAAAAAAAACAAAAATTTGATGCCACTTTTTGTATTATCACTATGATTAATTAATATACTCTTTTTAAGAAAAACTAGTTTGAATTGAAAGAGTATATAAAAACAAAAGAGCCAATCCGTTGTGATAGATAGAGCCCAATTGCATATATATTGAGAACCAAAAAGAGAGATATGGTAAGAAATAAATAAATTTCAAAAATTAACCTCCACGTGGACTGAATATTATAGTTGTCAGCAACACTCACCTAATTTTCATTCGTAAACAAAAACACGTTTCCATTACTCTCGCACGTGTAGTCACTCACGTGCACGGTAGATCCTTAGTACGGTACTACGAAAATTAGATGGGCTTTTAATGATTTAACTAGAAAGCCCCTATATGGGCCTTCGTATATTAGCGCCATTGGAGTTTTTTTTTGTCTCTTCCGTTTTATCAAGGGATACACTAATCTTAAAAGGTTAACATGTAGAGATGTCTCTAATTGTTAAACTTATTACTGAGGGGTATTTTTACCTGTCCAAACTTATTATTAAAATTGCTAAAAATAAGCCCTTCTAAAATTGCATTGTGTGGTTGCACTGCATGGCCACGCTAATCAAGTTCATTCTTTGATGTTACACTGTGTAACTTACACAGACCACTGGCTAGTGTCACATGTATGGATGGAGTTTGATATGTTATTTTCTACAAAAAATTGCATTCCACTAATCACCATTATCATCTTTAGGAATTGTTTATTTTCTACAGAAATGGACGAGGCCTGTCAACAAAACAGAAATAACTGAAATTGGATATTCTGAAGTTTCAATAACGACATATCAAAATAGCAGGCCAAATTATATAGGTGTGTTCTATCGGATCCGGATATCCGGCAAAATTTGGTACATCCGGATCCTATATATTCATATCCGGATCCTATCTATTCATATCCGGATCACCGGATATCTGGTCGCGGATATCCATTTCAAATTTCAGACATCCGCCGGATACCCGTTCAATATCCGAATCCGGAGAAAAACTTGGACTAAGTGGATCTGTAATTACAAATCTGACAAAATTCCAATAAAGTGGGCTTTCCGATAAGGGGGCTTTAAAAAAATTAGGAGTGAGTGTTATTATATAACTCATGTATAAGGCAACAGATTTTTAATTACACGATGTGGGACTTCCTACTTTCTCTTTTTTCGAAAAGAGGGAAAACAAAAACTTTCTATAGATTTGTCCCACATCGACAACTACAAAGAAGAGCCCCTTCCCTGATGAAAAAAAAAAAAAAAAAAATAGCCCCTTCCCAAACACCTATATATATATTCCCTTCTATCTCTAGTACAGATTAATATATTTTTCATGTGTATGCCAGATATTAGCCGGATCCGGATATCCGGAGCTCTAAAATATTAGATTTTGATATCTGAATCCGAACCCACTGGATATCTGTTTTTTCGGAGCGGATTCTGGATCGGTTCTTGGATTTCGGATAATAATTTCAGCTTCATGATATTGCAATCAATTACAATTAAACAATTCACAACTAAAAGAAAGATAAAAAAATTCAGATAAAAGATTTTATAATTAATTATTTACTGACATTACCTGAATATTTCATTTATACTAAATATTTTCTCTTTCCATTCATTACATTTAATATATATAATATTTATATATATACACACATATATACATACAGTATTAATAACTTCAATGCTTTAGTCAAATAAATGGACTTTAATTTTTATTTCATCATTCTAGTCAAATAAATTTATCTATTTAAAGTAAGTTAATAAAATCTCTCTTTTGAACACATTTTATAGAAATGAATCTTTTTTTTTTTTTAAATGAATCTTTTTACACTATTCATAATCCCATATTTTGTGTATAGTAATTGTATTATAGAGTTTTTATTACCATAAGTTTATAGTCAAATAACTTTAATTTTTTTCACAAGTTTCCATTTCAAGTAATCTAATAAACAAATATTACATTTAAGTAATATAATCTTTTTACACTTGTCATAATCCCATACTGTAAAATAAAGTTGGTAACCAAATAAAAGTGTTTTAATGTCCTTCCCGTCTATAAAAACACGACCCTGGTCTCAACTCCCAAATGCATTCAGAAGCAGTCGAGCTATTACAGAATCTTTCTCTCTTTTTTTTTTCTCTCTCTCTCAAGCATCAATTATTTCTCAAAGTTTTCCTTAGGCAAAAATGTTCATCGAAAGCTTCAAGGTTGAATCTCCGAACGTGAAGTACACCGAGAATGAGATCCATTCAGTGTACGACTACCAAACCACTGAGCTTGTTCATGAGAACAAAAACGGTGCGTTTCAATGGACTGTGAAGCCAAAAACCGTGAAATATGAGTTCAAGACCGACACTCATGTTCCAAAACTTGGGTTTGTCATCTTATTCTATAAAATCTTTTTTTCAGTTAAAATACCTTTTTGATATATTTTTCTTATATTGTTTGATTAACGCTGTTTTGTTGCGTTTTCTGATTTAATTTTGGCAGAGTAATGCTCGTTGGTTGGGGAGGCAACAATGGTTCTACGCTTACCGCTGGTGTAATCGCCAATCGTGAGTAAGTAAAACATTTTTTGCTCCTTAATTTTTTGTTTTAATAAAACTGTATCAAAAGGGAATAAAGTTTTGTGTCCTATTGTGGGTGGGATTATAATATATTCATATTCCCGCAATTGGATATTGAATAATGAGCATGTTGAGTATTATTTTTATTTGTTCTTATATAATGATGATACAAAAAATGGTGGCAGGGGAATATCTTGGGCTACGAAGGAGAAAGTGCAGCAAGCTAATTATTTCGGGTCATTAACCCAAGCATCCTCTATTCGGGTCGGGTCTTTTAATGGTGAAGAAATCTATGCACCTTTCAAAAGTCTTCTCCCCATGGTACAAAAAACTTTATTTGACTATTGATTGAGTGTGCGTATCAAAAGAAAAAGTTAGTATTTTTTAAAAAAGATTGAATCAGTAAATAGAGAAAATAATTAAATTATTATTGGGTTATGAAAATGATAGGTGAATCCTGAAGAAATTGTGTTTGGAGGATGGGACATAAGTGACATGAACTTAGCAGACGCAATGGCACGAGCCAAGGTCCTAGACATCGACCTCCAAAAGCAGCTGCGTCCGCTCATGGAACACATGGTCCCACTCCCTGGAATCTTCGACCCAGATTTTATCGCAGCTAACCAGGGGTCGCGTGCTAACCACGTGATCAAAGGCACCAAGAAACAACAACTCGAGCAAGTCATCAAGGACATCAGGTAACATAACGTCTTTATTATTTTTAACGTACGGTTTATGTTTACACTTAGCAAATAAGATCTCCAAGATTCATTAGATGTATCATGATCGTCAAGTACAAGACAATTTGTGTGATATTGAAATTTTTTAAAATATAAATTAGGGAGTTCAAAGAGAAAAACAAGGTGGATAAAGTGGTGGTACTGTGGACGGCGAACACAGAAAGATACAGCAATGTGGTGGTTGGTCTTAACGACACGACGGAGAATCTAATGTCATCTTTGGAAAAGGATGAGGCTGAGATTTCTCCTTCTACACTTTACGCCATTGCTTGTGTTCTTGAGAACGTTCCTTTCATCAATGGAAGTCCACAAAACACTTTTGTCCCTGGTAATAATTAAATTAAACTATATATCTAGATAGTATTAATGACGTTCAATTATCTGTAGTTAATCACATTTTGCATACAGGGCTTATTGAATTGGCCATCGAGAGAAACTGCTTGATCGGTGGTGATGACTTCAAGAGTGGTCAGACCAAGATGAAGTCTGTCCTCGTCGATTTCCTTGTTGGTGCCGGAATCAAAGTATGTGATCGATCATTAATCTCTTAATTAAATTTATTAACAAGGTAACGTTACAAAACGAAATTAATTGCATTTTATCTATATGTATGAACATATATAGCCGACGTCGATTGTGAGTTACAACCACCTTGGGAACAACGACGGCATGAACTTGTCAGCGCCGCAAACATTCCGGTCAAAGGAGATATCGAAGAGCAATGTCGTGGACGATATGGTTGGTAGCAACGGAATTTTGTACGAGCCTGGTGAACACCCTGACCACGTTGTGGTCATTAAGGTGATTTATTTTACTATTATTCATAATTACCCCATCTAGCAAAACACATTAACATAAACTATACTATTGGATGGTGTTGCAGTATGTGCCATATGTAGGAGATAGCAAGAGAGCAATGGACGAGTACACATCAGAGATATTCATGGGAGGGAAGAACACGATTGTGATGCACAACACTTGTGAAGACTCTCTCTTGGCTGCTCCAATTATTTTGGACCTTGTTCTTCTTGCTGAGCTCACTACTCGGATCCAGTTCATGGCCGAAACCGAGGTTTCTTATCGTCTGCGAAATCGTTATATAGTTCAGTGATTATCCAAAGTGATTTGGTTGTGAGTTTGATTTGTTGGTTTCTTGCAGGGAAAGTTCCATTCTTTCCATCCGGTGGCTACTCTCCTAAGTTACCTCTCAAAGGCACCACTGGTAAGCAAAAACAAAATAAAACATCGTACTAGCGACGTTCTTTAACATCACTTTCATTCAAATGTATGCAGGTCCCTCCTGGTACGCCAGTTGTGAATGCTTTGTCGAAACAGCGTGCAATGCTTGAGAACATACTCAGAGCTTGTGTTGGACTTGCTCCTGAGAACAACATGATTCTCGAGTACAAGTGATCAAAGAGACGAGACCAATCAATCGATCAAGACTCGCTTTCTTAGCTTTTCGCTTTTTATGTTTATTTAATAATTACATTTCTAAAATGTAAGTGTTCCTTTTCTTATTTTTTCTTTCTCATTTACAAATGTCATCTATCTGGTTTCGTTACCTTCTCCAGCCAAATATGTAATGGTGTCTCGCGCTGAATTGGAATTGTCTTCTATCTCATTTCAAATTAAACGTTATATCGTAGCTTTTCAAAACTAAAATGGTTATTCTGTTCCATAAATCCTTTCAACCATATAATTTGCTCTTTTGTAAAAATTTAAAGAATTTGATTTGTGATCATTCCGAACAATATAATCAAGGATGCTTTGGTTTCACATGCTTGAGGTTATATTCATTCTTTGCTTCTAAATGGTCACCATAGAAAACAAAAATTATTTGGGGCAATCTAGTCAGTAAAATGAAGTTCCCTTTTTAATATAATCATAATATGCAAACAAACATCATAGATTGAAGATAGAAATGAGACTCAACTTAGGAAGTGACAACTAATTAGCAGCCACAAGGCCCGTATGAAGAAGAAGCAAAGGCGTGGTGATCACTCTTCTTTTCCCATAGCCATCAAGAACTCTCCCTCACATACAACAGAATTCCCTACATATGCTTTCCCTTCCATTTTCGCTATCCCAAACCGCTTCTGCAACTTCACAAGCGTCATCCTCATCACCAGAGTATCACCTGCAATCACTGGCTTTCTGAATCTGACTTTGTCGATGCCAGCAAAGAAGAAGTTGCTTCTAGATCCACCCACTTCTGGTTGTAGCATCACTATACCTCCCACCTGAGCCATGGCCTATGGAAACGAAACAGAGTTTTACGGCTTTGAAATGTTATCATTATGAACAAGTTGTGTAAAATAAAAACAGAAACTAATGGATGAAAATCTATGAAGAAACGATATAAAGCCTCCAAATCATTCATTCCATGTACATTTGGGATAGAAAGTACTGGTTTTGTCACAGTATAAAGCTATGATCCAAGATATCCTTAAGAACAGCTTATCTTATTCTTAAATCTCAAATCGAGTCCCTTTCTTAAATTTCAAGCTTTGGAGAGCTCTATCAACCCACCCTTAAAACTGAAACTTAAAGCAAAGCCTTCACCTTTAGTTTTCCTCAAAAAATTTCAACCGGACCACAAATAGCAGCCTCATTCTATTTCACCATAATCACAATTCAAAACCAACTAACCAACCAAACATTCTACTTCAGCAAGCAAGAAACAGAGCAAACTTAAATGTCTCTCATGAACTATGAATATATGCAAAAAGACTGAACCTTTTAGAGTAAGAAGAAGAGAGAAGAGGGAAATGCAAATACCTCAACCATGAGAACTCCAGGCATTATAGGTCTCTCAGGAAAATGCCCAGGAAAGAAATTGTCATTAATGGTAACGTTTTTAATAGCTACCGCAGATACACCAGCCGTGTACTCTATCACTCTATCCACTAACAGAAATGGGAATCTACACAACAAAATTCAGATTTGAGAAATTGGAATCACAACAATGCAAACTTCAGCTATAAAAAGAACAGTGCTTTATATAAAACAAAAATCACCTGTGAGGCAAAATCTCTTGTATCTTATTGATGTCCATCACTGTCGGAAACGCCTCATACCCTGACAAATCAAAGATTGACAAAGTTGAAAATTTTGATTTGTAAATCAGAATGCAATGAGAGGGAAACTACTGAGTTCAATTGGGATCTCTTTCTCTGTGGTGCTCTTTGATTCATCACTGGAGCACAAGACGAGTGAGCTGGATCGTCTCTTGGGACGAAACGCGACGGAGCTGGATCTGATCAACGGCGGAGAAAGCGACTGATGAAGAGGGATAGATACAAGATTTCGCGACGGAGAGGCTGTGAAAACGGAGCTGGAAGCAGCCATTGCCGATTCGATCTCGAGAGACAGAGAGAAAGGGACGGAGAATTCGAAGGGAGTTTTTCAAAGAGCTTCCAACGGAAACAATGGTGGGTGAAAATGGGATGATTATATGGGCCTTATTTGGGCTTTTTATATCGGCTTTTAAGCCCATTAGATTTTTTTCTTACCTACTATTTTTGTTTTGTATCAAGCTTGTATTTCTAATAATGGAAGGTTAAAAATTGCAGAAAACGCACTTGGTAACCGTTGGTATATATAGTTGCAACTACCCGTGCGCCTACATTATGTAGCTGCAACTACGAATACAAACTTATAAATTTACTATTCAACTAAAATACAAGGCACTTTATTATTATTCAACTAAAATTTTAAAATGGTAAAAGATCAATACATTACAACTACTTCAATCTAAGAAATAAAACTCTCATATATCTAATATCATTGCGTTGGACAGACGGAGAAATTTGAGATATACTATATCATTGTGTAACCCAAATGCATACATGTATTTATGTAGATAGACGTTTTCGTATTTTGTAGAGAACGATGTTCATTCATAGTATTTATTATAGCGTTTCTAAAGATCAATGTTGATCATATGAATATTTTCGAAATTAATTAAAATTATTCAATCATTTTCAAAAATTTAATGTTCATTTGTACGTTTCCCCTTTTTTAAAAAAAATTCTATGAACTCATAATTTATTATAAGATTTATTCAGAGGTCATAAAAAGCTGACACAACTATTTAGAAAATGGCATTGTTTTGTTTGGTGGCTGGTGAGGAAGTTAAGTAGATGGGCCACTCTACGCCCAGTCCATGCAAATGGGTTAAGAGAACACATCCACATTATCTGTTTCATTAAGTACCCCCAAAACAACGACTAATGAAATTTAACTGTTCATGTTGTACTTTCAACTTTGATTAACTTAACATAAGTTGATTTTTAATATATAGTGTGGATTTCGAAAATATTATTGAGTTAGAATCATTTGAAAGAGATCTATTAATTGAAAACCGTCCATTAAAGTTTTTACCCTATTGTATTGATGTGTCATATTGGTCTGATTTTAACGGATGTATTGAGACAGTACACAAAAGCAGTAAACAAGCCTCACGTGTTCTCTTTAGTTTTTACCTAGATTCTGGAGCTCTGTTTTTTATCTTAAAGACTTGGAAGAATATTGTGGTTAGCTAAAAACAAATGGAATATCAGAACATTATTTAATTAATAATATGAGAAGAGGTCATTAAAAGTCAAGCTTCCATATGAAGCACAATGATCTTGACTCATCGTCGTCTCTGAAACTACTTTAGCTTCTATCTTTTTTATCCATATTTAGGCAAACGAAACAAATTAAATGAGGTTTACTAATTAATATTCGACAATCAAAGAATATCTTTAATGACATGACACATCAATTCCTCAACTAAATCTTCTAACCATGAGGACCAATCTGGTCTAAGTATATCAAGACCGAACCGGGTGCTAGAACGGTTTTAGCCCATATAAAGCAGCAACCTGGTCTAAATTTTGGTTTGGTATGTATGTCCACCCTAAGAATAAGGTTGAACCGGAATTATATAGTAATTAAAATGAAGATAAAATCAGAGCTGGATTGATTAAGACTGGACCGGGTTATCCCATTGTACCATCAGGTAGAAAGTAAAGCCAAGTCGTTGTCTGTTCTGGTTTGGCTCATCTCTAATGCCAATTCTGCTGTCTCACAGAGAGAGCCAATTCACACACACACACACAGAGACAAATACATTCCCTTATCTTTATATATAAAGAACACAGTCTGTGTGTTAAATAATTCTCATCTCTTGTCCCTGACATTATAGACACGAAAGATGGAAGCTGTAAGATGCAGAAGAGGCAGAGAGAGCAACAAAAGTCCAGAGAGGCTAATAAGGTCTTTGAATCATCATCATCAAGATGAAGAAGAACTTGAAGATGAGGTCAAGACTAAGAAACCCATTTTCAGAAGAGTCCAAGTTGTTTATTATCTCACTAGAAATGGCCACCTTGAACACCCTCACTTCATCGAAGTCATTTCTCCGGTTAACCAGCCTCTCCGGTTAAGAGGTCAATACCCAAAACAACAGAAAGAGAGAGATCACTATACTCTGTTTATATAGTCCATGGGTCTTTCTCTGACTAGTGTTTTGATCTCAATTTATGCTAAAGTTTCGATTTTTGTTTTGTATACATCAACGGTGATGTGATTGGCCGGTTTTTAAAAGTGTGTTTGTTTTGATGAAGATGTGATGAACCGGCTTACGGTACTGAGAGGGAAGTGCATGCCATCACAATATGCTTGGTCGTGTAAAAGGTAACAACGCTTTTAAACTGAGGCAAAATCTGTAATCTTAGGGCGCGGGCTAAACTTATGCATTTTATATCGATATATTCATAAGGAGCTATAGAAATGGATTCGTTTGGAATGACTTAGCAGAGAACGATGTGATTTACCCTTCGGACTGTGCTGAGTATGTCTTGAAAGGATCTGAAATCACCGGTAAAGTTGTTAAGATAATCGAAAATCATACAAATTTGAAATTTGTGGTTTTGCAAGGGAGTTTTTTTTTATCTTCTTGTTTCTAAATTTTTTTTCAGACAAATTTCAAGAAGTACATGTGAACCGACCATTGTCTGGTTCTATTGAAGAAACTCCAAAAAGTCGACTTCACAGGTCAAAACTCAAACCTCAAAACAGAACGACGTCGTTTGATGACTCAGAGCTCTACGTCGAAGAAGACGGAGAGTACGAACTTTACGAAGAGAAAACGAGTTATACATCTTCCACGACGCCGAAATCTCGCTGTTCTCGAGGCTTATCGACGGAGACAATCGAATCCACCGAACAAAAACCGATCTTGGTCAAGAAAGAACAAGATTTGCAAGTACGTTCTCACTTGTCCGAGTTGACTCGTTCCAACCCGGTGGTGAAGCCTTGTCGACTCGACGTTTCGACGCGGGTCGAGGACGGAGATCCGGTGGAACCCGGATCGGGTCGTGGGTCGATGTGGCTCCAGATGATATCGTGCGGGCACATCGCCGCCACCAAGTACTACGCACCGAGCGTGATGAATCCGAGACAAAAAGAAGAGAATCTTCGAAAAGGAGTTTTATGCAAGAACATTGTGAAGAAGACTGTCGTCGATGACGAACGTGAGATGATAAGGTTCATGTCGGAGAATCCAAGGTTCGGGAATCCTCAGGCGGAGGAGAAAGAGTATTTCAGCGGAAGCATCGTCGAGTCGGTGAGTCAGGAACGAGTCACGGCTGAACCATCGTTGAGACGATCCAACTCGTTCAACGAGGAAAGGTTAGTAGTACACACAGAGTCAACTCAAATTACAAAAATTGTGATCTGACTAAATATTTGGACAGATCAAAGATTATGGAGATGGCTAAGGAGACGATCAAGAAGGAAGAAGAAAGATCGATCGTGAAGGTGAAATGTATACCGAGAACGTGTTTAATGTCATCATCGAAGCAAATCAAGAAATAAAAAAGAGTCTAATACTATAGAGTAACGAATGATTATGGACTAGTATTTTTACTGCTACAGACAGAAGCAGTAAATAAATGGTAATGAATTTTAACGACTGCATGTTGTTGTTTTACTCTGGGGAATATATTTCCTCCACTTTAATTGACCAGTTGTTTAAAGAGAAGTGGAAATGGCAAAATCCGTATTATTCGAGTTGCAAAACCGTAAATTCAATCTAATTGTATGGGAATATATCTTTGTCGTTTTCGAAGATTGAAAGTTGAAAACTTGAAACTATAATATTAGAATTAAACATTGATATATAAATTAAAACTCCAAAACATGGAGATGCCTTGAAAAAGAGTTTTTTTTTTTTTTTTTTTTTTTGCTTTGAAGAAAAGATAATGGGCTTGACATATCCAGAATAGGGAAAGGAGGTGATGGGATGATTGGATATAAATCATATGCCCATTCACCCATCGATTCGAAGAAGTACTTTTCGTATTAAGTTTTTATTAAAAATACGATATCTATTTTTATCTGCCACATAATTAATACAGTAGTAAACTTTCCCCTTTGTTTTTCAACCAATATTTTAAATTCTCTTGTTAAGGACATCGACGGTTCTCGTTTCTTTATCTCAAGATTTATAAGTGTTGGGATCGGCTTTTGTACTGTGAGATCTCTCTTGTCTTATCTGCGACCCCCTTGTCCAAGATACATGTATTTTTCTGTTGTACTCAAAAATCATTTTTTGAAGAAATGCGGAATTGGTGTTCTCTCTTAGGCGCCGGATTCGGACTTTGGACCGCATGAGTTCTATCTCGCCCTACTTGCGACCTCTCTTTTCAGGGAATAAGTACTTCAACATTCTAGGAGCAAGTTAAGATTGTTAAAACCCCATAGAATCTTGTTATTCTCGTGAGGCAATGTATCTTAAGGTGGCTGACGACATGTCATCGGTTAGCTTTCCGCCAGTTTGAATGACTTACCTTTATGGTGGAACTCATTATTTTCTAATTTATAGTACTAGCGTTTTCTTTTCGTATTTTTGTCGAGGAGTTGTGCTTCTTTTGAAATACATCAACATGTATATTTCTTTTCTTTCATGTAAGTTCAATGGTTTCTGATATATTCTCCTAAAAGAGAGTATTTTGACTACAATTTAATGAATTGGAGATTTGATGTCAAAAAAAAAAGACAAAAAAAAGTGAAGCTATATCAAATAACAAAAAGTGCGGCAAAAAGTGGGTGAAACCGATGAGAGATTTTGTAAGGATATTGGTGTGTGGTAGTAACTTTTCTAATGAAGCCAAACAAACATTTCGGTAACGCCGTACTATAGCTGCCAAATGTTAAATTTTGAGAAGTCGAAGAGTTCAATAGCGATAAAGAGAACCAGTTTTAAGGTTTCGATATGTCGACGACAGCGTTCAAAGATGACGGAGAGTGGGCAGTGCCGGTCCGAGCATTTGTGAGGCCCTACACGAAAAATAAAATGAGGCCTAATATATTTATAAGTTTTAGGGCTAAATTTTTTTTTGGACCTATTTTTAGTAAATTATACAAAAATAATGATATTTTGAATATTATAACATTCAAATTTAATTGTTTGAGCCCTATTTTATTTATTTTTTTCGAAAAAAACTTTAATTTCTACTAAATATTTTTATTTTATGGGCCTTTTTACCAAAAAAAAAAAAAAAACCTTAAAAAAAAAAAAAAATTGTGGTGGCCCAAGCCACCGCTTGGGTGGCCTGTCCTGCGGACCGGCCCTGAGAGTGGGGGTTTAGAGCTCTTTCTACGATAGTTGAATCCGCAGGGGAGGGTAGATAGTTTTCATTTACCAAAGAAAGGTAATGCAAGAGCAGCAAATGCGCTCGTCATGCGGTACACGTGGCTACCTTGTCTTCAAAACGCAACGTTTTTAGTCTCATATTTTATTTTCATCACTCTCGTTTACCCCAAAAAAAAAAAAAATCTTGCCCAACGAAGAAAAAGTAGATAGGCACAAAAAATAGAAAGAAATAAAAAAAATAGAAAAAAAATAGAAAAAAAAAAGGAAAGAGAAAAACGCTTAGTATCTCCGGCGACTTCGAACCCAACCTGAGGATCAAATTAGGGAATAAAGCCCTCTCGGAGACAGAAGCCATGGGGAGAAAAAAACTAGAAATCAAGCGAATTGAGAACAAAAGTAGCCGACAAGTCACCTTCTCCAAACGTCGCAACGGTCTCATCGAGAAAGCTCGTCAGCTTTCTGTTCTCTGTGACGCATCCGTCGCTCTTCTCGTCGTCTCTGCTTCCGGCAAGCTCTACAGCTTCTCTTCCGGCGATAAGTACGCCTCTTCCTTATCTGGATTTCGATTTATTTCCGGCGAATCTCTTGTTGTTTCTTGGTTCTGTGTTTGTTAGTGTCTTTTTCTATGACCATGAGAGATACATGAGATAACCTAATTTAAGGAAGAACAATGTCGTGATGAAGATAAAGCTTCTAACTTTTGTTCATTTCTCTCTCTATATTTCTTATAAAAAAATTTCTGCATGGATTTTATTATTTTCTTTGGAAATAATTTGCATGTCCTTCACGATTTGTTTGATACGATCTGATGCGTGCTCGATGTTGTTTAGTGAAGTTTCAAGCCATCTGTGATTGTTACTTTGCTTTATAGATTCCTTAAGTTTTTGAAGAGCTGACTAATGATTAATGTCTCTCTTTTCAGAGTGATTAAAATTCATTGGATCTCTCGGATTTGTATGCAATGCAATGCACCTACGGGAGATCTATAGGATTGATATGGGGTTAATGCTGAATAATGTATATACCACATTCTGCAGCTATTGACTATATAAGACTATTTGTTGATCTTCTATGAATTCCTATCTTTGTCGTGGACCTATTACTTGGTGATTATCTGAATCCACTACCTTGTAACTTTTGTTGTGAAAATCGACAATCACACAACCTTTGTATCTTGTGTCTTTTGTCATAGAAATTGTCAATAACACAGCCTTGTTTCTTTGGTGCCTCTAGGAAATTGGAAATCCCTCAAAACTTGTCTTCATATAAGAAATAAGAACCTCTTTGGAACGTATCTATAATGAATCATTATAATCCTATAAGTTGTCAAAATTGCTGGTGTAGTGTTTAATTACTACAACCCTCCAATATATTAACCAAGTGGTTGTAGTCGTTTGGCCATGTTGGTCAAGATCGCTGGCCGATTCTCACTTGATGCATACTTAGGATTTGTTCACCCCTTATATACTGAAAGTTTGGTCCAGCCTTGGAATAGTCGAGACACCTGACTAGAACTCCTGGTCTTAGTTATGATTTGATAAAGAAGGAGCCTTTTAGAACGTGGAAATAGTTACTCAGTAACTCATTTTTGCATACTTAGTTTTGACTTCACAATGGAACTGATACCTATTAACAAAAAAAAAAAAAATGAATTAGTGGAAGTGTTGTCAAATTTGTTGGGTCTTGTATAAGGTCATTATGTAGTTTAGTTTTATCTGTCTTAGTCGCTTCCTTCTATAGAAGATATATTTATATATAGGTATGATAGGTTTCCTAGTAATATAAGTTAGTGTAACTTCAATGGCAGAAAACTCTTTACTTTTATTGCTTGAATTTGGGGTTTAAATATAGGAAATTGGAACCTCACCGTTTCTACAAACGAGGAATAAATTGAAAGTGAAAATACAAATACGAAGACCGGCTTCCTATATATTCTTAGGAGAGTCTTTTGATTATTTGCAAAAAACATAAAATAGAAATATGAGTTTGTTTAAGACTCGGTCCATGTATTTGGAGTTTGGATTCCTCATATATACTTATGGTCATCTGCTTACCGCCACATCATCATGATCATGTTATGGCTCATCAATACTAGCGATATCGCTAGAAAGAACCTTGTCCTCAAGGTTCATTGAAAAATTCGAAAAGTTTTCTCGTATATGTTGATATGGTATTACTTTGAAACAAATAGCTGATGTCACCGTTTTGACACGAGCTTACTAATGAACTCATGAAGAGGCTTTTTTAAATTCTTTTCTAAACCATTGTTTCGTAGTCCCGATCAAATTTCATAAGGAAATGGATATGATAGAATATAGAGGGTAAATAGGTTGATTTATAATGCTATTGATACCACGATTTGTAAAGAAGATATGTGTTGTTTTGATGCTAAAAGTTGTAGTATGGATCAAAACCAAAATGGAAGCTCTGATAGAGGTTGCAATTAGAATAATACAAGTTGCAAATGAATTGCAAGCAGTCTTCCACTGTTTTCTATTTTTAGGGAAGTGTCTTTCAATTATTTACAGGAAATTATATAGAAATATGATTCCGTAAGACTCAGTCCATGCATTTACTTGGAATTTGGCTTCCTCATACGTAGTGGACGTCAGCTTACTTCAATGTCATCACTTTGTGGCTCATCAGGTGTATATGTATATAATTTCATAAGTATATGATTTCTGTAACAAACAAAAAATAGATGTGTGTGTACACACTCTCTTAAGCCTCAACTGCTTGTTTCCATTTAAGATTGAGGCTGCGTTTACATGTTTATATTGTATCAATAATTATATAGAAACACTGCTTAAGCATGAATACTAAGATTATTGTTTTTTTCTGAAATGTTAAGAATATAATAGTGGTGTTATATATAATATACATGTGTAAAAATTAAGGTGTTGTCTCCAAATGTCTCTTCTGATGCCATATAAATGTTTCATAGTTTCCAGTCGTCTTTTCAAGGGTTAGATATAGTAGTTTTGATCCTCACATATTTTTATTTATTTGTCATCTCTCCAGCCTGGTCAAGATCCTTGATCGATATGGAAAACAACATGCTGATGATCTTAAAGCCTTGGTAATACAAACATTTTGAATCTTTTCCCAGATGGAGTTTTATAAGGAGTAAATTTACTATTATTAGTTTACCGAGTGATCCTAAATATAAAATGAGGTGGTGGCTCCAGATGCATATCAAAATTCTCGTAGCCCTTGTCTTTTACCGCTTCTTCTGTCCCTTTTTCATGGGCAGGATATTCAGTCAAAAGCTCTGAACTATGGTTCACACCATGAGCTACTTGAACTTGTGGAAAGGTTAGTACTAACTAAGACTATATTTGCTCTCCTCCTTTGATTACAAAGGAATTAGGTTTTTTTTTTGTCAAACTATGAATATATGCAGCAAGCTTGTGGGATCAAATGTCAATAATGTGAGTGCCGAAACTCTTCTTCAACTAGAGGAACACCTTGAGACTGCCCTCTCCGTAACCAGAGCCAAGAAGGTAAGTTGATTTCGTAATGTCTACTCTTTTCTGAATTTTGTTTGCCGATAACAACTGTGCTGCTTTTATTTGTTGCAGACAGAACTAATGTTGAAGCTTGTGGAGAACCTTAAAGAAAAGGTCAGATATTTGCTTCCAAAGTTATAGTACATCATATATATTATCGTTCGTTGTCACTGTTTCTCTAAGTCTGCTTAACGAGCTTGCACACATCTTTGCAACTTCTTCCCAATGCATATGTTTTGAAATCCAAAATCTAAAGTTGTTAGGTTTAGAAACTTGATCGGTAGTTGCTGAACGTGTTGATCTTTAAAACAGGAGAAATTGCTGAAAGAAGAGAACCAGGTTTTGGCTAGCCAGGTAACGAAAGCTACATTTCCTATAAATATGCATAACTAGTAAGCTCTTTACATGGACACAGATACACACTCTTATGCTTGCAGATATATCGACAGAGCACTTTTAAGCATTCACTAGTTAGCACTTTCTTTTTCTTATGGCAGCCAGTAGTTTGCATTTTCTGCCTTGTATTCTAGAAAATTCTTCTCAAGATTAGGGTATTTTGGTTGTTTGTATATTTGATTAGGGTTTGTGAGATTACTACTGAATTATAACAGAAATTTGATTCGGGCTGGTTTGAGTTAGGGGAAATCTTTTCCGTTTTAATTCGGAAACAAAGGTGAATAGTTTGGTGCTCAAAAAAAAAAAAAAAAAAAAAAAGGTGAATAGTTTTTTGGGGCTTTTGCAAAAATGCCCAATGCCACTTTTCAAAAATGCTCATTTTTTAAAATTTTATAAAAAATGCTCTTAAAAATATAAGATTTACCCAAATATGTATGTAACATTATTAAAACATACACAAACTACATTTCTATGTATCTAAAATCTTATAAATACTTTATAAATATCTTATAAATGCATTTTAAATACCTTTAAAAACCTTTAAAATATCTTGTAAAACCTTTGAAAAACCTTAAAAATTCTTTAAAATAACTTGTAAAACCTTTTAAAACACCTTATAAAACCTTATAAATACTTGGATCGAGTCTTCAAGTAGTAGTTATAATCCATAAGTACCTTATAAACCTAATAAAACTTTATAAAAATTTCAGATTTAAAAAGGGACATTTTTGAAAATGGACATCTAAAGGGGGCATTTTTGAAAAGGGACACACCAAAAGGGGCATTTTTAACAATTTCCCTAGTTTTAAAATAATAAGTTTATTTTTAAAACTATTTATATATTTATATCAGATGAAGTCGGGATTATAACAACAACAAAAGTTCATGAAGTTTATATTAATAATTACACTAAAAAATTAAAGTAAATTATATATATTTATGTTTATGATGAGTAGAAATTACATTATTGCTATATCATTTTACTAAATAAAATTGTTGGGATATTAACTAGGTTTTGGTTCTTCTTGTTTTTTTTTTTTTTTTTTTTTTTTTGTTAAGGGGACGTTTATTTAGGTTTTGGTTCATTTTGATTTTGAGATTTATGAACCTATTATAGTCTGGTTAAGTCAATTTGGTAGAGTTTCATTAAGATTTCTTGATTCTCTTTCAGGTTATGGTCTAGTTTGGTTTAATATTGGTTACCTTGAAGGTTGTGTAAACGTTGTCTTTATTTTATATATTAATAATTATTAATCACCCCTTAACCAAAAAAGAGTTGATGAACCGATTAGTTTCTTTTTTGTTATGGTTTAGGTTTGGAACCGATTGGCTCAGTTCCAACTCCAAGTGTCTAGTAGTAGTGCTACTTTATGTGCTTTTATTGTTGTTAGTCTTAATCCCTGTTCTAAAAATCCCCGCCTAGCCCCGATTACTCCCCGCTTAATCGCTAGGCCCACCCTATCCGCCTCGATTAATGACTAATCCCCTAAAAAATCAGTAACCCGATTATTCTCCGCCTAATCCGATTACTTTCCGCCTAATCTTATATACCCCGATTATTTTTTAGATTGCAAGTATAAAAAAACTTTTTATTTTTGTTATTCAATCATTTGAATGGAGAGTTTGTGATGTTTTACAATAACTTGTGTTCAAATTTTAATAAAAATCATAAATTTGTAATAAAAATCATAAATTTTTACAATATTGGATTAATATATTTTAAAAATATTAAAATAACCCTAAAACTAATCCCCGATTAATCCCCGATTTTAATCCGATTTTCCGATTAATCGCTAGGCCCATGCCGAGCGCCCGACTAGCGCCTAGCGATTTTTAAAACAAGGGTCTTAATTGATGGTATGAAAAAGATATTCCTTGGATAGAAGACAAAAAGAAGAAAGTGAATAGTGATTTTGACCTATGATTATCGTACAGATGGAGAAGAATCATCATGTGGGAGCAGAAGCTGAGATGGAGATTTCACCTGCAGGACAAATCTCCGACAATCTTCCGGTGACTCTCCCGCTGCTTAATTAGCCACATTTAATCGGCGGTTGAAATCAAAATCCAAAACATATTATATGATTGTGAAAAAAAAAGATATGTAATTATTCCGCTGATAAGGGCGAGCGTTTGTATATCTTAATACTCTCTCTTTGGCCAAGAGACTTTGTGTGTGATACATAAGTAGACTAGATTTAAGTCAATATTATCTGTTTAAAGACAAAAAGGTTGATGAAACTTTGTACCTTATTCGTGAGAGAATTGCATCGAGATCTTGCGTGTATGTGTTCTTCTCTTCTCTCTAAAACTTGTGTTTGCTTCACTGTGAAGAAGCCTACGGCCTATTTTGCAAAGAAAACGTGGCGCTCTCTCAGTGCGTTTTTTTTCTCGTCGTAATTAATAAACGCGAATGGTTGGAATGGGTTTATTGGGCCCATGTCGGTCACCTTCGGCCCAATATATAGGCTTAGTTATTAAGATTCATTGTTGTTTACGTGACCGACCTCTTCCATATTTTCTTCGGACCAGCATCACTTCCGTCATCCACGAAGAAATCCCTTAATCCACATTTATAAAATTAAATGATAAGAAATATGTATTTAGACATTACAGTAAATATTATACATATAATTCACATATAGATATAGTATATTTCTTTCAGAACTGTATTTTCTTTGGAACACAGACGTCACTGTGAACATTAATCATCTTTTTTTATTTTCTTTTTTGCAAGAATATAAATATTTCAATGAAAATGAAAACAATTTAGGATTACAATCAAAGATTTAAAATCTATGAAAATGGTCCTATGGCAAAAAAAAACAAAAACATGGAAGCATAAGTCAAAGTGAACATTACTCATCTTTAACGAATCTGATTTTTACTAAATATAATCTATATGTAGTTATGTACAACCAGCCTACAAGATAATATCTAGAGAATCGTTAGTGTTCAAATGCACTCTTACGTTAAGACGAAACAAAAGCACGTTCTGGTCAGACCGAAGCTAACCAGCAGTTTCATCACTCTCTCAATTTAACAAACTTTTCTTTTTGTTCCATTTTTTTTCCGATAAAGATTATTGTTCCAATATTTCAAAATTTTCATTATTTTATAACCTAAAGTGAACTATTTGTAACATAATGCTCCATCTTATACGACTTAGCATGTTTGAGGATTTTTAAAAGATTTTTAGATTATAGTTTTTAGTTTTTTTGATTTTAAATTTTGACTTTTACGTTTTGGATTTTGTTACAAAAAAAAAAAAACAGAAAATACAAATTGTAAGTGAAAACCCCAAGTAGATTGGATATTAGATTCTTACTGAAAATTGGTGGGAAACTCCAAAAACTAGATTTCCTATTTTCCAAAGAATCTACTTTCAAAAATATCTTGGATGGGATAAATCCAGTTTAGAAAACTTTGTTAAAAATAGTAGTAGAATTATATACATAAAGTCAAATGCCGAATAAATTAGTCGAAATAAAAATGTAAAGTCCGATCGAGACGTAGACTAGAATTAACAAGAACCATAAGAGTTGACTTGTGTAGAAGGCAACACAAACTCTCTCGCCGTGTACGGCGGAGGAGCAGCCGCAAGTGGATCCAGCCGACACTAAGGAAGCTTTTAATTTGCACAAGATGCGATACACTTACACCTTCTTTACTACATGTGCACTTCATTTCCCTTCTTATATAATACATAGTTTTCACATAAAACAGAAAACCCCTTCACTAATAACAATCTCCAAAATCTACAATATCGTTCTTTCAGTTTATGGAGATGGCTAAATCATTGGTACCTGTGATCGTTGTGTTATTCGTTTCGTTGCTCCCACTTGCGGCCATGGCGGTTGGAACACCATTCCACATTGAAGGATGTGTTTACTGCGACACTTGCCGTTTTGGATTCGAGACAATTGCCACCAAATATATCCACGGTCCGTATTTATACTTACGTACTTATTATCCTCATATATATATATATATATATATATATATATATATATATATATATATTTCCCATTGTATACATGTAAATAGAAAACCATCCATTCGGTAAATTTTCAATTAAATCAACTTAAAGTCTAAAACTTCAATTTTTTGTTTACGTTTAAATAATTTGTTAATTGCATTTTACAGATTATCTTGATAAGTATAAAAATCCAAAATTCTATATATAGAAATGAAATCGCAAGTAAAAACAAAAGCAGCAATTGTTTTATTTGAAACACTTAAAAATATTTTAAGGGTTATATGAAAAACAGGGGCAAGAGTGAGAATAGTATGCAAAGACAGAGTGACACTGAAATCGGAGTTGGTTGGGGTGGCGGTGACGGGACCCAATGGGAAATACAAAGTCGCCGTCAGAGGAGACCGACAGGACCAGCAATGTCTGGCGGAGCTTGTTCACAGTCCTCTGTCCCGCTGCCAAGAGGCTGATCCTGGCAGAAGCACCGCCACCGTGATCCTCACGCGCTCCAACGGAGCCGCCTCTACTCGCCACTTTGCCAACGCCATGGGTTTCTTCAGGGACGAACCGCTCCGTGGCTGTGCCGCTCTCCGCAAACGCTACCTCGCCGACGGCGATGTCCGGGCTATTTGAGTCATATCCTTACTCATCTTATGTTCTTGGTGAAACAGAACATAAAAGTTGATTTAGAGTTTTTATTTATTTTCTTTTTTATTATGTTGTTGAGTCTCTAGAAATGGTGAGACTATTTAGACATATCTACGAAACTATATAAAATAAAGTATTTGCAACCTTTTTTTTGGTCATCTGTTGTTATATTAGAATGCATAAGTGTGAAACAAGTTACAAAATTCGAACCACACCTACACCTGCAAACGAGACAGAACCTCACACAAACTGCAACTAACTCTAACTCCTTTGAACAAATCAAATAGCCTATACAAAAGAATGGATACACCACAAAAGATCCAAACAGGGACAATAACAAAAATTACAAAATTACTCAAACAGAGGCTAAAACTCTCTCATCCTCAAAGTATTTGCAACCTTCAAAAATATTTCTCATGTTCACGACGAGAAAAAGGAATTTGTAGTATGTTCTGTTGTTTATTAGAGCATGATTATTAGTAGTATCTTAGAAATACATTTTAGCAATATTTAAGTAATATATGTATAAAAGTGATTGTTAAGAGATAGTATTTTTGAGTTAAGATTTTTGTATTATTAATGGTAGGTTCTTAAAATGTGGTTCTTAGAAAAAAAAATTAACATAGAATAAAGTTTATAATTATAGAAAATTTAATAATGGTTGCAAATTAAAAAAATTAAAACATACATGAGATACAATGTATAACATAAATAACAGAAAGCATAAATATTTTAAACTTAATTTCTGGAATATTTTGTCCATATATGCTCTTAGCTAAGAAATGTTCCTTAGCCAAGGAACGTTTCTTAAAGTTAAAGCACAAAGTTGATTAAATTATATTGCTTTAAATGTTAAGAAAAGCTTAAGATTTCTATAAGAGCTTGCCTTTAATCATGCTCTTAGAATCATAATTAGATGCAGCCTATAATTAAGAGTATAAATGATCATTGTCAAGATATTAAAAAAGATTCTCTCTAGATATTTGTCAAACAAATTAAATTTACATATATTTAATTAAAAAATAAATCTTAAGAATTAATATCAGTGGCATTACATTGTAAATAACTGTAAACTCCAGAATTTATTTCAAATTAAAAATGCCTCTGAAAATGTATACATACTAGATTTTACCCCGCTGTACACCGCATGTCCATTTTTTAACTAAAAAATTAAATTTTATATTATATTTTTTAATATTTTTTATTTTGTTAAGTGTTTAAGATTGTATAACTGTTTTTTTATTGTTAATTTTAGGATTTCATATGTAATATTAATACTGTCCCGTATTAATATCGATCAAACCCGTCCCATTATATAACCCCGTCCCGTGAAATTAGATATCATTTTTTTATTTTTAATAATATTTTATTTAATAGACATATAATTTAAGTCAATTTAAAATTTTGATTTTATATATATATTTTTAAATTTTAGTTAATAATATTTAATTCTATATAATAATTTCTGAATTAATTGCGTATGATCGACGGTCAAGATTGAAGATTAAAACCCGGATTAAGATTTGAATGGCCATGATTAAATGTAGGGATTGTTAAGATCTTTTAAAGAAATTGAATTGAATATGGATGTAATTGTGGCAAGGATTAGTTTTGCTTAATATATTAGGTTAAGATTTTTGAAAATGATTTTTTATGTTAATATCTTTGATTTAATTTTAAAAATCTAAATAATTAATGTCAATGGCATTTGATCGTAAATAAATTAGCATTCCATGATTTATTTTATAAATGTCTCCAAAAATGTATATATAGACTAGATTTTACCCTGCGGTAAGTCGATTTTTTAACTAAAAAATTAAATTTTAAATTAATTTTTTAATATTATTTATTTTATTAAGTGTTTAAGATTGTATAATTGTATTTTGATTGTTAATTTTAAGATTTCATCCGTGATATTAATATCGTCCCGTATTAATATCGATCCAAATCCGTCCCACTATATAACCTCGTCCCGTGAAATTAAACATTATTTTGTTATTTTTAATAATATTTTATTTTATAGACATATAATTTGAATCAATTTAAAAGTTTGATTTTATATATATATATATATATATATATATTTAAATATTAGTTAATAATAATCAATTCTATATAAGGATTTCTGAATTAATTGCGAATGACCGACGACCAAAATTGAAGATTAAAAACCAGATTAAGATTTGAATGGCTACGATTAAATGTAGGGATTGTTGAGATCTTTTAGGAAATCGAATTGAATATGGATGTAATTGTGTCAAGGATTAGTTATGCTTAATATATTAGGTTAAGATTTTTGGAAATGATTTTTTATGTTAATATATTTGATTTAATTTTAAAAATCTAAATAATTAATGTCGATGGCATTTGATCGTAAATAAGTTGGAACTTCAGAATTTATTTAATAAATATCTCCAAAAATGTATATATAGATTTTCCATTATTTTAGATTTTAGTTACTTTATTAATACAAGATCTTAAAACAATTTTATTGTCTTGTATAGGTAGATAGATGTAACTAGAGTATACAAGTAGATTTTCAACTTGAGTACTCTACCGATTTAAAAAAATACTCTACCGTACTAAAAAAGAATTTGAACTTGAGTACAAGGGAACAAACCCTTTTTCACAACTAGGCCACCACATCTTTGGTGCAATGATTCTTACTTCTTAGTCCTTACACATATCATATCCTACATAGCTACGTTCACAAATTCAATACGGAAACTTATGGGTTTCTAGTGTAATTTCGTTATTATTTAATCTAGGTCATGGACAATGAGAATACATATATATATATATTAGTAAAACTGAGTATTGGTGATATGTCTACATCGAAAGGGATTGAAAACACATGCAGCTTTATTGTGATAGTTAGTCGCATTATACACCCAAAAGCTATGGACAAAAAGCTTTGACAATAATGACCATCCACTATTATTGATTTGCTATGACACTATACGTATAGTTATTACTTTTCTTTTGTACACATATCTCAGCTTTCACAGAGACTACGTGCATGCATCGGATGATGTTCTAGCCACTCTTATATATGTCCATCTATGTAACATGTACATATGTATGTATTCAATTATGTCTCTGTATATACCATCTATACTGTCAGATTTCCAAAAGACGTAAGCACCAATTCGAGTAAGAATAGGAAACAGTAACGTAGGAAAGTCAGAGATTATTTGGCTTGACATGTACAATTTATCTACTTGTGTGCTGTAATTTGTCTAAGTCGTTTATAATTCTACGGCTAAATAGTTTGCGGACAATAGTACTGTAATGCATAGGCAATTGTATAAGTAAATATCATTAAAGTTTATGTACATACTCCAAATATTTCAAGCATTATTATTGTAAAAAAAAATACAATATCGTGATTATTTTAATGGTTAATTGAGAAATTATCGACTTTGACCCATATGTCTTTCCATCGGAACCAAAACTTCTCTTAAGTGACACTTGAACCAAGAGAGCACGATTTCTCACTTATTTGAAGAGACCATGTGTATGCTAGTAGACCAAACACCACTTGGTCATATTCTGTAACACAACTAGATATAAATTGAGAAGTATGAGGGTTTCAGTTTCAAGTTTCACATCTAGTTGTTCTATTGTTACATAAATGGATCATCTGCAATACATCGAAATTAGTTTATTTGATTACTTCAACCGGGTTATTGGAAGTTGGAACGGGACTAACTAAATATTGTCAGATTAGAGTTCAAGTCGACAATGCGTTCGTGGATGAGACTCATTTGTCCAAAAAAAAAAAAAATTATCGTCCCTGACCTAAAAGATATAAAGTCCAAATATACAAATGGATATATTTACGTTTGTAGAGAAAAAATATCATCCATTAGAAATGCACAAAATCATTTAAAAAAAAAAAAAAAAAGAAGCGTTATCGCATTAATTATCATGGATTGGAAACACAACTACAAAATCTGCTGCTACAAACGATATAACAAATTTGTCTCGTACCAGCAAATAAATATACAGAGCGTTCGTAATCAGGGCCAAAGGACATGCACGAAGAGGAACACGACTTGACCCAAAATAACAATAAAACAAAATAAGACGTCCAACTTTCCAGAGTTTGCCTTTGCCACTACGAGCAAGAATAAAAGTAATAAATTCGTGGTTTTGAAGCGGTTTAACTTGGTTAGGTTGATTCGTCTATATATACTGGTGAAAAGTACGTCCCAGACAGATTTGAATTGATAATTTAGTTTCACTTGGACCCCATGAGGCTATGTGTCAAAGTGTCAGTAGACAAGTACACAAAGTGAGACAAATCTAGATACATCAAAGTATCAAACACTTTCAAATTCGTCGCATTATATCCACATATTTAACTATTTTACTAAATATGTGTCACATACAATTTACAAATAATAGTTAAATATAGTTTTTACTCTGTCATGCACCGTCTCCAAATGTAATGTAAACTTTTAAATTATAAATATTATATACATATATAGATTGAAGAACATGGGAAATAAAAGAGAAGGAGCTAGAAACTATAGCTATTTCAGTAACTACCAAACATTGGCATAACATATACTTTCACAAAGATTTTCATACGAACAAATCTCTTTATTGTTAGATCGATATTTTAATATAATTCTCAAACAAGACGGAATGTACGTCAGTACGTAGATACCGAAAACCCGTTATTATATTAAAACGCAGAGACAACGTTAAATAAAACTTCTTTCTTAATTAACATATTTGCTTTTACAAAGATAGTTACAACTTACTAGACTGCTGGAAACAAATTTGTCACCTCTTTTCTTGTTCATCTTTTTTTTTTCTTACGAAAACAAAATAAGATTAACCTAAGGGGGCATATTAAGACATTGCCCTATCCTTTACCAATTACAACGTTCCAAGATAAATTAATTAGGCATGTACATATTCATTATACATTCACCAATATGTCCACTGGCATTTCGAACATTGTCATTCGTTTATTATATTATCCTTTCACATTCTTGGCTGCATTTGTTTCCATTCCACCAATCTTCGCAAGAAATCCATCACCTGTTCATTTCGTATTTAGGAGATTGAAGTTAGCTCGAGTAGAAACCATTAACAGCTTAATACATGGATAGGTATATTAGTATATTGTTACACATATATACTATTAATTAATCATTATATATTTAGACTTGCCTCGGATGGATCTTGCAAAGAATACGAAGCATCGGTATCCTTGGGAAACTGTTTATTTCAATCATGAAGATGTGATGAACCGGCTTACGGTCCTGAGAGGGAAGTGCATGCCATCACAATATGCGTAACAACGCTTTTAAACTGAGGCAAAATCTGTAATCTTAGGGCGCGGGCTAAACTTATGCATTTTATATCGATATATATTCATCAGGAGCTATAGAAATGGATTCGTTTGGAATGACTTAGCAGAGAACGATGTGATTTACCCTTCGGACTGTGCTGAGTATGTCTTGAAAGGATCTGAAATCACCGGTAAAGTTGTTAAGATAATCGAAAATCATACAAATTTGAAATTTGTGGTTTTGCAAGGGAGTTTTTTTTTATCTTCTTGTTTCTAAATTTTTTTTCAGACAAATTTCAAGAAGTACATGTGAACCGACCATTGTCTGGTTCTATTGAAGAAACTCCAAAAAGTCGACTTCTCAGGTCAAAACTCAAACCTCAAAACAGAACGACGTCGTTTGATGACTCAGAGCTCTACGTCGAAGAAGACGGAGAGTACGAACTTTACGAAGAGAAAACGAGTTATACATCTTCCACGACGCCGAAATCTCGCTGTTCTCGAGGCTTATCGACGGAGACAATCGAATCCACCGAACAAAAACCGATCTTGGTCAAGAAAGAACAAGATTTGCAAGTACGTTCTCACTTGTCCGAGTTGACTCGTTCCAACCCGGTGGTGAAGCCTTGTCGACTCGACGTTTCGACGCGGGTCGAGGACGGAGATCCGGTGGAACCCGGATCGGGTCGTGGGTCGATGTGGCTCCAGATGATATCGTGCGGGCACATCGCCGCCACCAAGTACTGCGCACCGAGCGTGATGAATCCGAGACAAAAAGAAGAGAATCTTCGAAAAGGAGTTTTATGCAAGAACATTGTGAAGAAGACTGTCGTCGATGACGAACGTGAGATGATAAGGTTCATGTCGGAGAATCCAAGGTTCGGGAATCCTCAGGCGGAGGAGAAAGAGTATTTCAGCGGAAGCATCGTCGAGTCGGTGAGTCAAGAACGAGTCACGGCTGAACCATCGTTGAGACGATCCAACTCGTTCAACGAGGAACGGTTAGTAGTACACACAGAGTCAACTCAAATTACAAAAATTGTGATCTGACTAAATATTTGGACAGATCAAAGATTATGGAGATGGCTAAGGAGACGATCAAGAAGGAAGAAGAAAGATCGATCGTGAAGGTGAAATGTATACCGAGAACGTGTTTAATGTCATCATCGAAGCAAATCAAGAAATAAAAAAGAGTCTAATACTATAGAGTAACGAATGATTATGGACTAGTATTTTTACTGCTACAGACAGAAGCAGTAAATAAATGGTAATGAATTTTAACGACTGCATGTTGTTGTTTTACTATGGGGAATATATTTCCTCCACTTTAATTGACCAGTTGTTTAAAGAGAAGTGGAAATGGCAAAATCCGTATTATTCGAGTTGCAAAACCGTAAATTCAATCTAATTGTATGGGAATATATCTTTGTCGTTTTCGAAGATTGAAAGTTGAAAACTTGAAACTATAATATTAGAATTAAACATTGATATATAAATTAAAACTCCAAAACATGGAGATGCCTTGAAAAAGAGATTTTTTTTTTTTTTTTTTTTTGCTTTGAAGAAAAGATAATGGGCTTGACATATCCAGAATAGGGAAAGGAGGTAATGGGATGATTGGATATAAATCATATGCCCATTCACCCATCGATTCGAAGAAGTACTTTTCGTATTAAGTTTTTATTAAAAATACGATATTGTTGTGAACTGTGTCTTTCATTAATAGTATAAGGAATATATATATAAGGATAATAGCAGGATACAGAGAATAAGGTAAAACCCTAATGGGCTATTGGCCGGTTATGGAGTCCATCCATATGGTTTATAACACTCCCCCTTGGAAGACATAACCGTGCCCGATACTAAACCGGGATCTCTATAATGCGCTGGGGAATATTGTCTCATTAAAACCTTACCAGGAAAACTCAGTGGGACAAAACCATGGTGAAGGAAAAAGAGTACAACACGCATTACTCCCCCTGATTTGAGTATCACTGTAGATCCTTAAGTCCGCGCATCCCGATCTGATGAATGAGCTTCCGGAACGTTGAAGTCGGCAATGATTTGGTGAATAAGTCGGCTGAATTCTCACTTGACTGGATCTGTTGAACTTTGACCTGACCGTCCTTCTGTAATTCATGAGTGAAGAAGAACTTGGGCAGAATATGCTTCGTTCGATCCCTCTTAGTGTAGCCATCCTTGAGTTGAGCAATACAAGATGCGTTGTCTTCAAATATGATGGTCTTTGATGTAGTAGTAGATGCGCCTTAAGGAAGGCTGCCTACGTACCCTTGGAAAGGATCAAGCCACACATAGTTCCTATTCATTGATCATACCATAATCTGATCTTATGAATATCCTGCATTAGTAAATCAAACTAAACCAAAGCAAACTGGACCTTCTTTGGTTAGATCAGTATAGAATAAACCCAAGTAAATAACGCAGGAAGAATAGACTTTAAAACTTAATCAAACCTTCCTTTAAACCTTTCCAGTGCCTTTGGGTTGATCATGAACTAAATTTAGACAGGAGACTCACGGCAAAACAAATGTTTGGTCTAGTGTGTCTAGCCAAATTCATTAGAACTCCTATGGCACTGAGGTATGGCATTTCCGGACTGAATGGATCACTATCCAATTTGAGGCTTCTCACCACCATTGGGCCTGGTCAATGGGCGGGCCTGGTCCTTATTAAATTTCCTTGAATACTCTTTCAGTGTATGCCATTTGATGCACAAGGATTCCATTATTCACGTACTCAGGTTGTAATCCCAAACAGAACTTAATTATTGCCTAGGTCTTTCATTTGAGATTCTTTCTTTAGATATACTCAACTGTTTGGGCGATTATCCAGAGGTTTAAATCATTCATATACACTGCTATGATTACAAATCCTTTGTTTGCAAACTTCTTGATAAAAATACATGGACTGATCGGATCGTTTTTATAGCCTTCTCTGATGAGATATTCGCTTAACCGGTTATACCACATACGTCCGCTTTGTTTCAGTCCATATAAGGATTTGTCCAGCCTTATGCAGTGCTGTTCTCGAAAATCTTTCTTATCTTTGAGCTCAATACCCTCTGGTAATCTCATATATTATCCAGTGGACTTATATAAATATGCAGGCATTACATCCATTAGCCGCAAATCTTTCTCTTTTATATAGCCAGACTTAGCAAAAATTTAAATGTCTTAGCATCCACCTTAGGGGAGTATATCTCCTCTATTTCTGGTCTTTGTGTGAATCCTTGTGCGACAAGCCGTGTCTGATATATCACGCTTTCACTATGTTTATTTCACACTATCACAAAGACTCATTTGTCCCACTGGCTTTACATTGAATGGTGTCCTTTGTATTGGACCAAACACATTCTTCTTCTTAATGATTCTTAGCTCCACGTTTTATGGTCTTGTACCATTTTAATCAATCAGGTCTTTGAGTGCACTCTAGTATAGACGTGGGCTCCTGATCCTCATTCATTTCAGTTGCTACCTTGTGCGCAAATATATTATCATTTATGTCGACATTTTTTTTTGTTCCATTGTATTCTAGACATGATATAGTTTATAGAGATCTCTTTACACCTTCAGGACCTTGAGGTTTGGCGTCCCAAACCTCATTGATTGGTACCTTAGGGTTATGTCTATTAGCCGGCCATGTCTATGGTTTCTTGAACCTTCTCGGTTTCCCTTGCACCTTTCTTTGATTTCCGAGGGTTCTTATCTTTGGAACCTTTTGGGTCTACCACGTTTCTTACGTGTTGTAGCCTCTGTAGCAACTTGATTATGTTCCTTGTGAACATCAATATGTACTGGTGCATTACAAGCTGGTATGTACGATTTTGTTACTCTCTTTGGGTCATTATAGGAATCTTGGCAACTGTTTTAGCTAGCTTTTGCAGATATATAGTCTTTTGGATCTCTGATGGAGTCCGAGGATCTTGCCATGTGAAGGATGTTTGATTCCATGTAAGTTCTTTGACCAGCTTGTTAGTCTCTCCACCTAGTCTTGGGAAAACGATTCATTGAGATGACAATCCTTGTATCTGGCCTTTGGCTCGAGATACTTAATGATGGTGGGAGAATCATTTTTAACGTATATTCCCATCCCCTTTTGAGGTCCCATTATTTGCTCTCTGTGGTGGTGCTATGGGTAAATAGGTGACACACCCAAATGTCTTTAGATGGGACATATCTGGCTCCTGACCTGTGAGTAGTTGGGATGGTGAATATCTATGCTCACTAGATGGCCGAATGCGTATTAGTTAAGCAGCGTGTAAAACTGCATGTCCCCAAGCTGAGATCAGAAGCTGCGACCTCATGAGTAATAGTCGAGAAATTAGTTGAATTCGTTTAATGAGGGATTCAGCTAATCCGTTATGTGTATGGACATGTGCCACAGGATGTTCCACACTTACCCCCATGGCCATACAATAGTCATTAAATGCTTGGGAAGTGAATTCACCAGCATTATCTAAACGTATGGTCTTAAGAGGAAAATCTGGAAAATAGGCTCGCAATCTGATGATTTGGGCCAATAACCTAACAAACGCTTGGTTCCTAGAAGACAATAGGCAAACATGCGACCAGCGGGTTGATGCATCGATTAAAACCATGAAGTACCGAAATGTTCCACAAGGTGGATGGATCGGACCACATATGTCTCCTTGAAGTCGTTCTAGAAAATGTAAGGTCTCTTTAGACACTTTGACTGGTGAAGGTCGAGTGATAAGCTTCCCTTGTGAACAGGCTATGCACGTGTGGTGCTTAGGGAAAACTCGGTTTTCTTTAAGGGTGTGCCCTTTAGAACTTTGAATTAATTTACGCATCATATTCGAACCGGGCTGGCCAAGCCGGTCATGCCATTAGTGAATTTCTCAGTAAGCCCTTATTTGTTTACTTTATTAGCCTTTATCATATTGACCTTGGCATAGTAAAGATCTATGACGCGAGTATAGTCTCTAAGACCTTCTCATGGTCTTGGGTGCTCTTAGTAATATATGGGAATCCTTTGTTCCCTTCACCCTTAGTTTCAATGTGAAAACCATTCAAACACATTTCTTTGAAACTCAACAAGCCCCCTTGAGCTAGGTGAATATGAAGCATCTGAGGATGCGTGCCCTTGGGAATATGGGCCTGCCATGGGCCTGCCCTTAGCCTTTACTAAATTTAGCTATACCCGCAATTTAGCTAATGAACCATGTCTTTAGATATTTCGTTTATTGAATTCTCATAATCATCTATCTCATGGTCGAAATCTTCTTCACCATCGTGATGAACTAAATGAGCTTCTTGATTCTTTTCAAACTCTCTTGATAGAGATCAACGAGATGCTTAGGTATCCTGCACGTCTTAGTCCAATGGTTTCCCCATTACTCATCAGTAGCAAACAAGTTTATTTGAGTGTTGTGGTTTGGGTATACCGTGGCCTACCTCGATTACGACCAAAGTCGGGTCGGTGGCCTTAACCATATGAATGGTTTCCTTGATCATATAAATTATATTTTCCACTTCTACCACGTTCATTCCATTTACCATGACTGTGGCCATGATACTTATCTCTTTGGACGTGGTTAGACTCTTTAGTCTCTTTAGGCTCTTTAGGCTCTTCAGCCCAATGGGCTTCTGATAATGGGGTAGGACCAGGAGGTCTCATTTCACTATTTATAACTCATTGTTTTGCTCAGCAAGTAGCATATCAGAATCAATGTTCTCATCACGGTTTCTCCAAAGCCTCACTCCTTAGCACTCTCTACAGAGGAGTCCTCCCCAAAAACAAGAGTTTAGACTTGCATATGTGGTAAAAACCTTTTTCACGATATTGTTGCTGAGGCAATATATTGTTTGTGTGAAAGGTCGAGAATGCTTTCTCTAGCAAGTCATTCTCAGTAACTTCCTCATCACAGAATCTCAGTATTGACACTATTTTAAATAGTGCTGAGTTATACTCATTCATGGATTTGAATTCCTGGAATCTGAGATTCTTTCGATCGAATCGGGCTTTTGGGTAATAGCACCGTCCTGAGGTCCAGAGGATTCTTAATAGTGAGGTACTGATTTTGAGACTCTCATTGAGGTGATGGCGTATGTTAGTAATCGCCTTATATCTTTCTCTTTTGGTGACATTGTTTTCTTCCACAATAGATTCACCAAGCCCCTTTTTCCTTTAGGATAATCTCAGTGTCCAAAGCCCATTGTAAATAATTGTCACGAGAGGCATTGAGTGCCGTGTATTCATAATAGTTGATTTTTGACATCTATAAAATATAGAGTTAAATGAGAACTCATGTAATCGGTTAGACCAAGTCATGCGGTATTTAAGACCGAACCATGCTTGTCTTCAGCAAGTGTTTTCTACACAATCATGTTATATATATATGGATGAAATCAACCCTAGAAGATTGATCTAGTATGCAACAAAAAATAACCAAACAATCGGATCATACTAGATTAGGATATTATGATTTTGCGGTTAAGTTTTAGGGTTTTAGCATCCGCGATTTATAGTACTAGGGTTTTTTCTAGGGTTTCGGTTTTATGTATGGAACTTTCTATTTATGGAATCTTTCCTTATATGGAACTTTCCATTTATGGAAACTTTCTATTTCTCATCTAGAAAGAAATCCTAAACAAACGTGTACTTTAGGGTTTTGGAATATTTCCTTATGAAGGGGTTTCCTATTTTGGTTACTTTCCATTTTGGGAAACTTGCTACTTTAGGGAACCTTTTATTTTGGGAAACTTGCTATTTTACGAAACTTTCTATTTCTGGAAACTTTCCTTATATGGAAACTTTCTATTTATGGTGATTTTATATTTATGAAAACTTTCTATTTCTGGAAACTTTCCTTATATGGGAAACTTGATCTTAAACCGTGACTTAGGGTTTATTAAACCGGTTTAACCTAGGATTTAGGGTTTCGGTTTACTTTCGGTTTAACCTAGAGTTTATATTAAAACATTCAATCTATCATGCCATGCATTAAACATCTTTCCATTCACTAACTTCTCAATTAATTCTCCAATCATAAATCAAATCACATGTGCCAATTTTCATGCAAATTTTATCTTATCAAACTTTAATTGGATCATGTATATAAAGCATAATAAATAAATAGCACTTATCTTAATTGGAGAAGATAACAGAGACCCGAGATCTGATACGGAGATTGGAAACAGTTATGTCTCTTAGCTGGTTGGGACTTCCTACAAAATCTCAATATATATAATCCTGATTCCTGAGAAACTCAAAATTTTGCTCATGGAAATATGGCTATTACATTAGTAAAATGAAAAAAAATAGGGTTTCTGTAATATACTGCATAAAACAGTTCAGAATCAATAGCATATAATCCGTGCATAAATCGTACAAAAATATAGACAGGATTGATAATAAATAATCTGTGCAAAATTTGTGCAAATCTGCAGACAGAATTGACAACAAATAATCTGTGCAAAATTCGTGCAGAAATACAGACAAAATTGATAACATATAATCCGTGCAAAATTCGTGCAAAACTACAGACAGAATAGATAACAGATCATCTGTGCAAAGTTCGTGCAGAAATACAGACAGGATTGATAACAGATAATCCGTGCAGAAACAAATATGAACAGAAAACTTATCTCGATAGAGTTTAGAATTTTGTTTGCAGAGACGGCTAGAGTTTTGGTTTTGGTTTTTGTGAGAGAGATTTAGGGTTTCGGAATTTTTAATTTTTAGGGTGAAAGACTATCGTGCTGATAACGTGTTGTGAACTGTGTCTTTCATTAATAGTATAAGGAATATATATACAAGGATAATAGCAGGATACAAAGAATAAGATAAAACCCTAATGGGCCATGGACCGGTTATGGAGTCCATCCATATGGTTTATAACAGATATCTATTTTTATCTGCCACATAATTAATACAGTAGTAAACATTCCCCTTTGTTTTTCAACCAACATTTTTCCATCGTTTGGAAGTCCATGAAAATCATTTGGTCAGTAAATTTCTGTGGTGATATCCAGTGTTCTTTACCTTTGTTTTATGCGCAATCTTAACTATTGGTCTGATTTGCAGGAAATAAAATTTGCATATGCAATAAGAAACGAGCAAATGAATGCAAATCTTGTGAATATTATATACTAACTACTAAGTACACCATGAAAAAAAAAAAAAAAAAAAAAAAACTACTGAGTACACCAACAGTATAGACATGTAGCTATAATGTGGCAATGATAAAAAAAAAACAACCTGATTATGCGAGGGAACAAACTTATGCTTACAAGATCTATAGAAACTTTGATTTTAGTACACTTTTGTGGTAAATACAATCCAATTGAAAGTCTTTGTAGGTTTGGTTTGGTCCAATGAAATTGTATGCGAGTTGAGCAAAATAGCTTTAGTTCAAAACATCAGATATGTAATGGTCTACATCAGATGGTAGCCAAAGATTTGGGTTAAATTTAGAATAAAGATCAAAGAACAAATGACTGAATTCCTTATGTGTGGTTGTTTATGTAAAAGTCTTAACTCGTGTCTTACCAAATTATGAAAAGGTGTTATACAATAGCTAGCGATAAAGAGAACCAGTTTTAAGGTTTTGATATGTCGACGACAGAGTTCAAAGATGATGGAGAGTGGGGGTTTAGAGCTCTTTCTACAATAGTTCAATCCGCAGGGGAAGGCAACGCAAGAGCAGCAAATGCGCTCGTCATGCGGTACACGTGGCTACCTTGTCTTCAAAACGCAACGTTTTTAGTCACATATTTTTTTTTTCATCACTCTCGTTTACCCCAAAAAAAAAAAAAACTTGCCCAACGAAGAAAAAGTAGATAGGCACAAAAAATAGAAAGAAATAAAAAAAATAGAAAAAAAATAGAAAAAAAAAAGGAAAGAGAAAAACGCTTAGTATCTCCGGCGACTTCGAACCCAACCTGAGGATCAAATTAGGGAATAAAGCCCTCTCGGAGACAGAAGCCATGGGGAGAAAAAAACTAGAAATCAAGCGAATTGAGAACAAAAGTAGCCGACAAGTCACCTTCTCCAAACGTCGCAACGGTCTCATCGAGAAAGCTCGTCAGCTTTCTGTTCTCTGTGACGCATCCGTCGCTCTTCTCGTCGTCTCTGCTTCCGGCAAGCTCTACAGCTTCTCCTCCGGCGATAAGTACGCCTCTTCCTTATCTGGATTTCGATTTATTTCCCCTTTAATCTTCAGTTTTGTGCTCTTTACTTTTCTGAAAAATAAAAATAAAAGACAAAAATAAAAAAACAATTAATAAACCGTTTTTTTTTTTTCCGGCGAATCTCTTGTTGTTTCTTGGTTCTGTGTTTGTTAGTGTCTTTTTCTATGACCATGAGAGATACATGAGATAACCTAATTTAAGGAAGAACAATGTCGTGATGAAGATAAAGCTTCTAACTTTTGTTCATTTCTCTCTCTATATTTCTTATAAAAAAATTTCTGCATGGATTTTATTATTTTCTTTGGAAATAATTTGCATGTCCTTCACGATTTGTTTGATACGATCTGATGCGTGCTCGATGTTGTTTAGTGAAGTTTCAAGCCATCTGTGATTGTTACTTTGCTTTAGAGATTCCTTAAGTTTTTGAAGAGTTGACTAATGATTAATGTCTCTCTTTTCAGAGTGATTAAAATTCATTGGATCTCTCGGATTTGTATGCAATGCAATGCACCTACGGGAGATCTATAGGATTGATATGGGGTTAATGCTGAATAATGTATATACCACATTCTGCAGCTATTGACTATATAAGACTATTTGTTGATCTTCTATGAATTCCTATCTTTGTCGTGGACCTATTACTTGGTGATTATCTGAATCCACTACCTTGTAACTTTTGTTGTGAAAATCGACAATCACACAACCTTTGTATCTTGTGTCTTTTGTCATAGAAATTGTCAATAACACAGCCTTGTTTCTTTGGTGCCTCTAGGAAATTGAAAATCCCTCAAAACTTGTCTTCATATAAGAAATAAGAACCTCTTTGGAACGTATCTATAATGAATCATTATAATCCTATAAGTTGTCAAAATTGCTGGTGTAGTGTTTAATTACTACAACCCTCCAATATATTAACCAAGTGGTTGTAGTCGTTTGGCCATGTTGGTCAAGATCGCTGGCCGATTCTCACTTGATGCATACTTAGGATTTGTTCACCCCTTATATACTGAAAGTTTGGTCCAGCCTTGGAATAGTCGAGACACCTGACTAGAACTCCTGGTCTTAGTTATGATTTGATAAAGAAGGAGCCTTTTAGAACGTGGAAATAGTTACTCAGTAACTCATTTTTGCATACTTAGTTTTGACTTCACAATGGAACTGATACCTATTAACAAAAAAAAAAAAAAATGAATTAGTGGAAGTGTTGTCAAATTTGTTGGGTCTTGTATAAGGTCATTATGTAGTTTAGTTTTATCTGTCTTAGTCGCTTCCTTCTATAGAAGATATATTTATATATAGGTATGATAGGTTTCCTAGTAATATAAGTTAGTGTAACTTCAATGGCAGAAAACTCTTTACTTTTATTGCTTGAATTTGGGGTTTAAATATAGGAAATTGGAACCTCACCGTTTCTACAAACGAGGAATAAATTGAAAGTGAAAATACAAATACGAAGACCGGCTTCCTATATATTCTTAGGAGAGTCTTTTGATTATTTGCAAAAAAACATAAAATAGAAATATGAGTTTGTTTAAGACTCGGTCCATGTATTTGGAGTTTGGATTCCTCATATATACTTATGGTCATCTGCTTACCGCCACATCATCATGATCATGTTATGGCTCATCAATACTAGCGATATCGCTAGAAAGAACCTTGTCCTCAAGGTTCATTGAAAAATTCGAAAAGTTTTCTCGTATATGTTGATATGGTATTACTTTGAAACAAATAGCTGATGTCACCGTTTTGACACGAGCTTACTAATGAACTCATGAAGAGGCTTTTTTAAATTCTTTTCTAAACCATTGTTTCGTAGTCCCGATCAAATTTCATAAGGAAATGGATATGATAGAATATAGAGGGTAAATAGGTTGATTTATAATGCTATTGATACCACGATTTGTAAAGAAGATATGTGTTGTTTTGATGCTAAAAGTTGTAGTATGGATCAAAACCAAAATGGAAGCACTGATAGAGGTTGCAATTAGAATAATACAAGTTGCAAATGAATTGCAAGCAGTCTTCCACTGTTTTCTATTTTTAGGGAAGTGTCTTTCAATTATTTACAGGAAATATGATTCCGTAAGACTCAGTCCATGCATTTACTTGGAATTTGGCTTCCTCATACGTAGTGGACGTCAGCTTACTTCAATGCTTACTTCAATGTCATCACTTTGTGGCTCATCAGGTGTATATGTGTATAATTTCATAAGTATATGATTTCTGTAACAAACAAAAAATAGATGTGTGTGTACACACTCTCTTAAGCCTCAATTGCTTGTTTCCATTTAAGATTACGGCTGCGTTTACATGTTTATATTGTATCAATAATTATAACATAGAAACACAAACATAAATGCATAGAAACAATCTGGACAGTAGACGATTATGATTAGGGTTCTTTGATCAACATTATTGGTAGATTCTTAACTTGTGGTTCTTAGGAAAAAAATATATTAATATAAAAATATAATTTCAACGAAATCATATCCGGTTTCGTTTTTCGGTGAAATCGCGTAAGAGAGAGAGGGAAAAAAATGTTTCCGATTTTTTTCTACTTTATATATTTACTGTAGGCCTAATTTAACCCATTAATCACTCATACACGGACACGTGGCTGTCTCTTAGTTTCAGTTTTGACTCTTCTCTAAGAGACGTCTCTTAACTATAAGCTTATTTTCTGAATTAAATTAAATTAATTAATGTCTAAGATCTACCTATAAATTTGTTAAGAGCTTGCCGTTAAGGATGATCTTATATACATTAAGTTAAGTTAATGTATGATTAAGGATGATTTTAACTAGTTTGACTTTAAGTTAATGAAAGCCAGCGCTATATATACATTAATTAATAGATCACAGGATAACATCTGCATGCCTTAAAATATTAGTATTACTTTTCTTTGAGGAAAAAGTTATTTTCAATCTGCCAAAATATATATTCCCTCCGTTTTTGAATAGTTGTCGTTTTAGAGTTTTTTTTTTTTTTAAATTAGTTGTCGTTTTAAGGTAATGATGTAATTTATGCCAATAACTACCCAAATTACCCTCATTTTATTGAACACAAATTATTTGTAAATAATTACTTATCATTTTTATGAGATTAATATAGTCATTGTATACCTTTTCTTAATTTGTCCAAATACAGTTAAAACGACAACTTTTAAAAAACAGAGGGAGTAATAAATACATGTAAACCCACATATTGCATCGGATAATCAAACCTCGAACAATTCTTGGTAAATTTTAAAGTTCTTTTCTTTTCTTGAGAGATAAAAAGATCATATATCAGAAAAAAAACCTAGGTTCGATCCACCTGGTAAGGAAGAATTGGGGAAAAGTTGGAAGAAATTAACCCAGGTTCGATCCACCCTGGAAACAAAAATCATTTTTGTGTGGGAAGTCTAGGCTTTGGTTTTGGCCCAAGCAATTCACATGGTATCCGGGATTAGACTAACTGGATACCCCCAAGTATTAGTGAGAAAGCATTCTAAACTCGGGGTTAGACAGTGTGGTAGTCCAACACCTAGGTGTTGGCGACGAGTCCACATGGTAGCACTTCGGTTCGTTCCTCCGGGGCTGACCGGATCAGCCGATCGAATATATAAAAAAAAGGGTGCAAATTCAGATGTGCCGGTGCTTAAACATGAATACTAAGATTATTGTTTTTTTTTAAAATGTTAAGAATATTAGTGGTGTTATATATAATATACATGTGTAAAAATTAAGGTGTTGTCTCAAAATGTCTCTTCTGATGCCATATACATGTTTCATTTCCAGTGGTCTTTTCAAGGGTTAGCTATAGTAGTTTTGATCCTAACATATATATATATTTTTTTTGTCTTCTCTCCAGCCTGGTGAAGATCCTTGATCGATATGGGAAACAACATGCTGATGATCTTAAAGCCTTGGTAATACAAACATTTTGAATCTTTTCCCAGATGGAGTTTTATAAGGAGTAAATTTACTATTATTAGTTTACCGAGTGATCCTAAATATAAAATGAGGTGGTGGCTCCAGATGCATATCAAAATTCTCGTAGCCCTTGTCTTTTACCGCTTCTTCTGTCCCTTTTTCATGGGCAGGATATTCAGTCAAAAGCTCTGAACTATGGTTCACACCATGAGCTACTTGAACTTGTGGAAAGGTTAGTACTAACTAAGACTATATTTGAATACAAAGGAATTAGGGTTTTTTGTCAAACTATGAATATATGCAGCAAGCTTGTGGGATCAAATGTCAATAATGTGAGTGTCGATACTCTTGTTCAATTGGAGGAACACTTTGAGACTGCCCTCTCCGTAACTAGAGCCAAGAAGGTAAGTTGATTCTGTAATGTCTACTCTTTTCTGAATTTTGTTTGCCGTAAACAACCGTGCTGCTTTTATTTGTTGCAGACAGAACTAATGTTGAAGCTTGTTGAGAACCTCAAAGAAAAGGTCAAATATTTGATTCCAAGTTTATAGCACATCAGATATATTGTTTTGTGTGTTGTCATTTGTTTCTCTAAGTCTTCTTAACGAGCTTGCACACATCTTTGCAACTACTTCCCAATGCATATGTTTTGGATTCCAAAATCTGAAGAAGTTAGGTTTAGAAACTTGATCAGTATTTGCTGAAAGTGTTGGTCTTTTTAAAACAGGAGAAATTGCTGAAAGAAGAGAACCAGGTTTTGGCTAGCCAGGTAACGAAAGCTACATTTCCTATACAGAGTATATGCATAACTAGGAAGCACTTCTTGTCCATGAATACTACATATAGACATTGCACTTCAAGCATTCACTAGTTAGCACTTTCTCTTCTTCTTTTTTGGCAGCCACTACTCAACACATTTCTGTCTTGTATTCTAGAAAATACTTCTCATCAAGATTAGGGCATTTTGGTTGTTGGTAGATTTGGTTTATCAGGGTGAGTGAGATTATTACTAAATAAGAACAGAAATTCGATTCGGGCTGGTCCGTTTGAGTTAGGGGAAATCTTGATTCCGATTTAATTCGGATTTTAGAAAGATAGGTGAATAGTTTTAAGATAATTTTAAGATAGTAATTTTATTGATAAAGCTATCTAATATATATATATATATATCAGATGAGAAGTCAGGATTGTTACAACAACAAAAGTTACTGTATAAGTTAATGATTACACTATAATTTTTAAGTTATTCTTTTTTTTTTTTAATAAAGAGTAAGAAATTACATTATTGCTATATCATTTTACTAAATATATAAATATATTTTTCGGTTGTTGGACATCGCATAACTAGGTTTTGGTTCTTTTTTTGTGTGTAAAGGTTTATTTAGGTTTTGGTTCAGTTTGATTCTCTTTCAGGTTATATGGTCTGGTTCAGTCTAGTTTGGTTAAATATTGGTTTCCTTGAAAGTTGTGTAAACGTTGTCTTTATTTTAATTTAATCACCCTTTAACGAAAAAAGAGTCTATGAACCGATTAGGGTTTATTTTTTTTGTTATGGTTTAGGTTTGGTACCAATAATTGGCTCAACTCCAAGTGTCTGTCTAGGAGTAGTGCTACTTTTTTACATGCTATAGGTTAGATTATTAACTGGTTGGTAAAAGCTTAGGTACATGCTTCCAAACTTAAAAGCTTAAACGTAAAAGGCAGACAAAAAAAAAAAAAAAAAAAAGATAACCTTATGTGTTTTTATGGTTGATAGAAGACAAAAAGAAGAAAGTGAATAGTGATTTTGACCTATGATTATCGTACAGATGAAGAAGAATCATCATGTGGGAGCAGAAGCTGAGATGGAGATTTCACCTGCTGGACAAATATCCGACAATCTTCCGGTGACTCTCCCGCTGCTTATTTAGCCACCTTTAATCGGCGGTTGAAATTAAAATCCAAAACATATATAATTATGGAAATATATATATATATATATATAATTATTCCGCTGATAAGGGCGAGCGTTTGTATATCTTAATACTCTCTCTTTGGCCAAGAGACTTTGTGTGTGATGAAAGTAGACGAGATTTAAGTCAATATTATATGTCTTAAGACAAAAAGGTTGATGAAACTTTGTACCTTATTCGTGAGAGAATTGCATCGAGATCTTGCGTGTACGTGTTCTTCTCTTCTCTCTAAAACTTGTGTTTGCTTCACTGTGAAGAAGCCTACGGCCTATTTTGCAAAGAAAACGTGGCTCTCTCAGTGCGTTTTTTTTCTCGTCGTAATTAATTTGTTTTTATCCTAAAAGCGTATGGTTGGAATGGGTTTCTTGGGCCCATGTCGGTCACCTTCGGCCCAATAGATTCATTGTTGTTTACGTGACCGACCTCTTCCATATTTTCTTCGGACCAGCATCACTTCCGTCATCCACGAAGAAATCCCTTAATCCACATTTATAAAATAAATGATAAGAAATAGTATGTATTTAGACATTGCAGTAAATATTATACATATAATTCACATATATTATACAAAGAGATTCAGAACTGTATTTTATTTAGAACAAGAGTATCAGACGCCACTGTGAACATTAATTAATCATCTTTAACGAATCTGATTTTTACTAAATATAATCTATATGTAAACAACCAGGCTACAAGATAAGATCTAGAGAATCGTCAGTGTTCAAATGCACTCTTACGTTAAGAGGAAACATAAGCACGTTCTGGTCAGACCGAAGCTAACCAGCAGTTTCATCACTCTCTCTATTTGACAAACTTTTTCTTTTTGTTCCAATTTTTTTTTTTCGATAAAGATTATTGTTCCAATATACAAAATTTTCATTATTTTATAACCTAAAGTGAACTGTTTGTAACGTAATGCTCCATCTTATACGACTTAGGCTATGAAATTTTGAGGATTTTTAAGTGATTTTTAGATTATACAGAAAACCCCTTCACTAATAACAATCTCCAAAATCTACAATATCGTTCTTTCATTTATGGAGATGGCTAAATTATTTGTACCTCTGATCGTTGTGTTACTGCGACACTTGCCGCTTTGGATTCGAGACCCACCAAATACATCCGCGGTCCGTATTTATACTTACGTACTTATTATCATTAGTTCACATTGTATACATGTAAATAGCATAATAGTATAATGATGATATTCAGACTTTGCAAGTTTTTACCAATCCTATATTTTTGCAGAATCAATCGTGGTGGTTTTTATATTTCCGCAAATTTAATTAATCCTCATAGTAAATAAAATCAAATTAAATTAAATCAAATTAATGTCTAAAACTTCAAATTTTAGTTTACGTTTAAATAATTTTGTTAAAAAAAATCCAAAAGTCTATATTTAGAAATGTAATTATTTATCAAAAAAAAAAATCGCATGCAAAACCAAATACTTGTTTTATTTGAAACACTGAAATATTTTTAAGGGTTACTAGCTTAGTTACCCGCGCCTTACGCGGCCAAATGAAATTATAAAAAACACATTTAAAAATCTTTATACAATAAGAAAAATTGATAGATTTAAAATTACTATAAACTTAATGCAATTAACTAAGAACATTGCAAATACTAATATCGAATGGAACAATAAATATCGAATAAAATATGGATACAATAGCAGATTATTACAATTGAAACTCTAAAAAAGTTATACCTATTTTTTATTAAATTTTTTTTTTATAAATCAAGTTTTTCACGAATATTATTCTTTTCAAATTTGGTGATACATATAATGAGTTTATTTCTTATTCAATATTTCTAATTCTAAATCATAAAAGAACTCACATATAAGAAAATCCCAATGTTTAATAATATATTACAACTTAAAAGACAACATATCAAACTTAGAGTTATTAAAATTCTTGAAAACACACTAAAATAAAGGAAAAAAACATAACAAACTTAAAAGCCGAGATTTTTAGTAGTTACACATCTATCCAAAGTGTAATCTTTGTTAGTATCCAAAGTGGGTTTTAGACACAGCTTGAGTAAAGTAACAACCTCACCGATCACATCTAACAAATCATTCAGAAAATTATACAATTAATTTTCACGTAAAATAAAAGACTGAAATTTATTTAGAGAACAAAGAACTAAAACATATATATCAAAAATAATTTATACAGAAAAGAAACTTTCCAACCAAGTAATATCATCGTAATGAACACCATCCTAAGACGTGTAAAATCAACGAAATTGAAGTAGTTTCTATCTCTAACAATGTCCATTTTAGTAATCTTAGTTGCATGTATCGATGATTAGTAGCTTTGATGAGCCAAACTGATCAACAACCTTAAAAATAATCAAAGTGAAACCAATGACCAATAGAAATCTTAGAAACAAAGCGATTATAAACCCACCTCTCAAAGAAGTTTTAATCTTTGAACCTTTTACAAAAAAAAAAAAAAAACATTGTGAACACTACTTTTAATAATCGAGTGAAGGGAAATTTTGTAAGAAAATCACAAACCTTCCTATATGATAGAAATCATCACTAAACTCATACCAAGCCCACCGAAGTTCTGTCTCCATAAACACAAGATCTTGACTCGAATTCTATATTCATATTTTGTAGAATTCAAACGTGACATGTCATCAAGAGGTTTGTATTTCATCGTAGTGCAATCTATCTAGCATGAAAGAAATTAATTAGTAACCAAAATATGAAAGATAAAGAAGACTAAAATAATAGAAAACAAACTTACGTCTCAGCTTTAGGCATGAAAATATCTTCGGTTTAGGGATAACCAAGAGAGTATTAAAAAGATAGGATGAAGAAAAAGAGGGGAGTGGATTTACCTGAATGGTTAGGCATGTTTTCTTTTGTTTCTCCTCTTTCTCGCCATATTCCAAATCATGTTTACGCTCGTGAGAAATTTCGTTCGAACGATAATTGAAGAAAGACTATGAAGCAACCATGGAACAATCATGCATGATCTTAGGAACGATGACCGATTTTAGGAACGATACAACAATGTCCACTATTTTGTACATATCCTTCAAAACAATAAAATCTAATATTAATTAAAATCATATCTAAATTATAAAAAAAAATAGACGAAAGAAAAAAAAAATTATAAAAATCTGATAATTTTAGATCGTACCCGAACACATCCATTGACATAATTAATTAATCTTTTTATTAGGGTAATTATTTTCATGGGACAAAAGAAAAAAAAACAATATAAACAAATCATTATTTTTGAGAAGTGTATAGGAAATCGAATTAGAGAAATACCTTAGTTTCATTCGAGTTTAGTTTGCAATTCCACGATCTAAATTGTTTATGCATGTACCAAATCTGAAAAAAAAGTGCTAATTACTAACATAATAGACACACATAAAACAACAAACCAATTATGAAAATCAAAACATGTAATCGGTTAAACTATAATCCTCGTTTAAGAGGTCGATCAACAATAGGCAAAGATCTTTGAGATGATGCATCATAAAAATGACCAACTTTATGGTACAAATCAAAACTATAAACCATAACGAATATGCATAAAATAAAAACTGTGATGTTTGTGTTTTATGAAGGACATCCTATATTTATAGGGATTTGTAACATAGAGTTTTAGGGTTTTACATATGATGGTGTAAATTATACCAGGCCAATTTATTTTTTTCCAAAAATAAGTCCACCGAATATGTTCAGGTATCTTAACATTTTTGTAATATTCGGTGCAATTTTTTTTTTATAAAAAAGGAAAAAAAACTATTTAAAAGAATTAAATTAGACAATTTCATTCAAAGGAGGGCAAAAACGTATTTTTAATTTCTGAGAGTGAACGTGAGCACTTTCATATTGTGCAATTGTCTTAATCTTACCTGAATTTAACATTTTTGTAAAACAACAACCTAACATTTTTACAGAATATACCATATTAGTATATATTGGTTTAATTAGTAAATTTAATTATGAAACCACAAACTTAATAATATTCTGTCATTTATCTAGGAAATAATACATGTCATCACTATAAACTAATGCAAATTCAACACTTTCGATAAATGGGAAATAAACATTTATTCAAAAAATATACCAAACGTGTCTTTTATGGAAAGGAACATATTATCATAATTTATTTATATATTTTTTTCGTGATATATACAAAAAGTAATCTCATATATAGAGTATAAACTTTTTATAATGTATGTAACATATATCTGGAAAAAAAACATATATCTGACAATTATATAATAATACGGTAGATGTAATTAAATTTAACATTAGTTTGGATATCTCTTTTTAGCTATATATATGTTAAAGATATATAATAATACTCTTTATTTTTTTAATCAAAAATTTCACTTTAAGATTACCATCGAAAAAGTTAAGAATACCAAAAATATTTAAATACCATAAAGATAATCTGTATTATATAACGGTTTCATCAATTGATAACGAAACACAATTCTCATATACATTTTCATATTTCCCTTTTTAATAACTAATCACAATATAATATAATCATATTTTATGAGAGCTAAACATCGTTAAAAATAATTGTCAATTAACATGATTTAAATAGATTACAATAACCAACGCAATATATTATTTAAAAACCTAATTCAAAGTTAGTATACACCAATCGATTATGTATAAGTCATTTTATTGGTTTAACACCCGATCAGGAATCTAAGATATTATATTGGTTTGACACTCGACCTTACTTTAAGATATTATATAGGTTTACCAATCGTACATATATTGAATTTGTAATCACAATACCTATAATAACATAAAATTGTAAGTATAGTTTATTAATATTGGATTTTCAAATCAAAGTACTGAAACGTCTTATAGAAAATAATATATGAAGACTAATAAAACCTCCTAAAGAAAGAGAACACACCACGATTAAAATAATAAAACCAAAACTCCAAAAAATCTCAATGTTCATTTTCTCTGTCTAGAAACACTTGTGCAAGCACTTTTCCCTCGAATCCTGCAAGAAAACAAATTGAAGAAAGCCAAAGAAATCAGAAATTTAGTAGTACCTGATAGGGCGATTCATGGAATTAAACCAAACCACCTTAAAGAGAATTCAAATCCAAAATTGGAAAATTAACGAATTCATTATGCAATAATGTCAAACACAATAAAAATCCATAAACCAATTACCGGTGAATCAGTTGCCGAATAAAAAAGATTCATATTGATGCAAATCAATAATAAATTAAAAAGAGATTTTGAACATTAATAAGATTCACATAATCACAGATCATAATTAAACCGAAGTTAAGAGAAAGAGGAGGAGATTTTGTTACCGAGTGAGTAGCATAGAGCTTGAATCTATGAAGGACATGCAAGTCAATCAGTTTGGGCCTCGGTTCGAACCGAGCTAGATTAATCTTCCCTTCAAAGTTGGGTTGACCCCGATTTCGAATCAGTCGATTCAGAGAAACATCCAAGCAGATAGAGAACATATATAAGATATATAATGTTTAGCTAAAAAATCTAAAAGGGTTCAAAAAAAGACACATGTTACGACTCATGATTTGCCCCTGAATTTAAAAACGTATTTAATGTGTTTTGAGTATATCCTAGGGTTTAGTTCAAAAAAAAAAAAAAAAAGTATATCCTAAGGTTTATAGGAGCCAAAAAAAGCAAATAAATAAATTCATGATAAAATAGAAAATATAGTTAGATAATAGAATAAATTTTCGCAAGATGAAACAAACCTTAATATCTTTTGGAGATTTTATTAATTAAATATTTTTTTTTTATTTCATGCACCAATTCACGATGTACTCTTCATCATCTTTTTCAATACTTTCGGTGAAGATTAACCTACAAAAATAAAACACACGATTAGATGATACCCAAAAGTTATTTATTTGACACAATCAAGCGAACATACAACTCAAAAAATAAAAGAAACAAATCAGTATTATCATATAAACACCAATTTATAAAACACAAACACACAATACACAAACTCGATTCATGGGACGGAACTTCCACGTTATGTTCGGTTTTAATTCTTTTATTTAATTTAATAAATCGGGGGAGGTATTGCCTCCCTCTCGCTCACCAAAAAAAAAAAAAAAAAAAAAAAACTCGATTCATGAAAAGAATCATAGCTATATGAAAAAAATCATAATATCGAAACTATCTAATGAGAATAAAGAAACTAAAAAACTCATCACAAATTGGCAAAAATCTTTGAGATCTTACTTTCCAAGTGACCATAACATAAAAAAGAGAAAAAAAAACCGACGACGATGCATCATAGAAAAAACCAAATTTGAGGTACAAAAAAGAATTATAAACCATAATTGCTATGCATAAAAAGCCAGCCGTGATGTTTGATTTTCAATGGAGGCATCATATATTTATAGGAATCTCCAGCATAAGGTTTTAGGGTTTTACATATGACGGTGTAAATTATACCGGGCTTTTTTCCGTAAAAATATAAGTCCAATAAGCGAATTAGGGTTGAAGAAATGAAGACGGTATGTATATTTTTTCACAATTTTGATTTTTATTTTATTAACAAAATGGAAATTTAACTAATCTAATCTCATTAAAGGGGGGGGGCAAAAACGACTGCTCATATTCTGAGAGCGAACGTGATCACTTTCGACTTCTCCTTTAATATATAAGATATAAAAATCAGGGGCAAGAGTGAGAGAATAGTATGCAAAGACAGAGTGACACTGAAATCGGAGTTGGTTGGAGTGGCGGTGACGGGACCCAATGAGAAATACAAAGTCGCTGTTAGAGGAGACCGACAGGACCAGCAGGCCCGTCTCCGGGGATGATAAGATAGGCAAAAGTCCAGGATCCATTATCAGTTTCAAAAAATTTATTAAGGCTAAAAGATCCAATTTTCCAATTTTTTTTTTAATAAGATATTTTATTTTATTTTAAGTTTTACCATGAACCCCATAATGAATTGAGACGGGATTGAGGAGCAGCAATGTCTGGCGGAGCTTGTTCACAGTCCTCTGTCCCGCTGCTAAGAGGCTGATCCTGGCAGAAGCACCGTTACCGTGATCCTCACGCGCTCCAACGGAGCCGCCTCTACTCGCCACTATGCCAATGCCATGGGTTTCTTCAGGGACGAACCGCTCCGTGGTTGTGCTACTCTCCGCAAACGCTGCCTCGCCGACGGCGATATCCGGGCTATTTGAGTCATATCCTTACTCATCTTATGATCTTGGTGAAACAGAACATAAAAGTTGATTTAGAGTTTATTTATTTTTATTTTATTATGTTGTTGAGTCTTTAAGGATGGTGAGACTATTGAGACTATATAAAATAAAGTATTTGCAATCTTATAAAATAAGAAAAAGGAATGTGTTGTATGTTCTGTTATTTATGTAGGATAAAATAATTCTTCAATATTTTATATTTTAGTTATTTTATTAATACGAGATCTAAAAATAATTTTATTGTATTGTATAAGTAGATAGATGTAAGTATGTAACTAAAGAATACAAGCAGAGACAGTTCTGACTTTGGGCACATGTAAAGCGTAGTATAATTAGTAACGAGCTTAACTATTAATCGAACATGTATATGTCCTTGTCTTCGCAACCCATGTCCCAAACTGAAAAATTACTCTGGTTCACGTTGTCCGATCGATCAGATTCTGTGAACTGGTTCATATCCGTTCCAGTACCCTCATCATCTTCGAATGTCCTAGAGCAATGTAACTAGAGAATACAAGCAGAGACAGTTCTGACTTTGGGCACATGTAAAGCGTAGTATAATTAGTAACGAGCTTAACTATTAATCGAACATGTATATGTCCTTGTCTTCGCAACCCATGTCCCAAACTGAAAAATTACTCTGGTTCACGTTGTCCGATCGATCAGATTCTGTGAACTGGTTCATATCCGTTCCAGTACCCTCATCATCTTCGAATGTCCTAGAGCAATGTAACTCCTGCTGCATCTTTTCCAACCAAAAATATTCCATCCAATTCCCATTAATGCTATGATCATCACCATCTCGCTTGTCCATTGCACTCGAGCTCACACTGTAATAATCATCATCACTAGTCGAACTAGTAACAATACTTGGAACCATTTCAAGCATGGAAGGTGTATATTCACCGCTCTGGCTCGGCTCTTGGGTCGACCCGTATAGACACTGGATCTCATGACCTGTCCTTGAGTTCTTGTCCCCGAATCCAAAACTCACGTCACTTTTAGGACAACTCGAGTTTTGGCAAGTGTAAACACTCTTTGACGGTTCCATAAATTCACCCTTTCTCTTAGACCCCGACGATTCTTGATCTTGGTCTTCCGAGATCTTGAGGTCTTTGATATTGAGAAGAGCTTCTTCTTGGTTTAAGACTCGAGACCAAGTATCGGTCTCTTTAGCCATCATCTTATCTTGCAAACTTTTAGATTGTCTCGCGAGACGTCTCACTCTTCCCAAATTCGGCGACATGTGTTTGATCACAGCCGCGAGAACACTAACTTTCCAAGATTTTCTCAAATCGTGCGGCTTTCTGTATGGCGGCGCACCGTGCTCATGTGCCGATCCTTGCTCTCCCCACCAAAGCTCCGTACCCGTCGGCCACCATGGCGGAGCGATTCCTTTCTCTAACGGAAACCGCCGCTGTGGCGGCATGCAATGTTGCATTAACGCTGATAGTAACGACCCTAGAGTCGTGTCTTGTAGCTCTTGTAACATGTGTAGTAAGCTCGATGATGATGAAGACTTATCGATTAGCTCTGCTGCAGCAGCCGCAGCCGCGAGTGTTAAGTAATCAGTGATAGCGTCTGGAGCGTTTTGGTCGAACTGAACGTTTTCTTTCCACCAACGTCTTAAGCTATCGGAAGAACCCGTTATTGGTTTACCCTTTTCCGGTACAATTCCGTAGACAAACCCTTTCGCTTTACACACCTCCATGATCTTCATCATGTACTTCAACACCGAATCTTGAGAACGAGCCATCTTCTTGCGCCGTGACGCTTCGGCTCGGTGTGTTGTAAACGAAACGACGTCCTTGCTGTGTCGTTTCTGTTGCTTGAGCTTTTCCATGAGGTTTCGGTCTTTCCACATGCGTCTTTTGAGGTCATCATAGCTGATTTCTTCTTCCTCATCTTCAATCGGACTAAGTGGTTCCAATTCTTCTACTTCCACCATTTTTTTCTTTTAGTCCATTAGATTTCGAGTCATGGACTATAATTGATACTTATCTATATTATATTATACGTGATTGAGGTTATTGTCCGTACGTAGAAGGATATACTGATGTAGCACAACCACCTTTGTTAAATTGAGTGGCCTATTTATATATGTAGATCACGAATTATATTTGATTTTTTGTTGAGAGGGGATGGTGTGCATGTGCGATGAGAACGTGTCAAAGTCTCCTGGTTTGGTCTGAGCTAAACATAAGTTGTAATAGATTTTGAAATTTTGTGGCGGAGATATTTATGTTTTTTAGGTGGACAAGAGTTATCTCCGGCGGGCATCACGACGCCGGACGTTAGTAGAAAATTAAAAATTTATTCGGTTGCATCAAAGTCGATGGATAACGAGAGTTCATTGAACCGACTTAATTAATATATCTAATAAAAGTTTTAATAGGACTGTTTCATTTTCTTGTCGCTTTGCGCATATGATATAAAAATGTTTTTGTAAACATTATGGCTTTAAGATCATATTTATCAATGGGTTCTTAAGAAAATCTTAAGATGATCTTAGTAATTTTTTAGTATTATTACTAAGAACCAAAGTTAAGATGAGTTGAGGGAGTTGCTTACCTAAAAGCCAAAAAGAAAAAAAACTTAATTTTGGATTTGGCAATCTTAGACCAAAATTACTAAGATCATCTTAAGATTTTCTTAAGAACTCATTGATAAAGATGGTCTAAGATAGTCAAATCGGTAGTCGGAATTTTTTTTTAGTCCAAAAATATAAAAAATCTATTGTCATACTTCAAAAATGTTTAGATCTTCATATATACTACATTATACATATTGTGAAAAGAATTGTGGATCATACATGTGTGCAATTGTGCATACTGCATAGTATATATAGGTGATCATAAATATATAGACTATAGTAGGTAGATTTATAGACAAGAAGATTAAAAGGGTTTTATTTACGAGTGAGAGATAGCATAAGATGAAACTGAAAGCATTGAATATGATCGTAAGCACGGGATTTCAGGGATTATTGATATCAGCAATATTATGATTACGACGCTTTCGATAAGCTTGCTTACGAAAGTTCTATCTACCTTTCTCTTACTAAGCTTAAATGTATTTTTAAATTTTGGGGAGTGAATTTCTTTATAACTCATTCGTTTCTAAAGAAGATTAATAATAACACTAAAAAACAAACAAACTACAGGGAATAAATTTGTAAAAAAAACATAATTTTAGGGTTGGTCGGTTACTTGAAACTGAAAGGGCAAGTTTACGATATCATATGCAGGGGCGGATCTAGAGAGGGCTGGGGTGGGGCACGTGCCCCATACTAATATCTAAAAACTAAATTTTGAACACTTCTCCTAATTGTTTGTTTGGTCAAGTGGTGTTTAATGCAATATTAGAAATAGTAGCTGACGAGATCGATGCCTCCCTCTAGTCATATTTTGCTTTTTCATATTTTTTTCCCCACCTTTCCTCTTTTTTTTGCCAGTACACATATTTCCTTGTTTTTTTAATTCATACTTCTTTCATGCTTGATTGTATTTTTACATTTCTTTTCTTTCTCTAATTTATATACCAACCAATAATATATTGGTTACTTCGTATTTTTTTTATAACAAATTAGTTTTAAGTCCTTAATGTAAAAAAGTATTATCTAATTCCGAAATATTAAATAAAAATGATATTTAGTGAATTTATTAAATAAAAATGATATTTAGTGAATTTAGTAAACTTTTATTTCATTAATAAAATCAACGAAAATGGTGTTTTCATAAAAAAAAAAAAAGTTTGTAATTTTTAGATTTTAGGAAACTTATATTTTAAAATATAATAGATGCTTTAAAAAACATAATTATTATTTAAAAAATTATATGTGCCCTAGGCTGATATTTTTTCTGGATCCGCCACTGATCATATGCATATATTAGAACATGTTTAGTAGAAGTTTCACTTAGTTTTCCATCTATTAAAAAAATAAAATAATAAAAGGTAAAAAAAAAAAAAACTTTAAAAGGGTGTGTAGAAACTCATTTGACACATGTCTCAATATAATTGGTTATGAATTTTACTTGTAATTTAAATTTTAAATAAAAAAAGAAATTATACAAAAATTATTAAAATAATATATTTGAGAGAATAGGAGAGGTTTTTCCTACCTCACATGCTCTTAGATATTGGTTTTTTAAAAAAGAAGTATGGAAAAATGTATTTTTTATTCAGTTTGTTAATTTTATATTTACTTGAAAGTTCAAATTAAGCATTCATATTCAGTTTGTGAATTAAATTTAGATCCATTAATTTGGGTTGCCGGTTCAAAACTTCAAAATATGGTACGCCCCAGCCGCCAGATCCTTTCTCATATGTATTAGGCTCGGTAGATTATAATGGGCTTAGAGCATCTCCAATGGGAGAAAAATAGAGTTTTCATTACAGTCTCTCTGAATTATTGTGAAAAAAAATAAATCAGAAAGCTTTAATATTAAGAGAATCGTTTCTCTTAAAAGAGATTTTGGAGCTGAAGAGAGACGCATACGTGTCGTCTTTTTCAGTATTTTTTTTCTTTCGTTTTTTGTCCCGACTATCTCTCTCTTTCAAATGTGAAGCCATCGTCAAATGTGAAGCCATCGTCTCCGATGAGATCGCGATCAGGTGTTCTTCGAGATCTGTCAAATGTGAAGCCATCGTCTCCGATGACGTTCCTCCGTTTCTCAATTCCTCCCCAAAATTTAAATCGGTAATTAACCCTCTTCTCTCTCCTCCTTCGATTTGCAAAGTTGCGTTCTTTGGGTAATTCAATCATTTTCTGGGAAATCTGCAGAAAATCGAAGAAAAAAATCTCCTTTTTCTCTTGTTTAGGTGATACTAATTCAGATTAGAGTCTATTAAACATAGAAACTTAAGAAAGATTTGATCTTTTTCCTCTTGATGATCCAATTTTGAAAACAAATTTTCATTTTTATTCTTTGTTGCAGCTGGAGAGTGTAAAATTATTCGTTGGGCTTCCACTGGACACAGTTTCAGACTGCAACAACGTTGATTCCGGTAGGCTTATCGGCTCTGAGATTCATGGATTCCATATTTTGCAAGGTTTGTTCTTCTAATCTTATCGTTCGTCTTGATTCATAGAACTGTTTTTGTTTGTTCTTACATTCGATTGTCTCTCGGTTGACATTTGAGTAATTCCGAGGCATTGCTTAGAACAAGTGTTGCTAGTGCATATTATGAGAAAGGCATACCATTTTGTTTATTACGATTGATGATGGAGTATAGTTTGATAGTTTTCATTCTGTTTCAAGGTTTGTTTTAAGAGCACTTTAGTTAATTTGTGTTACATTACAAGCTTGTTTTGTTGTTGTTCCATCTGTTTCTTCTTCACTCGAATTGAAAAGTGATAATTAACATGACAATCCAGCTAGAACTCTTTCTTGGGGCTGCCTTTTAAGTGGTTTCTTAGTTATGCTACAAAGTCGCAAGTTCGTCAACAAAGGTGAGATCCTGGTTCATAATTGTACACGCTTTACAGGCTTGCCAAATGACATCAGCTTCACGTTTTAGTTACTTCTAGCTTTTCTTTGATTTGATTTGTTCAGAATCTGTGATAATCATGCCAACCTTCGGGATCCAACTTGAAACTCAGTATTTAAGGTATGCTCTATCCATGTAGTTAGTATTCTTTTGTCTGCACTCAATGATGACTTATTGTTTTGAACTACTCCGTATTAATGGTCTCTAAGATAGGTGGTAATGGTGGAATTTGCTGTAATTTTCATGACCTATTCTCATCTATGCTTTTAAGTTTTACCAAGCACACAACTAGAGAAGCCATTGACATTCATCATGTGAGAAGCAAGATATATATGAAACCACACTCAAACATTTCTCCCGGTTATTATTTCCACATTACTACTCTGAAACTCGGTTTTGTTGAAGACTTCAAATCATGTAATGGGTACTTTAAACCTTTTAGAACATTCTTATTCATATGTACATTACCAAATTCTTTATTAATCATAGTCTCTTTTTTTAATTGAGTTTTATGAAATAAAATAATTTTAAAATAATAAATTTTTTTGAGAGAACCCTACTAAAAGAGACTACCATTAGACTATGAAAATCTTTTAAAAAAACATAAGCTCTCATCTAACAAATTAAAAAATTTATATTTAGAAAATGGTGAGAGCCCATTGGGACCCACGAGATATCGCTCCAGACTCACTTTAATGCTTTTAATTTAATAATGATATGATTTCGAAAAACGCGAGTCAAAAGAAGAGAATCGAGATCGGAAACTCTGCACGGTTCCCGCCTCAACCAAATCAAAAACCCTAATTTTCTCACCAATCAGATCCTCCACAATTATCCCACCGACGAACCCTATCAATCTCTCTAGGTCAGTCACCCAGAATTCTAGTTTTTTTTTTTGTATGAATCGATTCGAAATTGAGTTTTCGATTAAGGGTTTTTGTTGAATTAATTTTGTGTCTTTCGTCGAGTTCTTAGTATCAAATTTGACTTCTTTAATTGTTTGAAATTGAAATTTTTGCTCTTTCTTTGTTGGGGGATTTTGAAGATGACTGAAGATAGCAACAAAACAATGTCGGAGAAAACCCGACCTGTTTTGGGTGATTTGACGAATCTTCCAAGCAAAAGAGGGATTTCATCGATTTTGGGTGATTTGCTTGATGAATCTGGTAAGACCATTGTTCATGAAGTTTCAAGAGAGAAGTTTTCAAAGAGGTTGTGTTTAGTTGTAGATGATTTGGTTAAGGAAAATGCTAGACCTTTGGATACAATTGAAAGGTCTTCTTCGTTTGATCAAAATACTTCTGGTGATTCTGTTGACAAAGAAGAATCTGAGGAATATCATGATGCTGTGATGGAATTCTCCAGTGGAGATGGAAAACCTTTGAAGGAAAGCAAGTCTGTACAGATCTATTTTGAGCCTGGTGATAGAGACGGTGCACGAGAGTTAAACGCGGCTGCTAATGCGAATCAAACCAATGTCACTGGTGAAGGCTTGGCTTTATCTCTGTTACCTAGCAATACCGAGAGCAGGAATCTACTGAAGACTGGGAAGGAGTTGTCTAATTGTCAGAATTTGAGATCATTTGAAATGAGTAGATGCTCGAATGTTAACAGTAAGGAGCATGTGAATCTGAATACAGGAGATGACTTGCTAAAATCTTGTTGTTGTTCATTCTGTCTCCACGGTGCCTGATTCTTCAGCTTTTTCTTACATTTCGTTTCTCTTGATTTTCATGAACATTATTATCTAACTTGGCTATTGCTATAAATGAATTGCTTCAGCTTCGTATATGTGGTTAGATCTTAGTTATCAGGATACCAAAGGTCGATTATCCGGTATGTCCCGTATATTTGCAACAAGCTCTTTAGGATTTTCTTGTGATTATTGTAATATGAGTTGTTTTTTGTTTCTTCTGAGCCAGCTATGAAGAAGAGTCATAAAGCAGCTAGCAACTTGATTCAAAGGAATGCTAAAGAAATATCTACGGATTTTCATGTCACGGAAAATTCCGTTAGTTCTGCAAAACAAGAATCCAAGCTCATGGCCCAGTGGAGGTCGCTCTTTCTTAGCATGGGCGATATCCTGGCTCAAGAGAATAGCCACCTTGTAAGTGCTTTTAGAAGCTTCTAACCTGATTTCATAGCATGATGCAAAGTGTACTATAAACCAGTTGTTCTTGTACACATAAACCTGAGTTTTGTGAGTGTAATTCCAATTTTTGCAGCAAAATAGCTTTGTGAGGATGAAAAAATTGCGAGAAGATTGCAGGATGGATGTAGAGAGAGCAATGAAATCACCTAAACACAACACCCAGTAATTAAGTAATCTTCTCTACTTGATCAAACATTGTAATGATTCGAACTTCTCTTTCTGAAAATTACAATATCTGGATGCAATGTGTAGATGCTTAAAATCGTAAATGGGTATGTATGAGTGCAACTATTGTTGGTGTTGTTAAGTTCTTCTATCAAACTCCTTTGTTTTCTTTAAGACCAAAGTTACAAAACACAAGTTTCTTTGTGATTCTTTGGCATTGAGACCATTCTGTTTTACTCTCTTATGACTTAGAATAAGACCCAAGTATAAGGTTGCAACTGGTGAGAGGTCCACTTTTACTGATAATTTGCAAAATCTTTGATAAGTAACATATGACTAACATTGATGACCTACGTAATTATGGTTATTAATTTCTTGAGATTAAGAATTATGAGTTGAATTCGTCTTATACTTACCTCAATGACATACAAACAAGTCAACCAAAAATGTAATTCTTTTTAGTAAATATTGACCATTCTGTTTACATATTATCTGATTTTAACTGAATTATTTTCTCGGATTACAAGAAATTTATGAATACCGAAAAAAGAACATTTGTTTTCATGTTTTTCTTTTATGTGTTGTGTTTTTTTTTTTGCCTGCTTGTTCGAAATTGGGTGATTGTACTGAGTACTGACTTCTGGATAAATGATGTAAAGTAAGTTCGAAGAAAAAACTGAAGATAATGGAAAGAAGCAATTCTTGACGTATGTCGCAAGTTAGCGTTAATCGTAGGAACAACGTCAAATTTAAACATTGGTAATTTAGTTATGGGCTCTTTAGAATTTTGTAAACAATAACTGGACCAGTAAATTTTGGTTTATGAACCCACAATTTTATTAATTTACTGAAAATAAGCCTAATAAAGATGGTTTGAAGTTATAAACCCAATCACCTATGGGCTTCTGGTGTCCTAAAATGTATCATTTTAAACACACAATAATAGGTGACTTCATTTTATTTTACAATTGCGTTTAACAGAGTGATATTATTTAGAAATGTTCGGATATAGTGGATAAGTGATGTTAAATTCTTAATTAAAAAAACCAAAAGAAAAAAAAGAAAGATGTCGGTATATATATATATATATATATATATAATGTACTCCCTCCATTTTAGTTTAGTTGTCGTTTTAGGATAAATTTTGTTTCATAATAGTTGTCGTTTTAGGTTTTTAATGTAAATGTTTTGTAAAAATTTTAATTTTATCCCTATTGTTTTTTGGGAGACTCACAAAAATGCCCCTTTTTCAATATCCTTTTTCAAAAATGCCCCCTTTGGATGTCCATTTTAAAGGTTTTTACAAGTGTTTTGGCGGGAAAATTGCGGGATCACTTTTCCCGCCAAAAAATATTTTGTATTTTGTGGACCTAATTTTGTTTCAAATAAGGGTAAAATGGTCATTAAAAATTGAAAGAGGGCAAACTTAAAAATGGACTCTCAAAAGGGGCATTTTTGAAAAGGGGTTTTGAAAAAGGGGCATTTTTAACAATTTCTCTTGTTTTAATGTTTTGACCAATGAAAAAATTATAAAATATCTTAATAAAGGGTAAAACATAACATTTAATGGTTTTCTTAATTTGTGTGAAAAAAACTTTAAACGATAACTAAAACGAAACAGAGGGAATATTTGGTAAAATAACAAAACAAATTCGGCGTGAAACGCGGTCACCTATTAATTGTATATATATATATAATATTTTTAATCGTTAGACTCACCCTATCCGCTTTGATTAATAACTAATCTCTTAAAGAAATCAGTTACCCGATTATTCTCCGTCTAATCCGACTACTTCCCGCCTAATCCGATTACTCTCTGCCTAATCTTACATATCCCGATTATTTTCATATTGCAAGTATAAAAAAACTTTTTATTTTTTATATTCAATCATTTAAATTGGAATTTTGTGATGTTTTACAATAACTTATGTTCAAATTTTAATTAAAAAGAAACATAAATTTGTAATAAAAATCATAAAAATTTGTCGCAAAAATATAGTTTCATGTGTTTACTATAATTTTGAAAACAATATTGGATTAATATGTTTTAAAAATATTAAAATAACCCTAAACTAATCTACGATTAATTGCTGATTTTAATCCGATTTTCCGATTAATCGCTAGATCAATACCGAACATCTGACTAGCGTCTAACGATTTTTATGATTATGTAATATATACAATTATCAAATTATTTGAAAAATATATACTATTTGCTTGGTTCTTACAGAGCTCACGTTCATATATTACATAATCATAATATATAAAAACAGACACGTATATAGTAATTTGGCTCCCCATTGTTATTGCATTCGCCTTTGCAGGAGTTCCCATGTGTGACACATTAGAGCATGATTATTGGTGGATCTAAAATTAGGAGTCCAAACCATATTTATATTGTAAATAATGCAAAATTTAAAATTTAGACACTTGTAGAATTTTTTAGTTTTAACATTGTCCAATGGTGGATCCATTATTGAGGATCTAAAAATACAAAATTTTGAAAAAATGTGTAAAAGTGTTTGGGATACATTGACTCTCAAAACTTGACACACACTCTATAATCTTAAAACTCACACATTCACAAAACTTGACACACAAACTCAAGTGAATCTTCACAAGACCATGGCCTATAATGCAAGAACCACAATTTATCATCAGCTGCTACATTTAAAATGAAACAAGAACCACAAGTTGACGGTATCTCTCTCGTTGAAGCCTCTGGCAAAAAACCTTGCAAGAATCACCGAGAGAGTAGTGTGTGGTGCAGGAAGCTGTTGTTCTGCAATCTCCCTGAAAGCTGCTGCACTATCCTTCCTTCCAGTTTCTAGAGGATAAAATGGAGCACCAGCCTGATAGTTTCAAAGACATGATTAAGCGTTGCAGTCTGCAACAAACCACAAGAGCCCTGCAATTAAGAGAAAGTTATGCCATTACACATACAATCAAAGCTAAGTAATACTACATTAACCATTCAACCATCATGAAAAATAATGACTCGAAATAAATAAGTAAGCTGAGTATACTTGGTCATACAATCAGAGATGGCATACAACAAAAGACAAGACACATCACTTAAATCAGATAGAACGATAATCAAAGCTCTATAAGAAACGTAGCCAAGGACGACTCACTAAACCACTATAACATGAAAGTAAAAATTCAAACTTTAATCAGTTCACAAATAACATAAGCATTACTTGATCACAAACATTCCATTACACTAACTTCTGGAAAAAAAAAACTGATTCAGGAAACAAAAGAAAACATTCAAGCTTATGACAACATGTCAGTGATAAGCTTGTCCTTTAAAGCCATATCTATTTCACTAAGTGACTCTGTTTTTCCAAGGAGATTCTCCAACATTTTGAGCTTGCTTTGCTTCTTCTTCAGTTCATAGTCCTCTTTCTTCAGTTCATGGTCCTGTTTCCTAATCTCCCAAATGCTCTGAATCCTTAACAGAGCATCTAGTCCTTCTTCAACGCCTTTGTTAGACTTTTTAGCTTTGACCTTTGCCGCCTTAACACCTGGTGGACGAGCCATGGCTTCATCTCCATGGCTAGCTGCTTGTGAGCTTGATGAGTGACCAGCAGCTTCAGCTCTATCCCCTACCTTTCTTCTTTTTGACTTGTCACTCTCTGCAGGTGAAGAAGCATCACACCACTTCTGATCATGGCGAAGCTCTCTCCAACAATGGTCAAGTGTGAACTTGACCCCATAATCCTTTGAGTAGATTTGGTGAGCAAGCTTCATTACATCATTTTCATTTTGTCTGCTTGACTTCTGACTTGTTGCAGCTGCTAAGGAACCAACAAACTTGCAGACCTGATCATTGATCTTCCTCCACCTTTTCTTCCAATGGTCAGGCTCTCTCTTTGGCATCCCAACAAGCGCAGGAGAATCAGCAAAGTAGGTTGCTATTCTTGACCAGAAGGTCATCTTCCTTTGCTCATTGGCCACCACAGGGTCTTTGCTTGTGTTCAACCAGGCTGATATGAGCACAACATCTTCCTTTGCTGACCAATTGTTACGTTTTCCTTTTTTTTCGCTCAGGTGTGACTTCAGCTTGAATGCTCTCTGACCATTGATCATTTTGGACAGGGACTTGGCTTGCTTCATTCTCAGTCCATGGTTGACTATTGAGCAGGTCCAAGAACCCAGAAGATTGAGTAAATGGATTGGAAGAATCCATTACACCACTTCTGGCTGAGATGAAGAAAGAAAGAAAGAAAGACAGCAAAAACAAAGAAAGAAGAGGACAGAAAGAATAAAGAAAGAAGAAAGACTGAAGAAAGAGACTGAAAGAATAAAGAAATCTTGGTGGTTGTTTATATTGATCAGTCGAACAACTTGATCACACAACTAACAAGCATTTATCACTTGAGAGTAAACAACTAACTAGCATTGATCACAATGTAACAAGCATTGATCACACACAAAGCATTAATAAAACATGATGTAGACAGTTACTAAACAACTAACAAGCATTTATCACAACTAACAAGCATTTACTTATTAAGTCTTTTACTTATTAACGCAGGAAAAGTAATGGAGTTTGTTAACAGAGAATGATCCTTAAAACACCTAGCCAACAATGCTTACTTCAGAATCTTCATTCATTAAGAGAAAGCTGAAAAACACTTAACAAAGACATACCACATTCATAGCAGAAACAGGGAGCCAGCCTCCATGCTGCTGTTGTGCAAGATCTAGAAGAGGAATAACTGCAGACTGCTTATAATTGGATGGATAGTAAGAGAGTATCTCCTTAACCTACACAAGTTGGACAAAATATTAGAATGTCCAGACATGAAAGATACAATAAAATGAAACCAAATGCACAAGAATGTATTAGTCACAAAATAGCCAGATCAGGAGGCAGGGACTATGTTAGTTGGGATCAAACAAAACATACCAGCTCCAAAACATTTCAACATTATCACAGAAAAAAAAAACGTGTTCAATCTATAAATCAAACAATCTATACCTAAAATCGTGTTCAATCATGGCTAATCTCGCTATCCCTAAGCACAATCATGACCTATTCGTCTTCAAATAACCCTAATTTGACTAAGAAACCAAGAACCCTAATTTACCTAAAATCACAGAACCCTAATTTGTTACCTAATCAAATTCACAAGAATTTATAGCAAGAGAAAGACGTTCGTACCATGAGAAAGAGTTGATGAAGGTTTCACGCCGATTTGGTGAAGGAAAGTCACGAATTGCTTCAGGAAAAATCGCGGATAGCTTCAGGGAAAGTCGTGGATTGCTTCAGGGAGTGTCCCACGTCGGTGGAGATGATGATCAGGATAGATCAAGTAGTCGGAGATAACGATTTCTCCTCCGTTTGCTTTCGATTTCAGAGAATCTTGACGATTTTCGCATGCGGCGTTTTGCGAGAAAGAGAGAGATAGAGGAGAAAGAATCGCAAATGATAAACACAAGAAATTTTTTTTTGGTCTGTAATACATATGTCCCAACCAACCACATTGCGACACGTCGCAGATCCAAAGCTGTGCAACAAATCCAAAAATAGAGCCGGATCCATTGTTTTTAATCGTTTTGGATTAAATTTTTGGATCCATTGGACTTTGGACTTCTGCTTGGATCCCACGATAATGATGTTCTTAGTTTACTCATATATATATTCCATTTCATTTATTGGTACACGAGTTAGGCAGGTCCCATCTTCTTAAAAGAGTATGCGTGATTAACATTTTGTCATAATATATGGAATATATACAGATTTAATAATAATACGATATTACGATGCCCATATCAAATAATCTCTTTTGATGTTTTAAGTATACAAAACTAAATTCATATCATAAACGGCTCACTATCTATGTGTATGTAACACATATATGTGAGTTAATATATATATATATATATATATATATATATATATATATATATATAAGTAAGATGATAAAATGGTAAAGAGTCAAGACAGACGGAAAGCTCGACCCTCAAAGCAGGGACCGGTCGCCAATGCGAGCACGTGTAACAAAACTACGGGAGCCCAAGACCATCCCTTCTCTTCACCCTCAAGTTTCTGACAACATGCAGATATATTTATTTTTAAAATAGTTTTATTTTTAGTATCAAAAATAGAGAAGAAGAAATAACAGAAAAAACTTCTTCATCTTTAATGCTTTTGATTATGGACAAACCAATTACCAATTATAAACGTAAGTAGCGAATAGAAAGAATATAGCAACTTCTAGAGTCTACGTTCATAAACTTGGATATATATATATATATATAAGTCGACATAAAATCTGAGCTCTTCCACGTGATTCATCCATTTCCATCTCCAAGATCCATACATTATTGAAACTATTATACATATACAAGCCTACTAAAATATTAGCCGAATAAATATATGATGCTCTTGTGATTATATATGCATATATATATATATATGATTAAACTACATTTCAATATTTGGTTAGATTAGATTCCCTTTTTAACCAAACCCTTTGCATAGATATAACTCTAGAAGACGTCTCTCATTTAACGTAATTAAAAATATATTACACTAAAAAAGTATGAACTTTGTGGTGTGAAGAGACTCCTTAATCACCAATAATTGAGATTTGAAGTTATGATCAAATAATTTGATTAAGCTAACAATTAATTAAGAAATATTAGCTTAGAGAGCTAAGAATCAGCCAGTGAAAGGGATTGAAGGGAAAGCAAAGAGTGGAATCCATCTTTTCACGTTCAGATAAAGTGAGGAAGTGAGTTTAGTTTGACAACACTTTGTAACTCTTTGGAATTGTCTTATTGTCTCTGCTTCCTGCCTCACCCATGTGTTCGGTTTTCGTTCCTTTTTAAAAAAAAATTTCTTTCCTTTTTTAGTTTTTGTCTGTATTTTGCTTTTTTTTAATATATATAGTATACTTTTTAACGCATCTCAATTAAAACTTTGGATTCATCTACCTTTGGCCAAAGGAGTAAGTGGAATCCACGGTTTATGCGATCTTACAAGTGTAATCCAATTTGACCAATCTGAGCTCTTCTCATTGTCACGTTAGAATTGGAACTTTATATTTCCTAAATTTTAGAAGTTTCACCACATTTCTTTGAATTCATTATGGCTGTGACTGGTGCATTTTATAGAAGAATATTTCCTCCCCTTTAACTTTTTCTGGACCCACCATTATTATCATTGTTATCAAAGAAATTTTTTTTTTTCTCGAAGAAAACTTCTCAGACCATCTCCATCGCTCTCCTACCCAAAAAGAGTGTCTAAAGAAAAATATATTAATATTTTATTGTAATTTAATTTTGTAATTAATTGTTTTTCTATTATTTTAGATTATACCAATTTAAAAACTGACACATATGCATATGAGTGTCTCAGAGTTTCTGCAGTGAGAAAAACTATGAGACATTCTCTTCACTTTCTCTCCTTCTTTTTGAATTTTTTTTTATTATTTAAATTAGGAGACACTCTCAAAAATTGTACTGATGGAGATGCTCTCAGTTCCTCTAATTTCTTCTTCTATTTATGTAACCAGTCAGAACTTCTAAGTTGCTGGATTCTAGTTTTTCGGGGAATCCTAGTAAATGCAAAATGAATATTGGGGGAAATAAAATCATATATTTGGTGAAAAACAAAGAGATGGTTAATCTACCCTTCATTCTTGTATATTTCTCTTCATGACCTTTTTTTGGGTAAAAATTTATCATAATGACATAGTTTTAAACCAGTTCTAAACAATGTTGTATTAATTCGTCTATTATGAAATGTAATCGATTCATTCGCAATGGGTTTTTGGCCCATTATCTCTTATGTATTCATAATCTGCCTTTAGATATTTCGATTTAAAAAATACTCTACCGTACTAAAAAAGAATTTGAACTTGAGTACAAGGGAACAAACCCTTTTTTACCACTAGGCCACCACATCTTTGGTGCAATGATTCTTACTTCTTAGTCCTTACACATATCATATCCTACATAGCTACGTTCACAAATTCAATACGGAAACTTATGGGTTTCTAGTGTAATTTCGTTATTATTTAATCTAGGTCATGGACAATGAGAATATATATATATATATATATATATATATATATATATATATATATATATATAAGTAAAAGTGTAAAACTGAGTATTGGTGATATGTCTACATCGAAAGGGATTGAAAATTCACATGCAGCCTTATTGTGATAGTTAGTCGCATTATACACCCAAAAGCTATGGACAAAAAGCTTTGACCATAATGACCATCCACTATTATTGATTTGCTATGACACTATACGTATAGTCATGACTTTTCTTTTGTACACATATCTCAGCTTTCACAGAGACTACGTGCATGCATCGGATGATGTTCTAGCCACTCATATATATGTCCATCTATGTAACATGTACATATGTATGTATTCAATTATGTCTCTGTATATACCATCTATACTGTCAGATTTCCAAAAGACGTAAGCACCAATTCGAGTAAGAATAGGAAACAGTAACGTAGGAAAGTCAGAGATTATTTGGCTTGACATGTACAATTTATCTACTTGTGTGCTGTAATTTGTCTAAGTCGTTTATAATTCTACGGCTAAATAGTTTGCGGACAATAGTACTGTAATGCATAGGCAATTGTATAAGTAAATATCATTAAAGTTTATGTACATACTCCAAATATTTCAAGCATTATTATTGTAAAAAAAAATACAATATCGTGATTATTTTAATGGTTAATTGAGAAATTATCGACTTTGACCCATATGTCTTTCCATCGGAACCAAAACTTCTCTTAAGTGACACTTGAACCAAGAGAGCACGATTTCTCACTTATTTGAAGAGACCATGTGTATGCTAGTAGACCAAACACCACTTGGTCATATTCTGTAACACAACTAGATATAAATTGAGAAGTATGAGGGTTTCAGTTTCAAGTTTCACATCTAGTTGTTCTATTGTTACATAAATGGATCATCTGCAATACATCGAAATTAGTTTATTTGATTACTTCAACCGGTTATTGGAAGTTGGAACGGGACTAACTAAATATTGTCAGATTAGAGTTCAAGTCGACAATGCGTTCGTGGATGAGACTCATTTGTCCAAAAAAAAAAAAATTATCGTCCCTGACCTAAAAGATATAAAGTCCAAATATACAAATGGATATATTTACGTTTGTAGAGAAAAAATATCATCCATTAGAAATGCACAAAATCATTAAAAAAAAAAAAAAAAGAAGCGTTATCGCATTAATTATCATGGATTGGAAACACAAGTAATGGCTGTGGTGGTGACGGAGGAGATGATTAGAAAATTCATCACCGCTTTATGCATTTGTGCCCCCAAAAACGATTCACCAGCGTCAAGGTCAATTCTGTCATTTCATCATGCTGAGAATGGCATATCTAAAAGACAATCAACAATGGCAAAATTAAAAAATGGTGGCCCAAAAAAGGCAAATCCTGTAATAATTCCTAAATTCGTGGATGCGGTTTAACTTGGTTAGGTTGATTCGTCTATATATACTAGTGAAAAGTACGTCCCAGACAGATTTGAATTGATAATTTAGTTTCACTTGGACCCCATGAGGCTATGTGTCAAAGTGTCAGTAGACAAGTACACAAAGTGAGACAAATCTAGATACATCAAAGTATCAAACACTTTCAAATTCCTCGCATTATATCCACATATTTAACTATTTTCTAAATATGTGTCACATACAATTTACAAATAATAGTTTATGTACGTAAATATAGTTTTTACTCTGTCATGCACCGTCTCCAAATTAATGTAAACTTTTAAATTATAAATATTATATACATATAGATTGAAGAACATGGAAAATAAAAGAGAAGGAGCTAGAAACTATAGCTATTTCAGTAACTACCAAACATTGGCATAACATATACTTTCACAAAGATTTTCATACGAACAAATCTCTTTATTGTTAGATCGATATTTTAATATAATTCTCAAACAAGACGGAATGTACGTCAGTACGTAGATACCGAAAACCCGTTATTATATTAAAACGCAAAGACAACGTTAAATAAAACTTCTTTCTTAATTAACAAGCGTTTACATATTGCTTTTACAAAGATAGTTACAACTTACTAGACTGCTGGAAACAAATTTGTCACCTCTTTTCTTGTTCATCCTTTTTTTTTCTTACGAAAACAAAATAAGATTAACCTAAGGGGGCATATTAAGACATTGCCCTATCCTTTACCAACTACAACGTTCCAAGATAAGTTAATTAGGCATGTACATATTCATTATACATTCACCAATATGTCCACTGGCATTTCGAACATTGTCATTCGTTTATTATATTATCCTTTCACATTCTTGGCTGCATTTGTTTCCATTCCACCAATCTTCGCAAGAAATCCATCACCTGTTCATTTCGTATTTAGGAAATTGAAGTTAGCTCGAGTAGAAACCATTAACAGCTTAATACATGGATAGGTATATTAGTATATTGTTACACATATATACTATTAATTAATCATTATATATTTAGACTTGCCTCGGATGGATCTTGCAAAGAATACGAAGCATCGGTATCCTTGGGAAACTTGGAGACAAGAATGCCAAAGCCTTCGCCTCTGTCTCGTAGCATCTAATTTACATGGCACAAATTCAAGTCAACAAATATGATTAGTATGGTAACTTAATTATATACACGCTCTTATACTTTATGAAATACTAGCTAGGGAAAAAATAGATATACCTTAAATGCATCTTCGTCAGTCCGATCATCACCGATGTAAACCGGAAAAACATTGTTAGTGCTCCCAAATCCTGTCGTATCCAAAGTTTGAAAATTCAGTCTTCAAAACTGATTATCTAAATTTAAAAGGAGAATTGAGAACCATACTGATGATGAAAAATGATTTAGTCGAGAAAAAAGTACTTTCAAATAGAAAAGGCAAGACTAAATTCTTGCATTATATTAATCATAGATTGAGGACAAAATATTTTTAAAAATAGTGAACAACAACTCAAGTACTCACCAAGTGCCTCTAACAAGAACTCAAGAGCTTTTCCTTTATCCCATTCAATCATTGGACGGATTTCGAAAACCTGTTGAATAAATCCAAAAATAAATTTAAATAATTTACACTACTGTTTGTAGAACAAAATTAGATTCCAAACAAATTTTCTTAAGTAGATGTTTTGACAATGAGAATATGTCAAGTCATACCTTCCGACCTTGGGTCAGTTTCAGCGTAGGGAATTCTTTTAATACCGACCGAACCTGAAGAACCAGTTCGCTCCATTTCTGGTTTATTAAATTTTCCATTTTTAATGTTAGTTTTCTCTATTTGATAATATTTTCTAGATCTTCATTTGATTTCAATATTTACCTTCTCATCGACGCAGCGAAAGTGCACAGAAGCACAAAACTTGTGGTTTTCTACTTTGGCTCCCGGAGTTGATTTGGTTTTTTCCAAGAGTTGTCTATAAACCTTAAAATCAAATTATATAATCAAGAATCAACTCGCAGGTATATTATATTGGTTATATAATACAACAAAAGAAGATACTACATTCAATTAATTATTGAGTGGACCCAACATATAATAATATATGTCTTACTTCATTGATCATGGGAAGATAGTCATTAGCTGGTTGGTACAGAAGAGACTGTTTAACCTAAATAAAAAGGAAATAAATAAGCTTAAAGCAATAAAGAAAGTATTAATGTTTTGTACTGTTACAAAAAAAAGTATTAATGTTTTGTTTTTATCAATATATATTATGTTATTAGAAAAATCACCCTCTTGTGTCTGGAGAAGCCTTTTGCTGGACCTTTAATGTCCATGCCATGGCTTCCAGCATAATACAGCTCAGCAAGCTTCACAAAATTATACACCTTTGAAAAAAACAATTAAAGCTTAAATTAGGTAACTATAAATTTATAAATGGTATGTAATAAAATATGGGGAAAATGCCAAGAAAAAAAGAAATACCTTGTCTATGCATCTACCAGTAACTATAGCAGTGGGGAAACACTTAGCCAGTTTTTTTACTGTTCTTCTCATCTGAGAAACAGCAATCGAAATGTCATTAATCTCAAATATGATTAAGTCAAACAGAATAAATGTGATTTTAAGACGGACCTTGCTTGACATGAAAGCTTTGTCTGGATCATCAACGATGGGAGAGAGAGTACCGTCATAATCAAGAAACATTACGATTTGTTTTCCTCTCGAAGCTTCCATTATCTGTTCGAACATTTCTAGTGCTGAAGGATGTTGCATCTGTCGTAAAACATACAAGAAAAAAAGAAATGTAAGAGAAAGACTCATCAAGATCAGTTTGGGAGAGACTATTAAAAAAACTTACGATCCATGAGTTGAGTTGTTGCTGTGAGGAGATAGAAGAAGGAAGTGATTTGAGATGAGTAGGGGAAGAAGCTCGCATTGAATCGACCCAAGCGTTGATTCTCTGTCCACCACCATTGATGATGTCGATGTTCTTGAGAAGCTTTTTCTTGGAAATTGAGATTAAACCAGGAGGGAGCTTCTGAGAAGAAGAGTTGTTGTTGGGGATGATACTTGATCTTGTGGTCTCTGATACGACAACGTTTTGAGTAGCTGACATTATCTGTGGTTTTTCCACGACAAAACGAACTGCAAAAACAGAGGATTGGTTACACACAGAGAAAGATAGATAAAGATTATGTCGAGATGAAATATAGTTAAACCAAAGCCTACCCATTTGAGAAAACTAGAGATTAAGGTAGAGAGATTACTAAGAAAATGAGGAAGAGAGAGGAAGGAGATGAAGATGACTTGTGTGTTTTTTTTCTTTCTAGTGAGCTTAGTTAGAGGGACTCTGCGAAATTGGTTTATGTAGGAGACTAAGGAGAGCAAAGGCAAAAAAGTGGGACCTACTGGGCCTAATAATGGGTTTAAATGGGCCTACTCTCATTCGCGTACGTTGTAATAAGTTTGCGTGTCTAATGTCATTGTCGCCGAACCATGCGAGTCGTCAAATCCGCGTCTTTGTTATTATTGCAAATTTAAAACATTTGTATGTACATTAGATCTGCAAATTCACATATAATGTTTTGAATTAGTATACACACAAATATCATTCCGTAGAAAAAGAAAAAAAAACTTGACTTTCATAATAAAGATTATATTATTGTTTCAGTTTCTATACAAAATTTGCGGATTCACATATAATATTTTTAATTAGTATGGACTTGACAATGTGACACCATCTTGGTCCTGGTCTTGGTTTCTCATCACTTCACCAAACATTATAAGAAGTTAACTCTATGATCTTGTAATTAATAACCAAATTAAATTATGTTACATTACTGGTCGATACACATCTACATGAAATATTAGCTTATAATTGTCAAATTATCTGATTTTCTAAAATATAAAGACACCAAATTTGATCTCTTTGATCAAATTAAAAATAATCGTTGTTTATTTGGTGCACTCGGCCAAAATGATAATGATCATTTTCCTGTAAACCCACAGATTATGAATGCATTGATACATAAGTTATTACCACAATGAACTATCACTGTGCAAAGTTATTAGTTATATACTTATATTCGAAGGTCTTTTGGAGTGTCAAGCGCTACTTCGCCGGCCAACGGACCGAATAGAAGCCTAGCTAAGAGATCAAAAGGGACTCATAACGTGTCGGTCACTACTCACTACTTGAAAGTATAGGTGATATGACTCGTCTTAAACTTGTCATGCTTCGAGCCAAGCACCGCACGTGTAGTCTACTTCAGTAAGTGTCCCTAATGAAACACAAACGGATAAACCCCTTCTCTAGTCTCTAGTAAGTCGGCAGATTCTTTTTCGTTTAAACCTAAAAGCGATTACAAGCATGCATAATAATTTAGTAATAAAATAAAGGTAAAAGTATTAACACATAATTACATATAGAATCAATTCATTATACGTGTGTCCACGAAGCCCACAAGTTCTGCTTCTCGACTAATCAGTCGATCGACCCCTTTGTTTTTTTTTAATATTTGGTTTTGTTTCTTCCTCATTAGTGCTTAAGGGTTAACGTAATTTGCTAGTTGACCACTCGTTTAAGAATTGTTTATTGCTGTATTATGTTATTAATTTAGGGGTTCGAGGTGATTAGTACTAATTCATTAATTAAAAACCTTATGTATTCATTTTAAACTAGTTTCTTCCCGGCCATCTATGCGTACGTTTACCAGCTTTACACATCACAACTGACGGTCTGTGTACATATACATATTTCTCTGTTTAGTGTCGTTTAAAAGATAATTTTCACAAAAATCTGTCAAAAAAGAAAAGTAGACACAAAATTATAGCTAGCGTTGTAAGAACTGACTTTTGAGTTCTATTGACTCATAAAATAAAAACATATATATACATAAAGATAATTAGTAGAATTTTTTTTTTGGTTTAAGATAATTAGTAGAAAATTGTCTCCTTAGATTCTTGATTTGGTGAACCCACATTATTTTAGTTTTTATGAGCAATTCACATACGTTGTCATAAACACCTTAATTTACATAGAAAAAAAAAAACCAATTTGAACCCCATAAAATCAACCAGAAATAGAATCGGGTCGAGAAAAAATCGGACGTTTTTTTTTTGTTCCGACAAAACTCTCGTTGTCTTTCTAAATATTGACTAAACAAATCTGAGGTTCATTTTCTGTTTCTCTTACAATACCAGGTCAACATGCGATTGCCATAGAAAAAAAAAAAAGAGACAAACAACAACAGAAAAAGAGAGAGAGAGAGAGGGAAAAAGAAATCTTGAATTGACAGAACAGAACAGAAGACAAACCCACCACCAAAGTCTATTGAGAATTTGATATCGATTTGAGAAGAGAAAAATAAATTGTCTTGTTCTTTTCGTTTTAACCTATATTAGTCGTTCCTTTTTGCATTTCTTCTTAACCTAGTTTGATCATAATGCCATTTTGTATGAAATTTATTGATTCAAGAAGAGGACACGCAACAAAAGAAGCTTCCTCCATCTCTTCTCTCCTCTTAACAATGGTGTCCTCTTTTGTAAATACCAACCATTAAAAGCTCTGTTTCGTTATATTTCTATCTTCCTATATTACCCCTTTCTTGGGGTTCCATTGATTGTTCTGCGGCGGGGTTTCGGTTCTATCTAGAAGCGGAAGGATGGCGGATAATCCGGTGGAGAAAAAGTCGCGTTGTCGGTTTTTGGGATTTGTGTTTAATAGACGTGGCTTGTGGTCCAAGAAATGTCCCGCAGACAATAGTAGCCATAAAAGCACAATGAGTAGCAGCAATGCTTCCACCGCCACCGCTACCACCGCTAACATTCAGTTCACCAAATCTCCATGTACTGAATTTAACCCGAGGAAGCTTCAAGAAAATAAAGTTTTACCTGAGCCGGTAGAGATCCAGAACCAGGTACAGAGACCTATTTCAAAACCCTCATCGCATCAATACCCAAATAACCATCAATTAGGCAGTAATGGGAATAACCAACCAAGTAGTAATCAAGGACCAGTCCAACAACAACAAGCGAGGAAGGTTCCAAGGGAAGCAATTGGTTTATCAGGTGAGCTAGAGAGCATGATCATGGATAATCAGAAAGCAAAAGGGAATAATTGCTCTATGGTTCGAGCTTCTTCAAGCAATGTGATGTTGTTTGGCAATCTTGGGAACTTGAAGCAGCCCGGAGCATCAGGTGGGAATCAAACTACTATCCAGAACAATGGATACGGGAATACCGGTGGAGGGTATGGAGTGAAGAAGACGATGGAAGAGGAAAGAAAAACATCGGTTACACCAATACCGGCTTCAAATAATCAAGATCAGTCAGGATCTTTGTGTAGGGCGATTTCCACACGAATGGACCCCGAAACGTTAAAGATAATGGGTAATGAAGATTATAAGAACGGGAATTTCGCAGAGGCGTTAGCCTTGTATGAAGCCGCAATATCCATCGATCCAAAAAAGGCTTCTTATCGAAGCAACAAGAGCGCAGCTTTAACGGCATTGGGGAGAATTCTCGAGGCAGTATTTGAGTGTAGAGAAGCAATCAGAATCGATCCTCATTACCATAGAGCACACCATCGGTTGGCTAACTTGTACCTCAGGTAATCTCATCAAAAATCTACCTTGCGACTCAAGTACTATCATCATTTTTCTGAAAAGCACAAATTTTAAACCAACAGGTTAGGAGAGGTGGAGAAGTCAATATATCATTTCAAGCATGCAGGTCCAGAAGCTGACCAAGAAGACATTTCAAAAGCTAAAATGGTTCAAACACATCTCAACAAATGTACCGAGGCCAAAAGATTGCGAGATTGGAACACTTTGATCAAAGAAACAGAAAACACCATAACTACAGGCGCTGATGCAGCTCCTCAAGTATATGCATTGCAAGCAGAGGCCTTTTTGAAGACATACAGACATCAAGAGGCCGACGATGCTTTGTCGAGATGCCCGGTTTTCGATGGGGAAATGAGCACAAAATACTACGGACCCATCGGTTACGCCGGTTTCTTGGTCATCTGGGCTCAGGTTCACATGGCTTCCGGCAGGTTTGTTCTCTTTGAGTCCCTACAAGCTTACAGTTGTAGATAATATCTGTCCTAACCAGGGTTATTCAAACAGATTTGTAGAGGCAGTTGAGGCGATTCAACGAGCGGGCAAGCTGGACGGTAACAACAGGGAAGTGAGTATGGTTCTCAGGCGTGCGCAGGCGGTTACAGCAGCGCGATCACGAGGGAACGAGTTCTTTAAAGCCAGACGATTTCAAGAAGCTTGTGCAGCTTATGGTGAAGGCTTAGACCACGACTCAAGAAACTCAGTCTTGCTATGTAACCGAGCGGCTTGCCTATCCAAAATAGGCCAGTTCGATAGAGCCGTTGAGGATACCTCCGCGGCACTTGCAGTCCGTCCTAGCTACACCAAGGCTCGACTCAGAAGAGCCGATTGTAACGCTAAGGTAGTTAATATGTGTTCGTTTCCTGAAGTAGAGTTTTTATTTGTATAAATGGCAAAATCGTGAATATAGTATAAAATTGGGGTTGTAATTTTAATGTGTTTTGTGAGTGTGGTTGCAGCTTGGGAATTGGGAATCGGCGATTGGAGATTACGAGATATTGAAAAAAGAGACACCGGAAGATGAGGAAGTGACCCGAGGATTGTCGGAGGCTCAGAAGCAGCTCGTGAAACGCCGTGGCCATGACTCTTGAACTGGTCTTGCTTTTCTTTCTTTTTTTATTTGGCCGGTAAAAAAAGTGAATCTTTTTATTCAATTGTATATCCGTAAAAAGTGTATTAATCATTTGAAAACTAAAACTTGCACATGTTATATAAATAATTTAGAACAAAAATTTGAACTTTGTACTAACTCAGTAAACTTGATCCGAATTGAATTGATGGAGATGATGAGGAAGATATATAGAATTGGTGCAAGATCAACTTATTATATATATGCAAGGCAAAATAGTTTTGTTTTTGATAAGACAATCTTCATCTCTACATTAAAGAAACAACCCAATGTAGCAGAAGAAGAGAGTTGAATAATCTCATCATGGAAGAGAAGATGCATGATGATTTTGATGAGGATGATGATGATGGTGTTTTGGATGGAGTTTTACCTGCAATTGCTGGTGAAACCGCATGGCCTCTGCTTTGTTGCTCCTCTGTTGGTAATGGATATGGCGATGAAGTGCTTCCCGGTGAAGCTTGAGGCGGCTCTGTCTTATCTTCTTGACCTGCAAAAAACAACCCCGGTATCATTCGATTTAGTTTCGGATCCTAAAAGAGATCTTAGTAGTAATGTTCAGTTTAAATCAAAATCTCACATTTAGAGGGTGACCAGCCTAGCTTCATGTTCTCTCTATCGAAAACCATTCGATACCCTCTCATGTAGTTCTCTGCAAAAGAAAAATATAAGTTTAATTGACGGAGACAATGGTCTCAGGATGTGAGAGAGAAAGAGAGAAGATGAATAAGGCTAATACATACGTCCTATGCTTCCTATGCCTTCTTGTTCACTAGGACTGATAGGCAAGCAAAATTGAACAAGCCCCTGGAAAGTAGTTGATGACAATGTAATACATCAAAATCTAAATCTTGTTTTTTCTAGCAGGAATCATAAAACGTGTAAAGATGTTCTAACCTGACTTTGTTGGAATACAAACAAAGGTTTGTGAATCACGAATGTGTTATTGTGCGAAAACTTGAGTTTGATCGCTGGTACCTTTGGCTCAACACTGTCTCCATCAAAACAAAAAGGAAAATCCAAAAAATATTAAGAGAAGAATATATGAAACCAAGCAAAGAGCTCCTTTCTCTATATCTGTTTTATAGAATTAGTGTACCTAGATTCATAGCAATACTCCCATGAAACACCTTCAAAGCTCTTACTCGTAGCATTTATATGTCTGTCAATCTCAAGTGCAACTTTTCTGTATATTTCTTCCGGTAGATAAGTAAATGATTGTCCACTGTCAATAAAAGTTGTGAAGCTCGTCTGCTTCAGACACGAGTTGCCAATACAACAAGCCTCCACACCCACAATGTAGCCTGAACTGTAAACAAAAATCAACATAAGTTGCTAATTGATAAAAGCTGTCATAAATAAAATGGTTAAAAAAGTATAGAGATCGTTCATTACTACTTGTTCTCAAGCTGAAGGAATGGTGCTGATTGTTGTATTGACGGTCCCATGTCACCGAAGTAAATTCTCCCTGAATCTTCCTCATCAAAGCACAACGAGAAAGAGTTTCTCATGAGTCCTGCTTTAGAGAGAAAACTTGGAACCGAGATTTCTGCAGGTCCTAAACCCATCAAACCATCAGGAGCAACCCCATCCAAGTAGTCCCCACTTTGCTTCTTACCACATCTGCAATATGAAGACACATTTATCAATACTTTGCTTCTTACACATTTAAAAACAAACATAGCGTAAACAATGGTAAAAGTAAAACGCACCCTACAACAACTCGAGCCTTGACAGAGGAGGAACCATTCATCAGTCTATTGTTAGTATTATATGTAAGATGTAAGATGTCTTCAACAAGTAGTCCTGAGCTCGAGGTGTTTCCACTAAGGTATTTAACAGTATAAGTGCATTGTTCCTTCGGGCTATCACAATCTGAAGCAGAACCGCACAGCTTATGGCTGCACAGAAAGACTTTGCTGCTGCTTGAACTTGATGGATTATACTCGTTCAGATCTTTAGTAGCCTGCAGAATATGTGCCCCCAAACACGAGGAAGCATCCGCCAATCAATCAATTGGAAATAAGCGCTAACCGGTCATCATTTCACTATCTAACTCTATATATAAGCAACATGCTTATCATTTTATATCACATACCAGGCTGCTATAATAAGTGGATGTTAAAGGAGCACATTGCACACAGTTGCAAGGAATCCAAAGTAGATCACTTCCAGTATCTAAAGCCACAAGAAACGATACACTCGGAGTCCCTATGTCGATCCATGTGTAGTGTAGCCTGAGTAAAAACATCAAACACAAAATTCATAAAAGGCAACAAACCACTACTATATCTACAAAGTTCAGAACTTATTTTACTTATCCAAAAAACAAGTTAACCCAAAGGAAAAGACTGTGTATATCAAGCAGATTGAGTTAGTCAAAACACAGGACTTTTCTTCGGGATCGAATCTAAAGGAACAAAATTTAGAAACTTCAGGATAAAAAGAGGAACTTTTTTTTGTTTCTAAATTTAGAGTGAAGATTAAAGAAAAAAAATGTACCATCCAAAGTCATTTCCAGAAGATATAGTTTTGCTTCCTTCAGATGGAACAAGAGACTGAAACTTAGCACCAAGATTCATTCTCTGTCTTCGGAAATCACTTTTAGCTAGTAATCGATAGTACGCCAAGCTCTGTTTCTCCGGCAACGATTCCGACGAACTCGGAGTCTTAATCGACGCTCTTCCTTCGTCGGAGAAGCGATGGATCAGCCTTGAGGAAAAGACAGAAGCTAGAGTCCCCTCTGTAGCTAGAAATAGAACACAGAAGAGTATAAAAGCAGATCGTGACGCCATAATTTCGAGCTAGGGTTTTGCTCAGATTAACAAGACCTAGCACTGTTAAAGTAGAGTGAACAAGCGAACAATATAGTAAAATTTGATTCTCTCAATCGAAGGATATTTATAGAAGAGAGAGATATATATCGAGAGAGTGTGAATGTTGGTCGGAGAGTTATGGATGACTGTGACTGTGAGAGTGAGAAAGAAGAAGAAGCTTAACGGGAAGAAAGCGAGATTGTGTAAATGACGTAAATACCCCAAGTGGTGCACTTTACACGTGTACTGAATCATTGTCCGGTTTGGATTCGAAATTACGGTTTTGTCTTAAATCACCCATTTAATTACGTACTTACCCTGAACGGTCTGCTTAACTAACACGTGTACTCAATTTTATTCGTTTCGGTTTGGTTTAAACATCGGTCCGTCGGTTACCTTTAGAAACCCTAATTTACATATAAAACCCTGAGCCGATCAACAAGCCTTTGCATTTGTCGGAAATATCGCCGGAAAAAATGGGTTACGGGAAGCACAATCGATCTAGAGGAGGCAATTCGAATCGTGGTCAAACTAGTCGGACTGATAATCTTGGAAGGTAAAATCTTATCTTTGCGAATTGAGGTTTATCTCTGTTGAGTAATTGTGGTTTCGTTGAAATTGCAGGGAAGATGAATCGCTTCCTCTTGATCAAGGTACTGAAAAATTGGATTTTTTTGTTGTTGTGGTGGTTATGTGATCGGCTTTAATTGTTGAATATACTACCCGTAATGCTCTTATTGGGTGATTTTATATAGAACCTGAGGGAGAAGCACCAGTTCCAAAAGTTCAATTGGCAATGTGGGTATGCATAGTTTCCTTTTATGTTTGTTCAAATCCAATGAAATTGCGAAGAACAAATTGCTTCAATACTCACTACTGTGTTTTGTTTGTTTAGGATTTTGGTCAATGTGATGCAAAGAGGTGCACAGGTCGTAAGCTTGCTAGATTTAACTTGTTAAAAGTAAGTATCTTGAGCTAGTGAAATATATATATGTCCTCTTCTTTCTAAGTGTTTCAGCTGAAAATCCTGATGCGATTGAATTTGTAGGAGTTACGGGTTAACACAGGCTTTGGAGGAGTTGTTTTAAGGTATACCTGTTATTACTGTATCTTAGGGTCATTTGTAATGACATTAGATGATGTTTTTAGTATTTTAATTCTAAGTCTTATGATTTTGGCAGTCCAGTTGGTAGACAATGTGTTTCAAGGGAAGACTATGATCTGATTAAAAGGAAAGGATTAGCTGTTGTTGATTGTTCTTGGGCACGTCTAACCGATGTCCCGTTTGCAAAGCTGCGTTGTACTGCTCCTCGTCTTTGTAAGAACTTACCTCCTAGCTGATAAATATAGATCAAGCCAGATCTTTCCTAAAAAATTTTTCTTTCTTTATGGTTGCAGTACCATGGTTAGTAGCAGCAAATCTTTCCTAAATTTTTCTTCTTTCTTTATGGTTGTAGTACCATGGTTAGTAGCAGCAAATCCAGTAAATTATGGAAGGCCATGTGAGCTATCTTGTGTGGAGGCTTTATCTGCTGCTTTAATTCTATGGTGAGTCCATAAATAACATCTTCTCCAAAACCCATCTATCTCTCTTTTTTGGTCATACATTATCCCGTTTTCTAATGTCTTTCTCTGTTTGTTTTCCGAATCAGTGGGGAGAAGGAAACTGCAGAACTTTTGCTAGGAAAATTCAAATGGGGTCATGCTTTTTTATCTCTTAACAAGTAACAAAACCGGAGAATCTAAACATCTTCACATCATTTTGCTTTTTGATTGGTGAATACAATTGGAGTATGTGTTTTTTTTTAACAAGGTCTCGCTATATCGCAGAGATATTCTAAAGGAGTACTCGAAATGTGAGAATAGCGCTGAGATCATCTCAGTTCAAAATTCTTGGCTTACTCAGCAAACTCAGATCCCAAAACAACCACCTGCCCTCGAAGAACGTAAGTCACTTTTTTTTTTCTTTTAAATCTCTCTGTTACTACCAAACGTAAGATGCAATCTCACAAAAAATTTAAATATTGCTTCTGGTTCGTTCTTATTTTGGGTAGATGTTAAGAAAGATGGTGAATCTGGTGATGATGAGTCAGAGGATGATGAGGAAGATGGTCTCCCTCCTCTAGAGAGGAACATGAACCATATCAAATTGGAAGACAGTGAGGAGGAAGACAGCGAGTGAAAGCCATTGGAGAAATCCTTTTTGATCTAAAAAAAAAAGTTTCTATCTTTGGCTACCCTTTTCACCGGATTCTTAATAAGTACCATGTAGTATAATGTTTTTATTTTTTTTTATTAATAAAAATATCTACTATCCATTCTTAGATTTTTAAAATTTAAAGTTTTTGTGTTTTCCAAGTAAAGATTAAATCTTTTTTTAGGTCAAACAAAATGAGAAATAATTGAAGTGGAACAAAAATATGGAGAAAAAGAAAGTGAAAGCCCATCTTTAGTATCTTGAAAGCAAAAAGAAAACTCAACTTTCCTGATTCCTCTCTTCCCTGCGATTTTAGCTCTAGGGATCGATTTCGGCGTCAAACGTCGTCGTTTTTGACTATCTCCTACTACTACTCATCTGCTTCTGCCTTCTAGGGTTCTTTTTTCTCCGTTCACCCTCCGCCGCACAAGTAGTCCAGCTCCGCCGCACAAGTAGTCCAGCTCCGCCGCATTCTTCTGTCTCACAGTTCACCGGCTTTAAGCAAATCCGGCTGCTTCTCACTCAAATTCGTAAACCACTTGGAGGATTTGAGCTTCTTTTGCCTACTGGAAAATCTCTACTTTCTAGGGTTTTGTGAGTTTTGGTGGGATGAGTAGTGTCTTCAGTGAACAGATCCTGATTGATAAGCTCGCTAAGCTCAATAGCACCCAACAGTGCATCGAAAGTATCCTCTTTTATTCACTTTTATCTTGAGTTTATAAAAAAAAGTTCTTACCTTTATGCTTAGATCTTGTAATTGTGTTCAATTTTCCCATGTTTGGTTTCTTGACTCTTTTGGAATTAAGCTCTCTCACATTGGTGTATATTCAATCGGACCAAAGCTGAATTGATCGTTACGACATGGGAGAAACAGTTTCACAGTACAGAGATGGCTCAGAAAGTCCCTCTTATGTATTTGGCTAATGATATTCTTCAGAACAGTAAGCGTCAAGGTAATGAGTTCGTGCAAGAGTTCTGGAATGTTCTTCCTAAGGCTGTTAAAGACATTGTTTCTCAAGGAGATGATTATGGCAAAAGCGTTGTCTCACGTTTGGTATTTCTCTCTATCTTTCTTTCATTCTTCGTTGGAGCGTTTCTTTCATTATATGACGGTCAATGTCTGGTTAGGCTCAATCTCATGTTTTGTGTTGGGGTAGTGTAGTGTTTGATGTTAGGGATAAAGAGATTTAAGGTTCTTGAGATGTGTGATGCAGGACAGAAAACATGAATAAAGAAGTTAATTTGCTAATTGGAATATTCGGTATACGTGATTTGTATGTAGGTCAAGATATGGGAAGAAAGAAGAGTGTTTGGATCCCGTTCAAAGAGTCTTAAAGATGTAATGCTTGGAGAAGATGTTCCCCTGCCACTTGATATCAGCAAAAAGCGGTCTCGCGGATCCAGATCTGGAAAACGGGATTCAAAATCGTCTAGAACGGTAAAACACTAAACACCAAGATTTCCTTTTCTCCTCTATTAATATCAGTCAAATTTCATTTTTTGGCCTTTGGAACCAGAAATTATCATCAAGTGGGGGTGTGGCTGAGAAGATAGCATCAGCATATCATTTGGTTGTTGCCGAAAACTCAAATGAAGAAGCTGAGATGAATAAATGTAAGTCCGCAGTTAAACGAATCAGGAAGATGGAGAAAGATGTTGAAGAAGCCTGCTCTACTGGTAAAAATCTGTTTTACTAATATCAATTACCAACATCTACCCTGATTTTTTCTCAAAATCTAGTGTTAATCGACATATTTGTATCTCTCCAGCTAAAGACAACCCGAAGAGAAAATCTTTGGCGAAAGAATTGGAAGAAGAAGAATACCTTTTGAGACAATGCATTGAGAAACTTAAATCTGTCCAAGGAAGTAGAACTTCCCTTGTGAACCAGCTTAAAGATGCATTACGCGAACAGGTACGAAATGCGTTTTTGCACTTGGCAAGTTCACTATTTCGGTAATCCATTTTTCATTCTTTTGCTTACTTGTGCCAGGAATCCGAACTGGACAATCTTAAAGCTCAGATTCAGGTTTGTGTTTGGATTCCCACTGCATCTTTGACCAACTTGAGCTATAAGCTAATGAACCATTTTGTTATTATTAGGTCGCACTAGAACAAACAGAGGAAGCCCAAAACATGCAGAAACGGCTTAATGATGAGGATTACGCATCAAAACCAACAGCTGCTGGCACTACGATAACCGAGACAAATGACAACACAAAATCTGGTCAAGCATCAAAAATGACTCCTGCATCTATTGCTGCGATGCTCACAGCATCAACCTCATCACACATGATAATGCAATCTGTTCTATCTTCATTCGCAGCTGAAGCAACAAAGACTTCTGGTCTATCCAAATCAGAGAGCACAATTCCAGTTTCAGACACTAATGCTTCGTTCCCTTCTTACAACAACTCCCAGAATCAGACACCTACCACACAAGGTCAGTACAATGTAATACCTAATCCACCACCACCACAATTCCTAAAACCACCGGTAATGAACAACCCTTACGGTTTTGGCAACATTCCGTTAATGCCACCTGGACTTCCGCCGCCACCACCACCACCACCACATTTGATAGGTAATCAACAGCCTCAAATTCCTCAGTCGAACTCAGCTCAGCAATCTCAACAAGGTCCAACTTTCCAACCACCAGGGATAATGTATTACGGAGCTCCACACCATTCTTAAAATTAGAAATTATGTTAGTTAATAGCTTTTAGATAGTTCTGACCCTTTTTCTTATCTGATCGAATGTGGTTTCGATTTTATATTGTTGGGTCAAATCAAAGTAGAACTACTATTCCTATGGTTGTAGAATCCTCACCTTTTTCCCGTTACAGATAATTGTACCACAAGGTTTTACAACATAATGTAATAACTTTCTCGTGTTTACTCTCTATCTCCTTCATGCATGTATGTAGACTTCTATACCTTAAGAACCGAACCGACACAAACATGGAGACATAAGATTTAATTAACAATTTGAACAAATCTTTTACATTCGTGTTTATGTTACATTCTGTCTTAAACCCCAACCTGATTATCACTTCTTCATTAAAACCTGCTTCTGGAGAAAATCTTTGAGCCATAGGGGCATATGGTACATGACTGCCATGAGGGTTGAATACCTGCCTGAAGAGAACCAAGCGGGTGGGTTCTTCTTCAGCACTGCAGCTACGGTGTCTTTGGCGAATGTTTCTGCAGGAGTTGGCTTCATCCTCTGTGATATAAACGCCCTTTCTCTGATAGCTTCTTCATAAGGCTTGTATAGTTTCAGCTCAGGCATTTTGTTGAAGGTTGCCACAGCTGAGTTTGCTATGTTTGTTCTTATTCCTCCTGGGACAACGTTGATGACATCAATCCCAAAGGGCCGAAGCTCCAACCTGTGTTTTGCAGAAATCATAATAAGCAATTGAAAAACCAATACCATTCCGTACTGGAGAATTTGAACAACTACTCTTCTCATGAACATCAAGAACCATAGACCTAACCCAACATCAGATTTTAGTCATCAGAAATAATACTCAAGTTTGATCACACCTTAAACTGAGATCAAACCATTTTAACAATTCTTAGTTTACTACCATCAAATCTCCCATTGACAGAGAAAGCACAAACAAACATATACAAACGACACAAATAGCGGCATTTGATAAGTTAAAACAGTGGAATCATCAAATCTGAAAACGGAACCTCAGGGTATCGGTAAGAGCATGAATAGCAGCTTTGGTAGCTGTATAGACACCAGCCCATGGACCAGGTGCCATAACAGTGATACTTCCAACGTTGACAATCTTTCCCTTTTTCTTAGACACCATGTGAGGTACAACAGCTTGAGTCATCCTCATGGAACCTGCATTGATAAGTTCACTTCTTCAAAACTCTAACAACCCAAACGCAACTAACATGATCAACACACGTATTCGACAAAGCCAACAAATCAGAGAAACAAAAAGCTTTCATCTCTTTCACAGAATTAAAGTAAATTCCAATGATTCACTAATAAGCATAAAACCAGAAATCCAACTCAAACTATTGAAGGTCCAATAAATGAGAGAACTTTGACACACATTCTGATAATTGAAATTAAAAATTCAATATTTTTACCAAAAACATTGGTGTTGAATGTGTTCTCCATGGCTGAAATTGGAGTCTCCGCCAGTGGTCCGACACACTGAACTCCGGCGTTGTTGACAAGAACGTCGATCTTACCGAACTTATCAATAACCTCCGACAAAACCTTACTCACATTCGGGTCAGATTGCACATCGAGCTCCTTCACGAATAACCTCGAATCTTGCTCTAGATCCGTCATCGTACTCCGTGATCGACTCGTCGCCACCACTCGGCATCCCTTCTCAGTGAACTCACGCGCCAGCGCGTGACCAATCCCTCCCTGAGAGCATCCCGTAATCAGAACCACCGGACTCTCGTCGTCGCTCTCCATTTTCAGAGCCCTCTTGAGTTCTCAGATTGATCAACAATGGAAGTTTTTATGTTCAGAGTTTCTCACATCATCATGTCTAAAGAAGAAAGAAAACAATTTGTTGATAATTTATTTTCTACCCCACAAGTTTATTAATTTGTGATTATTACCCCGTAAATTAGTCTTTTTAACACATCACCACTAAAAACAAACAAACTTTCTTACAAGTCATTTAAAGCTACAAACTATAAAACTATGGTCCCTTTTGTGAAAACCCTATCTATGTGTTTTGAATCTCTTCAACTTCTTTTCACTACTTCAATTGAAATTCTCTGTGTTTTAGTTCTTCTTACAATTTGTCAAATTAACACATCTATATGCTCGCATCACTCACGTTAATCATCTCTTTTGAACATTGACAATTAGAAAAACTTACTAATTTAGATTCCATTAACCTCAAAGAAACTGTGCTTATTACAAAATAACCCAAAAGATTATAAAAACAAATAATCTTTGATGAAGGTAAGAGAAGCAAATGAAAGTAATAATAAGGATTATTTGAAATCATGCCTAAACCATATTTGCATCATGAGGTCAACGTGACTTAGTACAACGATGTAAAATAATTAAGCAGAGAAAAAGCCACTAGAAACAGCCACAGCAAACTGAGATTTAAGTTCAAATTTCCTCATCAAACTTTCAATCTTCTTCTCCTCAATCCCAAACATCATCAACCACCCAACCTCCGCTGAATTCGATGTTTTCTCTGCCGTTAAATTCACCTTGTGCTCACATTCCTCTGCCACTAATATTGCTATGTCCGCCGATGAATCCATTGCTCGATCTTCCTATATCGGTTGTCTCCAATTCTATGCCAAAAAAAAACACACGAGTGTATTTATATTGTTTCAGTGTGCGGGTTTTGAATGAGGAATGTTCCACTTTCTTTTTGTGTTAATCATATCTTATAGTTAATTCTATTGGTTTTGATGGTTTTCTTTCTATAAAAGGTGTGCACCAATACTTGTTTTAGTTAGAGACAATGGTTTTAGAAACCTCAATTAGTCGGAATTGTCCAAATAATATAATACTTTTTTGTGGAATCATTTTATTCCTCATTATCGAAAGTTCGAAGACCCAAATCTGTTCAGAATACTTTATTGGGTCATAAAGTATTATTTCCCAATCTTATAATATAAGCCCAATATGATAAAAACTTACAGCCCACTCTTGTTTTTTTTCTTTTTCTTTCGGGGGATCAGGAAATGATATGTCTCTCTTCCACGACGATTTTAATAATCTTCTTCTAGATAATTTATCAATAAAAAAACAAAAATCTTTTACTTCGACTTAAATTACTACTAAACGAAAAAAAAAAGATGCTGAACAGAATTTTATTATTGCTAAATATTCAGCTTATTTAATATAGTAGAAGAAGAAGAAAAAGTAAAAGAAGAAGATATAATGTAGTCAAAGGTAGGAACCAAAAGGAAAGAGAAGAAAAGGAAGTAATCTTAAAAACGATGATAGTTCCCATTTTGTCTTGGGGATAATGTCGCAAAGACTTCCTCAATTTTCTTACTTCTTCCTTTTTGCGTTTTTTTTTTTTTTTTTTTTTTTTTTTTTTGATATATCATATCGGCTATCCGGTCAGCTCCGGTAAGAACGCACCGAGGTGCTACATAGTGGACTTGTCCACCGTGTTAACGGGTAGACCCTTCGGGTAAACCAATTTCTTACTACCAGGTAAACCAATTGGGCCAAAGCCCAACTAACAAATTTCCCATATAATGTTGATAACAGCAGGGGAAGAAGTCGAATCCGGAGGGGAGGGAGTTTCACCCAAACACCCCTAGGCCCGCCCACCACCATGTGAGCGCGTTCTTTTTCTTTGTTTCTAGAAAGATATACAATATATCCTTATTTGATATATTCATATGAAATTCAGTAAGAATGTAAGATATATATATATATATATATATATATATATATATATATATATAATGAGTATTTAGAAAGTAAGTTACTTCGATTAATTAATCAAATTGGCTATAAAACTATTACGAGTCTAAATTCATGTATATGAACATACTCAATATTAATTGGCTACTTAACAAATCTATCTTTTTGTTTCAAGAAAACCCTTGCGATGAAATTCATCGAATAAAACATCATAACTTTACACCTAGTAAGTGGATAAGTGGGATCTACTTCTACTGCCTTTTTTTTTTTTCCTTTTCACGTCAAACACACTCACATTTGAGCATACATAAATAGAAACAACAATATATATATATAATTCCTTTAAAAGCTTTCAAGTTTGCTTCGATTTACTTGGCATTCGTATCCTTTTTATCTCCACGACCAAGGTTTGAGCTAGGTAACACTTTTCCAACCAAAGCATATATAGAAGCTTGAGCTACGAAACCATTTTTTTTTTTTTTTTTTTTTTAATAACTCAGGGGAATCCCAGAGTTATGGAGGGGTCCAGACTAATTCTCTGGGGGAGGTGCAGTCCACAGATAGACTCTCTCTCCGGGTATGCAAATGGGCCGAAAGCAAGGGTCCATATCCATGTGGCCAAGTGGAGATCTAACTATTGCGCGTTTGCGGGGAATCGATCTCTGGCTTAGACCAACATGGCAACTCCTCCACAAGTGGCAACCACTAGACCAAGAACACTTGGTTTGCTACGAAACCATTTTGAATCATCCGTCTTCCATGATCTACAATGTCGAGTTGCTCCCAGACCAAATCCCAAAACTTTTTGTCATACTTAACTTTTTAAATAATCTAAAAACTTTTATGGGAAAGGATGATCCACCAACTGCAGTTTCTTGCCTAGGTTCTTCCATAATATATAGTCAAAATTCGGAAAATCAAGGATACTGGAAAGATGCTTGGTGCCGAAAGAATAGTTGATATAGTCCATGTCTGTAAATTCGAAGGACATTTAAAAATGCATAATCTACCGTCTCAGCTTTTGTTCACAATGAGAACATTGAATCCTACGACATTTAACTGGATGTTAACCCGTCAACATAAACCACTTTCATATAAAATGTTTTATCTTCGGTGGACTATTTATCTTTCACGAATGATTGGCTCTACGTTGGGGCACTTAATTATAGAATCCTTTCTATGATATTTTATAGATTAAACAAAACTAAAAATATAATATCTTTTAGAATGTGGCTAAATAAAGTCGAGTTAAATATTACAGGGTTCGTGAAAACTCTTATAGATTGATTTCAAGACATGGGTATAGTTAGCCTAAAATACAAATGAAAAATAAGAATGACGACACCCACTCTTAGTGGCAAACCACTTTTAATAAGATAGCACTCGAGAATAAATTCCACAAATAGGCATTAAGCAAAGAGTTTGTGCGTCATGTCTCATTAACAATCTTTTTCGAAATTCTTTATTTTCATAGTTAATGTTCTTTGTGCTCTAATACATAATATCTTGTCTGAAATTCGACATTGGACTCTTTCGGTAAAAAAAAAAGAAAGAAGTGCGTTGTTAAAGAAATTTGCGGAAGAACCTCCCGCAGTGACGTCTTCATTATTTTGTTTGCTAAATGTCTTACTCACGGCCTTAATCATATGGAAAAGAAACAAAATAAGTGTGAATTTGTCAGGAAAATAATGCTAGGCAAACAATGTAATACATGAAAACAAGAATTATATATATATGTATGATAACATACTAAAGGAAAAGGGAAAGTTGGTTAGATATTGTTTATACAGAAAAATGCACCAAATCACATATTTTAGTTAGTATTCGTTGTGCTTAAAATAATAAGTAAAGAGGCAAGTGGATAGAAGTTGTGGTCACAAAAATATGTCTCCAATGGAACTTGAAGAGCCAATCTGTTCTAATATCAAAATATTGTAATATTTCTTTGTCAGCTAAGTGATTCCTTCGCAAAGGTTTTTTTTTTTTTTTTTTTTTTTTGAAAAAGACCTTCGCAAAGGTTCGTTTATCTTTTTCAGTATATAAATATTATCAAATAGTAGGATTTTATTATTAACAAGACGTATATGTGAATCTTTTTAGTTGGCATAACCTACATATAAAACTATACCTAAATGTTGATATAATTACATTATATAAGCGTTGCTTAGTAATCTGAAAACTTCAAAGATTACATGCTGATCGTTTTGCTTATAAGAACCTCAATATTAGGCCAATATTATTGTCCTCTTATTTGATCAGCATGCTATAGAACTATCAAAACTAATGATTTCGTACACTCAAGTCTTATTATTTTATTTTATTTTGTTGACGTCAGGCTTGTGATTATGTTACGTGTACTTCGTTTCATTGTTTGATTGATGTCTTATAATCCCAACATAGAAAGTTTAACCGCTTCTCATTCCCGCGACAAAATATTAACCACAATAATTTGATTTACACTCTTCCCACGCGCTACTAAGCCGCGCGTGTGTCGTCAATTGGCACGTCGTCACCGACTTAGACTCGCCGCAAATTTTGACGTGTGCTGGATAATATATCGTTGAAAATAAAATAAAAACTATTTACTATATATTCACAGAATATGAATTAATACTGAATAATCAAAAAAAAAAAATTACTTAAAATTTTCTAATATACTTGGTGATGTGACATGACAAATGAGAGAAAACAGAATAAACAGAAACAAAATTTAATTAAGTAATAGAATAATATTTATTAAACATGTCAAAATTAGTTTTTGACTCCAGTGTAGCTGCTGTATTTTACTTATTGCTTAAAAGACAAATATCACCGAAGAATCAACAGAAAATGAAATTTCAGTTTTTTTTTTTTTTTTTGACATTTATTAGGATATAGAAAATTTAAAGAACTCAAATCAAAGGGCTCTCTTTTAAAGTTGTCGTGTTCTCTCGCATGATTCTTCTTCGAGATGACAAGTTCAGAGAAGGAGATTTTATCATCCCTTCTGCTCTCGAACCGGTTTAAGCTGCAGATTTCTAGGCCTTGCGTTCGATTTAGCCGCTGAAAGTGAAAAGTTCCTTTGCTTTTGTTCTTTTCTTTCCATGGTTTCCGCGGGAAAAGTTCGTCTTTTTGAAGCCCTTTTGACACAAAAGACCAGAAGAAGGTTCGACTTCAGATCTCTGTTCTTTCTGAATTTTTATCTTTTGGGTTGATCATGAATATCATTATCTCTGCTTGACTCGAAAAAAGTTCGAAACTTGTGTTTCTCTGAAACTCTTTGATTCTCTGTTGTTTATTGTTAATCGATGATTAGGGTTTATCGTCGTTGACTGCAAATTGAAAGCTGTAATTTCTTTCTGATGGTTGCTTCTGATAGATTGGCTATCTGATAATTTGGTTCTATCTCTTATCCTCTATACCTTCTTCTCCGAGTAGACTTTTAATCGAATATTGACTTCTGTACAAGAATGTCATATCAAATCAGTGAGAGAGAGTAATGGAATTTTTTTCCTTATTGGGAGGTGTTTAAGATGGTCCACCATTAGTGGCTAAAAGAAGAAGATACAGTAGGATCCAATAACTCTGACAATGACATTTGAATTTGGTCTGTTTTAGGAAATGCAATTAGAGGTTTTGAGAACATATTTCAATGATCTTTATCTAATTGACAACCTTTCAATAAACACTAGTAAGCACAGGGCTTTTCTGGTGTATATGAGACCGATGTTTCGCCTTATCAATGGAGCTTATAGAAGTAGGGAAGGTAGTAGCTAGGGTTGACGAATTGGGTGATGGAAAATGACTTAATGCCACAACCTTTCCTTTTTCCTGTTTGGCTGCAAATCACTTACATATCTCTCTTTAACTTGTGATCTCGTATCTTTGCAATTCTTGATTTTGATGAATGAAGTTTTGTATGTATCTCTTTTCTTGTTGCCAGTTGAAGAAACATGAATACAACATCGACACATTTTGTTCCACCGAGAAGGTTTGAAGTTTACGAGCCTCTCAACCAAATCGGTATGTGGGAAGAAAGCTTCAAGAACAATGGAGGCATGTATACGCCTGGCTCTATCATAATCCCGACAAACGAAAAACCAGACAGCTTGGTACTTCGAATCTGTTTTATATCTCTGATAAAGTATCTCATTTGAATTCAAAAACTAATGCTTTCTTTAATCATTGTTCAGTCGGAGGATACTTCTCATGGGACAGAAGGAACTCCTCACAAGTTTGACCAAGAGGCTTCCACATCTAGACATCCTGATAAGGTAAGTTATAATATAGCTCATTTGGTTATCTTAATTCCGTGAAGATTTTGTCATTTTAATCTTTATGTCTCCACAGATACAGAGAAGGCTTGCACAGAATCGGGAGGCAGCTAGGAAAAGTCGTTTGCGCAAGAAAGTATGAAACTTTATGTTTCCGCAACTCGTAAAACAGTTTTGGTTTGTTTGTTTTCTTTTAACTGAGCGATAGAGTCTTTTCTTGTAGGCTTATGTTCAGCAGCTAGAGACAAGCCGGTTGAAACTGATTCATTTAGAGCAAGAACTCGATCATGCTAGACAACAGGTTTGCACAAAATATTATTTTTCCTTGAGTATCTTGTTGATATAATAATTTGTGATCATAATGTTGCAGGGTTTCTATGTCGGAAATGGAGTAGATTCAAATGCTCTTTGTTTCTCAGATAACATGAGCTCAGGTTTGAATCTTTCACCTTTATTAGCCTTTACGTAGTTTCCATATCTCTCTCAAAATTAATTCATCAGTTTTGTTTTTCTTGTTAGGGATTGTTGCATTTGAGATGGAATATGGACATTGGGTGGAAGAGCAGAACAGGCAAATAAGCGAACTAAGAACAGTTTTACATGGACAAGTTAGTGATATAGAGCTTCGTTCGCTAGTCGAGAATGCCATGAAACATTACTTTCAACTCTTCCGAATGAAGTCAGCCGCTGCAAAAATCGATGTCTTCTACGTCATGTCAGGAATGTGGAAAACTTCAGCAGAGCGGTTTTTCTTGTGGATAGGCGGATTTAGACCCTCAGAGCTTCTCAAGGTAATAGAAAAAACCGTCATTAATCCATAAAAAGTAATGTTTTTTTACAATGATTTAGGATAAGGATTCATTTTTGTTGTTGGCTAGGTTCTGTTACCGCATTTTGATCCCTTGACGGATCAACAACTTTTGGATGTATGTAATTTGAGGCAATCATGTCAACAAGCGGAAGATGCGTTATCTCAAGGTATGGAGAAACTGCAACACACATTAGCAGAGAGTGTAGCAGCCGGGAAACTATGCGAAGGAAGTTATATTCCTCAAATGACTTGTGCTATGGAGAGATTGGAGGCTTTGGTCAGCTTTGTTAATCAAGTAAGAAAGAAATATTTTAACAAAAACTAACGCGATTATTAGGAAAACAACTGGTTTCTTGAGTTTGTTGTTGTTCTTAAACTGTTTTGTTGTTGTAGGCTGATCATCTGAGACATGAGACATTGCAACAGATGCATCGGATCTTAACCACGCGACAAGCGGCTAGAGGTTTGTTAGCATTAGGGGAGTATTTCCAGCGGCTTCGAGCTTTGAGTTCGAGTTGGGCGGCTAGGCAACGTGAACCAACGTAATCAAGGTGCTTAGATTTCAACAAAGGTTTGATTGAGTCCTTAGGAATCAAGAATGGAGTTTGCTGGTGACTGGATTTTGGACAAGAACAAGAGTAATAACATAAGCTGCTGCTTGATGGTGATTCTTGTCTTGCGGCTAAACGAAATGTTGAAGTTAAGTTGTAAATATGATCAGCAACGTAAAGTTTGTAGCTTTTTAGAAACCAATTTTCGATTTTTGTTCTTTTTTCTGTATGTAATGTAATATTATAGAATTACATATGATTTGCTTGTTGTATATTTGATTCCAATGTGACATTAAGAATTTGATTTATAACCGTAGCAAGTATTAAACAAAATAAGTATATAATAGAATGGGGGAAGGGAATTATAAAAAGACATGAAATGATAGGTACATTGAAGCAGTGGATCCCGTCAAGACGACTTAACACACTCGTTTCCTCAAAAATACTTGCTCTATCTATGTCTTCGGCTAAGATAACGTCTATTTCGTTTTTCATCATAACCAACTTTTTGAAAACGGGGCTAAGGTAACGCCTATTTCGTCTTTGTCGTCCGTGTAGTCTTTGTAGTAATGACTCTCTAAGCATAGACGAACCTACAACCATGTAGTTGCATCACACACGGAAATAAAGTACCAGAACATAAGATATTGCAAAAACAATGTAGTATGCCTCCTTCATCGCACATAATGATACCTTAGTAGATGAAGATGTTCGCGATGGTCAATGTAGTCTGCCTCCATCGCACAGATCTTACATTGAGAGACGTTCGCGTTAAAGATGAGGGTCTGTTTGACAAAAAAAAAAACACACAATAGTCCAATGGTAGTAGATAAGATAAGGGTCTGTTTGACAAAAAAAAAAAAAGTTAAGAGTGTTCGATATCGGTTTTTGGATCAGATGCGGTTCACATTATTCGGACATTGAGTTGTTCGGTAAATAATAAATAGTTAGCAAACTAAAATCATATTTATGTTAGTTGTCATTCCAGTTTTCAAACATAAAAACAAAAATTAGAATTAATGTTATACATTTTGTGAGTTTAAATTCTAGAATTCTCTATATAAACAATATTAGTTATCGGATCCACAATGTTATATATATATTGAACTTTTCTAGTTCATCTTAAACTAAAGAAAAAGATGTAAAACTTAACATTATCATAATTTCATATCTATCAAACTATACTCTTAATCTAGTTAGCTAGGCTCGAGAGTTCTGAAAAAGGGTTCTACTGCTTAGCTCGCTTTGCAAGATAACTTGCGGGGAGTTTGGAGAAACGAGTGATATTGTGAAGAGCAATTGCCATAACAAACCACTGGTTCTTTTTCCTCTGTCTTGTTTTGGTGCATTGAAAGCTACCGACAATGAGATTAAAATGCATGGAGAGATTACGTTATATTCCTCAATAGACTTGTGCTCTGGAGAGATTGGAGAACGTGAACCAACGTAATTAAGTTGTTTAGATGTCAAGAATGGTTTGAGACCTTAATCAAGACTGGAATTTTAAGAGGAAATAAATTTAGAAAAATCAATAAGCAAACACGAATGTTTGTGTCAGAATCAATGGGATTAGATTTTCTTCTACCTTTACAAGGAAGGGGAAAAATAATCAACAAAAAATAAATGTAAGAAGAACACCTGAGGATCTGAATCATCTGATCAAACTACTAAAGAGAAACATAAAACCAGAAAAGAAGAAGAAAAAATGGGATGATGGGTGAAGGGAAATCCATGGAGATTTACAGAAAAATTTAGAGAGAAGAAAAAAACAAACAAATCTCAGGCAGAAATTGAAGTAAGATGATCAAGAACTTGTCTCATGTTAGGCCTTTCATTGACAGAGACAATGCACCTGATTGCAACAGCAAGTGCATCCTCCATTCCCTTTGAGAACTCTTCCCCACCTGCTATGTCTCTGTCTATGCAATCCATTCTCCTACCTTCCTGATCACACAACCGCACCCAATCGGTCAGATCAACGGCTCCTGTTTGACCCGAGATTATGTCACCCGCGCTCCGTCTAGTCAAAAGCTCCATGAGAATCACACCAAACGCATAGACATCGGATTTGAGTGTTGGTATTGGTTTGGAAGCTGAGGAAAGTTCAGGAGCAGAGTAACCGAGTGCACTCATGTTTAGTATCTGTTCCGCTACACCAGATGGAGTCATCAGACGGTGAACACAGTAATCGGTTATTCGCACGGTATTGTCGGGACTTGTGAGGATTATGTTAGTTGGCTTCAAGTTCCCGTGTGGCATTGCTCTATCATGAAGGTAGAGAAGACACTGAGCCACTTCAACTGCAACTTTTAGTCTTTGGCTGAAGGACATTGGAGAGTACCTCCGAGGAGTAGTCTCTGCACAGAAAGATTAAAACGGTAGATCTCTTAAGCCTCAAGGGTGATTACTTTTTGTTCAAACAAGATACAGAAAGGCTTATAGTTACAGGAGTAAAAAGACTAATTAAAAGAGCTTCTAACCGTATAGATGCATGGCCAAGCTTTCTCCTCTCAGGTAATCAGAAAGGAGGAGTCTTTCTTGTTCTCTGGGACCCCAATAGTATGCTCGCAACGGGACAATGTTAGGATGTTTTAAAGAGCCGATTTTTTTGGCTTCCCGTGCAAAATCTTTCTTATGCCTCACGAGTCCAACTCTCAACCATTTCACCGTCAACATGTGTCCATTATCCAGTGTTGCTTTGTACAGTGTTCCATGGCTGCTTCTACCTAGGACTTCTGCAGGAGCTCGGGATAACTCTTCTGCTGTGAGTTTTAGTGAAACGTCTAAGAAGAAGAGTTCTCCGGCCAATCGATCAGGTGAGTAAACATCTAACATCACAGGCTGGTCGCTAAAACGGGGTGAGGAGGATAGTGGGGAGCCTCCTGAAGAAGACTTCCGTCCAGATGCTGCAGGATAATCATCAAGGAGGTTAGGGTTTGTAGGGGCTGAAGTAGCGGGCACACCATGCTCGGATATTTCAGCTTCAAATCCGGGTATCCCGGATAACGACCTTGAATTCGCGGTGAGCAAGTGATCGTTTGAGAAGCTCAAAGATGATGATTGCTGCTCAGCATTTGAGCTGAAGTTGAATAAGGAGGGACGAGAAGAGCGTCCAAACTTGGCGTCTCTAGTCGTGGCTTGGTCTGTAAATCTATTCCTCCCATGAAAGTCCTTGAGCTGTGTTCGATGATACGCAAACAAGACAAAAAGAATCATAAGAGCAGCTCCAACTGAAGCAACAATAATCGCTATTCTTATGCTTAGCTTCGAATGATGGTTTTTCCCAGGTAAAGACATATCACGAGAAGAATCCGCTGGAATCCCGCCTGGGAGACTTAGCTTGGAGTTACCAGGATAAAATGAAGAAGGCGGGTAGCTTCTAAGGTTCTCCGGAATTATGCCTGATAGGTCGTTATACGACACATTGAATCCCACCATTTGGGAAGGAAGCTTATTGGGAATTTGACCCTTGAAAGTATTGTTTGACAAGTCAAGGAACAAAAGGCCACTAAGCTTGTTGAGGTCGCTTGGAAGTTCCCCAGACAGCTTATTATTGGCAAGATTCAGCACTCTAATTTTTTCCATTGTACCTATATCTCCGGGTACCATACCCGTCAAAGAATTGGTTGAAAGGTCAAGTAACTCCATCTGCGGATAAGACCTTAGAACCAAAAGTTCGCTTGCACGTGAACCTCGAAAAGGAATTGGCCCCTCCAAGTTATTCATAGAAAGATTCAAACTTCTCAAGCTTGCAAAAGTGAAGAAACTCTCTGGAATGGAGCCACTGAACTTATTTGAACTGAAATCAATCACAGAGAATTGAGAAACCCCTGAATCATCCCACAGAGAAGGCAAGCTACCAGAGACAGAGTTATTTCTAATGCTCAACACACTTAATCTTGAAAAAGCAGAAGTGAAGTTCGGCAAGCTTCCCGACAAGTTGTTTGAGCTCAGATCAAGAACATCAGGAGTAGCTTCCCACTTTTGAACAACAGATACGTCGCCAGAGAAAGTATTCCCACTCAGATCTATCACTAAGCAACTTTTCAAAGTGGACGGAAGATCCCCAGACAAGCCGTTAGAAGAAAGATTCAACATAGTTAACGTTGTTGAATTGATTTCACTAATTGATCCTGCATTTGAATCAAAAGAAACTCCTTTAATATACATTTATACAACACAGCTTAAGACAATATGACACAAGGGTCTAGTCAAGAACAGGAAATCAGTCAAATCAATGCTCTAAAGTTCAATAGTTTTATTCTTATATCGCCTAAAGTAGCAAGATTCAACAATTTTGGCAAATCTTGCTTAAAAAGAAAAGTTGTAAGATTTCAATTCACCTGTAAAACCATTTCGACTGAGATCTAGCTCAAGCAATGGAATCGAACTCTGCAACAACTCTTCAGGCACTAAACCGAACAACTGGTTACGAGCGAGCTTCAAGATTCTCAAACTCGGCTGTGATCCAAAATGCGGCAACTCACCATTGATCTGGTTGTTCTCTAAGTCAACAATCTCGAGATTCTTGAACGAACCAATGGACTCGGCGCTGAAAAACTTGCCATTCAACGCATTGTGGCTCAAATTCAAGTGACGGAGAGTGTTGGAAATGCTCGAAATGTTTTCCATTGGTAAAGATAAGCCACCATGGAAACGATTACAGCTCAAATCAACGAACTCAACATTCTTCAGCTCAGTGAAAATCTCGCCAACATCTCCCCAAATCTCATTCTTGTGCAAATCCAAAGATCTTAGCTGCTGGAGATTCCGAAACCCACTAGGAAACCCACCTTCGAACTTGTTGGAAGACAAATTGAGATGATTCAAACTCCAAAGCTCCGAGATCCGACCCGGGATAGGTCCATAGAAACCATTGTCTGATAGATCTAAGTGTTGAAGCGACGAAATTCCACCCAAGGAAGGAACGACCCGACCCGAGAAGCTGTTTCCGGATAAAGAGAGGTTACGAAGACGAGTGAGACCAGAGAGAGTGCTGAATTTGAGTTCGCCGGAGAGACCACGACGGTCGAGATTAATGGCGATGATTGAACCGGTTTCAGGGTCGCAAGAGATACCAGGCCAGTCATTAGGGCAAGTAGATGGATCAGTGAGGCTGCTTGTATCGGACCATGAGATTCGTTGGTGTGAGGTTTCGTCTCGGATCCCTTTACGGAACTCGAGTAGAGATCGGAGCTCCGTCTCGGTGACGGCGTTGGCACCGATGAGGAGGAGTGAAATGAAGCAGAAAGTGAGAAAATGACTCATTTAGCCCTCAAGAATCTACTCCACAGAAGCAAATGCAAACTGAGAACACACAGAGAAAAAACCCTAGTAAGGATTCATAGCTAAGAGAGAGAAGAGAGAAACAGAGAGACGGAGATTTAGGGATTGTACTACTCGGAATCTGGAAATTGAAAGAGGGGAAGAAGAAGAAGAGAGAGAGAGAGAGAGTGTGTGTGCGTATGTTTTGTGTTTGAGGTTTTCCAAAAAAAAAAATCGAATTTTTTTATTATTTTTCTTTAGTTCTTTATGGTATGACAGTTTTTCTGCAATCAGAGATTAATAGTTTCCTATTTAAAGTTTAGATATTTTATAAACTTTTATCATTTTAGGAATTATGATTTTTTTCTCTTTACCTACTTTACTCGTTAATGGAAACAATTTTTTAAAAAACTTTTGTTGATGGAATCTAATTACTGATTACTCTCTAGTTCTTTTTGTTTTTTGGTAACCTGAGTGCCATTTTATTTTCACTCATGTTAGGGTGGTCGTGCAATGTAACCAAACCACATAGATGGACTCAAAAAGGTGTTTTTAGAAAAGTTGAATTTTTCATGTTTGAGTGGATATGATATCGAAACTCAAAATGTAGTTAGATGAGTTTGAGCATCAGTGTAAATATAATGGTTTTGAGATATGTGTACATACTATTGAGACCAGTGACTATTGTTCAAAAGATTTTACTGAAATCATACGGTGAAAAAAGAATACTTTAAATGAAAACGATTTGTTAGATGTGTCATTAAATTTTGTTACACTAATTGCGTCAAGTCACTTATAACAATAAGTAATTTATCATTTTTGTAGTACTATCAGTCGTCATATCACACATAGTTTAGGAAACATCATTTATTTAAACGTAATGAATGATACCAAAACCGATAGAATCAAAACCAGGACATAAATATACCAATATCTTTGTTAAAAAAGATATACAATAAGTAATATTAAAACAAAAAGTGAAAAGAGAGGCAGAGAAGTGGTGGAATAATACTATATGCTTAGTTTTGCAGATAAGTAAAAAAAAAAAAAACAGACTGGAAAGGACAATGGCATGTCTTTGAGTCGCTGTGTCTTTTTCTCTTTTCTCTTTTCTCAAGAAGAAGAAAATTCGCACCCAAACCTTTTTTCTCACATCACATGCAACACAACGTGACGGGGATACTGTAACGCCGTTAAGTTCTTTGTCCGTACACTGTACTACTCCTTAAACGGGACGGAGTGACTAAATAAGAGAAGAACGTGGTGTGTCATACTCAATTACTACTACTCTTCCGGACCAACCTGTCTATTTTTTCCCTAATCACATATTATTGTGAGTAAATTAGCTAAATATGACCGTAATTTGTTATTTTATTTTAGTAACTAATTGACAAAACATAAATTCTTGACATTTCATCCAAATCTAAGAAATTCTTGACTACCCTAAGGTTAATATGTTGGTAATGGAAAATAAGCTTTTTTGAAAATAGATGGCACTGTTCGACTGATTCATTTCTATATGTATATCCTCGTCGCGAATTTTAATGAAAATACAATATGAACATAATAAATCTTGAGTAGTCTATTTATTTGCTCCTTTTAGAATGTCATTTTCTCTAACCATAAAATGAAAGATGCCAAACTTATTATATTTTGTCTGTCTGTCCATCTCTCTTTCATATAATATTTTATTGGGTCCAACTAAATAATACCATTTTGGTATTGTCGAAACTTTGACTACTAGTTGGAAACACCCCATTAAAATACTCTCCTTTTCTTATAATTAGCATAATCGTCTGGACTCCAGAGTCAAAAGTAATTTGAGAAATGCCATTGCAATTTAAGAAAAACATCAAGGTCAAGGGTAGTAGAATTATAAAAAGTTGCCTCCAATTTTCCGCAAAAAGAATTGGTTCCCGTGACTCTTCTAAGATCTCAAGTACTTTTGGAAGGGAATACAAACTCATAAAAGTAAAAGACATTTTGTCCTACAAACTTGGCTTTATAACTATAATAGCTCAAAGAGTTTCTGAGAGCACCTGTGATTCAATAACTTTGATTTCTGCTGAAGCTGCCAAGAAAAGCTATCCTGGGTTCTCAAGGGTCTGATCTCAAAGGACTTCATGAGCCTTTCCATAGTATCGATTAATGAACGGGGACTGCAAAAAAAGAAGCAAAGACCAGATCATTCACATAATCAGAGCTTTGTAACAAACTATAATCAAAACCCCTTTTATGGTTGACTCAGAAAGTATTATTGGAGGTGGATTTTGGTTTTTTTTTTTGTTTTTGCTCTTACCTTGACACCTGAGACGTCTGGTGTATCTGGTGAAGGCTGAGGGTAGAATTTGTAGAACTTCATCTTTTGAAAGGCTTGCTTAGTATCTTCGCTCATTTCTTCTATTGCTTTCTTTCGAGCATCTTTGGCTTCTCGATTTGCTTTCTTTGCTGCTCGAACTTGCTCTTTGACATATTCCTGAGAAAAAGAACAATGGTAATTAGAGAAGATACTCAAGCGTCAAGAACTGACAATTGTGTTACAGCTCACTCTTACTTTGAATTCATCCGTTTGTTCAGCAGGTAATGCTTCCTCTTCAACCAGTTTATCGACAAATTCCTGAGATAGATGAACAAAAAGCCATCTCAAGATTCAGCATACGACAAATGCGATTTCGAACACACAAGGATAGAACAATGCAAAGATGACTCAAATGAAGAAGTAATTCAAATTTTTCTGTTACAGAAAAGCCAAACACACCTGAATTTCGTCAAACTCCCAGTCAAATTCACATACAACCTGCACAAACAGAAAATTAAAGCTTGATTATAAAGAAAATACCCAAAACAATGTGCCCCTATCAGACCATTCATGTAGACCTGCCACTTCCAACACATTCATTGCATGCCAGAAAACTTACCGGGGGTTCAGAGGGGAACATTATTTGGACCTCAGTACTCTGTTCAAGTTCATCTTCCTTAAAGGGTTGATAGAAGTCTGCAACGAAAAAAAAAAAAAAAAAAAAGAGACATTAGAATTTGTTGTTGCATACGAATATATAACTGCCAACAGCCTGCCATGTGCTATAAATGGTTCACTCTGCAAATTTAACTAGTATTAGTAGTAGATGAATAAAACTCACAAGGAAGGCAATACTCAAATTTCTTAAGTTGATCTTCCTTCATATGTCTGAGAGCAGATCTGCAGATAATGTACAAAGTCAAATTGTGTACAACAGAACTAGAGAATTCAAACAATACTATCTTTAGAAGACTCAGATTTGCAACAAAAGAGACCCATGTATCAAATTTTTGCACCCTAAAGAAAAATTACTAAGCAGGAATGAGGGAACATACAATGCAACCGGACTCATCACACATAGTAGCAACGTGAAGCCATGTTTCATATTCTAATTTCAATACATTTGTAATGTAACTCAAAATCCCTTCATAGCAAGCAAAAATCGATTTTCTTAACTCTATCAGTCATCTCAGACTGAGAAGAGAAGAGAACACATGCTACGTACCTCCTCTGCGTACAAACCAAGGTAAAAATTTGAGAGTTCATCTTGTCCACTTGTCTATCTCTGCAAGAAGAACAAAGCAAAAGTAGTTAGCAGCTGCTGGTAAACATCAGAAGTAAGAATAGCCCAAGAAAGAATCTCTGTTTCTCTTCTCAATTATTTAGGTCATCACAGCAAATGTCTAACAGATGCACGTGGAACTCATAGTACCTTTTTTCAATCGGAATGTAAGGAAGCCAGTCCATTTTCATCTTCTTCATTGGAATGATTTCCTCCACTTCTCTCTGAACAGATGTGATTCCTATCTTATCAGAAGGCGGAAAGGGTGATTCAATCTGCATATATAAAATTGATGAATTTTTGAAAGAGAAAAGAGATAATATAAGATCTTAAATTCAGAGATCAGTGATGGCAAGCAAACTTTAATAGAAATTTAAAAAGAACTCACAACAACAACTGCTGGGACATGGACAATCTTGTTTGCGCCTTTGTAGGGGACTAGTTGAGCTGTAACGTTAAAAAGAGAAACTTAGACAGGAACTAAAAAGCAAATGTTCAAGAAAAGGAAGAGACCATAGATTGTTAAGTACATTAGAAAGAACCACAAGTATCAAAGATTATTTAAACAAGTCAAACGATAAGAAGACAGTAACTACCTATATTCCAAACAAGATTAAAAAAAAAAAAACAGCGAGAGAAATAGCTTACGTTCTGTACAGCCAAAAACATAAACCTTCTTCCCATAGAGCTTCCCTCCTTCCTCCAATGCTTCCTGAAACAGATGAAGAAACATAAATATCAGATTCTCGTCAACCCCGGAAACCCTTGACTAAACAATAGAGAATGTAATAAAAACAACTTACTTCAAGATTTTGGAAATCCCAATTGAATTCATAAAGTGCATCTAATTGATCCCACTGCCATCACAAATTAACAAACATAAGCCAGGAATATATATTAGATTATCAATGAAAACAGTAGCTCTGATGTTGAAGCCAAAATTTCTCAAAACAATATACCTCAGTTCCCACTGGAAACGCAACCTTCCACAAATCCTCCTGGAAACACAAAACAAGCGCATATGTTAATTAGCAACGCACACAGCAGCAATAAGACAAGAAAACAAGCCCGTTTATTTGAACTTAAAAATACTCAAGTGCTCAAGATACATTGATAACGAGATACCATATCTGACACAAGAACTATAATAGCATACAATTGTTCTCCAGATAAACCCACCAACAAAGTAATATATTTTGCATTGTTCTTGCAACCAAGAACTCTAAACAGCTCCACATTATAAGTTAAGCTATAAGATAAACATACAAGTTCAAAAACGTATCTCATTGTTGTTTTCACAGCGTATTTCGAGTTATCAAATTAGCTTAAAATAAATAACCCCAAATTGCATATAATCCTAGTGATGAATCTTCAACCTAAGCTAAGGTTAGCAAAAACCATACCAGATTACGCTTCTCCTCAAAGTAGACAGGCTCTTCCTTAACTTTGGCTACTCGAGGTTTCTTAACACTCGGAACCGGTTTCTTCTCATCTTTAATCTCAGTTTCCTTCTTCGTAGCCCTCTTTCGTTTACCACCACGACGAGCAACAGGTTTCTTCTCATCTACTTCCTTAACTTCGTCAGATTTGACCTCATCTTCCTGATTCTCCTCCTCCTCCTTCTCTAAGGAATCAGGTTTCGCCTCCTCTTCGTCCTCTTGATCTCCCTTGGCCTCCTCTTCTTCCCCATTCTCCTTCTTCTCGTCGACGACTTCTTCCTTAGGCTGTTGACTCTCCTCCTGCGTCGTCGTCTCCTCTATCACCTCATCGTTCTGAGTCTCCGCAACAGCAGCTTTGCGACCTGCTTTTGAAACACCCTTTCTCTTCGCTCCTTTCCTCATTGCCACAGTACTCTAAGAACGAATTGAGAAACCCTACTGGCTTCGCCGGCGAGGATTGAGAGAAAGAGATAAAGCTAGGGATCGATGGCGGTGGATCCGGAATTTCGAATTTTTTTCCGGAGGAGACTCAAATTTGGGGGTTTTTGTTTATTTTTTATTTTATCTTTTTTTTTTTTGGTTGTTGTCCAAATGTGTTCTACTTATTGCGTGATTTCAACGACCGCTCTTCAGGAAAAGGAAATAGGGTTTTTGATTTTTTTCCCCAAATTATTAAGGCGCCGTTTGCCAAAATTTATTGTATGGCCCAAAATTCATATGAATTTTTTTTTGGTAAATTTAATTATTTTTTTGAAATTTGGATTGGAGGAAGTTTGACGAACCTTGTAGAGGATTTGATTATGATGAAACTAAATTAGGTATAAGATCCTTCAAATCTATTTAATATTTCATTATTTTTACAGAAAATTTGTAAGCTATTTAGGGAAAAATTTTATATTAGAAAAAGCTGAAATTTCACAAACTTCTTATATGATTTTAAATTTATAAAATTGAATTAACTACATATATTGAACAATAATTTAAAATTTAATTTATTTTAAAAGGAAAGTATTTTTATTTTGCTTAAAACTTGTACCACATTTATCCATCCAGCTACCAAAAAACTAAACCCACTGGTGGTGACGGAACAAAGCCCAACGTAATTGCCCATGTCTTACGGATCATTAAAGGGCCTATATACTCTTATACCAATTATATCCCCATGATTGGAAAAAAAAGAGCCCAACTATACTGAACAGAACAAAGATGATCGATGCACATTAATTTACTGGTATGAGTTTGTGACTTATGAGTGGAATCCGATTGCAATATTTTGAATATGTCATAAGTCACACCTCATACCAGAAATAAATTTACACATTACAGTATGGTGCTGATCAACCTTTCCCGACACCATCTACCTACGACATGTCCCACAAGTCCCTTACCTACACGAGTTATTGCAGTTCCAGTGGTAAAGGGGTCACAGCGGTGACTTCCGCCACCAGGATTCGAGGCACGACCACTGACAGGTTTACATAGAGGAATTGCCAGCCTCGTGGGATTAGTCCTTGGGCCTAGGAAGCCTTTGGGAGATCCGCGGTTATTCAAAAAAAAAAAAAAAAAAAAACTATATGTAAGAAAAAACGAATCAAACCAGATGTATATGTAGTTATAGCTCAAACATCAGTCCGAGCCCTTAAGGGCATACACAGCGGGACATGTGCTGAGATATATCTCAGAGATTTAAATTATTAAAATAAGGAAAAATAAATAAATAAATAAAAAGTTTACCCTCAGTTTCTCTCTTTGTCTCTCTCCTCCTTTTCCACTCAAACAACGCCACGTCTCACTAACATCCGAGTGTAGGATAACACCCGAGATATGAATCTTTTTATGTCTCTCTCCTCCTTTTGTAATATTTATCTATTTTAAATTACTAACACCCGACGGATGGATACACCACTGCGGATGGTCTAAGACCATACGTGTGAGTTGTGATACGTGCATAGGGAGGTGCTACGTGTAGTTATAGCTGAGTAGCTCACAGACCTTCAATTACAAACCAATGTGGTGGTGTTCTGATTTACTTATGACGCAAAAAGGAGGTCAAATTGGTTTAAATAATAGTAATGACCTTATTTTATTATTTAAAGCATAAATAGAGGACTTATCTTGCAATTTGTTTTTATTTTTATTGCAAGCTGAGAAAGTGATGACTTTCATTGTTATCGTCGACTCGGAGCTTAACAATGGCTTCTGACGACTAGAGCTAAAACCATTCACAATGTTGTTCTCACCCTCGAATTTACAATCACCCAAACGTCTAATCTTTTGGAATCCGATTCTCCATTACGGATTCATCGATAAAAATCTCTCCTTTCGCCGACGGGACACTCTCCGGCTAGCTTTTCCGATTTCACGATACGCAAAGGGTTCAGAGTCAATCGCGTCTTCTTCTCCCTCTCCATTGTACTCGAATCCGCAGGAGCCATCGATCTCTTCCCAATTCACGTCGTCCGTGGGGCAGCCTCCTCTTCAACTCTCTCAATGGACATTCACACAGAAGCACTTCGTCTTGCTCAATGTCGTCGCTTGCGTAGTAAGCCTCAACATCATCCCCCATACTTGCTTGATTTGACTCTTGGGTTTAGGTTTTGATTCCAATTGCTCAATAAAGATCTGGACTTTATGTCAATTTGTAACAATCATCATCATGGGTTCTGTTGCAGACAGCAATTTCAGCATCGTGGCTCTTCTTTGCTGCAATTCCTACTCTTCTGGTTCGTTCTCCAACATTTTGCTTTTACAGATTTTGATAAATTTTGAAGGTTGATTTGAGTTGTATATACATTTGTTTACTTTGGAATGTTGATAAAGGCTTTCAAGAAAGCAGCTGAGTCTCTTGAAAAGCTTCTGGATGTAACCAGAGAAGAGCTACCAGATACAATGGCTGCTGTTCGTTTATCGGGAATGGAGATCAGTGACTTAACTATGGAGCTCAGTGATTTAGGGTTTGTCTCACATCCCACCATGATTATTACCTATTCTTCACATCTCTTTTGTAACTCTTTCAGTATTTGTGTAGCCAAGGTATCACTCAAGGTGTTAAAAGCTCAACACGGGCTATTCGCGTAGCTGAAGATAGACTAAGGCGGTTAACAAACATGAATCCAGGTTCAGCTATCACTTCTGAACTCTCTTTTTCAAACTGTAGACTTTCACGGTTAACTCCATTTTTACCTCATCAGTAGCTTCAATGCAGGAGGTGATGCATCGAACCAAGACAGAGGAAACAGAACCAATGGTGGCTAGAAAAGCGAGGAGCTTAAAGGAAGGGATAGTTAAAGGACGTTCGTTATGGCAATTGTTGTCCACAATCACTCGTTTCTCCCAAACGGCAACAAGTTATCTTGCAAAGCGAGCTAAGCAGTAGAAGCATAGAAGGTGATCAATCAGATCCCACTTTTCTCTTACCCTTTTTTTAGAGTCCGAGTCTAGCTTGAGTCTTTCTAGCTTAAGAGTGTAATTTGATTGATATGAAATTATGGTATTGATATCGTGATGATTCATGAGGCGCAAAGCAAGTTTCTTTTAGAGTGACTACTAAACAAGATCATCCAATTCTACATCAAGATTCTAGTTACATGTTGTAGTCGTTAACTCCACCTCGTTTTCCCGAGCTAACCGGTTGTTTCCGTATCCCTTTCCTCATTACGTTGAGACTCCTCGTTGAAGTTTCGATAGATGAAGCTTCTTCTTTCTCCTCCTGCACCACCAAAAAAGAAACAGTAGCTTAGCTGAAAGAAAGTATACACAATCCTTGAATTTACAGAGGAAAGAGAGAATGATCAGTTTTTACATTTCTTGCTTTAGCTTTCACCATGTCTGAAGAAGAAGATGAACGTCTGAATCTCAGACACTTGAAAAAAGCCTTGACAGTTTGAGGCACGAGCTTGCAACAATCTCTTTTGTTATCTCTCTCTTGCTGCATCTTCTCTATCTTATAATCTCCTCAAATTTTATTTGCTACCAAAAGTTCAATCATACTTCTTAAACTGCGATTATAAAGCGGTGAATTAGAACCAACTTTTTAAAAAAATTGCACATCTTTTAGAGTGGCCGTCTCTTTCTTTGTTAAAAGCTGAGGCTATAGAAAACCAACAATTCCATAAGTTATGTCCTAAATTTCAACTTTTTTGTTCGACTAAGATAGGCATCAAGACATTTAAGTTTTCCCTAATCGATTTATACATTATTTTTTTTTCTTAAAATCATGTAAATCTCTAAACTCTAATTTTTACATTCCGTAACATTAAAATCTCAACCATTTATATTTTTCAATTAATGGTTTATATTCGAAAGTAGGTGTACATAGCGAAAGGTAATAAATAGATTTCCTTGTTTATGTAACAGTAACACTGTTAAGTCCCACCTCATCATTCAACTTCTTTTGGATATATATGTAGAATGTACGGAGAACGAGACACCACATGAATGTAGAATGTACATGCAAATAGTTTTTTTTTTTTTTTTTATCCCAATTAATTTATTTAATTTGCTATTTGTTTACGATAAGGTATTTATTTATTTTGTTATACATTAGGTAAGAGAGCAAACTGATCTGTTATTTTTCTAAAGACGCATGAACCCAGAAGAGAGCAAACTGACGTATTTTTTTAAGATTCACGTTTTTTTTTTTTGGTCAGATTTTTAAGATTCACGTTTGTATTTTGTTATTATGTCTTAAGAAAAATATAGGAGTCGTAAATCTTCAAGAATTATACGATACAAATATTAAATTGTAATTAGAATTTCTCCGTCAAATATTATTTAGGTGAAGTGAAAAACTAAAACGGCTTCTTTTTTTTTTTTTTTTTTTTGTAAACTACTAAAACGGCTTCTTGTTGGTGCCTCCCGGCTTGCCGGAACTTTCTCTCGACTTCTTCAGTACATTCTTTTTCGCCGGAAGACCCCTCGACGACACTTCCACAGCCTCAACTTTCTCCTCCTCTTCTTTCTGTTGCGAGAAATTTGAAGTTCGTATTAAAAAGACAATTTTATCAATCTTTAAGAAAGAACATACAAATAAATAAAAATGAAAAAGTTAAATGGGGTGATAATGTGTCAGCACAAGAATTGAAGATGATCTACTACTTCTCTATGAGGTGGCAGCATCTAATTAAAGTTAAATTTTACTATGTTTCACATAAAAAGTTTTTCTTTTTCTCTAGACCACCAAAAATTCATGTAGATCACTAGAGTCTTGTTTTAATTTTAAGATATAAGATATGAATCCACCCACGTTAACCAGATCCGATCCGAAATTGTTCTTAACAAACTAACCCAAAATTAATTATATATTAGGCTATGTCGATATGAATGGCTAAAAAGAATCCATCATATTTAGAATGCGTGTTAGCAATCATATATGAAGTATAGAGCTTAGAATTAATATGTAAGAAATATGGACTAATCTACTATTTCCACTTATTACTTAGTAATTGATTTTGAATTAAAACCCATAAAATCGTTCAACTCATAGTTAACAAAAAAACAAAAAAAAAAACACATTCAAAATCCTGACAACTAATTTTCCGTCAATAGTCAAGAGTTACAATCTCTACCGGAAAAAGAAAATTTGCTCTATCCAATATCTGTTCTAGGAAAACGAAATTAGGTATAAATTGGATGCGTAAAAAACTCATCATTTTGAGGAAATATTTGTACTAGGAATTATGTCATGTTCAAAGATTCCTACCAAAAAAAAAATGTCATGTTCAAAGATAAGGAGATCTAATCAAATGAAATCTCGTTTATCACAGAAATTACATACCGGGAAACTATGATCAGAAGGAGATCGCAAACCGAGAAGCTTGAGTAAAAGAGATCGGAAAGTTTGGTGAATGAACCTAAAAGGGATCCATAGATAATAAGAAACTCCTTCTCTCTCCATCTTCTCCTCAAGATCTGCTTCGTGAGAGCTAGAAAGCGAGAGAGAGTGAGTGTGTGACTTGGGTTTAAAATATATATAGGCTCATTCACCAAGTATTACTGTATAAAATGGTAGTTACATATATTAATCTAATTATAAATTTATAACAGCTCATTTGGCGCGTCTTTTCGTGTTATTGCATGTTTCAGTATAAAATATTATTTATTTATGTTTTCCAACATTATATACACATGTGCTCTGTGCTCTACTTACAATAAGGTTGACCAGATCAATTGGTTTTTGAAGGCCGATGATCGATGAAAGTCTTAATTTTCTGTTATTTAATCTTTCGTCTATATATAAACTAGCTGTGAGAAGTTTTATCAATTTATTCAATCAAATATTTTAAATTAATTTGAAATAATATTAAACTGTAAGTTTTTTTGTTTCAATTTATTTTAGTATAAAAGACATTCTTTCGTTTTTTTGGGAAATATCAAAAAAACTACTATAGAAATCAAGACATAAAAATTTAAAGGTAGCGGATAAAATCTTTTTTTTTTTTAAATTAATTATTATCTCAAAGATATCTTTTTGCTGCTTTGTAGAGTGTTTAGTTTCATTTTTTGGCTAAATTGTTTTTATCATAAATTCATATACAACTTTGACAAAAGAAAAACAATCATGAATATACAATGGAAAATGTGGAGTTTGAATTTCAGATGCAGAGATCAGTGGCCAACTGTTCAAACCCACAAAACCCTTGGCGTTTAGTTTCATTTTGGAACAGATAAAGGGAATATTTTGGTTTGCGTACGAATGACCCACTCTACAATAGTTACATATCAGTAAACCAACTTTTATTATTGATTGTTTAAATAATAAAAGTTGTTTTACTGATATGTAACTATTGATCAGTAAATCATTGTGTTTTTCATATTCTTGTGCCCATTTGTGAAACTTTTTATTCACCTTCGCCAAGATATGTAGTTCAGAATTCACAATCTTAAACTGCCATAAGATTGGGCACAAGAATATGAAATGAATGACTTAAAGAACTTACGAACAGTCAAGAATCACATAATTCACACAAAAGAAAACATCCTTATAACAATATACATTAAGTTTGAGAAGAAATGTAAAGGATTTTTTCCGAACATATTTATATTATTAATTACTTGATGTTGAAGTTGACTTTTTATTGAAATGAAGACTTGTGGAAGCTAAAACTAGGAGTCTAGGAAGGTGCCTTGTTGGTACCTCCACGCTTCCCGGAACTCGTTTGCTGCTTACTCCTTCGCGCTGCAACGTTCCCCGACACCACACTCCTTGAAGTCACATTCACAACATCTGTCTCTTCCTCTTCTTCTTGTGATATCTTCACCACAAATTATTATATATACATATTTTCATTAGAAATTTCATATTGAAAAGAAAGATGTGACAATAATTCCGTAACAAAATAAACATTCGTGTCGTTTAGACTTAGTTTCCTGATCAAGTTTCATAAGTTAGTCCACGGAGTCGAAACGTGTATTTGATTTTTTAAATGATTGATTTTATATGAATGAGCGCAAGAAACCATTTACCATATTCTTTTTACATATATGAACCAACTACTATATATTAATATTGTATTCGTATCCATCCGAGTAATCACGAAGAAGAACATGATCATTTAGCAAAGGATTATTCAAAATTCCACAAGTATGTAAAATTGTAAATACGGAAATTTAAAGTCTACGATTAAAATTCAGAGAAACTCCAAACTTACAATCAGATATCAGAATATGCTTTCCAAATAATAACTAATACTATTAAACAATTTGATCATCATTTTAATATGATATAGGATTGTGAATTAAATTTCACGTCAAAAGGAAAATGAGACAATTCAAGTATAATAAAGTTAATGAGTTGACTAATAGTTTTTATTAACAAAACAAAAAACTAATATTACTACGTACGTACAATTGCTGGTAGACGTGATCATAAACTTTTCATAAATATAGTTTAATTTGTATTAATACATATTAACATATAGGAATTGTTGATTACATATAGATATTACTCACCGGAGAATTATCAGGAGGAGTTGGTAGACTCCAGAAGAACGATCGGAAGATATCGCGGATGAAGTTAAAAGGGATGCAGAGATAAGAGCAATTATCTCCATCTTCTCTTCTTCCTTCTCCCTCCATTTCTTTTCTTCTTTCTTTTAACTACAAGAGAATTGGGTCATCATATATAATAGAGTTCAAATCACTCATCATTTCTTCTTAGTCAACTTACAGCAATTACATTAAGTTGTGATAAAATATTTATGATAATTAAATATACTAATCTGATTGTAACAGCTCATCGGTCGCATTCGCATCATCTACTATTCCTATATTGCATGTTTCCCGTTTGTGATTTGTTTTTTACTCGTGTAAAAAAGGGTAATGAAATTGAATGCTAGATATATAGATACTCGTACGTATGTGGTGATCATAATAATATAAACCGAACTTAATACGTGAAAACAATCCATATACTGATAAAAAAAAAAAAAGAGATATAATAACGTTAGATTGTCATAATTTGATTTCAGTTTTTGGTCGAATCAATAATCATCAAACGATTTTGCAGTTTTCTGAGTCATCATTTGTACAGGAACGGATATTTAGAAGCATGTAGATATATAGGCAAACACATGTGTATGAATGTATATTATTACACAATAATTAGGGATGTGTATGTTTATATATAGTACGTAGCATATGACAATTAGATACGACAGAAATGTCTCGCTAAGAGGAATAATGCGTTCTAAACGCCAAGTAATTATGATTGATTAATATATGACCCACGAGCTAAGCTAACATATACAATACTCTAATAATGATGTCAACACACTAAAACCAGCTGTTAATCACTGCATATACATATTTAGAGTTCGGCTGGTTTATATGCAAGAGTTTTACGTTGTGAATAACTGTATATAAACGTTACTAAACGGTTTATTAACAATTTATACGATTGATATAGCAGTTAAAAACAGGTGTAAAATTAAATAGTTACCGTAACAGTTAGACATTAATTTAATTATTGGACGTATCAAGTATAGATTACTATTTATATGAAATTTTTTGATAGAAGATGATTAGATCTTGTTGAAAGAGAACATGTTAAAAAATATTTTCATATTTAAGATATATTTATAAAATTTTATTCTTGTATAAACCCTTTTACCGTGGAAGCCCCTTGCCCATTGGTTGACCAAGGGTTGATTAATGCTTCTACACTAAGAAGTCTGGGGTTCGAATCCCAGATATTGCGATTTATTAACAAATTTGCAGATTAATGGAGGCAAGTGTGCAGGAGATCTCCAGCGATGTACAATTATAGCCGTGCGCCAGGATTCTACGCAGTGAAGGAAGTGTCGCTAGGTCGTGGATCATTGAAGGTATTCATCAAGATCATGAAGAAGGAAGTGTAGTCTGTCGTGGATCTACTAAGGGTCGGCAGAAATTGTCAGTTGTAGAATCGTCTATGTAATAGTTCTCATAATTTGCAATTAATAATAAATGTAGACGGCAAAAAAAAAAACCCTTTTACCAAAAAAAAATTTTCGTTACCGCAAACAATTGAAAAAAAAAACTTCTTATTTAGAACAATATGAGATGCTATCATGAAATGACTAACGTCAAGTACGCGTAACCACAATAATCTCCAACCATATCGTATACTGGCGACTGCTAGCAGTGCCGGCCCGGTAAATTTGGGTGCCTTAAGCAAAATTAAAGCCATAAAAAAAATTTTTTTAAAATTAGATTTTTACCATTAAAAAAAATGTTGTAGTTGTCTCTAAAAGCCAACAATATTTTTTAAAGGCCCTACAAAAATTATTGTATATAAGAAAACTTAACAAATTTTTAGGTAAAAAGGCCCTCAAATTTTGAGGCCCTAATCGGTGGCTTCGGTGGCTTGCCCTCTGCGGCGGCCCTGACTGCTAGAAAACCAATCAATTCCTTAGTTGCGGCGGCCTGGCTTTCCGGAGCTAGGTAGCGTTTTCTTCGATTTGACTATCATGCCACCCCTTGCTGACACAACGTCGTGTGTAGCCTCCTCCTGCGTTTGTAAACTTGTAGTTGTAGTTAAAATTAAAGCTCATCTTATTAATTATTTCCCAAGTGGGAATTAACGTCCAGTTTGGCCAAATCAATATGAAACCAACCCAACTTACGAAGAGATTCTTTTTGAAAAAACCTTGAAATCAAATCCGTTTTGCTTTGATATTCTTTTATTAGAAGATATGTAAAGTTAGTTTTAAAATATTTTTTACAAAAAAGTCTAAACATGAAATATCTGAATATCGAAACCGAACATATGAAAGACATGCTTATTAATATACATGTGAATGTAATTGATATCAAATGCATAATATAGATCTTCTATATATTTAACTTTCTTTCTCGATGGGTTTCTAACAAATGATTACCGAAGATGCCGAGGAAATCGAAGGAGAAGGGGAGAGATGGAGACCAATACACTTTAGGAAGGTCTTGAGAGCTTCGTTCAAGAATTGAAAAGGGATACAAATATGAGAACTTTCTTCTTCATTTCGTCTCTCTTCCTCCATTGAGATCTCACACTCTAATTGTCGTATATCAAATCTATATTTGAGTAGTGAGATGATACTTTTGTCTCGAATGTCTTCGAATGTCCTTTTTATAACATTTTCACAAGAAATATTCCATTCCCACCTCTAAAACTCGGTATTAGTTGTCGGTCGGTCCATTTTACTATTTTCGTAAGCTTTTGAACATTTCTTCACTATTCTCAGATTTCTAAAACTTTTTCAATGCATTATTGGTGACTTTCTTGAGTTTTCAATTCATCAACATACATAGATTGCTATGTTGAACTCAGCACAAGCAAAGCAAGTGTGATGGCTTTTATTAATAATAATTCAATCTTTGGGGATAAGCCTTCCAAAAAGTGAACAATGTTCACGCACTAAGTAACAACAAAGGGTCTTTCTGCAAAAAAAAAAAATCCTAGCGCAAAAAAGAGATCACACATAATAATCATGTTGGCCGAAATGACTAAAAAACACGTACAACTCGGCTTGATGATTAAAAAGAAAATCATATATCCGATCAGAAACAAGATCCATTTTTGGTCTACTGGACTGATCCCGATCCGGTGAGATTATAAAAAAAATTTGCCCAAAAAAAAACTCGTACAAAAAGAAAACATCATTGGTTTCTTGATGGATAGGCTGCAAGATTTTCTTGAAATTGGTTTGTTTGATTTCTCGTGGACATGTGCAGACTTTAGGATTATTGGGCCTAATAGTCAATTAAATCGGGGCCGAACTTATCGTTATGCCCGAAAAAAAAAACTAAAAATGTAATGTTGACAGTGGGATTTGAACCCACGCCCTTTCGGACCAGAACCTTAATCTGGCGCCTTAGACCAACTCGGCCATATCAACTTGCTGTCTTAGTTGTGTATTAAATATTTATAAAGCCATTCGACATAGAAATATACACATAAAGGAAAAGGATAATTAAATAAGAGGGATGGGTCAATGTCACCTGAATGATTGTCGGCTACCCCCAGCCACTAAATTAAAAGCAGTGAGAAGTCAGTGTCTGAAAATGAATAGTGAAGAGACAAAGACACGAGCCAAGTTTCAGAGATACGACTCCATGCACAGGTTTCGGTGTTTTTAATTTATATGATCAGACTCTCTGCGACGAAACCTATGACTTCTCCACCTCCACTTTACTTCTCTGTTTTCTCTCACTCTTTTTTCTTTTTTTTTCTTAACCTTATAACTTTATCTCCCGAGGACTTGTAGACATCATGTGAATTAATATATCTGGCCATGTTCGTTATGATTTTCCGAGGGATAACTAGTATAGAGTACTTCAAAACAGATTGTTCAGATTTGATTAGGATGTCGTAATTTTTTGTTAACTGGTGTGCCTTTTCTTTAGCTTATGGACAAGTTTACCACTTATACTTTTAAGCAATAATCATATTTACTTTAATTTAATCATGTAACTAACAAGATAAAAATATGACACTGACGGTTGAAATAGTTTAGATACAGTTGTTTAGGTCTAAACTTTTTTTTTTAGCTCGTTTCACATTCATTTGGATCAGTTGATTCTTTTTTTTTTTGAACATCTGATTTTATATAAAAGGACAAGAATACAACTGGTTAAACAAAAAGAACCACTCCCAACCTGCAAGTGATACAACCGAACCACTAAAAGCTACACTAAGACCCTTTCAAAGAAAGAAAGGTCTAAACAAAAGAATGAGCTTTACCAAAAAGCTAACCAGCAATCAGCACCTGAAAATCTAACAGAGGAAAAGGATCTCTCATCTACAAAAACCCCAAAAAGCCAAGAGGGATAACCTACTGCAACGTAAATATGCAGCCTTAGATCATTGGTGACACTCTGTGCAATGAGAGAAGCTCCTCTGTTCGCAGATTTGGCTTCCACAACCAAACTCCACTCCAAACCAGACTCCACGAGTCGACGGATCTCCTGAGACTGAAACCAAAAAGAGGGCCAAGCCTTTGGTCTGTTTACAACCTCGACAAGAGTTGGGTTCTGAATTGCAAACAAAAATCTGAAAAATCTGTGGCTTTTCATACATTCCACTCCCCAAAGAAGAGACAAAAAGGCTGCCTCAAAATTGTCCTTAACATTAGTAAAAGATCTTCTTCCATGTATTAGAACCAGCCCCTCACTATCTCTTACAACCAATGCTGCCCCAGCAAGCTTAGTAGACTTAGACCAAGAAGAACCCACATTGCACTTTAGCTAATCAGGAGCAGGAGGAATCCACTTCCTCTTATCCCTCTCCCCAGCCGGAATAACATGAGAAATGACTTCATCATTCACCAAAATCTCTTTCTCCGGCTCAACAATTTGAGCTTCAGTCCACTCAAATACATCTTCTCTGATTTTCATCACCAAATCCAGAGCAGACCACACTTTACCTTCAAACACCAACGAGTTCCTATTTAACCACAACCTCCATAAAATCCAAGGGAAACTCTTTCTAATATCCTCAGGCCAGTCTTTGTTATTTCTATTCACCAACATATGGTGGATATTAGAGAAAACAGCCCCATGATCAAACCCAAAAAGAGGACTAGGGAAATCAGAAAGTGCCCATACTTGTCTTGCAAAAGTGCAAGAGAACAGAGTGTGGTTACTGCATTCTTCATTCTCTCCACAAACTTGACAAATAGGGTCCATACTCATGCCTCTACCATTAAAAGCCTTTGCAACAGGTTAACAACCCGAGACAACTTTCCATAGGAAAATCTGGATTTTTGGATCAGTAGGGATTTTCCAGATCAAACTTTTCAGGTCATTAGTAGATGGAAGAGCAGCAGCCCGGAGAGAAACCTCAGACTCCAAATCCTGAGAAAACAGCCAATAAGCAGATTTTACCGAAAAATCTCCAGACTTGTTGAACTTCCAAATGTAAAAGTCTTCTCTAGACACCACATGATCAGTTGATTCTTATACCATAAAAATCTAAAAACTAGATTTGTATTCAGAATACAATATTGTCAAATCAAGATATATATAATATCTGTATGTATTTTTTTTTTAAAAAAAAAAAATTCAAGAGAGATTAAAATTTTGAAATAAGTTAACGTATTTAAACTTTCACAAAAAAAAATATATTAAAATTTCATATTGTGAATTTGTGTTATTAAGCTATGTTTTTGTGGATTTCTGAATTCTACTTGACAACAAATCTATTACCAAAATATTATGCCATGTAAAATATCTATTCATTAGAGAAAACTACGCAACGTCACCGTCTTTGGAATCCTTCGCCATCATCATAGCTTACTAAGAGCCTATTTATTTTTGTCCAGCAAAGACTGCAAAGTTAACAGATTTTGTCTTAGCATGACAGAGTTAAATCAGTTCACTGATTTTGACTTCCAAATGATTTTTCTACCGACAGAACAAACACTCCAAAATAGTGTGTGTGTGTAGTGCCATCCCTGAATTAGAGTGTGATGCCACTGCTCTTGTTCTATGTGCTGTGTTCAATGGTTTTAAATAAAGGTTGAAAAGATGATAATTTAGCCATAACAACGGGTTTGAGAAACAAAATTGTTGTAAAGATATATATGGCATGACAACACAAATTTCAAAAAAATATACACTAATTTTATATATACATCAATGAGTTCATGATATTATTTTTATTGCCTCATTCTACTCAATTATTACAAAATGACAACATATCTTTGGATAGAAATTACCGAGCAGATGCACCAAATTGAATTTAGATCGTCCAATTTATAATTATAGAATAACCATCTCACTGTTTTGTCCACGTCCCACTTCCACCCGATTTGTTTCTATATTGGTTCGAAAATATCTCATTTTCGCAAGAAAACAAGTGCAAATATTACGATATTTCTAGAAATATGTAAATCAAAGTACGTAGACAAAATCATAGCAAGAACAAAAGACCAAAATTTCCTCTTAGTCATTACTCCATTCATTTTAGACCCACTAAATATAATGGTACATTGATCGATACTACATATATCAAACCGAATCACTATATCAACTAATAATAATTGAAAAAAAAAAGCACACTCTCTCTCTCGATAAAATACTAAAACGGCAAGCAATCTGCAATTCATACCTCTCGACCAAAAAAAAAGCGTTAAAATAGAAATATAAGAAAAAGAAAACGTTGACAAAGGTCAAAACCCTACTTAGCCCTTTTTGACTTAAAATAATTCCGTTACAACAGCACGTAACGGATGCTCCATCTCACAAGAAAGCTTCAAGACCTCACCAAGATCAACTGGCTCGGTCTGATCCTGACCCCACTCGAACAGTCGCACCAACTCAGCCACCCACCGAGTCACAGTAGCTAACCCCATGTTCTTCCCCGGACACACCCTCCTACCGGCTCCAAACGGCGCAAGCCTTAGATCCCCACCACGAATATCTACGTCAGCATTCCCAGTGAACCTCTCCGGGTCGAACTTTAGCGGGTCGGACCATACCGTCTGGTCGTGAGTTATAGCCCACATGTTGACCATCGCCGTAGTTCCCTTTGGAACTACCATGCCATTGTTGAGCTGGACGTCTGATGTGGAAAGACGAGCCCATGAAAGCAGTGGTCCAGGAGGATGCAGCCTTAGAGTTTCCTTCACCACTGCGCTCAGGTACGGGAGTTTTGCCAGGTCAGCATCTGCCACGTCTCCGTCGCTCACAGCGGTTACGATCTCGTCTCGTAACTTGGTTTGCACGTTAGGGTTCAGTACTAGCTCAGCCATGGTCCACTCCGTTAATAATGCCGTTGTATCTGTCCCTCGAAAAATCATCTCCTATATTGACATTAAAAAAAAGAAAAAAAAATTAGAACCAATAAATGCAAAAAAAAAAAAAAACATTACAACTAGACCGTTACAAATATACCGTTAAATTTAATGGGACTAGTATTATTTCAATTTCATACGAACTTACCCATAAAACGGCGATCATGTCATCTTCTCGAAGCTTCTCATCACCGTCTAAAGACAATAAGACATCAACGAAATCTCCAATGTCTCTTTTCTTCTCAGAGTTACTAACTCGGTGTTCGTCGATGATTTTCTTGACGAGGGTTCTAATTCGAGGAACGAGATCTGAGCAACGTTGGTTTAAGCGAATCGAGTCATAGAAATAACCGAGCCATGGAAGATAATCGGACCAATTAAAAGCACCTAAAAGCTCGAACCCTTCCCTGACCATTGATGTAAGCTCATCAAGATCCTCTTTCTGAGCCAGAGGATCGTATCTTCTCCCAAAAACACTCCCCATGATGTTGTTCAAGGCGGCTAGTTGCAAGTGTTTCCTTAAAACGACTGATCCAGCGCCGTTTTGCTCCGCTGACACAGCTTTCACCATTTCAGCGCAGTCTAGGTGGCGTCCAGCTTCATGTGCTAAGATACGCCGAGGAGCGAATAGATGAGTCGATGCGATCCTTCTTAACGTGCGCCAGTAAGCCCCGTTTGGGGCGAATCCTATGGCTCGGCTGAACATGAGGCTCTTAGCAGACTGCTTAACCGGCCGGTCCGCGAAGTGAGGCGACATCAGAATCTCGCGAGCTGTGTTTGGCTCAGAAGCCACGATAACCGGCGTAGAACCGAGGCTGAAAGCCATAATCTCAATGTTGGCTCGGCTCCAAGCCATGGCGGCTAAAGTCCGATGGGCCAAGCCACGGCTGAGAGTGAAAAGACTGCCGAATACTGGTATTCCCCGAGGACCCGGGATCGCAACACGACCCAACCGGTTACGGCCGTTCTTCCAAGCGACACCACCGCCTCCGGCAAGAGCCCACGTGAGTATAGAGAGAGAAACGACGGCGAGGAAGAGATAGCCGATGATGGAAACATCATGTAGGTTTTGGGATCCAAAAACGGCAGGCAGTGCGATCATCCAATAGCTTGTTTCTTTTGATGCCAAATTCATCAACTCCATTTTTTTGGGTGGATGTACTTTTTTTTCCTTGTCAAACAATGAACAACGTACGAACCAGTAATAATAACAAGAGTATATTGTTGTAAGAGAAAGCAAAAAAAAATTATGAGGATGAAAGTACTCTTTTTTTTTTTGGGTTAAAGACAGAAGTACTTGGAGAAGGAACAATGGAGAAGTTGAAGCTAAATGTACATCTATATATATATATATATATCCACATGTATTTTTTGGCAGCGTTAATTAAATGCGCAATGCATGGGAAGAGAGACGTCGGTTTTGAAATGATTATATATTTTTTATATATGTATATTGATGTAAAATTAGTAAGTATATTCGGAAAATGGTAAGGTTAAAATTGGGAGAGAATCACGTGGAGGGAGGTGGTGAGTCGCATGAATTGGTTTGGTGTTGGATGAAATGAAAGATATGTGTGAAAGAGGGCGTTATGACAATGAATTCGGCATTTTTATTTTGTTTTTCATAATTAATTAGGCTATATTTAATTATGTTTGCACCGTTTTTCTCTTGGGTTTTGTTGCCTGCATCGATGTGATGTAATACTAGTATTGAAGAGAATTCAATGAGGTTCGTTAAACCGAAAAAGAATTTAATGAGTCCGTATATTTCGGCTTAGGGAATACGAAAGGACAAACTAATGAATATGTTGTTTATAGAAAAAAGAATATTAGTCGGTTATAGAGTGGGCTTTAGATCGAATAGAAAAGAACAATAGTGTGAAAAACAAGAATCCCTCTTTTGGGCTTAGAACTCTCTTTTTCGGTTAGAGTATTTCACACTAACGAAAATAGAGCTTCAGAACCGGAAATACACTTTCCCTTTGGCTTTTCCATCCTGTTTATCTCTGTTTTAACCTAAATTGATTGCTCCTCTCTTGGCGGCTACTTCTGTTCTTCTGATATCAGCTCTCGATTTTCATTCAGTCTCTAACTTCTCGATTAGAAGCTGATTAAAGTCTGGGTTCGTGTTACTCTTTCGATTTTCTCAAGTATCTGGCTTTGTCGATCGGCTTAAGGATTCTGGATCTTCAGCTGCGGGTTTCAAAGAGTAGATCTTCAGTTGCGGGTTTCGGTGTTATTGCTTGTTTTTCTTCGGGTGTTGCTGTTCCACGATGTCTTCAGCCATGGATAAGGCCATGATGGCCATGTCTCTTGATGAGGAAGATCTTCCTTTTGAGATGCCGGATCTTCCACAGTACAGCTCGTGTGAGAAGAATGTTCTCAGTTTAGTTGGTCGGCTCCTCAACCCGCAGAGCCAAAGTATGTCCAACCTCATTCTCAACATGCCAAGGAAATGGCAAAAGGTTGGTCGAGTGCGCGGAGTGGCTCTCTCCTTGGAAAAATTTCAGTTTATTTTCAATAACGAGCATGACTTGACAGAGGTTTTAGAGAAAGGTTTTCAGACTTTCAACGAATGGGGGATCTTAATGGAGCGGTGGTCTGAAACACCTCCTACGGATTCGCTGCAATTCACCCCTCTTTGGGTCCAAATAAGAAACATTCCGCTCAACTATTACACGGAGCAAGCGATTACTTGCTTGGGTGACTTGGTAGGTCAAGTTACGGAGGTGGTTTTTGATCCTGCAAAGCCTCAAAATAAAGAATTTGTCAGGGTAAAGATAAATTTCGACGTCTCTAGACCATTAAGGAGGACAAAGCTCATCAATCTGCCAAAAGGTTTATCCACTACTGTCAGCTATTTCTATGAGAGAGTCCAAAAACGTTGTTACAGGTGCCAGCGACTCACTCATGAACAAGAAGCTTGTCCCATTCAGCTCAAACAGATTCAAGATCAAATCATTGATAGGAAAATGGGGAGGAAAGTGGAAAAATCAAAAGCTCCTCTGGTTTTAAAGCAAGGTGACGTCCTCTTTGGTGTTCTCAAAGAGGAGCAGGTTGGTATTCATCCTCTATTAGGACGGCCTCGGATAGCTCCAGATGTCTTAGAAGGGATGAGACAGTATCTTATGGTGGCTAATGGAGAAGAACGTTTAATCCGTGAAGAAAGAGTGAAGAAGTCTGTTGCTGAAGCAGAAAAAGATCCGATTTCGCAGAAGACTGTGTTGAGATTGGAGCCTGCCCCGATTGTTTCTAATGATTTCGACAAAGGAAAAGGGATAGTCTTCGGATATGAATCTTCAAGCACTTCTCCTAAAGTTGATCCTTTGTCTGCAGCTCCTTCTCCTAAGATCTCTGGCTTGGGTTCTATGGATTATCTTGCTGGAAGTTCTCTGATTCCCAGTTCTCTGGATGGTGGGGAGGCTCTGGTCGATTATTCTTACTCCTCCTCTTTTTCTCAGCCTAGTTCTACGGGATATGAGGTTGGCTTCTCTGGAGCTAGCCCATCCGGGACTAAGCAAAGAAAAACATCGAGGAGAAAGAGACCTTACATCAGCAAAAGGAAGCCTAAAACTGCAGTAGAAGCTCCTGGATATGGTGCAGGTATTGATCAGGTGCCCAAAAGTGCAGGGCTCCAAGTTGGTGCTATGGAAAAAAGGAAAGGTGTGATGGTAGAACCAGAGGAACAAAAAGCTGCAAAGCGTAATCACAAATTGGCGGTCCCAAATGAGGGACTGTCCAATGTTTAATGAGCATAATGAGCTGGAACTGTCAGGGTTTGGGGCGGCCTCAAGAATTGACAGTTCAACGTCTCATGGAGATGCGTAAAAAACATTTCCCGGAGATCCTGTTTCTAATGGAGACTATGAACATAAGGAATGTGTTAGTTGATATTCAAGTTTGGCTTGGTTATGATCGTGCATATACTGTGGAACCAGTTGGAAGGTGTGGCGGTCTAGCTTTATTTTGGAAGAAAAGTGTAGATATAGAGATTCTGTCTGCGGATAAAAACATCTTGGATTTGTTTGTAAATATGGGTAATTCAAGTTTCTTCTTATCTTGTGTCTATGGGAACCCTAACAGTAGTCTAAGGAACCAAGTATGGGAAAGATTATCAAGATTGGCTATTAATAGAACTGATTGCTGGGCTATGGTTGGGGACTTCAACGAGATCCTTCACAATGGTGAAAAACTAGGAGGTCCAAGAAGAAGTGAAGCCTCTTTTTCAGATTTTGCTGATATGTTGAATGTAGGTGGGATGGTTGAGTTGAAAAGCACCGGGAATGGTTTTACTTGGGGAGGTAAAAGAAATGATTTGTGGATTCAATGCAAATTGGACAGGTGCTTTGGGAACAAAGATTGGTTTAGATGTTTTCCGGCTTCTAACCAAGCTTTCTTGGATAAAAAAGGTTCCGATCACAGGCCGGTTCTGGTAAAGCTTGTTTCTTCCCAAGACTCTTATAGAGGCTCCTTCAGATTCGATAAAAGAATGCTTCATAAACCGATGGTAAAAGAAGCGGTCTCCCAGGCTTGGAATGCTTCTACTTCTGTCTTTGGGCAAAGCATTTCTGAAAGGCTTAGAAGATGTAGAAAATCTCTCAGTAATTGGAAGAAAGAGAATGGGACTAATGCTAAAGTTAAGATTGATTTGATTCAGAGAGAAATTGAAGTGGTTCATGCTTCAGTTTTCCCTTCCTTTGACAGGATGCGTGTTCTAAAGAGAGATCTTGTCCTTGCTCACAGAGAAGAAGAGAGCTATTGGCAGCAAAAGACAAGACAGAAATGGATGCATTCTGGAGACAAGAACACGAAGTACTTCCATGCTTCGGTTAAATCTGAAAGATCAAGCAATGGGCTGGACTTGCTGGTGGATGACGATGGGAACACGCATAAATCAGAAGCTTCCAAAGGCGATGTGGCAGCCAAGTATTTTCATGACCTCTACTCGTCCTCTTATCCGGATAATTGTGAGCAGATTTTTCATGATTTTATCCCCAGAATCACTAGTGATATGAATGAGTCGCTTTTGAGAGAGGTTACCAAAGAGGAAGTGAAAGACGCAGTTTTCTCAATCAAAGCTTCTAGTGCCCCTGGTTATGATGGTATGACTGGTTTCTTCTTTCAACAGTATTGGGAGATTGTTGGAAGTCAGCTTACTGTGGAAGTTTTGAGGTTTTTCTCTGAGGGCTGCTTTGAAAAAGAATGGAATTTCACCCAACTTTGCCTTATCCCCAAGAAGGTAGGTGCCTCTGCTATGAAGGATCTTAGACCCATTAGCTTATGCTCGGTCATGTATAAGGTGATTTCAAAGATTCTGGTATCAAGATTAAAGCCATTGTTGTCCAAGATTGTTTCACCTAACCAGTCAGCCTTTGTGGAAGAGAGACTCATATCTGATAACATATTAATCGCCCATGAAGTGGTTCACAGTCTACGGACTCATTCAGCTTCTTCAAAAGAGTTTATGGCCATAAAGACTGATATGTCTAAAGCTTTTGACAGAGTGGAATGGAGCTACTTAAGGAATCTTCTCACTGCTTTGGGGTTTCATGACATTTGGGTGGAATGGATAATGAAGTGCGTCACCACTGTCTCTTTCACAGTGCTCATCAATGGACAGCCTCATGGTTTAGTGATTCCTCAGAGAGGTTTGAGACAGGGAGATCCTTTATCTCCTTTCCTGTTTATTCTATGTACAGAAGGACTCACTCACCTACTCAACAAGGCTGAGAATAATGGTTTGATTAGTGGACTGCAATTTTCTCATCAAGGACCTTCAATTCACCACCTCCTTTTTGCAGATGATTCCCTCTTCATTTGCAAAGCTCTTGAAGATGAATGTGCAGCTTTTAAAGAGATACTGGATTTGTATGGTAGAGCCACGGGACAGATCATCAATTTGGATAAATCCTCTATCACTTTTGGGTCTAAGATTCCAGATCTTGACAAAGCTCTAATCCAAGCCAAGTTGGGTATCTTTAATGAGGGTGGTGCAGGCACTTATTTGGGTCTCCCTGAATGTTTTAGTGGGTCTAAGGTGGAGATGCTTGATTATATTCATGGCAGGTTGAAAAACAGGCTCTCAGGTTGGTTTGCAAGAACCTTATCTCAAGGTGGTAAGGAAGTTCTAATCAAATCTGTAGCTATGGCAATGCCAGTTTATGCAATGTCTTGCTTTAAGCTACCAAAATCCACCTGTGAATCCCTATCTAGTGCGATGTCTGCTTTTTGGTGGAGCAATTTGGAACACCACAAGAAGATTCACTGGGTTTCTTGGGGTAAGCTCTGCCTTTCTAAAGATAAAGGTGGACTTGGATTTAAGGACATAGAACTGTTTAATCAAGCTTTGTTAGCTAAACAGTCCTGGAGACTATTACATGACCCGGCCTGCCTGCTTTCTAGGTTCCTAAAAAGCAGATATTATGAGGATTCCTCAGTTCTGGAGGCTAGGCTGGGAGACAGGCCTTCTTTCGCTTGGAGAAGCATCCTGCATGGGAGAGAATTATTGATTAAAGGCTTGAGACAAGGCATAGGAGATGGTGCCTCTGTTAATGTGTGGACAACTAGGTGGATTCAAGATGATGTCTTAAGACCTCCTTTCATGAAAAACATCATTGTGAATTGTGATTTAAAGGTGCAGGACTTAATTGATCCTATTACCAAGAGATGGGACGAGAACTGTCTCCAGGAGCACTTTTTCCCAAGAGACCAGTCCATTATTAGGAGAATCAAGCCAGCTACTTCTTCTCCGGATTTTATGGTGTGGTTACACAACAGAAGTGGGACTTACTCGGTGCGTTCTGGCTATTGGTTAGCCTCTCAGAATCATAATGTTGATCTTCTTTTAGAGGCTGCTGCTTTACCTTCCATCAATCCCATTAAGGATAAAATCTGGGAAGTCCTTGCTCCTTCTAAGATTAAACTATTTTTATGGAAAGCTGTTAGTGGAGCTTTACCTGTGGCTGAGCGTTTAATGACAAGAGGAGTCAGGATTGATCCTCGATGCAGTTCTTGTGGCTTTGAAGGAGAATCAATAAACCACTTGTTGTTTCTTTGTCCTCTTGCAAGACAGATTTGGGCTCTCTCCAACATTCCTTCTCCGATTAATGGTTTTGAGGATCATTCTTTGTTCCATAATGTGCATTATGTTCTTCTGATGGCTAAAGACTTAAAGCTACCTATTGCATCGAGAAGATCTGTCCCCTGGATTATTTGGATCCTTTGGAAGAACAGGAACAGTATTCTCTTTGAAGGTAGGACTTTCCATCCTTTGGACATTGTTACTAAGGTACTGGATGACTCTGAGAAGTGGTTTTTAGCCCAACAAGTTGAGAAAGAAGAAGAGTTTAAATCTGCTAGAGTTGGGGCTGGTGGCCGCAAACTTTGGAAGCCTCCCGATCACTCATGGCTTAAATGCAACATTGCTTCGTCCTGGGATAAACATAACAGAATTGGTGGAGGCGCATGGGTTCTTAGAAATTCAAGAGGTGAGGTTTTGCTCCATAGTAGACGATCTTTCGGCGGGATGGAGTCAAAGCAAGATATTGAATTGGAATGCTGGCTGTGGGCTTTGGAGAGTATGAGGAGCCTAAGGATTAGAAGATTTGTGCTGGCTGTTGAAGATAAATACCTTATGGACGTGGCTCTCCGTCCCGACGCATGGCCCTCTTTTAAGTCTCAGTCAGAGTCCCTTGCATTTGCACTCAGTCACATTCCTTTTTGGAAAATTCAGTTTGAAGAGAGAAGTGCTAACAAAGGAGCCTTCCTTATTGCTCAAAGTGTGACAAGAGAGGATCGTCGACAATCATACGTAGCTTCGGGCTACCCTTTTTGGTTACATGATTTGTTCAATGAAGAGATGTCTACTACTTAGTTGTGGTTGCTTTTGTATTCTCTTCAGTGTAGGTGATTGTCTTGGATCCTCATCTTTTTGATCGGATTGTAATCTGATTTCCTCAAGTTATCAATATATTGAATCATTCAGTCGAAAAAAAAAAAAAAGAGTGGGCTTTAGAGTGTTGTGACGTGCAACGAGATACTTGCCCTGATTAATTATCTCATATATTACTTGAGTTTGAGTAGAACGGAATTATGCCTTTTAATAAGAGTAGTTTTAAAAGTATAATTAGGAACTATATATATATATATATATATATATATATATATATATATATATATATCTTCTTGCTAAGAAACTATGTAGTTCTAGAGTTAAAATTTGATGAATAAGTAATTTTAAAGTGGAAGAGATAAGGAGACATTTTTGTACAACTTAAGATATTTAAGATATAGGGCTGATAAAAAAAATTAGGATAGCAAAAGAATAAATAAATGTTCTAGGTTTTTGTCTATCCCAACTCTGAAAAATACAGACGTGTGTATATATTTATCTATATTCAATATCCTTTGACATTTTTTGTTGTATATAGGCAATTTATTAAATAGTAGATTTATCGATCGATAACTAATAAATTATCTTTTTAATCTGATCGCCGCAATATATTTAATCAGCGATTGTATACCAAACACGAAAAACACACACGATGTATATGTTTATCTATATTCAATATCGCTTGGTTTTTCTTATTTTGTATAATCGATTTGTTAAATAGTAAATTTATCGATCGATCACTAATAAATTAATATATTTATCCAATCACTACAATATATTTAATAAGCGGTTAATTTAACATTTTTATCGCTATTTTGTTACAAAAAGTAACGATATTGTTAATTAAAACTCGTTGATCACAAGCTTTTATCGAGAACCAAAAAGAGAAAGCAACCAATTTATCTGTACCAATGACATTAAGTAATTGAACTGGTTTCCTATTTTTGATTAAAAAAAAAAAAAAAGAACCGGTTTCCTATTTTACCATCATTTATCATATTATAAAATATTTTATATGATTCCTTACCAAAAAAAAAATATTTTATATGATTTATCGTTTACGACGTACAAATATAAGTATTTAATTTGCAAATACATAACCTAAATATATCTCAACATTCAAATTACTCAATAGAACGGCTCAATGCTCAATCAAAATTCTATAGGACGTATATTGCAACCAACTGTTACATTCATAATATGTAAAAACAAATCGCACATTTTGAACATAAATCTAATTCGAAACATGATGTAGAACACTAGATTTTTACTTAAGCGTTAGACTAAGCAAATGGCGTTTCACATAATTCACATAAAACAATTTGCCTTTACGAGAATATATAATCTTCAATAATAAGAACAAGAGACAATCAAATTACATTAGAAAACCAGTAAACTAAACGTCTCATGCAATTTGTATGTTGCATATTTCTAGCTCGTCGTTTACCGTTTTCTTTGAAGATAATGCTTAAGAATATATTGAATAAAAAGCCTAACAAATTGGTGAAAGTTAGAGGAATCCGGGGTTGAATCTTAGAGGCTGAGGCACCAAATCATCCATTCTTCATGCTTAACATATTAGGTAATAGGTTTGAATCTCAACATCTATACAAAAAGACTTCATCTATATGGAAAGTTAATGGATTGGTGTTTCTCATTTTGTTTTCTTTAACTAATGTATATAATAAAAATTTTAAATGGTCAAAGAAAATAAAAAAAGTGTGAATGGTGAAGAAGGGAGGTTTGGCAGGGAATGGGGCGGGTCGACAAATAAGAGTAAATGATAGGAGACATGCATGAACCATCCTAATGTCCCCTAAGTACTCAAAGTACATTGTACCTTTCTATATGGATCCTAGAAATTCGATCTTTGTTTCACAATCTTTTAAGATTCAGGTACAACTATTGATAGTATATGAAGACTTTTCTATATGTAAAACACAATAAAACTAAAACAGTATGCATCTTTATTGAGCTAAGTATATATAAACTCTACGACTTGGCGACAAATTTCACGTTAATCTAACTTAATTACCATTTTAAGCAAGAGTATTTTTGGATACTTCAGGCTTAATTGTTAAGAAAATCTAATGATACGTGATGGGACAAATCTAAATTGAAATGGTGGCTATGATTCAAAGGGCACGATAACTAAGGTATAAGCAACATTATCTCAACATGCCCAAGAGTGTATAATTAATGCGACAAGTGAATCATAAAAACCGTGACGTGAAATTTTCCAAGGAAAAAACTATCTTATGAACGCTTTGACCTCACCGACAAGTTTCTCTGTGCAATGTTGGCTCAACCGCTCAAGCGTGTCAGTTTTGAACGAGAGTCCGTCTGATTTGGTCAGAACGTTTTAAACCTTCTGACTTCTTGAAAGAAAGAATTGGAAAAGGCTTTGGTCGTCCACATGTTATGTGTTGTGTACGCAAGGAAAATATGTAGACACATGATCAACGAGAATAAATCGTATTTTTACTTCTAATTCAAGTAGAATTCATGATATAAGTCCGAGATTTCATATATTTGAATGACGTTGACATATTGTTACAAAGTACATCAATTAATGGACAATTTGTGGTGGTGTTCTAATCGGCTTATCCTAAAATCTTTGGACCCCAAACAACTATCCCACTAGTTAGTCGGCTATCAATAATTATTTTTGTGTAGGTTAAGTTTTATATTCACCATTTGGGACATAGTTTTTACACCACTGCGATTAAAATTTGGTTTCCATATATATAACGAGAAATAAACCTAAGGCAGGTAGGGACATGGGAGTTGGGCTGAAACAAGACTAAACATATGATGTTGTTGACAGTCGACAATTTCGTCATCCCTGCCACGTCGTCACGATAGTAGGGGCCAACTTTTCATATAATTTAGGCAAAGTATAGACATGTCAATTGGGCTACTTCGACCTCTGTCCAAATAAGACTATACGATAAGCATGTGTGTGTTTTTTTCAATCAATATTTTTGTTGCCCCAAATCCAAGTTAATTCAACTGCAAAAGTAAGAAACCCAAACACACTTCGAAGCAAGACAGTGAAACATTTGTATACAAATTCACAACCACCATGAAAATTTGTTTATAAATGATGTTGGTGTATGAATTATGAAACATAAATGAATGTTTCTGTGTCTTGAAAAATTACGGTTTCTGTCTTTTTTAACATGCACACTAACATGATGCTATTGGAATTATTGAGAGACTTTAACATCACACATCATACAAGTTTAATCTTCCATCATTTCCACCCATATCTTTTATAATAGTTTTTGCTAATCTATCACATTTGAGATTAAATCAATGTTGCTTTCGTCATATATTTCAAAATCACATGTTACTCATTGAATAACAGGTGATTTTAAGAATAGCCTAAAATCTTCTACAATATCAAGTTCAATACACCCCCTGAATCTAAGTATTTTAAAATAAATATTCAATCTTATATTAAAAGTTAAAAGTTAAAACATAAACTAAAAAATAGTTTGTGGAAGCTCTCTTGGCCCATTGGTTGAACAAGGGTTAATTAATGCTTCTATACCCAGAAGTCTGGGGTTCGAGTCCCGGATACTGCGATTTATTAATAAATTTGCAGATTATTGGAGGCAAGTGTGCAGGAGATCTCCAGCGATGTACAATTATAGCCGTTCGACAGGATTCTACGCAGAGAGGGAAGTGTCCATCAAGAGCAAAAAGAAAGAGGTGAAGGAGGTGAGTATGAAAAAGAAGGTGAAGAAGGTGTCGTCTGTCGTGGATCTAATAAGGGTCGGAAGGAATTGTCCGTTGTAGAATCGTCTATGTAACAGTTCTCATAATTTACAATAAATAATAAATAATAAATTCAGACGTTAAAAAAAAAAACTAAAAAATAGTTCACCGTTCCATAATTTATTTTTCCAGTTTGGCAGACAACCTCGTTTGTTTTGGGCTTTTAGGACCGTTTCGAATTCAGTCAAATTAAACCCCGAAAAACTCCAACTCCAATGCATGAAGATACTTGATGGGCTATATTAAAGCCCTTTTTAAAATTCAAAGAAAGGCCTTTTTTATTTTTGTTTAGTCTACAGGCCCATTGCGTATTTCAAAGAGACGATTATGTTTTAGTGGCCAGTAATACTTTTCATTCGGATCACTGTCCATGTTTTTCTTTAGACTAAACAAACAGACTAACAGAGTACTAATTAATTGTGTAGCTTAATTTCCCCCCTAATCTTTTCCTTGTAATAGAGCTTATATGGTTCCCAAGGAAAATAAAGAAGAGAGAAATGGATTGAAACATACATTAAAGAGTCATGACATTACATTTCCACAGTCGAATAATAAAACTGCTCCTTTGCTCAAGAAGAAATCTTCAAGCTTTAACGCAGCAGTTGAAGCAGCTGAAAATGCTTCTCCTCGTCTGTAAAAACAACCACACCAAATTCTCATCTTATTCCACAGTGATAAATAATCACGACCAGCTCAATACAACTATATTCAATCTTTAACATATAGATTGCAAGAAAAATTGGACCCTAAAATATAGATAAATTTTGTTACAAAACCATGTGCCTCATCAATGAAGTAAGGAATAATATGATATAAACGCAAATGCAAATGTTTGTATTAATCATAGAAACAAAAAAATGGTTTGGAATCTTACAGAAGGAGAATGTGGTTGGTGGTGATGGTGGCTGGGAGAGAACTCTCGTTGGTTTTCGCTCTGGACCGTCGTGAGATTAGCAGTTGATGTTGCTGACTCGGGTGGCTTAATGAGTTCTTCCTCATTGCCTAAACTGGCTCGAGAAGGGTCTCTCTTGTTTTGTTTCCTCATCTCTCTAATCTTAGTGAAATCCATAGAGTAATCAGGCATTGTTCCTCCTCCTCCTTTTTGGTCCCAATCACCAAACTGTGGCACTGATAGCCACGGAGTGTTCTTCTGCAAAAAACAAAAACACAATTCGAACATTAACTTAATTTAAAAAGGTTTCATATTTTGATGCATTAGTCTTTAAAAAAGAAAAACAGAGCTATTTACAAAACGATGCATCATGAGCAAGTGAAGAAGAAGAGGACGAATTCGCTAAGAAACAAAGTCAAGTTCTTGACTTTATGGGAAAATTTACAAGCTTTGATTTATTCAATGATCGATAAAATCTGGGTAAAGTAAGATCTTTTTATCAATCCAATAAAGTTTCGTCGAAATTACCAAGTAGAAAATATACCTCGTGATGACAAATTTTCAGCTTATCGAGATGTGAAAAAGGACGAAACTTTTAGAATATAGTACTAACTCAATACTTGTTTCCGATTACCAGTATCAGTAGTGCTTGGAGCTTGTTTAGCTAAAACCTCATTTTCAATTCCCGACGAAATCCAAGCAGATCTCAATTTCTTAGTAAAATCATAGTTCCCTAATAGAAAAAAAAAAAAAAAAAAACAGATGATGAAAAAGAAGAAGATGTTTATACCTCTTTTCGATCGCCTTCCATAAGGTTTGATTCAACAGATAGAGAGAACCAGAGAGATTTTAGTCCTTTTTTCCTGCTTCTCTAGCTGATGATTATAATTACTAGCAAAAGAGAAGAAGATGGACAGACAGAATTAATTAAAAGCCAAAAAAAAAGAAAACTGCGATATTAATACAGCAAAAAAACAGCTCGAAATTATACCAATCACACTATTGAATTTTATTTCGTTTTTTTTTTCCTTTCTGGGACAATGAAACTGTGTACTACTAAATAATTACGGAAAGTCCGAGGTAGTGTGTAATAATCACGAGAATGCCATCACGGATATGATGTTGGGGGCATAAAGGTAATTTCAAATTCTATTGTAGAAGTCTAGAAGAGCTAGAAATGCTGAAACCATTACTGGTCCGTATTGGGCTCACTAATAAAGCCCATTAAAATTATGGAAAGGGAAAGAATCTCTGTGAAGCGAAACGTCGACGTTTGAGTCCAGTTAACGTCCGCTGAGGATCTGTTTGTATGTTCTCGCGCGAAAATTATTCTTTTGGGTTTTGGATTTGATTTAGCTTCCCTCATGTCGTTTCTAAACGTAAGTCATCTCCATTTAACGAAACTCTGTTGTTGATTTTGGAGTATTGAGATTGTTGATGACCAAGTCTGTTCCTCTTTCTTTTGTTCAGAGCTGCATTGGACATAGAGGAGCTGCTAAACTCTTCCATTCCCGATTATATAAAAATGGGTTAGAAAAAGATGTCTACTTGTGCAACAACCTCATCAATGCTTATCTTGAAACGGGTGATTCTGTTTCTGCACGTAAGGTGTTTGACGAAATGCCTCTTAGGAACTGTGTTTCTTGGGCGTGTGTTGTTTCAGGGTATAGCCGTAATGGAGAACATAAGGAAGCTTTAGTGTTCTTGAGGGATATGGTTAAAGAAGGAGTTTTTTCAAATCATTACGCTTTTGTTAGTGCGCTTCGAGCTTGTCAGGAGTTAGATTCTGTTGGGATTCTTTTCGGGAGACAAATTCATGGCCTGTTGTTCAAACTTTCTTATGCAGTGGATGCAGTTGTTTCTAATGTGCTCATATCGATGTACTGGAAATGCGGAGGGTCTCTCGGTTATGCTCTCCGTGCTTTCGATGACGTACAAGTTAAGAATTCTGTATCATGGAATTCGATTATTTCGGTTTATTCACAGACTGGGGATCAGAGATTTGCATTTAAAATGTTCTATAGCATGCAATGCGATGGTTCTAGACCAACTGAATACACTTTTGGTAGTCTTGTAACTACTGCTTGTTCTTTGACTGAACCAGATGTTCGTTTACTCGAGCAGATCATGTGCACCATCCAGAAATCTGGTTTTCTCACAGATCTTTTTGTTGGCAGCGGACTGGTGAGTGCGTTTGCAAAGTCTGGCTCATTGATTCATGCTAGGAAGATTTTTAATCAGATGGAAACAAGAAATGCGGTCACCTTAAATGGTCTAATGGTTGGTCTGGTGCGACAGAAATGGGGAGAAGAAGCAACTAAGCTCTTTATGGATATGAATAGCATGATTGATGTTAGTCCTGAGTCATACGTGATTCTCCTGAGCTCATTTCCTGAGTATTCTTTAGCTGAGGAAGTAGGTCTGAAAAAAGGCAGAGAGGTTCATGGACATGTAATAACAACTGGCTTAGTTGACTTCATGGTTGGCATTGGAAATGGCCTTGTTAATATGTATGCTAAGTGCGGCTCAATAGCTGACGCTAGACGTGTTTTTTGTTTCATGACAGAGAAAGATTCTGTCTCCTGGAACTCCATGATCACTGGTCTTGACCAAAACAGCTGTTTCATAGAAGCAGTAGAACGCTACCAAAGTATGAGACGACATGAAATCTTGCCTGGAAGTTTCACACTGATTAGTTCGATAAGCTCATGCGCGAGCTTGAAGTGGGCAAAATTAGGACAACAGATTCATGGAGAAAGCCTCAAGTTGGGGATTGATTTGAATGTTTCAGTTTCAAATGCGCTTATGACACTGTATGCAGAGACCGGCTGTCTCAATGAATGCCGTAAGATATTTTCCTCCATGCCAGAGCATGATCAGGTGTCTTGGAATTCTATAATAGGAGCTTTAGCTAGTTCAGAACGGTCATTACCTGAAGCCGTGGCATGTTTCTTGAATGCGCTACGAGCAGGACAGAAACTTAATAGAATAACATTTTCAAGCGTTCTTTCAGCCGTGTCATCCCTTTCATTCGGCGAACTGGGCAAGCAGATACACGGGCTAGCTTTAAAGTACAATATTGCAGATGAAGCAACCACTGAAAATGCGCTTATAGCTTGTTATGGGAAGTGTGGGGAGATGGATGGGTGTGAGAAGATATTTTCTAGAATGTCAGAGAGAAGAGATGATGTAACTTGGAACTCAATGATCTCCGGGTATATACATAATGAGCTCCTTGCCAAGGCCTTGGATTTGGTCTGGTTTATGATGCAAACAGGTCAGAGATTGGATAGTTTCATGTATGCGACTGTTCTTAGCGCGTTTGCTTCTGTTGCAACGCTAGAGCGTGGCATGGAAGTGCATGCTTGTTCGGTGAGAGCTTGTTTAGAATCTGATGTGGTAGTTGGGAGTGCACTTGTTGACATGTATTCCAAATGTGGAAGACTAGATTATGCTTTGAGGTTTTTTAACACAATGCCTGTAAGAAATTCATATTCTTGGACTCTATGATTTCGGGCTATGCACGACATGGGCAAGGAGAAGAAGCTTTGAAGCTTTTTGCAAATATGAAGCTTGATGGTCAAACACCACCTGACCATGTAACATTCGTGGGAGTCTTGTCAGCTTGTAGCCACGCCGGTCTGCTTGAAGAAGGGTTTAAACATTTCGAATCTATGAGTGATTCTTATGGCTTAGCTCCTAGGATTGAACACTTTTCATGTATGGCTGACTTGCTAGGCCGTGCAGGTGAACTCGATAAGTTGGAAGATTTCATCGAGAAAATGCCAATGAAGCCTAATGTTCTCATCTGGAGGACTGTACTTGGGGCTTGCTGCAGAGCAAATGGTCGAAAAGCAGAATTAGGAAAGAAAGCAGCAGAAATGCTTTTTCAACTGGAGCCAGAAAATGCTGTAAACTATGTGCTACTTGGTAACATGTATGCTGCTGGAGGAAGATGGGAAGATTTAGTAAAGGCGAGAAAGAAAATGAAAGATGCAGATGTGAAAAAGGAAGCTGGTTATAGTTGGGTCACCATGAAGGATGGAGTCCATATGTTTGTTGCTGGGGATAAGTCACACCCAGACGCTGATGTGATATACAAGAAGCTCAAGGAGCTCAATAGAAAGATGAGAGACGCAGGTTATGTGCCACAGACAGGATTTGCCTTGTATGATCTAGAGCAAGAGAACAAGGAAGAGATTCTGAGCTATCACAGCGAGAAGCTAGCTGTAGCTTTTGTTCTCGCAGCCCAGAGGAGCTCTACGCTGCCAATCAGAATAATGAAGAACCTCAGAGTTTGCGGTGATTGCCACTCTGCCTTCAAGCATATATCAAAGATCGAAGGGAGACAGATAATCCTAAGGGATTCAAACAGGTTTCATCATTTTCAAGACGGTGAATGTTCGTGTAGTGATTTCTGGTGACACAATGAGTCTCAAAGGTATGAAGACCATCAACCTCAAATCGAGATTCCTTTTAAATCTTTTATTCATGTATGTTGTTTCTTCAGATGATTTTACTTGGATTCAGCATTCATTGGCTTAAACCATAGTTCTTTCCCATATGGAATGCGAAGTTCAGATGCATCAAATCAGTGAGTTACATACAATATGTGCATTTCATTTATATATTAACCTTAAATTTTGTCTGGCAAGTTAAGTACCTTTTTTTCCATTTTCGAAAAGATGTGTGAAGAAGCTCACGGCTCATATAACATTATATTCAGTGGATTTTTCCAAAAACAATGAGACCTCAAAAATCTTGCTCAAAAATCACAAAACTTTGGATATATAGTTATTGCTTATTCTTTATAAACTGAATGGCTCTTCTCTTATTCTGTGTAGGTGAGTTGTGCATTTGAAGAGCTGCAAGTGCCACCAAAAGATGGATTTGTCTGTTCTCAAGGTTTACAAAAATGAGGTGCTCATGTCTTACATAAAATGATCTTTAGCTCTCTGAAGGATCACACTTTATTCTGAATGTAGATGCAGGTTTATGGCTTATGTTGTTAATGAGGCTTTACGAGTCTCTTTGTCTTGAATTAGACGATGAAAATTCTGAATTATTTTACCTTGTAGATTCTATTGATCAGTGTTACAAAGGTCTGAATGGTGAATGGTGAATGGTGAGTCACATTCAAGTTTTGCTGCGCCGCCTAGTGGCTGCTTCTGTCTCAGCTGGACGCAACCACCACACAAGAAGACAGAAGATAGTGCTGCAAGGTATGAGGTAAAATTCACTTAGCTTCTTCTTGTTCTTATGAATATGAATTCTTATCCTTTATGCACTTTATTACAGGATTTGAGGCTTTTGCTCGAAAGACGGATTCTTCTTAAATTCTATTGTTTTTCAGTATTTTATAATGTATAAATTATGGATGATAAATAAAAACAAGATAACATGATTTATTTGATTGCATCAAATTCTGTAGTACCAAATACAAAAAAAAAAAGTTAAACATCATGATAAAATCAAATTTCAAGGGAACTTATGGCATCAAGCTGAACCGTGGCATTTTGCCGGAGAAAGACCGGTTTAGGATCCCCTGACCACCATAATTCCATTTTCCAATAGAATTACTTAGAACCGGTCTTTGACTCAACATTTGAACCGGAGGATTTCTCCATTTTGGAATCGGACCGGTTATGAACAATGACTCAACCAACGATCCAGCTTCAATGACAGCTTGCTGGAACTTACCATTCTCCGGCAACACTCTTCCGAGTCCTATATTCTCCAGCACAAGGGTCTCAAAATCTTCCTTTTCCTGAAATGCAAAACCCATCTGATTCGACCGGATGCTGTAACAATCAGAATCATAGGTCTCCGGCGAGGAATACACAGTTGAGTTAGAGACGAGATCCATCGACGATGCGGACGAGAATCGCGAAGGAGAATCGCTAGAGAAGTTATTGTAACTATAGTTTTGATGATCGGCGGTTTCGTCAGTGGTTTCTGAGTAATAATGCGGTATTATTTGTTGTTCTTCTGACAAAAGAATGGTGTTGAAGTGTTCCTGTATTCTCGAGAGTTCCGCGAGTGATTGTTTCAGATGTTCTCTTGCTTCGTCTCTTTCTTGAACAGCAAGTCTCCATAGATGATAATACTGATAAGTTTCTTGGTACATTTTTAATATATTTTCTTGAGAAAAATGATCTGCCCAAAGTAAAAGAAGATACATTTTTAGCAGATGTTATTGAATAGTTTATTTATTTTCATAATTGGAGGAGATATACTAGAAGAAACATTTACCTCAAAAATTAAGATCTTTCAAGCCAAACCATCCATGAGTTTCATCATCTTCTTTTTTTTGTTGTTGTTGTGGAAAATGTAAATCTAGAACAATGAAGAAGAATTAAGAAATGTGGGATTTCATTTATAAGACGCTAAAATGTATAATTAATTAGAGTGTATGCATTTATAAGTAACCTTTTACTTTAGTGTTCTAATTTAATGTCGTAATCTGTAATGGAAAGTTTATTTGTTCTTTTGGAGTTTTTGATTATCGGAGAAGATTTTATTGATTCACTTGCACTATATAAGGCGATTTGTTTTAAGCCGAACCGGTATATAAGGTAACTAGACATTCTAATTAGGGAAATATAATATTAGATTGATAGTTCTTTCTTAAGAGTCACATAGATTAATTACGTACCTTACATATTGTACGATTTCGACATATAGTACTTTGTGGCTTTTTAATTTGGAGTTAATTATTAATTCAATTTAGGAATAAGTGTGACTATATTGTTAATCCTAGCGTTCTTGTTTCCTTATTTATATCGGTGAATGATTAATGCACGAATTACCAATAAACCAAAGCAATGCACACATAAAATGTGCACAAACCGGTGAAATTAGTTCCCGATTTGTCAAACCGGTGCGTGGTAATCAAAATAGTGGTTATTCGGTTTGACACGTGGCAGTTGATGAGCCTTGAGCTTCACATGCATACGTGTTTGTTCGTGACACTTCTTCGCTCACACGCTATAGAAGCCTCGAGAGTCATTTATTCAGTTTTGTTGTCAAAAATTACATTTTCTTTAACAATCCAAATTGCTTCGTTTTAATCGTTTGATATCTTCATTATACCAAAAATGGGATTAACGACGAATCTCCATAGCTTAAACCTTCGTTCTGCCTTCTTCTTCACTAATCCTCTTCCTTGCCATACACTATTCACCTTCAAACTCTCCTCTGTTTCTAACCCTAGACGAGAATTCCCCAATATTATAGCCCAAGCTTCCGCAACCAGCTCCAATTCAGAGCTCGATTCTCTCTTCTCTACGGATCGGAAGCTGATCGGTAAGCAATCAAACAATGGTGCGTCTTCGATTTCGTCTGGAGTGAGACTTGAGAACATTAGTAAGAGCTATGAAGGCGTTACAGTGCTAAAGGATGTGACTTGGGAAGTGAAGAAAGGAGAAAAAGTAGGTTTAATCGGCGTCAACGGTGCGGGGAAGACGACGCAGCTCAGGATCATAACGGGTCAAGAAGAACCTGATTCAGGAAACGTGATTTGGGCCAAACCCAATTTGAAAGTTGCTTTCTTGAGTCAAGAATTCGAGGTTTCGATGGGGAAGACAGTGAAGGAAGAGTTCATGAGTGCGTTTAAGGAAGAGATGGAAGTAGCCAGGAAGCTTGAGAGGTTGCAGAAGGCGATTGAAGAAGCTGTTGATGATTTAGAATTAATGGGAAAGTTACTAGACGAATTCGATTTGTTGCAGAGACGAGCTCAAGAGGTTGATTTGGATTCTATCGATGCTAAGATCAGTAAGCTGATGTCGGAATTAGGGTTTGTGTCGGAGGATGCAGATAGGCTTGTGGCTTCTTTTAGTAGTGGATGGCAAATGAGAATGTCACTTGGAAAGATTTTGCTGCAGGTAATAATGAGATATGTGTTTTCTTTGAGAATGTGATTCCTTAGAAAGCTAGCTAATGTGTGATATTGTGAACAGAATCCAGATTTACTGCTATTGGATGAGCCAACGAATCATTTGGATCTTGATACTATTGAGTGGCTTGAAGGTTACTTGAATAAGCAAGATGTGCCTATGGTTATAATATCACATGACAGAGCGTTTCTTGATCAGTTGTGTACTAAAATTGTGGAAACCGAAATGGGAGTTTCGAGGACTTTCGAGGGTAATTACTCTCAGTATGTAATTTCAAAGGCAGAGTGGGTTGAAGCTCAGTATGCTTCTTGGGAGAAGCAACAGAAAGAGATTGAAGCAACAAAGGATTTGATTAGTAGACTTAGTGGTGGAGCAAATTCTGGTCGAGCTTCTTCAGCAGAAAAGGTATTAACTATTAACTAGTACTTATGAAGCAGAGAATGTATGAAACTTACTTGAATTCTGTTTATATATACAGAAACTGGAGAAGCTCCAAGAAGAGGAGCAAATAGAGAAGCCATTTCAGCGGAAACAAATGAAAATCAGGTTTCTGGAATGTGGATTAAGCGGAAGATCTGTAGTCACTGTTAAGAATCTTGGATTTGGTTTTGAGGATAAGGTGAGATGATATTATTAGTAAAATGCTGTTGGTAGTCCGTTTTATTGCTTGTGCGTTGCCTTGTGTTTTGATCTGTGTGTCTGATGCAAGCAGATATTATTCAACAAGGCAAATCTAGCGATAGAAAGAGGAGAGAAAGTCGCTATAATTGGTCCAAACGGGTGCGGTAAAAGTACATTGTTAAAACTGATTATGGGTTTGGAGAAGCCTATGAGAGGTGAAGTGATTCTTGGGGAGCACAATGTATTGCCAAACTACTTCGAGCAGAATCAGGTTTGTTCTATCATGAAGAAAGGGCTTAATAGAGGAATCAGAATTATAGGGTTTACTCACTTTTTAACTATAGGCAGAGGCTCTAGATTTGGATAAGACTGTGATTGAGACAGTTGTTGAAGCTGCTGTAGATTGGAGAATTGATGATATTAAAGCTCTTCTTGGTCGCTGCAACTTCAAAGCTGACATGTTGGATAGAAGGGTCTCTCTTTTGAGTGGTGGTGAGAAGGTAACATAATGCTTAATTTTCTTCTCTCAGTATAATACTCATATTGTCTCATTCATGTTCTTCATAGCCATTTTTTTGCGGTCTTAGGCACGCCTTGCATTCTGCAAATTCATGGTGAAACCATCCACTCTACTTGTGTTGGACGAACCCACCAATCACTTAGACATACCTTCAAAAGAAATGCTTGAGGTCTTTAATCAACTCTTCTCTTTTCAATTGGCCAAACTGTTCTTGGAGGTTGAGTATGATCTGATTCTCTGTTTCCTTCTTTCATTAGGAAGCGATTAATGAGTACAAAGGCACGGTCATCACAGTCTCACACGACAGATACTTCATTAAACAGATTGTTAACAGAGTAATTGAAGTCAGAGATGGTGGTTTAATGGACTATGCAGGAGACTACAATGTAACGAAATCTCCTTCAACCTAGTTTCCTCTTGTAAATAGACCTTTGCTAAATTTGTTCATTCTAGGTTGTGTTTTGAAATGTTTCTCAGTATTACTTAGAGAAGAATGTGGAAGCTAGAGCAAGGGAGCTGGAGAAGGAAGCAGAATTGGAGGAAAAAGGTCCAAAAGTGAAAGCAAAGTCAAAGATGTCAAAGGCTGAAAGAGAAGCACGGAAGAAGCAAAAGATGAAAGCATTTCAAGCTTCCAAAAAGAAGTCTAAGTCCAGCAAAAATGCCAAGAGATGGAATTAAAGCTTCACCCATAGCTTTAGGTGTAGTATGTATGTAGATTTAGTGAAAAAGAAATGGTATATTTCATTGAAAGCTTGGATCATCCATTGTCATCCATTGAAAATTACATTCATTTAACATAAGGTATCCATTCAAGAGATTCTGGGCATATAAAGCTTTATAATTTCAGACATGGAAAATTAACTCCAGAGATATTTGATCAGACATCAGCTAGAAGGCAAGTAAAGCATCCTGCCAAATGTTCTTAGTCTATGATCTTGAGAATCTTCTGCACTACTCGAATCTCTTGACAAGAGAGAGATCATTAAGCATCTTCTCAATTGCTTCATCATCATGAGCTCTTCCTTTTGTCTACAGAAAAGAGAAACTTACATCATCTCAAAAGTCCACTGACATAACAATACTATTTGTCCTTCTGAGGTTATCTGATCTCCACTGAATAGAAAGAGTAGAATATTTTTTACCTTAAGAGAAGGAACCATTGCCACTGCTTCTTCAACAGTTTCAGGACAGAGATTGCCAAGAACACATAGCTGTTCAATAATGAACAATGCAACGGTTTAAGTCTTCTGCCGAAACGACTTAATTGATAACAAAAATCCAATCTCAAGAGATTTAACATTATACCTCAAACTCAGTAAGTTGATGTCTGCTCAGTATTCTGTGAGAGTTGAGTTAAGGTAAACTAACGAATTAAACCAGTGACTCTAAACATGCATTCATCGTTCAGTGCTAAGAAAAGCAAAATCAAGATGCAAGCATGCCAACGCAACGATTAGTTAAAAACTATGAATGAAACTAATTCAGAAAGAGGATACTCTCGAACTTGTCTAACAGCGTCTGGATTCTTGTACCGGCTGAATCGCTTCACATATTGCAAGGACTTCTCAAACACTCTGCAAGGAGAAAACATAACTTCTCCAACAATATTCATCAAGAAAACATTGATTCACTAATCTACAAGTAACATATAAAACTGACCAAATTCTTCAATTCATGATTGCTAATAAACAGTGAATCTTTATGAAACACAAAACTAATAATACTTACTGAGAAACTTGATTCATAGGATCCTCTGAGACTTGTTGAAGCTGTTCAAACTTGTGCTCAAGAATCAAAGAGACTTCACAATTCATTAAGCACTTTGCCTTCAAAAACTCTATTGCCAAGAGAATAAATAAAACCCATCAATTTTCGTTGCGAAATCTCGAAAAATTTAAGTGATTACAATAAAGGTAAGCTCAACTAAATCGTATTGCAGTAAGATCAATTCGGTGAGGCAAAAAACCCTAATTTTGAGGTACATAGCGGCGGATATGGAGAAGAGAATAGAGAAGTACCATCTCCGATCTTGAGTTCGGCGGCGTTCTCTTCTTCTTCTCCGGACATGGCGATTACCAAGGAGGGAAATCGAAACCTAAAAGTTTTTTTGTTCCGCCTCTAGTTTTTTTTTTCCGACTAACAACGAAAGTGAATAACTATAGACCAAAGAAAGAATCTATTGTACCGGTTATATATATACAAACAAACTCTATAGTCTATATTAATATACATGTTTATAGCCCATTTTTTTTTTTTTTTTTTTTCATCTAAAATTCAAAACGTCCTACTTATGTTCGTAATTTGTATAAAAATCATAAATTTGAAATTAAAATCTTGTTTTCATGTGTTTAATACAATTTTAAAAACAATATTATATAAATTACTTAATTATAATGGATTAATATGTTTTTAAAATATTAAATAGCCCTAAAACTAATCTACGATTAATCCCCGTGTAATCCCCGATTTTCTTGCTAGGCGCTAGGCGCACCCTCACCGCCCGACTAGCGCCTAGCGATTTTTTGAACACAGCGTCTACCTGCTTCTTCCCGACCAATCTTGCAACGAGGACAATGACAATGCTCATCCTCTTCAATTTCACCTCCTTCAATCTCATCATCATTCTTTGCTTCACTCCTTGTTCTTTTTCTTTTCTTGCTGATGTTTCCGGATTTTCATTGTCTTGCAGGTCTTGTATCTCTGTTTTCATAAGTGTGTCGAACATTTGAGAAAGTACCTCGTCTTCTTCGAAAAGTCTCTTCGAACATTTTGAAGAGACTTTATGAGTTCATCTCCTTGTATATGCCGGGACCTAAATTGTTTCATCAAGCCCATGTATTGCTTGAGTTTCGGTTCACTTAGTCTTTCTTTGATGAACTTCGCTGTATACAAAAACCAATGCTTACATTCACAATTTTGTTTTTTTCTTTATATTTCTTACAATTGTGATTTATGAGTGTATTTATAAGCAACTGAGTTGTTTATTATAATCCAATTTAGTTTAGGATTCTAAATTCTAAAGATAATACTTATCAACTTAAAAAAAAAGAAAAAGATTATACTTATCAAGAGATTTTAAAAATAATAAGAATAGTAAGATTATGTCAAAAAGATTTATATTTTATTACAGAAAAACATGTGAGATTTTTGATGTGTATTTTAATTTCAAACGTTAATATCCATCGGCTTAGACCTGCCATTACCATTGTTGGTCTCCTCTACACTGGAAAGAGAGAATCTCGGAATGGCGTAACTGTAACGGTCAGGTGGTTGCTGCGGATAGAGTGTAGGAGGCTGCGTGAGGTTGTGTTGTGGTAATGTGTTATACTTGTAAGGATCTCCTTCCCTTAGGCTGCAAAATTCAAAAGACCAAAACCCGATAAAGAAAAGAAATCCAAAATTTTCGATGATGTTAAATATATGTACCTTGTTCTTTTATAGAACTGATCTTCATCACTTGTGCCCTCGTCTAACCGCTGGGAAGGTCCAGGGGAAAGAGACCATGCTGAAGAAGGCGACGGTAGTTCGTCTGAGAAATATCTTCTTCTTATCAACTGGAAACGAAACACATTCATTAGATTGAAGAGAAAGCGAAAGAGCTACTGGAAAACATGGGAAGGTCAGAAATAACACCAACCATATGGAAAAATTTGTTCAGAGCTTCTTTGTCATATCTAGCTTCCTTGGCAGCCTGTGCATAGTCTCACCAAAATTATATGACATACCGTATAACACTGATTCAAGAACTAGTAATTTAGTCTGTGGTTACCATTATGAGACCACCATTGCTAGGGAAGCTCTCAGAGAGAGGAAGTTCATCACTATGGGGAAGCAGACCTTGCTTCTCAACCCACTGACGAGCTGCATCAACAAGATTGCCACTGCTTCCACTTGTTCCTTCCTTTGCAGCAATATCAGCTTTGTTTCCAATAACAATGTAAGGGACGGGAAGACCACCAGGCCCACCAGAAGAAAGTGGAGCTGAAAACGCCCCATTTACTGAAACTTCACCTGCCCATTTCTGCAAATTTGTTTTTGTTCTTCGTTGAGAAAGATCATGAACAAAGATAACTCCTGCAAAATTAGTAAATCTCTTCTGTAAGTGGCGACAAGACAGAGACAGAGATGACATTATTTGAGACAGAATTGAGAAGACAGACAGACCATTAACTTGTGAATAGAACAGTGAGCGGCAATCTTTGTATCGTTCATGACCAGATACATCCCAAAGTTCGACAAAGAAATCTCTCTCTGAGTCACCTTTAATGCTACTTGAAGAACTAGCAGGACTTGCGTAAGCTAAGTGCTGCACCAAAGAGAGTTCCAGAAACTAAGTAGGGGATTTATCCCAAGCTCTCTTTAACCATATCGGGAATTTTTTTATAGAACAGCTTAAGTTACCTTGACACCAACTGTACATCCAATAGTTTGAGAAGGGCGAACGATAGAGGAGCCTTTGACAATGAGATGAAGAAGAGATGACTTTCCCACACCTAATTTGAGATGAAATTTTCTCAATAGTGCAGAGGATGACAAGAAGACACAAAATTTTGACTATGAACAAGAGCTAGCACATGAGGTACTAGTAGACTTTTAAGAAAATGACTTGCTGACTTAAGATACTCGACTCTTAATAGGTTCCACAACCATATAACTTCTATATTTTCAAGCTTCTCGTTACCTCCTTGTTCGCATAAAATTGGTTACCAAATATATAACGCACGGCGTAGTCTAACATCATCCATGGAAACGAGAATTTGTTATTATTACCTGAATCACCAACCACCAATACTCGAATTTGGCCGCATAATGGCGCGACGACATGTTCCTTATTTTCCCTTTCACGTTCCCTCCAAAACCTCATTTTGCTTACACCAGCCAAATCAGCCTAGGCGAAGTAGAAAATCCAGCAGCGCTACAAAATCAAGTCCCATAGTCGCGTCTTCGACCAAAAGAGAAGCTTCCACAGATTATCATTGTTCTAATCCATCAACTTGCACAATGCAAAACAGAGTCTCGGCTACAGATCCTTCACCTTCTTAGTGCGAATCTACGGGGTTCTCACGAGGATCAAAATTCGAATTCTAAGATCTCTCTAATGAATCTTTTCCTTAAAGTTCTTCTTCTCGTTGAATTTAGAAGACAATTCATACAAGATCTTTCCAGTAATCATAGAATCTCGAGACAAGGAGGTCACGATCGACATTAAAGGATCCAGAAACTCTGGTTTTGCTACGAAAATTCCAAGATTTCGTGAGATTTGGGCGGAAGAACGAACGACATGAGTTTTTTGTTCAATCAATGGGATCGGTTCGGTAATTCTGAATTTAAATCATACTATTTATAAGTAGACCGGGATTACATACCAAACCGGATTGAGCTCAAAACAATTAGTTTATGGCCCATTAGTGGCCCATTTTAAAAGATCCATCGGCCGAAGAATCTGAGATTTCTTGTTCAAGGGGTTGGGAACTCCTGCGATTTATCTGTGCTCAGCTACTCCCAAAGCTCTCTCATCTCTCTCTCGTCTCCTCCTTCTCCATAGCCTAAAGCTTCTTTGTTTTGTCACCAGAGTTTCAACTACTCGTGCTTTGAGTTTGATTCTCGTTGGATTTTTCACGATGGCGAGTCTTCAATTCCTCAGATCTGATGTTAAGTTTTTTCCTCGTTCCGAAATTTTGCAATCTCATCCCGTTGTATTGTGGATTTCAGGGAGACAGCGGGAAGCTTGAGGCGACGGTAGATCGGCTTCTGAATGAAGAGAAGCAGATGAGACTCGCGGAAAACGTCGCCGGTACAAGGAAAGCCGCCACTGAGATTCTTCAGCTTTGTTTCGAAGCTAAGGATTGGAAGCTTCTGAATGAGCAGATTCTCAATCTGTCTAAGAAACGTGGTCAGCTCAAACAGGTACCATAAAATTTGGTTAAATCCTATCAATTTTTGTGGTTTAAGCTCTTAAGGATTATGGACTCTTGGTTTGGGATAATTTGAAGGATTTGTTTAAGTTGGAGATTTTGTTTGAGTTTTTGGTGATTTCTTCCACATTTGACTTCTGAATTGCATAGGCCTAGTTTTTGGTAACCCTAATCTTGGAAAGAGATTAAGGACATAAGCACAAATTCAGGAGGATTCGACTTTGTGTTGGATACAAGCTTCTTTTAGTTGGATTTTGTCCTGTGATTATAGGTTGCTTTTACGATTCCTCTCTATGATTTTGATAGATTCACTGTTGACTGAAATAATAATGCTAAATTGGGTCCTTGCAGATAGTGATGGTTGTGTTTTGTTCAGTTTATTACTTAACTTAGTTTCATTTTCAGTATTTCGTTGGTTTACTTTTGCTTTGCGTGTTTTCTTGGTCTAATTTCTTGATACAGAATTAGCTTAACTTTTTCTTGTACAGAATTATAGTTCAAAGTAAACGATTCAAAGTGGAAAGTCAACATCAGTGATTTTTTGTGAACTTCTCCACTTGCAGGCTGTGCAATCCATGGTGCAGCAGGCTATGCAGTATATTGATCAGACACCAGACATTGAAACTCGGATAGAGCTTATTAAGACATTGAACAATGTATCTGCTGGAAAGGTGCGGTTCTAAGAAACTGATGCTGTTATCTTTCTCATAACTTTATCATTCTATAATTCTTCACCATTGAATTTTTCATGTATAGATATATGTTGAAATCGAGAGGGCACGCCTCACCAAGAAGCTTGCTAAGATAAAGGAAGAACAGGGTCAAATAGCTGAAGCTGCAGATCTTATGCAAGAAGTTGCTGTAAGATTTTGTGCATTTGGCTATTAAATCTACTGGAAATTTTCTTCCCTAGTTAACCCCTGCAATGTGATAATGAATCACAGGTGGAGACATTTGGCGCTATGGCAAAAACTGAGAAAATTGCATTTATCCTTGAACAAGTAAGGACTTGTGTAATTACGTTGCAATTTATAATTTTCTGGTGTTTTCTTTTGTGGTGCTAACTATTGTGGTTAAACTTTGAAGGTTCGCTTGTGCTTGGATCGTCAAGATTTTGTTCGTGCACAAATCTTATCTAGGAAGATCAATCCTAGAGTTTTTGATGCAGACACAAAGAAAGATAAGAAGAAACCTAAGGAAGGCGATAACATGGTAGAGGAGGCTCCTGCTGATATACCAACCTTGTTGGAGCTTAAGCGGATTTACTACGAGCTTATGATTCGGTATGGCCTTCTTGAGCTTCTCTATCACATTGTTCGTGATTGATATTTCCATTAGTTGTCATGGCATTTTAAATTCGTATATGATTGTTTAATTAAGGACCACTCTCTGAGTCTCTTGAAATCTATCAAATGTATATTACAACTTTTTCCTGCTAGACAATATTAAAATTTGGATGAATCTCCTGATGAACCATGATTGATTTTTGTGGTGTTCTCATCTTTTTATTAATAACCATATAAAAATTCAACTATGTAGGTACTATACTCATAACAATGAGTACCTTGAAATCTGCCGTAGCTACAAGGCGATTTATGATATCCCTTCTGTAAAAGAAACACCGGAGCAGTGGATTCCGGTAAGCTCATCCTATTGATTGAAAGTATAATAAGTATACATTCTTATAGGGTTAGTTTAATAACTTTCTTTGATCTTCAAAACATTAGGTCCTGAGGAAGATCTGCTGGTTCTTGGTCTTGGCACCTCATGACCCAATGCAATCAAGCTTGCTCAATGCAACTCTGGAAGACAAGAATTTATCAGAAATCCCTGATTTCAAGTATATTTTCTTTCCCAATAAATCTTGTTTTTTCTTTACTGATTCTTCTGTCCCAAATGGGTTCTGAGTCTTTTTGTATGTTTGTTTGATATTACCCGTTTCAGGATGCTTCTAAAACAGGTAGTGACAATGGAGGTTATTCAATGGACATCTCTGTGGAACAAATACAAGGATGAGTTCGAGAAAGAGAAAAGCATGGTTGGAGGTTCTTTGGGTGACAAAGCTGGTGAAGATCTGAAACTGAGAATCATCGAACATGTAAGTCTCTCAATTTGTCTTAAAGCTTGATTACATCAATTGATGATGCTTAAAGTTATTAACTTTTGAAACTTCGTTTATGTTCTGCAGAATATTCTTGTTGTCTCAAAGTATTACGCAAGGATAACCTTAAAGAGACTTGCCGAGCTTTTATGCCTGAGCATAGAGGTATATTTGATCTTACCTCTCATTGGCTATATCAAATATACTGCTTCTGCTTGTTATAATTGTTGGAAATTGTGATTTCAGGAGGCGGAGAAGCATCTGTCGGAGATGGTAGTGTCAAAAGCACTGATTGCAAAAATAGACAGACCATCAGGGATTGTGTGCTTCCAGATCGCAAAGGACAGCAACGAGATTCTAAACTCGTGGGCAGGGAATTTGGAGAAGCTTTTAGATCTTGTCGAAAAGAGTTGCCACCAAATTCACAAGGAAACCATGGTTCACAAAGCCGCTCTCAGACCTTGAAAACAACATGTGTCTTCATGAAACTTATTTCAGGATCTTCTTCGTTGAGTTATCAGCATCTTTATGTGGTAAAAACTCGAATCAGTGTTTCCTTTTAAAAATGTACTATGGTTGTGTACACTAACGAAGTTTTTTGCCACTTTTGGTTATTTCAAGTATTTGTTGTTGGTGGATTAATTGTTGGTTAAATTATTAGAAATTTACATGAATTAAATTTTCATGTAACGAGAAGAATAATCTCGTGTGTCCTCAAGCCTCAGGAGATAGATCCAAACCTTGCGCTGACAGAAAGTCAAGACGATAAAAAAATTGCTTCAAAGATTGCAAGTTAATAATAACTAAAATTATGATGGCACAGGCACATGTATATTCTTCCATACTCTAAAAAAAAAACTAATAAAATTGTCTATTGTTGTTAATTAATTTAATTAAATTTTAATAGAGGAGACAGCTTTGCCAGTTCATCTCTGGTAAATAGTCCACGTTCTGGCGTCTTTGGGATTTCACCAACACCGTGACAGCTCCTTAGATCTCTCCTCGATTACTTCCTTTTTAATTTCCATGGCTCTCTAAAATCTCTCTCTCTCTCTCTCTCTCTCTCTCTCTCTTACTTGTTTTACGATCTCTCTGCCTGAAGACTATGGACGGCGCCGATGGAACCGTTCGCGTCAAACCTGGTCGCGGATTTGAAACGGAGACGGATGTTGCGGTTTCGTCGCCAGTGACACGTCAGAAAGCTGCTGCAGCTAAGCAATTCATCGAGAATCATTATAAGAACTACTTGCAAGGCTTGCACGAACGAATGGAGAGGTTTGGATTCGGATTTTGTTTGTGATGAATAGATGATGATGAATCTCTCTGATCTGGTCGAGATGACTTGTGTTTGACTTGAGATTTTTGAAATTACAGACGCAGAGAGTTTCAGAGGAAAGTGCAAGAAGCTCAGTTACCGGTTGAGGAACAAGATGAGATGATGAGGAATCTGGCACGTCGTGAGACCGAGTATATGAGACTTCAGAGACGTAAAATTGGGATTGATGACTTTGAGCTTTTGACCGTTATTGGCAAAGGTGCCTTTGGTGAGGTACATATTTTCCCAAATCGAGCTTGTTTATACAGAGATCTATTTAGAAATTGACTTATTAAGGAATCACTCTCCAGAATATCTTTTAATCTCTGAAATTGTTTTTCAGGTTAGATTATGCCGTTTGAGATCTACATCTGAGGTTTATGCCATGAAGAAATTGAAAAAAACTGAGATGCTTAGCCGTGGACAGGTAAAAATATCCCCTCTATTTTTGTTGTAACATGTTTGAGAATCGTAGTACTACTATTAAGTGCAAGATTGATGCCTGATATGAGCTGAGAAAAACTTCCTACCTTTTTCTTATCATTGGACTGGGTTCACTAGGTTGCTTCAGTTTTGGAAGTTTTTGTGCTTGTGCAGAGACAAATGAATAGTTGGTTTTGTGTCTCTAGGTTGAGCATGTCAGGTCCGAGAGGAACTTACTTGCAGAAGTTGACAGCCGTTACATTGTAAAGCTTTTTTACTCTTTTCAAGATTCTGAATGTTTGTATCTTATCATGGAGTATCTACCTGGGGGTGACATCATGACTTTACTCATGAGAGAAGACATTCTTTCTGAAGATGTTGCCCGTTTTTATATTGCGGAGAGCATTCTTGCTATCCATTCAATTCATCAACATAACTATGTTCACAGGTATAATATAAGTTTTGACATCATTTTTATGCCTAGTGATTTAGGTTGTTGGAGAGATCTCTACGCATCATTAAAACTCCATGTTTACTATTTGGCTCTTTGGTTTCTTGCTTTGAGTTTGTTTCTTCTTGCCTGTAGGGACATCAAACCTGACAATTTGATACTAGACAAAAGTGGTCATTTGAAGCTTTCGGATTTTGGCTTATGTAAGCCACTAGATGATAAGTATTCTTCACTGCTTTTAGAAGACGATGAAATGTTGTCTCAGGATTCAGAGAACCAGTCAGAAAAATCAGACGCTGACAAAGCACCCTGGCAAATGCCTAAAGAGCAGTTACTGCAATGGAAGCGCAATCGCCGTGCATTGGTATTTATGCTGCTTCTCTAATTGAATTACACGAGCTACTCATTTTATGCTACACTATAGAGATCAGTTACCACATCGAATATATCTTGGGTAATCAATAGGTCTCTCATTTTTATAGGCTTATTCAACCGTTGGAACTCTGGATTACATGGCTCCAGAAGTACTGCTAAAGAAAGGATATGGAATGGAATGTGATTGGTGGTCTCTCGGTGCAATTTTGTATGAGATGTTAGTTGGGTATCCCCCATTCTGTTCTGATGACCCCCGTATAACATGCCGCAAGGTAGGTGTATACAACTGGTTAGTCATGCAAATTGTTTATATATAGTAGAAATATTCATGCCTGCTTAAAGACTTGTGCTTCTTATCTCAGATAATTAATTGGAAGGTATGCTTGAAATTCCCTGAAGAACCAAAAATATCAGATGAAGCCAGAGACTTGATTTGTCGGTTGCTTTGTGATGTTGATTCAAGGTTGGGAACCAGAGGTGTTGAGGAGATAAAGGTGCGACTTCTGAAAAGGATTTGTAGAAATACGTTTTAGTTTCATTATCCTTACTTTCATCCTTGATATCATTGTAATCTATTTTGTTCATGCTTCAGTCGCATCCATGGTTCAAAGGCACCCCATGGGACAAACTGTATGACATGGAGGCAGCTTATAGACCCATTGTCGATGGAGAACTAGACACACAAAATTTTGAGAAGTTTCCAGAGGTAAGTATGATAGAATCTCAAAAAGCTTGTCATGGCGTGATTTGTGGCATGAGGCATTTTGTTGAAACCGACTAGTTGGTGAACCTAAAACTTGTTTTAAAACTGCTTATGAGAAGTCAAAACTGTGTTATGGGTCTTAGTGTAACCCTTTGATTTTCGTTGCTAAAATGAGAAAGTCAAACCGTCTAATATCCTCATCAATTACCTTGTAGGTTGAAGGATCACCATCCGAAGCACCACAAGTTGGTCCTTGGAGAAAGGTGAGCACTCTACTTGATTCCTATAATATAATATGTGTTGCAAATTGACATATGCGAAAATGTCACTGGACTCAATAAAGCTAACAGATTACGTTTTGTTATGGTTGAGAATATCAACGAGTTTGGATAGTATGCTTATTGATGGAAACAATCTGGTGCTAACTTATAAATTGGTTGAGCAGATGTTGACGTCCAAGGACACCAACTTCATAGGATTTACATTTAAGAAGTCAGACATCACAAGATCAATGGAAAGTTCAGGTAGTCTTCATATCTACTGCTTATGTATTTACTTATTAGAACTTGCTCTTAAGCTAAATTGTCTTCTAGAGAAAAGGTTCAATAGTTGGATATAGTTCTAAGTTTCAGTCGTGACATTGAAACGTAGGTGCGGACATGAAATCAAATGGATCAGGGGAAGCCCCGTCGTTGATATCATTGTTAGGTATGTAACCAAATTGTACACCCCGCTTGGTTGTAGAGGACAGATTGACATGTGAATATGTATATATTATTCAGGTCGGATCAATATGGAAGAAGGTGAAGGTGGTGAGTTAAACCACAAGACATAGAGAAGAAATACAAATATTATTGATTTTTTATCCGTTTGCAGTTGTTTTGATCATATGGCGGAGGCAATGGAGGCGATAGTAGTTTTTTAACCACATCACTTATGATGGGTTCATAAAAACTTCTATTTCCCCCTCTCTTTTTTTTTTTTCTTTCTTTTCTTGTAACATATTTGTTTTTTTTTTAATCTAAAAAAGAAACTGTAAAGCATGGAAGAATAATTTCTTGAACATTTTTACCCACAAGTTATCAATACATCAAATTGAAGCTCGCTTTTCTGCCATACTCTTTATCCATCTCTACCCAATTTCGGTTTTAAATGACTTATACCAAAACCTATATATATAATTTGTGATGACCGTAAATATGGTATATATATAGATTGATAAAAAAAAAACACAATAATTAGCGAGAAAACAAAACAATTTAGGACGTTTTAAAAATTATTAAGGGAACTGGGCCTTTTCTATTACAACTATTGGGCCCATCACTGTCGTAACCGATTTTATGTTGTAAGTACCGTTTATAACCTCGCTATCATCTTCTTCTAGATATCGATCCACCAGGCACAAGTAAATTCAATTATCTCATTAGTTTCTTCCAATTCGAAACCCTAACAATAGCCCTAATCGACGAAATTCGCCGAATCGTTGACGACAATGGAGTTTGACGAATACGAGTACCTTGAGAAGACGGTGGAGGAAGGAGATGGGTCGAATAAGAACAAGGAATCGAGTGGGAACGAGAAGAGCGAGAGGAGTTACAGAAAGAGAGAAGGAGGAGAGAGGCATGACGAAGAAGGCGGTGACGAAGAGCGAGGTAGCAGTCGGAGCAAGAAGTCTCGCGGAGACGGTGAAGAGAACGGTAAGAGAGAGAGGCATAGGAGCAGCAGAGATAAGGATCGAGAGAGGGATAAGGTTAGAGAAGGATCGAGAGATAAAGAGAGCGATCGGGAGAGGAGTAGCAAGGAGAGAGATAGGAGCGATAGGGACAAAACCCGAGACAGAGAGAGAAGAGAGAGGGAGAGGAGGAGCAGCAGTAGATCTCGGAGGGAGGAGAGGGAACGTGAAGTAGTGGAGAGAGGAAGCAGGTATGTTGAATGAGCTCGTTGTTATGTGCAAGTGTTATATGAATGATGCAAAGCTCCAATGTTGTTTCTTTAGAACGGTTTTTAAATGATTTTCACGATTGCAGGAGACACAAGGACAAGAAAGATGAGCCTGAAGCAGATCCAGAGAGAGATCAAAGAACCGTTTTTGCATATCAGGTAGGTTCTTATACATTGGTTTTACTGATGTATTGATTTCGTTGACCTAATCTGGTTTTATTAATGAACAGATGCCTCTTAAAGCTACCGAGAGAGATGTTTATGAGTTCTTCTCCAAAGCGGGCAAGGTTAGTTACCTTTGTACCTTTTCTAATATGTTGTTAATTGTCTTTATGGTTCTAGTTTTTGAGGCCATAGCAAGTTATTAATATTGATCCATGAATCTCAATTTTCAATTATAAGGTTATAAATGTTTTAGTGATGGGTTGCTGTTTCGATGTGCTTGACCATGGCATATAATCCTTTTACTGAAGATGTAGTTCTTGGCTCTTATAATATAATAAACATTAATCCTTAGTTTGCTTCATTGACTTCTTATTTTGGCTTCGATAGAAACGCTTATTATTCTTCAGTGTTTAGTAATTTGTGTGATTTTTTTTATCTGGATGGCTAGACGTCTCTTGCTTACTGCACAGAGCTGAATTTATTTATCAAGTTTCTGCGCTTTGATTTCCCTTTCTGGTCTTAATATTTTCGTCAAATGTCTGCTGTCTTTTCTTTTGGGCTCTGTTTTTTCTTTGTTCTTATTGTTCTCCGTTCTGTATAATTTCAGGTGAGGGACGTGCGATTGATCATGGACAGAAATTCAAGACGATCAAAGGGAGTCGGGTATGTTGCTTTCGGTTTCTATTAAACTTAGTTTTGTGTATGTGCACTTGGTACGTAATATTCTGCATATTCAGTTTTCTCTGCAATTTCAAGAATTCGATTCTGTATTCTTAGATGCACTAGCCATGCGATAATGATGAGGATGATGGCAATACCTTGCACTCTTGTTTAATCATTCTGCGTGGTCAAGGTAGATGTCAGAAAACCTGAATCCTATTTCAGTTGTTACTTTCCATTGCAAGCAAGCACTCTCAGGAAGGAGGAAATCCATTAGCCTATTAATCTTATTCACATTCTTTGTTTGATACTTCCTCCTAGTCGATGGTGCCTTCCCAGTCCTCTGTTTGGGATATTCACTGATTGAGTAGCTTGCTTCTATAGTCATTGCTGTTTTAGACTTGATTATTGTTCTCTTATCATGATGGGCTAACATTTTCTATTACTCTAGGCCTCCAACCCACCAAAAGAGACTCAGCTTGAACCCCCGCACTAAAGTTTTTTGTTTCCAACTTCTCTTTGCTACTTGCTTTGTAAGTTTTTTTCTGATTTTTTCGTCCTATGTGTGCTTGAAGTCAAGTATATCTCCTTTTTTTGTACTTGCAGGTATATTGAGTTTTATGATGTGATGTCAGTTCCAATGGCCATAGCTCTGTCTGGACAACCGTTTCTTGGACAACCTGTGATGGTTAAGCCCTCTGAAGCTGAAAAGAATTTGGCTCAATCTAACACTACACCAGGTGGTACTGGCCCTGTAGATAGGAAACTTTATGTGGGAAATTTGCATTTCAACATGACAGAATTACAGCTTAGACAGGTGATATTTTTTTGTCAGTTTTAGACATCCCCTCGTTTTCTAGGTCAATGTCTTTATTACATATGGACACTCCAGCAACTGTTTTTTCAATACCTTTCATATTCTCACAGTTGTTCCCTTTTTCTTTTATCAGATTTTTGAGGCATTTGGTCCCGTTGAGCTTGTTCAGCTACCACTTGATCCTGAGACTGGGCAGTGCAAAGGTTTTGGATTTATTCAGGTCAGTGGAACGTGTTTTTGAATTAGTTGGTACTCAATTTCTTAGTTATTCCTCACTGAATTTTATTTTCTCTTGCATAGTTTGCTCAACTTGAACATTCAAAGGCAGCACAAATTTCCTTAAATGGGAAGCTGGAGATTGCTGGTAGGACAATCAAGGTGAGTTTTGAATTCGTTGTGGAAATATGATGAGTTCTTGGACTTGCATGTATCTAATGTTACTTTATCCGGGTTACTATTTTCCTTTTAGGTTTCCTCTGTCTCTGATCATATTGGTACACAAGATGCTGCTCCAAAATCTGCTGATTTTGATGATGATGATGGAGGTGGACTGGTAAGCTAGAGAACCTGTCTTTTTTACTCGTTGTATTCTTTCTCTTAAAGGTCTGTTTTTTAACGACTCTCTCTCCTCCCTCTCAGGCTTTAAATGCACAATCTAGGGCTCTGCTTATGCAGAAGCTGGATCGTTCAGGTATCGCGACGAGGTATGTCTCACTTGTCTGCATCTCTTTGCACCATTTAGGTCTCAAATCTTTTATTTGCGAGTATTTCCTTATAACACATGGAATTCTATCTACAGCATTGTGGGGTCTCTTGGAGTACCAGGGCTAAATGGAGCAGCCTTTAATCAACCAGGCATGAATCCTAGTTTCCCAACACCAGTGCTTCCGACAACAGCAATCCCTTCTTTTGTCAATGAACCTGTTGGTCAGCCAAGTGAATGCCTCCTATTGAAGAACATGTTCGATCCTGCAACCGAGGTCAATTCTTGCTTCTTCTTTTTTTGTTTTGTTAGAGCTGTGAAAAACCAAGTCTCAGCCTTATTTAATTGGATGCCTGCTGACTCTTTTCTACAATTTCTATTAACATCAAACCTTTACTTTGCTGCAGACGGAACGAGACTTTGACTTTGAAATTAGAGAAGACGTTGCGGATGAATGTTCAAAGTATGGCGAAGTCAATCATATATACGTAGACAAGTAAGTATGGCAAAGTATGACTTTGCATGTTTGGCTGTTGATGTTTATAGATATGTGACATTGGTCTGAATCTGGTAAAATGCAGGAACAGTGCGGGGTTTGTGTATCTGAGGTTTCAATCAGTGGAGGCGGCAGTAGCAGCTCAAAGAGCAATGCACATGAGATGGTTTGCACAAAAGATGATATCTGCAACTTTCATGGTAAAATAGTTGTGTTCATATCTTTCTTTCTTATTTTCATGTGTTTACTAAATGAATACTTTTTGATTGCAGCCTCCTCATGAATATGAAGCCAAAGCCAAGGCCTGAATTGAAGGCAAGTCGGGGTTTTGTCTCTCGTAGATTTTCTTGTTCTGACTGGTTTAAACCTGAACTGAACTGCTATCCAGATTCAGTCTCTTGTCTGAAATATGTTATATAGGTCAAAAGATTATGGGGACCTTCTTTCCCTTCTTCTTTTTTCCGTCCTCGTTGGTTGTAACTTTACCATATCTATTGATCTTGAAAAAAATATTTTTTAGTCTATTTGAAAGTGTTTAACTATGTTTATTTCTAGTGTGTACATTTTTTTTTTTATCTTATAATATTATTCACGAAGCAGCAGTTTGGACTGCAGACTATTCCTTAGCCAGCTTCAAAACCCTTCGATTTAGTCTCATGATTTCGTTTCGTTTTTACATCCCACTCCACCTATAACTTCTGCCATAATGTTGTTTTAATGTCGATTTTTCGTAAAACTCGTGCAAAACATCAGACAATGAATTCAACACTTAGACTTGTAGGCTATAATCCAAAGTATAGACCAGTTAGTCAGATAAAACGGAGTTCTAGTCGACTGACCACCACCCTCGTGCTAGGTTTCAGTCAATTTCACCTGCAATGTCTATAGAGAAATGCGAGTACCAAATTTAATGAACCCATTAACTCAAGCAAGTGTCCCTAACTAGTATACATTCACACGTTAGTCAAATCCTATTTTTATTATTCCGATCAGTAACCAAGTTACATTCTTTTATCACCTTTAAACGTACCCGCCTAAGGGTCTGACTGGTTTAAACGCAGCGGTTGCGGTTGCGGTTGCGGGAGTTTGCGGAAGCGGGCGGTTGCGGTTTCAAGCGTTACCAAGCGTTTTGACCGACTGGTTTAGCGTTTGAAAATGGATGCGTTTGCGGAAGTTTTATGACTGGTAAACCAGCGGGTGCGGTAGCAGTTAAATAAAAAAATGACTAAAAAAATAAAAAATATTACAAAAAAAAAAAGAAATAAAAACACCAATATATTATTATGATAATATTAGAAAAATTGAACATGCTTAATAATTAAAACCATAAATAAAGTACTAAATAATTATTCAAAAATAAAATAATTTTATAATAAGATAGTACTTTATGCTGGGTCGTTAACACCAAAAATTGTATCAAGTAATGGGACAAACTGTAAATAACGTTGAATTCAATCAAAAAGCAAGTAATTTTCTATTCGAGAAAACAAATCGAAACATATATTCAATCAAAAAGAAAGCAATATATAATGAAAGAAAAAAATATTCAAATTGATTTTCATCAGTTTGGGTGGAAGAAATTGAGAAAATAAGGTTTTAGAATATTGATTAGGGTTTCTGATGAGAACGTGATACAAAGATGAAAGATATATATAAGATTAATATATTTTATAATAATTATAAGTAAACGTTTGATTTTTTTTTTTTTTTTTTTTTTTTTTTTTTTTTTTTTAAATCCAACCGCTACCGCCCGCAACCGCAAACGCTTGCGGGAAGGAGCTTTTGAAATTCAGCAATTTTGAGCGGTTTGAAGCGGTACGGAGCGGTTTCTATGATTGGTACCAACAGCTAACAACCGCAACCGACCGCTAGCAACCGCTAGGAGGGTGCTAGCGGGAGAACCAATCAAGTCCTAAGTGGTTTTATCACAACACATTTCCATTTATAGTTTCGAGACTCAAATGAAATCAAATCACCATTTTCCCCTTTTGTTCCCATTCCTCCTCCGTATATACACCACCTTTGCCTCTAACTCGGGTCAGAAGTGTTACAAACACCCCCATTCTTCCCGAAAGCCCCAAGGATATATTCTATGTCCCGTGCGCATTGGTCTTTGTCCGCTCTAGAGGTCAAAACATTTTTCCGTGAGTTTCGAAATTATCCTATGATATCTCCATTCCGAATCAACCGTTCAAAAAATCCGAATCTTCACCAGAAAATAGTAGAAAACATCGCCAACTACATTCCAGAATCAGTACTTTCAGTTATGAAAAACCTCTCTTAAATCTAACACAGATAACAAAGAGTTACTAGAATGTAGTAATTCTTCTTTTATAAAAAAACTAAAGAGTCTAAATTGTGAAAGAAAAAACCCAACACGCGTATAAACACATGAAAAAAGACTTCCACGCGTCCAAAGATTGTTGTTTTTTTTTTGTCTCTGAAGAAACAAGAAAGCCGTGACACATCGATCATAATCATTCGATCTTTTTGCTCCCTCAAACTATATTTTTATCCTCGATCAATTCTTGCGATCTTCTCAACATAATCAAATCATAAAATAATGTAAGCTACGATAATAAAAACAACCAAGTGTGTTGCGCTCAAAACAACGTCAGTGCTTGGAACTAATTACAAATTGCTTAAATATCCTATTCATCAAAAGTTAAAAACCATAATGTAGATAAAAAAAAAAAAACCTTAAACTTCAAACCTAAGGATAGTTAATGTTTCATCATCTAATCACGACCCTGATAGGTCTCGTCGCCATGTAAATGCTCTCAATCGTCCTATACTTCTTCTTCTTCGTCTTCGATGACATTACTCTCAACACCACCATTTCTTTCGTGCATTGATGATCTTGATCATGAATATCATCTTTACCAAATATTTCCTCGATCGTCTTCTTCTTCTTGATGATATTGATATTATTCTCTTCGTCGCTTAGTTGCATCAACTGTTGTGCTGCCTCCATCTCTATCTCCGTTATCATCTCGTCTCTTCTCCTTCGTTTATTAGTCTCCTTCTTTGATTGGATCTTCTCCATTATGAAACTTGAAATTCTCTCTTGCAACTATGGTGTTTGATTTGATTTTTTTTTTTTTTGTGTGTTTTTAGTTGGTAGTAAATTTCTTCGAGGATTACGTAATGTTGATGAGGGTTTTTTGAAGGGCATGAGAAACTGCGACGTTGGTGCTGCGAAATCTCTCTCTATCCCTCATCTTTTTTTTAACTATATTTTTTGCAAACTCGTCCATATATTTTTACAAGTTTAATAAATCATTTTCTTTATTTATGAAGTTACATTTTCAACCATTACATAGCTGCCTCTAATTCAGCTTATAAATTTCACTCTGGATTTTCGTATTATAATTATAAGAAATTTTATATGTACATACCAGTTATCTCCCAACAAATCTGTCATTAATAACTAATTAATGAATTATTGTTATTATATTTTGAATTCCACATTGATATCCAAACTAATCTTCTTCTTTCTCTTTTATTGATAAAGTCCACAATAATCTTCCATACATATTCTTTTTTTATAATCTTAACAGTGGTCAATTATGATTAAAATCATAGTAAACAAATTCTGAATATTTGGTCCACAAATCATAGATTGAATATGTCAACTAATAACTAACTCATTTCCATGAGAAGAGTCAAACATCTGAGTTAGCCAAGTGTGTCAATCTTATTTTAATGACGGGTTAGAATGTAAAATTGATAAAACTTTCTGCCATGGCTATAATTTAGACAATGTGTGGGGGTAAAATCTTAAACAACAAGATACGCAAAGGTTATCAGGTACACTCTGTTGTACTGGTTATAAAAGACCAACGCAGATCTCAACCGTCGGATGTTGAGAAAATATAGGCTACTTTGACTCTTTCAATCCTACGATTACAAAAACACGGATGATTCCTTAACTAAATTAAGGAAAATGAAACTTATACGAATATCCAATTCACTGGGCCCCACCTATTTTGACTTATTATTTCTCATTGGTCACAAAACGCGTATCTTAGCCTTATTATGCTTCTCTTATCGCTGACTTGCTTTTTTACTAATTTTAAAAGACTATATTACAGTTATTTAACTAATTAAAAATAGCTATAAAATTAAAGCAATCTGAGTGAATTCTTCTACCCATGTAATTATCTGAAACAAAATAAAATGAATGGGGGCCTTTTGTTTTGGTTCCAAAAGTTTCCGGTCAACCAGTCGTGTTGACTTTTGACTGATTCGTGCTCCCAAGTCTTTTACCCTCCCAAGAGAGAAGAATAAAGTAATAATAGAGAAGAAGAAGGCCTAAGAGAATTAAGACAAAGATCCACAGAGATTGCATCTCTCCTTATCTTCAGACAAGAAGAAGCAAGCCATCACAAACATCTTCTTCTTCTTAACAACTTTAGATGAAGTAACCTTCTTCTTTATCTTTCAAGAATTTGCACAAGATTTCTCAAAATATTTCAGTGAAAGAATTAATAAGATAACACCTCTCTTTTCTGTTCCACATTCACCCAAAAAAAATAACAAGACGACACCACCTTCTTCTATATCTACATTACAACATCTTCCAAAAGAATAACATTATTTATCTAAATCCTTCTTCTTTTCGTGTTCAATCTAACAAGGATCTTTTGTTCCCAACAATAATAATTAACAACACAGTAAACAAACAAATGTGTGACTCTTTCCTCTTTACTTACCTCTGTGGAAAATTTGTTACGTATCATCACATCAACTCTGAGTTCAATCAAAGGCAGTCCAAACCGCAGATCTCGAGGATAGGATCGCCTTTCGCCACAAACGGATTGACTCTGACCCAAAGAAGCGTAAGGATAGAGGCGAGAAGGATCGACCAGACAAGAATGATTGTTGGCATTCTGTCTTGTTTCCCAAGCAGACCTTTAAGGAAAGGATATAGATGGAGGATGACCCAAAACGCAAAGAACAATCTCCCGAAAAGCGGTCCCCAAGAGTCATATCCGTTACTGATCGCATCAGAGATTCCGACTATGACTCCGATTACGTTTATGATGAGGAGTGTGGTCGGAGGGATCAAGAGTGAAGTCCATTTGAAGATGTAAAGGTCAGAGAATTCACCATCATCAGCTGCTTTAGATGTGACCGTGAAGTTTGTGTCGACACCGGCTAAAACCTTGAGGAGACCTTGGAAGAGAGCAAAGAGATGAGCTGAAACACCTCCAATCACCCAAAACTGTTCGTTTCTCCACCAATCATCAATCCCTACTTTACCCCATTGCATCTCGAGAATGCCCGTTACAGCAATCGACCCGAAAAGTGCCATGAAGAGGATACTTGCATAGTTGCTAATCTGCAACCAAAAATAGAGCAAAGGAAAACTTAACATAAAATAAAGATTGATACTTTCGAAAACTCAAAGATGATATTTTACCCCAGGAAAAATGAATCTAGATAAAACATGGAAGAAAGATTCATACTTTGGAGAACTCAAAGATTGGGGTTTTTTTTTACCTCGGGGACGATGAATTTTCCGGTGAGAAGACAGATAGCAGGGAGAGAACAGTAAACGAGGAGTGGAATAGAGGTCCATGGATAAACCACAGAGTTGATGTAAGACAATCTCTCGAGCCATTTCAAACCACCTCCGTAACCATACCAAATAGGACAATGTCTGCTCAAGAAAATCTCAACAGACCCAAGCGCCCACCGAAGAACTTGATGAAGACGGTCAGAAAGATTGATAGGTGCTGATCCTTTAAAAGCCGGTCTCTTGGGTGTACAGTAAACCGATCTCCAGCCATGAGAATGCATCTTGAAACCCGTAAGGATATCCTCGGTGACAGAACCATAGATCCACCCAATCTTGAATAAATTTCACAAACACCATGAAAGAAATCAAAAACTATATTGCAAAATGAAAGAAAAAGTGCTAAAAAGTGTTTCAAAGAGCTCTACATTACCTCTTTTCCCCATTCGGTTTTATCTTCATATCCACAACTAATGACTTGGATGGCTTCTCTAAGCAGAGAAGCCGGACTCGCATTCCTAGCAAGCCCACCATTCTCCATACCAGCAGACGCAACAAAAACAGGAGACTGTCCAAACTTCTTCTCCAACTTCAGTTGTGCCGCCTCTGGTGATTTCACCGCATTATTAGTGCCTTAGAAAGAAAAAAAGAAACAAAAAAGTGTTCAGCAATGAACTGAAACTTAATGTTGAAACGAAATGATACATATAATTTCTTCTGTTTACCTTTGGTGCCCTCTTCAATATTTTCTAGTGCGTGTATCTGCTTTGAGGCTTCCCTGTTCTTCTTTTTCTTAACAGTTGTCTTTGTCTTACGATTCTTTCTTAGACCACAACAAAACAAACACCATTTAGGCCAGCAATTGCAAGTCATACGCTTAGTCTTCTTCTTTTTTGGGGCATCAAATCCATAAAGTGCTTGTCTCCTAAAAACACACCCGGTTCCAACGTATATAGGCCCTTGTAATCCATCCAAACCTTTCATATTAATCTGTTTTGACAATGACAAGATCAAAAGTTTGGTAAGTAAGAGCGGATTAATAACTCAAGAAAAGGATGTAGTGATAGAGAATGGTGTACTTACATCGAAGAATACAACATTACGATTAGAGTATCTGTCACTTTTATCAATCCCATCGAATCTTTGAGGGAATTGAACATAACAAATTTTCTTTCCCGACTGAGGATCCATCATGAAACACATTGCTTCTCTAAGAGCTTTGCTATTATTGATGTAGTGATCACAATCGACATTTAGAAGATAAGGAGCATTTGATAGAACTCCAGAAACTCGTATCTTCAGTTAAATACGGCAACATGAAAGACAGAGTCAGGAAGTTAGCGAAAGATATATCATTAATCAATTCAAAGAATACATTCAAGAGTTGAGCATAATTATTTACCAGAGAGTTCATGGCTCCAGCCTTCTTGTGATGGTCGAATCCGGGTCTCTTCTCACGAGAAACATAAACCAGCCGAGGCAACTCGTTGTTTTCTACATCGCGAACACCATTATTTCCAAGGAAAACCTTTTTACAAGAAAAAGCAAGAAAATAAACAGGTAAGCTTGGAAGTATACAAACAGCACATAGAACAAAAAGAAACAGTTAAAGCCTTAATGCATCTAACCTGGATCATGCCAGGATGATCTCGCACGTTGTTACCGGGCCAAGGAGTACCGTCTTGCATAGTCCAACCTTCTTCAGGCACTTTTTGTGCAGTCGCAACTAAAGCATTGATCTTAACCTTGAATTCTTCATAATCTCTCTGTAGCCAGGAAAAAGGCAATTATTTCAATAAGCACCAAAATTTCTTATCAAATTATCGTATATAGGAGCAAGAATGAACAAACCTTCATTGCTCGGCGTTCCCTTACAAATGCAGGGTGAACTTTATTCTTTAAATAATCCATCTTGTGGCAAAAGTACCATTCGGGAGCACGTGGCTCGATACTGTATTTTTTACAGAAAGGAACCCATTTCCTTGCAAATTCTGCTGTTTCTGAAAGGGCTTCAAAGGTAAGCATAGCAGCACCATCATCAGATACATAACAAGCAACCCTGTCTACCGGATAATCAACCGCAAGAATAGACAGAACAGTGTTTGCTGTAATAAGCGGAGGCTCTTTCAACGGATCCACCGTACTCACAAAAACATCCACACCAGCTAGTTCAGATGGTTTCCCTTCTTTCTCGTACCTCAATGAGAGCCGGTCCAAGTATGTTTCTCTTTCTATAGGATACCATTTAGGGAACTGATCAAGAACCCATGAAACCGCAAACCATATTTCGCATATCACGGATATTAGCCACAAGGCGTAAGCATCATTGACGGGGTGAAGAATACGGTAGTGGAAAAAGAGACCGAGAATCACAAGACGGAGAATGATTAGCATCCTGTACGGATTTATTTTGCTCGACTTTATTGGTACTTTCCTAGACAGAGGCTGCCTTCCCTCATCCATCCTAAAGCAAAAGAAAAAAAAACTCGTAAATATCAAAGCAAAGCTGTGAAACATGACAAAAGACAGTTTTTTTTCTGAAAGATTTGTCTATCATACATGGGAATTTCAGCATCATCTCCGTCTCCAAGACTAGAATCTCCATCGTGTTTAACCACCTGATATTTTTCATTCTGCTTTCTCTTCCACTCTTCCATACGATCCTTCCACGCAACACTTCCATATCCATAGACCGCAAGGTCTTTCTGAGGTACCATTGGTCTTGGATGTGCTGTGACATAGCAAACCAATAGCTCAGTAACCACAAACAACAATAACAGGAAATCAAAACACGTCACCCCAAATCAGAAAAACAAAACTTACCGGCGGGGTCAGCAAAATGAGGTTGATGAACCCTATGGATATGACCAGGTGATGGAGAAACAATGAGAGCATGACTATCAGAAGAAATCTCAACGTCCTACAAAAAAGCAACCAAATGAGCCAAGAAAGGGAAGTAAAGAGGCAGAACAACTATGGAAAATATGAACCAACCTCCTCTCCATAAGTCAACAAAGGGATCTGTGAGCCAGGTGGAGCAGAGGCCAAATCAAACTCGGAGTTGCGGCGAGAGAAAGTTTCAGATTCAAGGCCACTCCTACTAAAATCAAACTCAAAATCAAGATCATCAATTCCATCATCCTCCTCATCTCCTTCAACCCTTGGACTTCCTGAAACCAATTAGAAACCTTTGTCAGAGATATAAACACACCTGTCAAATACCCATCCATAAGTAATGAAACAGTTAAAGTGTCACCTTTGATGCGCTTGTAACGAGTTTTGCACTGAGGACAAGATTGGTTTCCTTCTCGTCTCTCATACTCATAGCAAGGTCTACAGACAGGGAAAGCACATTCATTACATGCCACAAAAGACTCTCCATCAACACTCAGCTCTATCTCATCTCCACAGATTTGACATGTTTGCCCACTTAGCTCTTCCACTGATCTTATCTGTATTGAATCAGCATAAGCACAGAATTGTGAGAAACAAACATAGATTGGATCTCTCAATTACAACACAAGATTCACTAGCAATTAACTCAAAATCTTGTTCTTTGGGGGATTTTACACACTAGAACTCAGAATTCAATCCCCACCGACACAAACTTTCACTGTACATATTGATAAAAGTAGGTAAGAATTTTGGAATCGTGTACCCTAATTGATAATTTAACGAGTAAATGTAAACCCAGATCCAGAAGAAGATAAAGGCAAAACCTTTACACAGAAGAACGAAATTGAAACAATGTGTGCAAATTAAAACAGAGAGAAAGAAGTGAAAAAGCTTCAATTTTGATAAATTCTTACTCTGGCACTCTCGTCTGCATTAATTAAGACGAACTCATTCCTGTTGTGAGAACCAGCGATGAGCCGACCACCAGTATTCATATTACCGACAAAAGAGTAAACTGACACACACGCAATCTCTAGAGAGGGAGAGAGGTAACTTCCGAGGTCAAGTCAACCCAACTCGTTGGTCCAGAGAGATCCAGTCGTTACAACTCCCATCAAAACATGCAATAACAAGCTTTGAAGACGAATCTCAGAAGATTTTCTTAGTTTGTTCTAAAGAAGCAATGAAGAAGATAGGTGAAAGGTAGGTATTTGAGTGAATCCAAACTGTTTACTGATTCTCCAAATGTACGCACACACACAAGTTGACAATAAATATCGAAGAAAGAGATATTGAGAGATAGTGAAAGGTGAGCTGCAGCTAATTAAAGAGAGAGGGGCAAAATGTTGAAGAAGAAGAAGAAGAAGAAGACGCGTAATGAAGAAGACGAAGAGAGAGAGACACAGAGACGGAAGATTTTGAAGTACCTCCTCAAGTAATCAACTACCAAACCAAAGTTAGAGAAAACCACAGAAACTACCTAAACAAAAAAAGAAAAATCACATAAAAAATATATTAATAAATGAATTAAATAGTGTGGGACCCAGTAAAAGTGTGTCGCTTGGCGCTCTGTCCTCCACTCCAATAACAGTTGGTAATTTCGTAAAAATGTTTTAAAAGAAATGAAATTTCAGAGTACGTATAAATTAGAAACATAAATTTTAAAATATACTACTGTATAAATTGACTTTAAATTGACGTAAGAAAAATTAAATGACTCACTGATTCTTTTTATCGGAAAAGGACGAAAATTTTATATACATTTGGTAAACATTGGATCACCCTTTTCATTTATTATTTCCCTGTATTTTGTTCTTCTGTCTTCCTCTTTTTTTTTAGTTTTTTTTTTTATATATTTGTTCTTCTGTCTCATGAGTCATGACTATACTAATCACAATAAAATAGATTCACAAAAATAAAATCTATACTTATATTGCTTAGAGGATGTTGACCACATTTGTTTTAACTTTTAACTTTTAAGTGTGCTTTATTAATGTACTTTATATATTTACCTGAAATATAATATTAGAAATGTCCAGGGAATATCTTTCTATATATCATTCCTTTGCCTTGATACAGACTTAAATTTTCTAATTCTATTCACTAACTCTTGTGTAGATACAATTAAATTTGGCTCCACCCACCATTATTTTTCCCATTTGTCTTTTCTCCTGTTTTGCATATAAAATTTAATGTACTGTTGACCACAAAATATTATGTACAATTGGAAAACAATGTGCAAATTATTGAGACTATCATATCACATTATATTTATATGCCATACATCCATATGTATACATTTGCCGACAATATATATATATATATATATATATATATATATAGTCAGTGCCGGCTCTCCCCATGTGCGGAGAGTGCTCATGCATAGGGTCCAAAATTTTTTTGTCTTTTTTTTCAATTAAATTTATTAAAATTAGGGTCCAAAATTTTTTTTTTATATATATACATAAGAAATTAGGGCCAATTGTTTTTTTCAGCTCAGGATTCTTAATTTTTTTGAGCCGGCCCTGTATGTAGTATAAAGAGTTAAGTCAAGAAAAAACACATACGTATTTTTAGACAATAATAGCTTACCACTAAAATTGCATATATATTTATTTTAAAAAATGAAATCACAATATATGATGTTTTTAACCTGCTAGTAATCAAGTTTTTTTTCCAGTAAAGTACTAATAAAGCTGTGAGTTCATCTTTTCATACATAAAAACATATGCAATTTTAGTGTTAAGCTAATATTAGTCTAAAGACGAATGTTTATAAAAATAATATCTATGATTAGAATGCATTGTTGTAGGTACTGTTTGTTTCCAATTCCTTGGGCCACATGCTCTTATAGAAAATTAGAAAAGTGTCGGTGCCACATGTTTTTTTTAGTTTCTTCCGGGAAAATGATGAAAAAGTAGCATGTTGTTGTTTCAGCAAAAATCTTTTGTATTACAATAATTAAATGACTTAGTTAATAAATCATGTTTTAAAAAAAGTTAGATAATAATATATGTTTAAATCGTAATACGATTTGTATTCAAACGATAAGTAACAAATAGGCAACTTTTCATTTGTCGTTGACAACACAAATCACTCTGTTGTCTCTTGGTCGATTCTTTATCTCATCGGTGTGCCAACACTGTTACTCTTTTTTTTGTTTCAATATGAGTCGACACTTTTTTTGTCATAAGAGTGCAACGACTATTAGACAACTGTGATCTTATGTGACAGTGCATAAACAACTTAATAGTGTTTGGGGTAAATTTATAAGGTGATTTGATTTGCATTGACAAACGACTAAACAAAGTATATACATTTTCAATGATTGGAGGTAGTAATAATATAATCAAATCAGTTTAAAAAATTCACCAACGTGAACTGATATATTTTTCACGTATTATTGGCAATTTGGCGTGATGAAACCTTATTATATGGAGATCGGTGGTGTTTACGGACTTAAAATCGTGACATGACTTAAAACCACTCATCTATATTCTAAAAATATTGATGACAAAACATAAAGTTTGTGTTGATAGCTTATAGTGACATATCTAGCTATAGATTCCTATAGTAATTGATTTATTTTTGTTTGTTAAAGTGTGTAATTATTAGTGGATTGCGACAGAATCCAATGTTTATTAGCTATGAATATGTATGATGATAAATTACACTCAGACGATAAATTACCTAAAAGAACTTAAATGTATGATGATTTTATTGCGTATATAGAAATGGAAAACAATGTTATAAGCTTCAAGATTGCACTCATACAAACATATTTAGAAAAATACTTTTAACATAATTTGTTAAACATCAATACATTTTAACTTCATATCCAAAGGCTTCACCGTTCCATGAAGGTCGAGACTCATGAGACAGGCGTAGGGGGGTGATCAAGATCAGTGTCCATCAAACCAGCTTCTTCTGTCTCTGCGTCTTCGATTTGACCGGCCTCTTGACCGTTTTCTGTGTCAGAACCACCGAGTCTTTGTTGTTCCTCAGGCGTAGGAGTGTCTGCAATAGCATCACTCTCCATCGTCTCTGCATCACCCCTTCCTCCTTCAGCCTCAGCTTCACTATTAGAAACACCAATCTGGTTTCCCTCTGTTTCCTGAGATCCACCTTTGGCTTCTTCTTTCTTAGCTCGTTTGGCTTTTTCGTTCGGTTTAGCTTGGTATTTAGACCGGACCTCAGGCGGCAATAGTTCAACTGGGACAACTCCTTCGATTCCCATTTCGGTAAACTGTAAAAAAGATAGAAAAATGTTTTAAAAAGCAATCATATGAAGCATTGAGAAAATCGAAATCGAAGAACATTTTACCCTAGAAAATCCTTCAAGGTCTTGCCGAGCTGTAAACCGAAGACCTTTCCAGCAGTAAACCTATCAAAACAGTAACAATAATCTGCCTTGAGACTGATTCAATAAAGCATCATAAAAATAAAGTTGTAAATCAGAGGAAAGTTATATACTCTGTTGTTTTTATGATGATACTCATCTTCTATGCCAGCTGATGGATCCATCTGAGATTTTAACAAAACCAGATGTACTAATTAGACATCAACCATTTTTTTGAAAATGTTGTTCGTGAATAATAAAGAAAACAATATGTTAGCTCACATCTTCTGCTAATGGTTTCCAGTAGTCTGCAATGTCAGGGGTTCGGACACGTTGAGAATCAGTCAAAGCATTCTGTTATGCCATCAGAGATACAAATATTTTAGAGACATAATTTGAAGATCGATCCGAGAGGAGAGACTGGAGTAGCATGTGGCATAATATGAACAACGAACAAGGATGCAAGAAAAGTAATGCATACCGGATTTTGATCAGCCCATCTCCAAAGTTGGGAGAGTTCTTTATTGCCCAATCTCCATCTTTGTCTCCTGTAAAAGCATAACCCATATGGAGCTTAATACTCGTAATGTAGATTTATTAGTTGTTTCTCACTTTAATGGACTAGTGACCAGAGATCACCAGGGACAAAACGTCTTATCTTGCACTTAACATATTCTAAAATTCTAATGGCTGACACCATCTAGTTAGGCGATTACATGAGAATGAAACAGTTAGATTACAAGGTCAGCTTTTCCCCCTACCGTTTCTTTTGCCCTGCATTAGGTGATTTCTTATCTATCGGTTGCTTTTCAAATGGTGGGCATCCATCACGTTTCCACCAGACCTGTTATTTGTGTATTGTAGAAGCTCATTAACGACCCTCGACTACAAGCCAGAAAAATCATGCAGCAGGTAAGAGAGAAAGCAGCACACATACCCAATTCTTTTCGCGCTCCAGTATATGCTCAACTGCACGGAGGAATTCTTTCCCTTTAGGCGGAGTGATCTCAAGCAATTTCTTTACACGATCCTCACATGACTTAAGTTCTTCCTTCTAGACCGAAAAGATAAAAAAATACCTTTGAGTGATTATGCATAAAACCCCGAATACTGAGATATAAACTAGGTTTGTGAATCTTTGAAAGAAAGCAAGAGGACATTTTCTCATTAAACAAGAAAAAACACTGACCATGGTTTCAGATGGCAGATCTTTGTCGTTCTTCCCTGGTGCCTAAAAGGAAACAGGAGTCAGTTATACCAGAATACCAGAGAGAGTAATTTCCGTGCAATAATTCTTGAGAGACATTTACCCTTAGATAATCAAACATAATGAGGCACTGGAGAAGAATATGTCGTCGGAAACTCGAATCCTTTAACTGTGACGAAAGGTAGAAAAAAAAGTGAGTGAACTGCTAAGTTCAGAAGTTTTGTGTGTGTGTGCGTGTGCAACCACAGCATACTTACCTCTAAACCCATCAATTTACTACTTGTTAGGTACTTTATATTAAAAGTTGCTGCCTCTTCCTCCAAACTATTAGCCTCTCCCTCTTCTTCGCTTAGTGGTTGAGCATCAAAGGTGTTTAAAACAACCTACATAGGCAGTTCAAGAAACGAAGTCTGAGATGATTTTTCTATGCATATTCAATATATATAAGACCAGGTAATGCATTTTAGCCAAAAACCATAGATCACATACCGCCAAACTGGATGAAAATTTCTGCCACTTGGTAGATGCGGAAATAAGAGAAGCGGGATTACAGAAATACTCCTGGAAACGAAACAGATTTCTCAGTAAGAAAAGAACTATCTCAATAAACTAACTAACAAAAGGAAAACTGAGATGCTATCTCCAGTAATGCCGATTTTGCATGATATGCAAACAGAGGTTCTATGAGACAATCCTTATGATAAAGGCGTAACAGTCATTTCCTATAAAGTTCAATTAACAAATACGCACCTGTAAACTCCAAAATGTCTTATAGAAGTTGAAATCTACAGAAATGCCTGAGAAGCAATGACATAGACAGAATAAGTAACACGTTTTAGAATTGTCCTATGGATATAAGGACCAAAAGCATAAGAAAAAAAAATTACTTGCCTTTTGGAGGATCTTTTTCATATTTGGTTTCATTAGATGTATTAAAAACGCCTTTTATATTCACGGCTGCAAGAAAAAGTCACGCAAGTAAACGTTACACAACTTATAGACATTCACGTACCAAAGAGTTGTATATGCAAACTTACGAGAAACCCTTCTTACCTGAGCGCTCAGATAACGGAAAAAAGTGAGCCAAAAACATGAGAATCCTTCCACAGAATACAACATCATTGGCCTGTATGCCAGATTGTGAAAGTAAAAAAAGGGAATTAAAAAGAATGGATGTGTTATATAACTGAAAAAAAAGTAGATTATGACTTGTGGATATTCGACAAAGGGAACTAGAAAAGGGTGCAGATAACGAACCTTTGAGAGTCTCCGGAGAAGTTGGTTGCAAGTCCTCAACATTACAAGTTTTCCACGTGCAAAAAGCTCTTGCTGCAAATAATTGCAAGATCCAAGTCAAAATACAAGAAACTCATACAATTAACACAGGAAACTATTGATTTCATCTAAGAAATACCTTGCCCAATATATCTTGTTTGCTTTCAATATAACCAAAAACATCTTTACAGTTTTTCATAGTAGACATTTCCGTCAAATCCTCCAGCAGCTGGAATATCATGCCACCTTCTACATGCTCTTTCTCACAAAGATAAAGCACAACATCTAAACAAACCAATTGAAACAAAACGAACGTACTCAGCAACCATCAAGCATGAGACAATAAGCAATAGACTACAAGAGAATGAGATGTTTTACGGGCACAACACTTGCACCTATTTAATCGAACTATGCAAATCAGAGAAGACAGGTTGCTTTGAAACAAATTGCTAACCTAGAAGATGAGGAATCTGGCCATGTATATTATCATCATCATCATCAATCAACTGACCATACTGCATAATTTGCTCTCCTGATTGCGCAGCAGCAGCCTGAAACCCCCCAAAACACAAAGAGAAATCCACACATATATAAATCAAAATGACTAAATCAACAAGCATATGCATACCACGAAGATATATAGTGGAGAAAGAACAGACCACTAGCTCCTGCAGCAATGTCCGGAGCATGTTTTCAAGCATTTGGTTTTCATCTTGAGCCAACTTTGTTTGTTTCTGACAAATTATATGACAAATACAACAAGTAAGACTTAAAGTAACACATACACTGAAGTGTGAAGACAGTGTTAGTTGAATCCAAGAGTTACCTGAGGTTGTATAAACTCTTGAACAGTCTTGAGTGCAAAGGTTTCAATAGGAGCTCGTTGCAATATAGCATCTCTAAATGCATCCTGAGAACCACAAAGCAATTATATAAGCATTTGTAATTCCAAAACATGGTGAAATTAGGGTCAGTGCCTTTCACTTATCATAATCCCAAAATGCAAAAGGATCGAAGAGTATACCATTCTAGATGTACCAGCTTCCACAGCAAGTTGGGAATATAAGGAAATCTCTTGTGGCTGACCGGAGAAAAGGACCAATGACGAGGAATTTACCGACGACACCAATACCGGGTACTGGCCGGAGAAAAAAACACGACGAATGTGTGACTATGAGTCGCCGGATTTTAACCCAGCTTGAACAAGGGAAAGAGAAAGAAGAAAATGGGGTAAAATAATTTAGGGTTGTTTTAAAATTGTTTAATTTTTATTACTATACATAAAACTTTAGTATTATTTTATTGGATGTATACATTTTTTTGTCGGTTATTGGATGGATATATTATACACGTTCGTTCGAATCTTTTTATTATTTTCTGGTTAACGGGCCTTCTTTTTTTGTTAAATTTAATGGGCCTTCTCATAACTCACAAAGTCCTTATTGGCCCGTATAAGAACCTTAAATCACATCATCTGAATCCCAAATCAGAGACTCTTAAATCACAAAGAAACATCGCTGAAAGTAAGAAACATCGCTAACGCAAACAAGAGAGAATTGCGTTGGCAACGATTGTATCTTTCATTAAAAAAAAGAAAAACAAAACAGTGAGAAATCTAAGCATTGAGCGTCAAGATAAAATACAACTTCAATGTAGGACAATGCCTATATTAATGTCATTTATCTATTCGTTCATGTACCTTAACTAGATTTTAACCCGCGGTACACCGCGGGGCTATATTTTCTTAAAAAAATCAAAATGTAATTTGTTTGATAGATTATTTTGATTGTTAATTTTAGGATTTCACCCGTGGTATACTATCTTTTATAAATATCAACCCAAACCCGTCCCATCATATTACCCGTCCCGTGAAATTAAACATCATTTAGTTATTTTCTTAAAAAAAATCAAAATGTAATTTGTTTGATAGATTATTTTGATTGTTAATTTTAGGATTTCACCCGTGGTATACTATCTTTTATAAATATCAACCCAAACCCGTCCCATCATATTACCCGTCCCGTGAAATTAAACATATATAAAAATTTCTTTTAAATGGTTCCCATAAGGTATATATACATATATATTAAATTTGTATAGAGTTGAAATAATATTAATATTACAAACTTTTTATATAATTTAAATATTATAAATATTTTTAAAAATATGCAATATATATTTTTTGTTATTGAATAAGAGGATATTATGTGTAAGAAATGTAGAAAATAAGAGTTTAATATTTTTATTATAGAGTCGCAAGAAAAATCTTTTATTTCTATACATGTTATTCGTTTATTAATAATAAAAGAAAACAAATCCTTTAAATTAGATATTAACTAAAATAACCGCACCATAATTACTTATTAAGTAACAACAAATAAATTTCACCAAAAAATAGGTAACAACCAATAAATTCTAAACGCAGTAATTAAAGAATGAGATATTAAAAAAAAATATCAAATAAGATATAAGAATCTTAAAATAATTGAATATCTAAATAATTTAATTGTTAGTGTCGATTTTAATGCCTTCATTAATGTGGATTTTTTTTTTTACAGAAAAATATTTCCTAAAGATTATCACATTAATGATTCAGAAAATTAAGGAAGATATGAATTTATGATTCTCGAAATCGTGTTGGTAATATCTTTAATTAATATTTTTCAAATTTAAATAATTAATGCCAATGGCATTCATCCGTAAATACATTCCAACTCCAGGATTTATTTGCTAAAAGTCATCCAAAAATGTATATATAGATACGTAATTGTCTTTCATTCCTTTTAAAATAATTTGTGCATGTACAAGACATGTACACATTAGTATTACACCTAACACGTATCTTTTAGTCCTCATTTGCTTTTAATTTGAAATTTGATCTTACCCAACTATGTACTTGTCTCAAAATTCATTAACCGTAGCTTGAATATGTTGTTTTTTGTTCTCCTTTTTATTTCTCCATCAATGACATGCTTACGTTTTCAATATTCTTTATAGTTAAAAATGTAGGAATTATGTTGTAGTTTTCTTTCGCTCGTATTAATTGTTTTGTTCAAAATCTTTTGAATCAAAATATGTGAGTCTTATTTAATTTCCTTAATCCTTTTGAGTGATGAAATATGATGATCAAAGTAATACCAAGGAAGGAATGACCATGAAACGCAAAGATTGTGCTAGCCTCTATCCATCTGGGCAGCTGTATTCCCAAGGGTAGAGTCCCTCTGAGCGATGATATTAACTACAACTTCAGTGCCAGGTCGAAGCCAAGTCAAGAGTTTACCGAATTACACACATACGACGATTGTGGAAGGTGAAACTTACGGCTGTGCAGACTATTTTCGATGTCATGGACAGATTTGAGGGATGAGGACTCTCTCTACTTCATAGATGATCTTCTACATCTACGTGTAGACATATATTTCCGTTTACTATGATGAGAGAGCAATATAGATATAATATTAGTGTTGATAGAGAGAAAATATAGCATTCTTCTTGTATAAATATTTTTCATTGATAATTGTCCTCTACATTTTCTCTCTAATCAATCAATAGACCATTAAAAAGATTTTACCCTATTCAACCTGATTTTACCCGTTTGTGGTTCTAAGAAGAACATCGGAGCATCGGTTCAAGGGCCCATCACAGTTTAATAAAAAATTCTTCAACATAAGGGTCCAATTTGTTTAAAAAGTTTCTTACATAGCCCATTTTTAAAAACATTTTAGTGCAAATAAGGTCTGCTTTTTAGAAAAAAATTAAAAAAGGGGCCCAAACTAAGTATAAATATACTCAAATATATATAAAATTTAATGTAAATATTGTAAGATGTAAAAAAAATCAATAATTGCATGCATAAAAGACATCTTATTGTTCATCTAAACTTAAACAACAAGTGACAAATAAACTTTAGTTTCTAAGAAAGTGAACTTTGGTGGATCGAACACCTCCTTCAACACCTAAGATTGTCATCCTCTCTTTGGAGTTTGGATCGAAGTAAAATTAGTAAACGAGCCCGCAAGGTGGTGGGCGAGTGGTAGGGCGAGTCCGGAGTTGAGGGTGAAATCCCCGAACCCGGGTTCGATCTTCCTCCCTCGCTGTTATTAACACTTTGTTGGGAAGTCTAGGCTTGGGCTTCGGCCCAGACAGTTTACATGGTAGTCTGGTAACAGGCGATCCAGCTACCCCCTGGCATTAGTCGGAAAGCATTCCAAACTTGGATCAGGCAGTGTGGTAGCCCATCCCTCGGGGTGGTAGTGAGTCCACTCTGTAGCACTCCGGTGCGTTCCTATCGAGGCTGACCGGATCAGCCGATCGGGTATATAAAAAAAAAAAAAAAAATAGTAAACGATTAGTGGTTCATGTTGGAGAGATTACGGGCTTTTGGCCTAAAAAAATGTCATGAAACACTTTAGAAACCGAATGAAAATATTGATTTGATATATGGGTCCACTTACTATAGGGCCAAAAATTTAGAGGCCCATTAAGCAAAAATGTCGAAACATGTAAATGTTACTCTCCAATTAAAGAAAAACCAAAAAAAGTAAACGCCATTATTGAAAGAAAAACACTCACCCCTCTCTCTCTAGAGCTGTTCATCTCCCCAACCACAACAAACCAACTTGCTTAGCTTTGCTCTGTCCAGGGCAAGAGTATCCCTCAATAAAGCAATTCCCATTTTCTTCTTTTACTTTTGTCCTAAAACTCGTTTTACTTGTTAATTGATTCTGTCTGAATATTATTATTAACGGACCAAAAAAAAAACTTGCAGAAGAATGAAAGAAAAAGCAATAACCCCCCAAACCAAATTCTAAAGCCTCAAATTTGGAATATTCCCATTCTTCTTCCTTCCTTTTTTTTTTTTTTTTTTCCCATTTCCATATTGATCTTATGTGAGACTGTGAGAGAGAGACTTCCTCTGTTTCTGTTTTCTTCGCTCTTCCTCGTAACAGTAAAGGGTCTTCCTTTTAATCTGAATTTACCAATCTGATTCTTCTGTTTTTGTTTTTTAATTGTCTATCTTTTAACTATTTGAATCTAAACTTTGTTTGGTTCTTCACGATTTTAATCCCCGATGAATCAAATTCATCAAAAGATTTATCTTTTAGATCTGGTTACGTAATTCGATTTGCTCTGTTTTTTTGTTTTGAATTCTTTATAAAGTAACCAAATTTGGGGAAGAGGGTAATAATGGATTTGGACGATTTCCGATCGGTTATGGATAACGCAGGTGTTGATGTTTGGACATTTATCGACACGGCGATTCTCGTTGCGTCTCTTGACTATGGTCAAGAGCTCAAGCGTCGGAGAGATAACATCGTCGAGCGTCTCTACGCTACGTCCATGGCTAACAAGTGTAGAAACTGCGATTTTGGCGGCGGAGGTAGCGTTACGGAGGCGGCGGTTGGTAGGGTTAATGGGAGGGTTCACGAGGAGACGGAGGAGGAAGATGAAGAAGCTGCTGCAGCAGCAGCAGCAGCAGAAGAAGTAAGAGAGAAATCTGTTAATGTTGAAGACGATGACGATTTCGATCCCTTTGCTGGTTTGTTTGATGATGAGCAGAAGAGTATTCTTGAAATCAAGGAGAAACTTGAAGATCCTGATCTGGTTTGCTAATGTTTTTCCACTTGGATCTTGATTTTCTGTTTCCGGTTTTTGAAGACAGGATTGTTTTGTTTGTGGTTTCAGTCTGAAGAATCTTTAGTTGAGTTGCTTCAGAATCTGGAAGATATGGACATAACATTCCAAGCTCTTCAGGTAGTGTAACTTGATTCAATAAGGACACTCTTCAATTGTTTTGATTGTTTTTGAAGTTTATGATTTTTTTTATCACTTAGGAAACTGATATTGGGAGGCATGTGAATAGAGTTCGGAAGCATCCATCTAACAATGTTCGAAGATTAGCTAAACAGCTTGTCAAGTTACGATCACATTCAGACAACTTTTCTGCTCATAATTCAACTATGAAGAACCACTCTTGATTTCTAATTCTTCACTCTACTTTGTTTCTTTGCAGAAAATGGAAGGAAACAGTTGACGAATGGGTCAAATTTAACCAGCCTGGTGATCTTGAACCTCCGAGTTTGATAGGTAAAGAGCATACAAACTCTGTATCTCAGAACAAGCATCATTCTTATCAATCTCAGAACAATCAATCTCTTCCAATGTAGCCGATGAGGATTCACCGGTGCAGAAAGCTCTCCATAACGGTAATCGCCAACAGGTAAAAAATCCGATACTCTTTTCGATTCTTGGTTAGTCATTGAGCTTCATTTGTTATCTGTTTCTCCTGTGGCAGGTGCCTGATTTCGGATATTCACCGGTTCCTCAGAGTAAGTTGCTGAACAAGGACTACAGCATTTCGATCTTTTCACCATTTTGAATCCGTAAAGCTTATTCCTTTTCCGGTTTTCAACAGATGGGTATTCCAGTTCAAGCAAGAACAGTAACATTACCGAGCCAGAGAGAAAACCAAGACCTGTTGCTGCTGCTGCTCCTCCACCTAGGAGAGAATCTCCTTCTCCGGCTAAACCTTCTCGCCCTTCTCCTTCTCAACAAACCATTCCGGTACATTACCAAACCGAATCCTGATATCGGTGTTAAAAGACTCTTATACTATATGTCAATTGTGATGAACTTGGTTTTTGGGAATTGCAGAGGGACAAGGAGCATAAGGAAGTTGATTTCGACACAGCCCGGAAAAGGCTACAACAAAACTACAGACAAGCCGAGAATGGTTTTAAAGCTCAATCGCTTTTAGTTTCAGACACCTCTCTACTCAGTGGGATCATTTTCTGACTGCGTTTTTCATGTGTTTGTTTTGTATCCAGCAAAAAAGCAAAGGACTATACAAGTGATGGACATTCATGAGATCCCTAAACCTAAGAAAGGTGGATTTTTCCCAAGAAAAGGCGGTAGTTCTCAAGGTGGTAGACACTGGTAAATTGAGAAAGATGAGAGTTAAATGAAACGAGGAAGAAGAGCCAACAAAAAAAAAAAAAAAAGACAGAGAACAAAGCTCTGTTTCTGAGATACAAGAAGACAGTGAATTCTAAATATGTTTCAAGAATTTGGAATTAGTTGGTGGGTACACTTGTTTTCTATTTTGTTGTTACTACTATATAATTTTTTTTTTCCTGATAAAGAACATAATTTTCTTGGATTTTATTAATAATAGATTCGAAAAAAAATCAAGTTTACCATATTTGTATTTTTGTTTTTAGACAATGATGTGCATAAATCTAGCTCTTTAAAGAAAATAGATTGATTTTCTTAGGAACTGATTCTTTTGTTTAGTACCAATTTTATTGAAAGATTTGACCTTTTTCATTGTTTCTTTCATGCAGATTGACGGTTAGCATCAAGTTTCTATCAGTTACAGACTTACAGTCAATGTAAATTCAATTTCTAATTAACGGGTCAATCTTGTAAAGTAATTTTTAGGTTAAAATGATTATTAAGTGACATTTCTATTAACGTCGAGCTTATCTTTTAAATTTAGGAAAGAAGATAGAAAACAAAAAAAGAACAACAATTTCTCTTTTTGACTTTCGAGTGTTAGAGCACCCTTATCCATGAGCTCTTAGATGAATCTTAGCCAAATCTTAAGCTAAGATTTGTGAAGAAAAAGCTTTTATATAAGAGCTTTTAGGTTTATATTTAAGCTTTTTCTTCACAAATCTTATCTTAAGATTCGGCTAAGAGCCCATGGATAATGGTGGTCTTATAGCCTTAAGACCCGTAATGGCGTCGGTCCATTGGTTGATGATGAAGGTGATACATAATTTTTTTAATCTTTTTGACCTAATCATTGTGGATACGCATGAGCTGTTTTGTTTAATCATTGTATTAAAGTATGTATACATAGGTCTTAATGGTAACTAATATTGGTATATTTTAAGGGAACCAGACAAGATTAGGCTTAAATAATAAGATCAATTTTCTTTTCTTTATCCATTTCTCAAGTACTTTTATTGGTGTGTGTTTTTAATTGAGTGTCCATTGAGAAGACTCAAGTGACAAAGATAATCCACCAAGCAACTCCACATGTATGCCACATTTTCATTAAATACTTTTCTCTTACTCCTATTTAATTATTAAAACCTTGAATTCATCTTTATTAAAACAATTGAAAACTTTTCTAGAGTTGGTAAAATGATACTAGTGGGACAAATTGAAATCCCCGAGATTTCATTTTTATTTTCAAAGAACTTTATAAACATTAAACAGTCAACAATTATATACCAAATCTAATTTTGGTTTGTGAACTATTTAACACCTAACTTATAACCATAAAGCATGTCATCATCGCTTTTAAACTCTTCAATTAATCTAATCGAATAAATGTTGAAATAACTCCATAGTTTATATCATTTCTAATTTTGTTATTCATTCCATGCTTTATACATTTAACGTTGAAATTAAGAAACCATGCGATATTTAATTAAGAAAATCGCGTAGTAAAACCAATCATAAATGCATGCGATGCGACTTGCTACTAAAAAGTATTTGAACCATAATTGATCTTATTTCTCCTTAACCGGATTCGGTTTACCATAGACCAAACCCGACACCGGCTTCCACTAATTACAACTCAAATTCTCGAAAGATTGTTAACTAAACAGTAAACAACCAACGACTCACTAGACTTCTGAATCTTTAACAAAAGAATATGTCTTTGTAGGCTTTTGCTTTCTACCGTTGCTTACAAGCTTCTCCTCTGGTTTCTCCTTCTTAAATTCTCCATCTTTGTTTGTGTAATAAGAATCCAGAATTTGCAATAACGAGCTCTCTTTACCTTCTCCACTCATCATCTCTTGCTTCTTCTTCTCCGGGTTATCTCTCTCTGAACCAGAATCTTCTTCATCCTCGGAGAGAGATGGTTCATATACTGCAAGCTTTTTGGTCGTCGGGTGCGTAGTTGTTGCATCAGAAACTGGACCGAGTTCTTCGAATGTCAAGTCCGAATCATCTTCTTTTGACTTGGTATTTGGTGAAGGAGTTGAAGGAAGGATGTATCCAGATGCTATTCTCACTCCATGCATGACTCGAATTAGAGACTGTAGGTTCTCGTAACCGAGCTTGTCAACCGCTAAATGGTACCCATATTCCTCTAAGAAGTCTTTCCTGAAACGAATCAGGCTATAACCTTCAGGGTGTTCCTCTGTTATCTTCTTTATCAGCTTCTGACAATCCGCTATTGCATTACTTTTGTATCTTTCCAGCTGTTTCCGGTCCATAGAACCAACAGAAACTCCAGCATGAGCAACGTTCTTTCCCCTTTTCTCCCCATTTTGTTTCTGCGACTGAGATTTTGAAGAATCCGAGAAGATTGAGCTCAAACCGTTTGAAGGATGGCGGTGGCCAGGGCTAGATCCTTTGATGATTCTGAATGGTAAAGAAGAAGAGGGGGTTTCTTCAATCCATTTCTTATCTGATATTAGTAAAGTAACTAAATGAAGCATGATTGATTCATCGAGCAGTCTGAGACACGAAGGCCCTTCCTCCTGCAGATTTTTAGCCATCACCTCCCTAACCAGGTTAAGATAGAAAACAGCATTAGCTGAATACTCTTCCCTAAAAAGACAACAAATGGCTAATGCAAGAACCGATTGTAATAGTTCTAAACCTAAGATAGATTTACATATTAATCAATATCTAATCAAACTTCTGCCAAATCAGAAGGGAAGAGAATGTAAGCACCTTGTCCTTGAGTGAGATACTATAGCAAAGCCTCTTGGAGAATTAATGAAAGATTCAACATCATTCCAGAAAGACTCTTTTTCAAAAATGTCGCGTACTTGAGAATCAACACTGACCAGTTCCTGATTCCCACTACAGTCTTTGCTAGAGGCCGTGTTCTTTCCCCAGAACTTGAAACTCTTCAAAAGGCGACCTAAAAAGCCTGGACTTGCATCTTTATCTTTACTGTCTACTTCAGCAGCTCCTACTTTTACCTCCTCAACAGACTCAGCAACGAAGGAAGGTGAGGTTTGAGACATGGGATCAGTTCCCTGAATCGATGACTTTAAGTCCTTATCTCCTTTATATTTGTCTCCACTTCCAGAAACACTTTTCTTTTCTGGGAGATGCTCTGATTCCATATTTTCTGGGAGATGCTCTGATTTCATCTCAGGTGAACCATACCATAGTCTTTTTAGCTTCTGAAAAAAACCATCTTCCATGGACGAATCACTCCACGCAACAAGAGCGACTTGACTCGTCTCCACGGGTTTATCATTTGCCTTAACGTCCTTCTGGCCGACCAGAATTGCCTCTTGGGAACTCTCTGATGATTCCTCTTTGACAATTTTGTCACTCTCCATTACGTTGTCCTGCTTCTTTCCAACTGAGCCATCTCTTCTTCTTACAGCAGCAAGTTCTACATCGCTAATTAGTTTTGGCGATGGAGCATTAGCAGTTTCCTTATCTTTACTCTTCTGATCAACAGCAGTAGACAAGCCAGGACTAGAATCAAGTCGCATAGGAGGATTCTTTTCGGTGACAGCATGAATAATAAACAAGCCGTCATTAGCTGTAGCAACCCGTAAGATATCTGGCATGGATAGCAGAAACTTCGAAAACTTCTTATGTCCATAGAAATCTTTATCAATTGCTAAATTGCTCTTAATAAGCTCAGCACGTAGTTCTGTTATGGCTGCCCCCTTGGGATATAAACTCAATATCAAACGAATCTTGTCAACAACTTCTTTTGGAATAGGACGAAGGTTAACAGCATTCGAATTCACAGACTCCGAACTAGACTCGGATAGTTCTTCGATTTTCACACTAGACGATTGCTCAGTATTGGTAGCAATTGCAAATGGATCAAGAAGAGGAATCCTATAGTGACCATACCAAGAGTTATAAGGACCATCAGGAGGCTGATTAAAATGCTTACCACTAACACACTCTCCTTTGATCAAAGCATCCCAATCCCACATAATCGAAGCAGCACTACACAAAACACCAGGAGCAGATGATTTACTCACAAGCAAAATGTTGTAATTGCTCATCCTCAATCTATGTAACACACTTGCGAATTCTTTATCGCTAGAGATTAGCAAAAGATGAGCTGGTGGTGGATTCTGAGAAACCCAACACATAAGATCTGTGATCAAAGATCTATCAGCACTGTTCTTACCACCTTGAGGAACATGAGTGAGACTGATTCCAGTAGCGGAGAGAGCGTCTTGGTTTGATCTGGGGAGCTGTAGAACGTCACCGAAGGCTGTGATTGTGATTGGACCTTTGATTCCGCTATTTCTTATAGCGGCGGTGATTGATTGTGCAACTTTGAAGACATTGACACCTACAGGTAAGTTACAGCTCAGGAAGTCCCACCAGACCGAAACCCTAACGGATCGAGATTCTTCGTCTTGCTGAGGACGACGAGAAGGAGAGTGGCTGGATCCGGAGACGAAATTGGAGCCGGAGCCGGTGGTGGTGGAGAATGGAGAGGAATGAATGTTGGTGACGAGAAAGGTAGTTGTTCGACGGGGAGATTGGGTTGCGGAGGAAGAAGAGAGGCGGAAGAGAAGGGATTTGGATGGTATAGATCCAAATTTCATGGTCGGAGGACTGATTTTTGCTCCGGAGATAAAAGGGAAATGGAGAGACTTTGAGGGTTTTAGGAGTGAGGAAGACGAAGTAAAGGAAAGCAGAGCTTAAACCCTAGTTGTTATTTTTATTTTGTCGATAACCGAATCGAATCACATTTGAAAACTTGAACCAAAATAAACCGACATTTTTCTTAACCAAAAACAGCTTATCTCTCTAATTCGATAAGTGTGATTAGGGATTTCAATTTTTGTTTGACAGAGAAAGAGAAAGATGGTGACGAAGGAGCAAGTCGAAGCTTCACTGACTTCGAAACTTAAGCCAATTCATCTCGTGAGTTTTCTTCTACTGCTTTCTTCTTTCAAGTTCATCTCTTGATTGGTCTCGATTAGGGTTTGAAACTTTTGGGGGAAAATTAGAAACCCTAATCGCCTGAGTTAGTATCTTCAAAAGGGCACACACACAGAGAGACATGTTTGTGTTTCTCCTAGGAGAAGATGGATTTGAAAAAAAATGCCAAATTTGAGATTTTTGACCTGCTCACTTGGATCAAAATCATAAACTTTAATATTTAGATCATAAGAGGTATACTATATTATTGTAATCTAAGCATCTAGAGAAATTATATATCTCTAGGCATATGTGTTGTCTTTCAGCTCTGAAACTGGAGATAAAAGTTTTTTGTTTGCATAGTTGGGTGTAATTTGATAGTGTGATATGAGCTCAGGATCTGATGATGTTAGTGTTCATGATGTATTAGCAACTTAGTAGTGAGTGTTCTTATGGGGAGATTTTACTTGTGTCAATTTCAATCTATTTCCCTTTTCACTTGATTCATGTGTTCCAATTGTTTCATTTTTTTTAGCTTTGATTTTCTATCAAAAAATGTTCAAGGGTTTGATCTTCTTTTGGACTGTCTTATTGACGTTGTTCGTTTTTTGTGTACCAGGAAGTCATTGACATATCTGGAGGGTAAGTACAGGATTTTCCAATATCACGCATCCTTAATATTCCGGCTTAGGTTATAATCTCTTGCTTCTTAATCTCAGCTAAACTGTTTTTGCAGATGTGGTGCGAGTTTTGAGATCGAGGTTGTCTCTGAGCAATTCGAAGGGAAGAGATTGCTGGAGAGGCACCGTATGGTGAATGCTGCGCTTGAAGAAGAAATGAAAGAGATTCATGCTCTCTCTATTAAGAAAGCTCAGACTCCACAACAATGGAAGCCACCGTCACAAGACTCTGCAACCTTAACCAAAGATGCCTGAATTTCTTTTTTTAAGGTCGTTTGTGACAAAGAACAGAGCATTACTACTATGTTTCGATGAGGTGTAAACATTTTCCAAAACATATACTTTATCCGTTTAATTTGTTGCAAAATATATCAGAAATCGAGTTTTCTCATTTTACATGGAGATTTTTTTAAAAAAAATTTACCATGACATTCAAAAAAAAGAAAAAGAAAAAAGATAATGGGATTTGCTAAATTTTATATTAGAGTGCAGTGTATGGTGGGGGAGTGATAGATGCTAAAAGATGGATAAAATAACCAATAAAACTGTCCATTCTCCTCCCCATAAATCTCTCTCTCTCTCTCTTTCCTCAAATCCCATCTTCTTCTTCTTCTTCTTCTTCTTAATAAGCTCCATTGGATTTAGAGATTCTGAGTGATAACTGGCAATGACAAGTAAGCTTATCCAGCCACCATCAATGGCAGCGTCACGAGGAGCAATCTCAAGAAGAGCAGGAAACGTGAAAGTGTTAGTCTCGTTCACCAATTCTAATAGCAAAACGCTGAGTTTTAGAGATAAATCATTTAGGCTCAGACCCATGTTCATTGGGAAAGTCACAGAACAGAGCTCTGCTTCCTCCCCAAATGAACAAGAACAAGAACAAGAAGAAGAAGTTACAGTTACCCAGATTAAAGAAGAGCTCTACGAAGCTCTCAAAGGTGATTAGATTCACTCTATAGTTCCAAAATCATTAGGTGGTGCAAAAGTTCAAATTTTGATTTTCAATACTTTGATTCTTTTATCTGATATGGGCGATTTGTTTTGGGATAAAAGGGATCAATAGAGGGATATTCGGAGTTAAGTCAGATAAAAAAACAGAGATCGAGGGATTGGTTAAGCTTTTAGAATGTCGGAATCCGACACCGGAGCCGACCGGAGAGTTAGACAAGATCGGAGGTTGTTGGAAACTCATATACAGTACAATCACTGTATTGGGTTCTAAAAGAACCAAATTGGGTCTTCGAGATTTCGTCTCTCTCGGTGATCTTCTTCAACATATCGACATTGCTCAGGTAAATTAATATCAAAATGAAATTTTTATTAGTGTTGACGTTTAAGTGTAATTTGATTTTGTTTTTTTTTTTTTGTTTCCTTTTGCAATTAACGAAGGGCAAAACGGTCCATGTGTTGAAATTCGATGTCCGGGGATTGAATCTACTCGACGGAGAGTTTAGAATCGTCGCTTCCTTCAAGATCTCTAGCAAATCGGTACATTTACAATAACGACTTTTTGCGTTTGTTTTTTTGTTTCAGATTCTTCTGAAAAAGTCGCGTTTTGATGGAATTGCGTTTGCACTTTGTAGAGTGTTGAGATTACTTATGAAAGCTCAACGATCAAGCCAGACCAGGTCTGTTTTTATTTTTTTATTTTTTTATTACTCCGACATATAAAATCAAATTCCTGTTTAGATAATTTTTTTGATTTGTGGTGGAATCAGTTGATGAACATATTTAGGAAGAACATGGATCTTCTTTTGGGAATCTTCAACCCCGAGGGACTATTCGAGATTTCGTATCCTTTTTGATGATTATAATCCAAAATCGTTATAAATTGTTTTGTTCTGGATTCCTTGATTCTGTCAAAATTTTGCAGATATTTAGACGAAGATTTACAAGTAGGCAGAGACGGGAAAGGGAATGTTTTTGTTTTGGAAAGAACAGAGAAACCTTAAAATCTTTATACGAAAAAATGTTTACTTCATTTTTCAAACTCATTTCCATAAGAAGAAATTGCTTGTTTCTCAAGAAAATTTTCAACTTTTTCTTTGGTTTTGGGTTATGTTGTATTAGATATGCTGATATACCTTTCAGTATTTCAACTTTTTTTTTGGTGGGATTTAGAAAAAAAAAATCTAGATTAGTCTCTTTTTTATCTTTGGAATATTTGTAACAGTTCATTGATTATTGACATAATTGATTGCTCAATAATATAATTTACTATTAGCTTTCTCCCATTTGTTTACTTCTAAAGTCCTAATGTCGGTATTACATTGTACATTCTGGCCTCTTACAACAGAACTAAGAAAATGGTGACAAATGTGTTTTTTCACTAGATATTTGGGCTTAAATGGGCCTTTACTTTGAGAATTGGGAATATCACTAACTAATGGCTGGTGGTGCTAATGGTCTACTCATTTGGGGGTGCCAAAATCTTATCACATTCTCATTTTTAGTGACTTGCTCAGTTGCTCTTATCATAAAAGATAAAAAGTTAAAAACTATGGTCATGAATTTTTTTTTTTTTGTCAATCAAGCATCATATATTAATTCACGAAAGAGAACTCTCTTCTAGAAGTCGCAGATTCTGTTTCTCCCATGTAAATTCGACGGTCATGGATTATTCAATAGCTTTCACATATTACTTGATATTGGTATGGGCCTATGATATTGGTATGGGCCTATGGACGAAAAAGAGAGAAATTCTTTTCTTTTTTACTCACATCAACTTTGATATAAAAATTATGAAGTAAAAAAAAGGGACAAGAAGAACTACAAAAATAGAACTAAAGTATTGAACTCTCCGACTTATACTTTCCAATTAAAAACATTTAAACACTAATAAAATGAAGCAACAGTTTATGAAGCAACAGTTTCTGGGGCCTCAAAATCTACATATGAAATGGAGGTCCATAAACAATTTTTTGACATTTTTTTTTTTTCTTCAAACAATTTTTTGACTTTAGACTTGATTTTCTAACAATATAAAGATTTTTAATTCGGAAAAGGGAGATTCAATGAAGTTAGGTTGGTCAAAAAATTTCTTACATTTGGTTTGGTTTAGCTACCATCTATTTGGATATTAAATAATCTACTAACACTTTATCAATAAGCAATTTATCATACACTAGTTGTTTGGACCGAAAGCTAATCGATAAAGAAGACTGTAGATTCTTTGGAACATTCAATAGACAATTGAAAAATGTATACAATAAAGTTAAGAATTTAGACAGATGAAGTCGGTGAGTATGTGCGGCAACTACACATTTTGTGTGTGTATATGAGTTGGCCAATGGATCGTTTTTTCAAAGTATCGATATAGTATTTGGGTGATTTGGCTGGACCGACCATTTCAAATCTTCCCAATGGTGGGGACAAAAAATTAACTAGTTAGGAAAATAAACAGATTGTGATGTTTAGACATTTTGTGATTTTGAGATAAACAAATTCCGAAAAACTCCAAAGGCGTAACCAATAATATACATGTCCACCTAAAAAGATATAAACGTGGAAATGATTGCTACTCTCCAAACGTAACATTTGGTGTAGAAAGAAGCGGCTTAATGGAATATTCACATTCAATCCATTGTAACCTTTCAAAATGGTTTCGACTAAACTGTTGCAATTGAATCCTGCTTTCTTTCAATTAAATTAGGTCATTTGTTTTCTAACTAGTGAATAAACTTGCTTTCTTATAGGTCAAATTCTTTTCCTTTTTTTTCCATCATCTATATCCAATCAAGTATCATAACCAGACGATTTTGGCTGGAGTAAACACTTCCTTATCAAATTCATAGGCTAAACGTATATTTTAGAGGGCCAATGTAACAATCGACGATTCATGATAACTGCATTGCAACCCGATACTTAAAAAAATGTCTCATACAAATAAAAGATTGAAGACATCCAAACAATATTTATATGGAAAGAAAAAGAAAAAGCCCAAAAAAATGAACCAAGGACCAAATATAATATGATATTTTTTTTGCTTAAGGACAAAAAAAAAACCAGCATCTCATCACAAGCATCCTAAAGAAAAATAGAAGAGAAAACAGAGAGATAAAACTAAAGTACACAATACTTCTTGAGACAACCATAAGGTTCTAAAGAGAAAAAAGAAAATAAAATCCACATAACAACAGATAGTTCAGTTCCCATCTCAACTAGGGAAAACAGATTTTGTAACAAACTCACCACCACGAACCAGAGAGAAGAAGACACTTTAGAAGCATTTCCTGTGAACAATCGATGGACCCGACTCATCGTACTCACTCTTTGAAATCCACATCTGATTCACACAGAGAAACGAAACAAAATATCAATATTTTCACTCAGGTTTCAAAATGGAGCTGAAAGTTTCAAAGAGGCCGAATCCAGATTTTTACCTGTTGGAAGGTGCTGAGGGATGCAAGGATTGATCCTCCGATCCAGACACTGTATTTTCTCTCTGGCGGTGCAACCACCTTGATCTTCATGCTGCTAGGTGCAAGCGCAGTGATCTCTTTGCTCATACGGTCAGCAATTCCTGGGAACATGGTGGAACCACCACTGAGGACGATGTTTCCATAGAGATCCTTCCTGATATCGACATCACATTTCATGATGGAGTTGTAAGTTGTTTCATGGATTCCAGGAGCTTCCATTCCGATGAGCGATGGCTGGAACAGAACTTCAGGGCAACGGAATCTCTCAGCTCCGATGGTGATGACTTGTCCATCGGGTAGCTCGTAGTTCTTCTCCACTGAAGAACTGCTCTTGGCTGTCTCCAGCTCTTGCTCGTAGTCAAGAGCGACATAAGCAAGTTTCTCCTTTATGTCACGGACAATTTCCCGTTCTGCGGTTGTGGTGAACATGTAACCTCTCTCAGTGAGAATCTTCATGAGGGAGTCTGTGAGATCCCGACCCGCAAGATCAAGACGAAGGATAGCATGGGGAAGAGCATACCCCTCGTAGATTGGCACAGTGTGAGACACACCATCACCAGAGTCGAGCACAATACCTATCACAAAAAGAGAACGGTTTTAAGCAAAAACAACTAAGAACAGAATGTTTATTCAGATTTGCAAGTTATAAGTTGAGAACTAACCGGTTGTACGACCACTGGCATAAAGAGAAAGAACAGCCTGAATGGCAACATACATGGCAGGGACATTAAATGTCTCAAACATGATCTGAGTCATCTTCTCCCTGTTGGCTTTAGGGTTAAGAGGTGCCTCTGTGAGAAGAACTGGGTGCTCCTCAGGGGCTACACGAAGCTCGTTGTAGAAAGTGTGATGCCAGATCTTTTCCATGTCATCCCAGTTGCTAACGATACCATGTTCGATTGGATACTTCAGAGTAAGAATACCTCTCTTGGACTGAGCTTCATCACCAACGTAAGCATCTTTCTGACCCATACCAACCATGACACCAGTGTGCCTGGGACGCCCAACAATACTTGGGAACACTGCTCTCGGGGCATCATCACCAGCAAAACCAGCCTGTGCATATACAAAAATCATGATCACACATGTACAACAATGAACGCAGAAGAAACCATACAGTAGCTAAATAAACAGTCTTACTCACCTTCACCATTCCAGTTCCATTGTCACAGACAAGTGGCTGAATATCCTCACCATCGGCCATTTTTCACTAAACAAAACAAAACGAAACGAAGGCAATTAGATATAATCATAAAGTAAACACGAATCAGATCACAGCAGGTATAGAGTTGAATCAGATAAAAATTGAGAGAGCTGGGTTCAAACTTCACAGATCTCAAAGAGAAAACACTAGAATTCACGTGTAAACATCAACCCCTAACAGATCGAAGATTAAAACCAGATCAATCGAGCAAACAAACAAACCACAAAATCATTTCGAACTAAACAACTTCACTTCACTGAAAAATAAAATCAAAATTAACAGCGACATATCGATACGAGCGAGAAAAATCCTCAAACTCCACAGATCTAACACATAAACCCTAAGAATTAGCTCAGATCGATCCAACAAGCATGGATCGAATCACAGAACAAGCAAAAAACCCAAACAAAGATTTTTCTCATAAAACTCAACGCATGCTAAACAGATCTAGCAAAATCGGTATGGAGAATCAACAATAACCAGAAGATAATCAAACGATTATGGATCTAGAGACTGACCTTGAAGAAGATGATACAGAAGATTCGAGAAGCAGCGAGAGAGAAAGAGAGAGAAATGGAGGAGGAACAACAGCGGCAGCAGCTAACACTGAGGAAAGCGAAACGAGTATATGTGCGAATATATAGCCCTGAGGATTTTTTCTCACTCTTTTATTTTTCTATTTACTTTATTATTTTCGAAATGAAAATTAAAAAAATCTGGGAGAGACAATGCTATGGTGACCTGGCTTTCACACTCTTTTCAGCTCACCGACGCTTCTTCGGCGCCGTTAGATTGTTGGAAGATTGATCTTAACCGTTGATTTACGATTCGCTTCAAATGAATTAGCCCGGGAGCCGTGACTGATCGTTACGGCTAAAGTTAGGCTCCGCTTAGGATTTATTGGCTCGGCTTTTGTGGTTCGGACATCGTTCAAATTTTATTCTCGAAATAACAAAAAACTAATAATAGAAAATTAATAAAATCTATAGCAGACAAACGAACTTTGTGGTTTTTTTCTCGTGACTGTTTTTTGAAAATCTATGGAATTGTTTATTCTTGTGTTTTTTTAATACGATTTCGTCTATGAGAATTCAAACTTCAAACTAGGCCTGGGAGTTCGGCTAAACCGGGTTATTCGGGTCGGTTTGTTCGGTTTGGGAGAAATTCGGTTTTTAAAAAATTCCACCGAATAGACCCGAATTGAAATTCGGTTCGGGTCGGTTCGGAAGTCGGTTTATTCGGGTCGGTTATTGGCTAAAATTTAAGTTCCGAACATGAACCGGATTTTTAATTTCTTCGGTTTATTCGGTTTCTATTTCGGTTTACATATTAGAAAAGAAAAAAAAATACTCTATTACAAACCCAAATCCAATAAAATAAAACTCAAAAGCCCAATACAATTAACAAAACCCAAATAAAAGCCCAATATAATTAATACCCAATAAAAATTTTAGGGTTTTGACAAGGATATGAGCTGAGCGGCTGCGGCTGCGGCTCCGGTTGTGACGGTGACAGTGAGTCGATGAAGGTGACGGCGACAGCCGCGGCAAACTCCGACCGTCCTATTCCAGCTTTTAAGAGAGATTGCATTGAACGAGGTTGATGAAGAAAGGAGAATGGAGATCGTAGAGGAGAACAAAGAAGATCAAGATGGGTTGAAGGCGGATTGAGACGAGAACGAAGAAAATTAAGATGTAGAGGAGTCTTAGAAAAGAAGGAAGGAGATGAAGAAAGAAGAACTGAAGAAGAATGGAGATCGTAGGGTGGAGGAGATGAGATCTTTTACCTCTAGGAAATGAATTAGATCTAGGGTTTTTAAGTTTTTATAGTGTGTTCCCCTAAACCGACTAAACCGATCGGTAACCGAATACCGAACCGACCCGAACCGAAATCCGATTACCCAATTTAATTTCGCCGATCGGTTAGGAAGAAGCTGTTCGGTTTACGCCGATAACCGAAAATGTCGGTTTGATCGGGTCGGTTTGATCGGTTTGATCCGAACTCCCAGGCCTACTTCAAACACTTAAAAATTAGTAAACATTTGACGGGTAGACTGTTGCAGCTAAGGAAAATTGACGGAAATAGTCGTTTATTTAAGATAGGCAAATAGTCCATTTATTTATGAAATTTATATGTAAAAAAAAAAAACGCGGATTGTCAATATATTTTATATGACTTAAAATTTATTATCGAAATAAATAAATAAATTACCGTGAGATGGAATTTTTGATAATTTTTAAATAAGGTTGTCTAAGTTTTTTGTTGAGACGGAAAGAGAGAAAAATCGTGTTTAATAATTGATTAGTTCTTGTGAGATGTTTTTTTTTAATGTTACAAGTATTTTAATAAATGAATTAAAAATTTCCGCACACTATAATTCTAGGTCGAAACCAGAATGGAAAGAAGATACATATCAACTAAAGCTTTTGAGGAAGGCACACTAAGAGACCGGGATCTCTGAAGCATTATTTCATAAGTTTTTTCCCTTGTGAGTGTTCTATATGACTAATATGAGACCCAACTCTGAGAAATTTTTAACAAAAAAAAAAAAAAAAAAAAAAAACTCTGAGAAATTAATGTGCAGACATTGTATTGTTTATCTATAAATGGTATCAGTATATTGATTTAATTGGCTTGGAATCTAAACTTGATATAGTATGTCCACTGATATTATAGATTAATTTGGTATATGTCCAAAACAAGTTACTTCCAATAATTCAAATATTAATCACCTTTTGGAATGATTAAAAGCTTTAAAAATAATCTTTTTGAAATAAAGTTTCGTATCCCTTGTTGGAAAGCATGTGCTAAGTTCTTACACTTTGTCAATAAAAGTTGGAAAGTGGTCTAGCTTGGTTGGCAACTTAAATAATCAAAATAGTTATGGGTACTTTTATAAAATATTATTCACATTTTATTTTCTTAACATTTTTGTCAAATAACATCACCCAAAAACCAAAAAGAGAGAGGTAAAAGGTAAATTCAAAGGGAAGCCAAATTCGTCATCATTTGTGGTTTGTATTCCAAGGAAAGATAAGTTGATTTGAGCCACCATTCTTCTCTTTCCACTTTACGTTGATTGCAAATTTTGAATTTGCGTCTTATGGTATACACATGGAAATGTTGTGTCTTGTGTGTATCAAATCTTCTTTTTAAGAAATTTAGATGAGTCGTTTTCCCTTAGTTCGCCAACAATTAAACGGACCGAAAATCAATGGACGGGAAGAATATAATTAAATAATATAGTTGGGCTTAAAGATATACCTAATTTGGCCCAACAAGCAACTTAAAGACCAAATGATCCAATTATCGTCACGAATGATCGTTTAGGTCTGGTTTGTAAACTTCAACAGTGTTTAGTTTATGTCAACTAATTTAAAGTAACAGAGAATAAAAGCTTTTTATATTTTGATATTTGGTAGACTCCACGTTGAAAAAAAGATGAAAATATTTACATGGCTTTGTCTCAGTTTTACTTTTCTCTTCTACTGCCATCGGCCACACTTCCTCGGTCCCTACCTTTCTGGTTCGAGTCCATTTCGAGTCCTAAGAATCCCTCACGTTAAGAGGGTTCAAAATCATGTTGTTACCCAACGTATAAATTATTTCTTAGACTATACGTGATTTTAAAATTTGAATACTTTACAATTTTGGAAACACCAATCAATTTTGGCCAGTGCAAGTTTCGTATTGCAACTTTAAAACAGTCTAAAACTTTCTTTCTTTTTTTGATCGGTTGATTTCTGATAGCACCAGTATGATCCACACAAAAAAAAAAGCCTAACATTTTCTCAGACTATATACAATAAGACTTGAATCATATATATCTTCTTTTGTTTACTCATTTTTGTGGTTTGAGTTGGAATCTGAAAATAATTTTGAATCACACGTGTTTATGTGATTGCGGTACCGTAGTTGTGTTTGTGTTTTTAAGGTGATTCTAGGTATGTCTTTATTCGCGGAGGTTGTCAGAGTTTTGATGGTAATTCGTCAGGATATGTACCTACAGATCTTTTGGCATGATCAAAGTTCGATCAAATAAGTTAAAAAAAACAATCTTTTACATCGTGTTAACTTATATCCTGTTCAATGATGTGTTCTCTTTATCCTGATAAGTTCTAAATCAAATAAAAATCAGAGACCACTTTCGAAGTGCCTGTAATCTCAAACATGAAAACTAACTATACATATGATATTTGTTATAATATAATATACAATTCAATCCGTATATAAAAATCATATAATCGATAATGTTCTCACTAACCAAAACATTCGAGTCTTTCGTGCGAATATGTTTGTCGCTTGCATTGTGAGGTAAGAAAAAAAAAATATATATATATATATATATATATTTTTTATCAGAACAAAAAACAAAACAATTAAATCTATACTATATATATGTGATAGGAAATAATCGAGACCCTATCAAGGCGGGGTACACCGCACGTGTACATGCACGTGGACACAAGTGCACACGTATGCATAAGACACATCACATGCCCGCATATCAATCCTAATATATAGACACTCTAGCATTTGTCACAACGTTTTCAGCCAATTTGGCTTTTTATTAATTTATTCAATCTCACACGCATGCATGATTAATATATGTAATACACCATCGCAGCGGTGACCAAAATTTCAGAATCTAATAAACTCATTACCAGCAAGGCAACAAGACGTCAAAATAAATCATTTACAGCCACAATAAATATCAATATGTTGTAAATAAATAGCAGTGTCACTTAAAAGGATGGTAAAATCATCTTAACAATTTGAATAAATATATGTGGAAGTACTTTTAATTCGATTCATAAGTGGTTGATCAATAGCTTAAGATGTTTTTATAGAGTAAGTTAAGAATTCAAACGTTGCCAAAACAAAAAGTGTAAGCTTTACAAAATGTAGATTGCTGCAATTAGCATAATTACTTTACTTGGATAATTAGAGTCCTTCACTTCATGTCTGTCAGTGTGTGTATTGGATTATACATATGTGGATAGACATGTACCCGTAAGACGTAAGTATTGATGTTTAAAAGTGTATCCATTTTTTGTTGTAAGAAGTAATTAAGAACAGGGCAGTGAATCATTTAGCTAACGTGATGTAAAAGATACGATACAATCCATTTTGGGAAGTTTTAGGTTTTATTGACAGACGATATCTTTTACTGTTTATGGAATCTCCTTGTTTTACCTTTTAACTAGCTTATCTATAGGTCACGCCTAATTATTTTTTAATGACGTAAACTAAAGTTGTAATCGAGACAAGAGAGTCAAGGGACCCTATCTGTTCATGAAAAGTATAAATCATCACATGGAATTCGAATAAAGTTATTCAAAGGTTGAATGAGAATCAAGTGGATATGAATGATTTTTAAAAAATTATGCAGAAAAGATACTAATGAGTAATGATACTATTTCACTAACCCCAAAAAAACGTTCAATGAACTTCTGAAATTCTTAGGAGATATCACATCAAATCCTCCAATATATCTCTGCAACCGTTGGTCAATCGTATTCACAACGACTACTCAATGACATTATTGAAACAAAAATTAAACAAAAAGATACATCCAAAGTAATCAACTATGTATATAAGTCCAATCTTAATCACACGTTTTAGTTAGAACATATACCTTTCATTGCTTCTTATTTTAAAGAAATGACAATTCTTTTACGCACGAACACACATTATTTGTATTTGTCAATGTCCGTATATTATGGGATAATGTTTATTTTAAAATACCAAATATTTTCTCTATGCATGTCCGAATAATCCGACTTATTAAATCACCAACTCAAATGCTAGTATATGTAGAACAACCTTCCATTTGTTATTACTATAACTTAAGAAGAGAAAGTGAATATGAAATAATTAAATCATTACTCGGTTTATACCAATCAATATTCTACCAAACAGATTGGCGATTGTAGCCTAAATTGATCGGGACTTGTAATAATTATCATTAGTCCGGATTAATCCACGATTAGGATAATGTCATATAGAATTAAAAGAACCTTCCTTGTCGGAAAATCGAAAAGAACAATAATTGTTTAATTACAAAAAGACCCTTCTCTCCTCTGCTCTGGTACACTTTAACGTACTTGCAATATTTGAAGTTCCCATATTAAACTAATAAAGCTGATGTATCCACAGCATTGCTCTTTGCTCATAAATAAATCAAACTGGAATCTATTTACATCAGTTTGAACCAAAATCAAAAGGGGGAAAAAAAAAAAAACTTAGAGAAGTAAAAAGGATGATTCATTGATGATCAAACCTCTGAACTTCAAGGAGAAGACTGAGTCCTAGTACTACTTAAACCGATTTCGTTATGTTTTCTGGAAGGACCAGAAGCTGGAACCGGAAACTGACGTGGAAGTGATCCCAAGAACTGTACACTTTTGTGATCTTGTACTTGACGATGGTCATGATCATGAGGTGGCGAAACGACGTCCTTTTGTTTGGGTGGCGAGCTCGTGTTGAAGACGTTCGTGGTTCTTGCTCCATTGCAGCAACTCAAAAGGACAAGAAGAAGAACAAGTATAGGGATTGTTCTCGTGAGTTGATATGTTCTTGATCTTTGGCTTCGAGAAGGCATTGGTGAGAAAATTGGAGAGAGAAAAGAGAGAGGGAGGGAGGGAAGTGATTTTTGTTTGAAGGAGTTTTGGGTGGAAGTATTTAATATATAAAAGGTTTTTGTTTTTGTTGATAGGTGATGGAATGAAAAAGAGAAGGTTGTAATTGTTGACAGCTAGAAATATGGGCACATCAAGAGAGAGAGACTGTGATTGGAAAGATGTTGACTTATGGTTCTATTCGTATTCGTATATGTTTTTTAGTTAAGGAAACCATGCAGTAGACCTTAATTAATCATGGATTCTACGTCGTTACATTATACAAACCATACTAATCTAATGGATTTGTGAAGAATATCAAATCGAAGACGAATAAGATTGTTTTGAAATGGTTAAGCCCAAACGTTAACGTCTCTCCGTTGGGACGTAAATGGGTGCCTGATCTCCTAAATAATGTTCAAACCGATCACATCCGTACGTATAGTAATTTCAGACACCAGATGTTTTACCCCTAGACTACCTACACTTGAGTTTAAATTAACTATCTCTGAACATGATCTCGTATTGGAATGGGTAAAAAACGATGTTGGGCAAAAACAATAACGTCTCTTCATAGCTCTTCATAGCTCTTCATAGCTCTTCATAACAAGACAAAAAAAGTTGGAAGAAGGCTCCTTTATAGCTGTCTTTAATTAGGTTCACGTATAAGTACTATTGCATATTTATGATATTTCTAATTTTGCTTTTGAAATAACATGTACTGTGTGGGTTTGACCATGTTTTTGATCATAGAATAATGATTTTATAGCATTGTCCATTAGGATTACAGGTTATTAACATTGTCAAGATTTTTAGTTTACTTTTTATTTAGAATACATTTTCCCTTTGTTTTCTATAAGCAATATTACAATTTATCCTCTCTGTGAAGTGAAAGTGGAAGAGGGGACAAAGAGAAGAAAACGAAAGAGAAATAATTAGTGGTGGGTCAAGGTCAAGCCTTTTCATTTCATGTTATGTCATAAATTTATATATATTCATATTACTTGACGACAAAATAATAATAATTTCATATCAGTTTGATAATATTATAGTGTATTCTATCCTTACAATCTCTTACAATTGGTTGAGCTAACCACGCATATACAGAAAAAAAATTATATATAGATTTATCCTTTACGAAAAACAAGTTATAGCTAAAACATGACTTAACGGTCACGCAATACAACTACTGCACCACAAGACCGGATCAACCAATTCTAAATTTTAGGCACTACATCATCAAGACATCAACTGTTTATTTCTTGGACATCTTCCTCAACGATCAACTTAAAGACCGCAGCTTTAGTGGACACTTTATAAGTTGTATCCTCTTTTGCGGCATATATATTTGAAGGCAGAGAATAATGACGATACGACCCCTTTGCACGTACAAAATGTTAGAATTTAGAAGAACGAAGGAAACCGAACATAAAAGGCAACAACAGTAAATAAGATCTAAAAGCTTGTCAAAGGTCCTTAGTGTTACTGTATCAACAGTAAACACTGTTGAAATGTAATATTACAAAGTACAAACTGAAGCAATGTTCGTGCTAATTACCGACTATTTGTTCACACACGTTTTCTACAATGCACCTTTCTCATTGAAGCAATGTTTTGCAATACAACTAACCTTCGCCAAAAAGTAAGTGCAATTGGGCTTCTGGTTGACAAAATAATAATATGACTATGATTTAACGAAAGAAGGTTTGGGTTACGTACGAGGCCCATATAAGGTAGCTACAGACACTCGTAGTAAAATAATATTTTTTCCATTTTTGAAAGTTCTATGTATGGCCACATCATTTATTTATCAATCAATGTGCTAAACACCGCAACGCTAAATACGAGCCTGGAATGTCACATTCACATAACCCAGTAGTAGTTTACTCTTGATGGCATTGACAATTTGTCGCTAAGGTAATCGATAAAGACTTTATTTTAAGTGGACTTTGAAAAGGAAACGGAAGCAACAAAAGTTGCAAAAGGCCGTCGAATCTGTCTGGTCAATAAGTTCAGTTCCTTTTATCACATTTATTTTTCAATTTTTTAAATGACTACAACAATTCTTCAAGGGACAATACGAGTATTTTATTTACGAGAAATACATGAACTGGACAAAATTGATTAAAGGCTCTTTCAAAGAAATTAAAAGGTTCCCGAGTTTTCTCAAACGGTGCAATTTTTTAAATGCAATTGGAAATTTAAGCTATATTTTTTAAATCTTCACCGTTGGTTACTTCTACCAACGGCTCAGATGAAACCAAATACAAATCCTAGTCTACGCGCGCCGAAAGATACCCAGACTCAACTCTTTGACCAAAAGTGAGAGAACGAAACACGGAAAAGTATTTTTTTATTTTCCGTGGGCATATAACAAATAAAAGATGTCAAAAAAAGTTATTATCTTGATTTAGGAATGGGTTGGCTGATTTTTTAGCCATATACTAGTTGCAATCTCAGCTTTCCACCCTAAATTTTTTACCTTTGAAAAAACCACCAAAAAAAACTTTAATCTCAATAAAACTACAAATACTTTCGGATTTATTCGTAAAACTACGCCTCCAATTGAACCGATCAATTAACCGATAATATTTAATCCGGTTTGACTTACCCAGAATTTTGACCAAAATGAATCGATTTTGACTATACTTTAACCTAATTTTGACCCAAAAACAAATATAAAAGAAAAAAAATGTTTCCTCTATAAATAAATTTATTTATTTATTTATTTTTATAAACAATTAAAATAATAAATTATAACTTAATTTTATCAAAAAAAGATAAAAAAAAAATAAACCACAAAAGAATTATATAATAAAATTTTGGTATATACTTTTGGTAATATTACAAAAAATAATATAATAATTTTTTTTATAGAGAATAATATATGACCTTTGAATTTTGTATATTGTGAAATTCAAAGTATATGAAAAACTCATTTATATATATATATATATATATATCCTTAAACACCACAAATCAAAGTATATATTATGATATTTATAAATTCATTTTTATTTATAGATTCAGTTTTTTTTTTTTTATAAATTCAAAGGTCGGTTATATATATATATATATATATATATATATGGTGGTTTTAAAAAGAAAAATGCGTTTGAATTTTATATATATATTATACCAAATTCATTTTATATATATATATATATAAATGAATTTGATTTGTGGTGATATTATATACTTTGATTTGTGGTGATATTTAAAATATACATTTTATTTTTTGCAATCATTTTTCTTTTATAAATTCAAAAGTCATTTTTCTTTCTAAAAACACTAATATATATATATATATACATATATATATATATATATATATTATTGTGTTTTTGGTAATATAACAAAATATACATTTTCTTTTTGGCAATCATTTTTCTTATAAATTCATTTTTATATTTTAAAACTCAAACGTTGGTTATATATATATATATATATATATATATATATTACCAAAATTTTATAACAAAATATAGCACAAAAAATAATTTGTGATCTATTTTGGTATATTTTTTGTTGTTGTATATTTTGTTATATAAACAAAAGTATAGACCAAAAATTTGTTATATATATATTTTTTGTGGTATACTTTCATATTATTTTGTGGTATACTTTCATATTATTTCGTGGTATATTATTTTTTTGGTAAAATTAATTTAAAATTTATTATTTTTAATTGTTTATTAAAAATAAATAAATAAAAATAATAATTTTATTTATAGAGAAGACATTTGTTTTCTTTTATATTTGTTTTTGGGTCAAAATTGGGTTAAAATAGAGTCAAAATTGATTAATTTTGGTCAAAATTCTGGGTAAATCAAACCGGATTAGATATTACCGGTTAACTGATCGGTTCAATTGGAGGCGTAGTTTTAAGAACAAATCCGAAAGTACGTGTAGTTTTATTGAGGTTATAGTTTTTTATGGTGGTTTTTTTAGATACAAAAAGTTTGGGTTGAAAAGTTGAGATTGCAATTAGTATAGGGCTGAAAAATCAGCCAACCCTTTAGGAATACATATTCTTAACTTGTTGGACATTTTGCAAAGGAAAATATTATTCCAATGTTTATACAAAATTGAAAATAAAAATGAAAAATTAGGAATATTTCATTAACTACGATAAATAATAATCTGAATTTAACAAAACTCTACAAATTATTTTAAAACCTTAGTAAAAAAGAATCTAATTAAAAATAAATTAAAATCCATAAAAAATAACTTAATTGTATTTTTTTTCTAAATAGAAAAGTTGGCTTATACATAGCTTGGGAGAGAGGTATTACATGCTTGGAGGTAGAGGTTGACTCTGAGATGGTGGTAGGTTTTCTGCGGACAGGGATTGATGATTCACATCTGTTGTCCTTCCTGGTACGCTTGTGCCATGGCTTCTTATCAAAGGACTGGTCGGTCCGGATTGGCTAACTATGTGTTTTCTTTGCATTTGGGTTTTCATTTGTTTGCGTCATGTCCTGAGAATGTTAATTTGCTATTGTTGGAGGATATTAACGGGTCTGCGCACCCTAGAAATGTTCGTTTGTAGTTTGTAATTTCTTTTTAATAAAATGGGGGCTTTGCCCCCCTCCATTACCAAAAAAAAAAGAAAAGTTGGGTCTGATTGGCAAGTGCTTTAGAATCTTTACAAAGCAAAAATTTTTTTAAAGATTTGAAATACATCCAATCAAGCTTTAGAAGCTTTGACTTTCATTTTTTTTCTCAGAGCCAAAATATTTCCTTAATTCATTTTTTTTGCTGTAGAAAGCTTTTTTTTCTAAAGCACATAATTTTCAATTTTCCAAAATTTTAAATTCTACAGCCAAATTACTATAGCACTAAAATCTACAGCCACAGTAAATAAACCTACAATCATATTTTTACAGCAAAAATGTAAAACTACAGCGGTTACCAATAAGGTTCGGTATCAAGTATTCAAAAAGAGAATTTTGACGTCAGCATATTTTGACTCACTCTCATGACTCATTATCTTCTTAAAACCAAACCACACGAGTCTTTCTCTCTCAGAGTTTCTTTTGCTCTTTATTCTCTCTGAAACACTCCTTTAAACGTTTTCGCCGAAGAAGAAAGAGCCAAAACATGAGGAGCGACGGTCTTGACATCACCACCGTCCCTTGTTTCTTCAAGTGTCCAATTTCACTTGATGTGATGAAATCTCCGGTGAGTCTATCCACCGGCGTTACATACGACCGAGTTAGCATCCAACGTTGGCTCGATGGTGGTAACAATACTTGTCCCGCCACGATGCAGATTCTTCAGAACAAAGAATTCGTACCTAACCTAACTCTTCACCGTCTCATTGATCTCTGGTCCGACTCCATCAACCGTCGTGCCGGTTCTGAGTCTCCGGAATCAAATACTCCCTCGCGAGACGAAATCAACGCTGCGATTGAGAAAATCCGGATTGAGAATGATAATTGCGACGTACTTTCGAAGATTCTCCGGTTCGCGAAAGAATCTGATGAGAACAGAGAGTTTCTCGCCGGAAAAGATGATTTCGTAGGTATGCTTGTGGATCTCATTATCCAATTCGATTCCAGACACTTCTCGGGTTCTCAATTGATACTCGTTGGAGAAGCGGTGAAGATTCTGAGCATGATTTGCCGGAAAATCTTCGATCGGAGACGGTTATCGAATCTGATCTTAACGAACGGTGGCGATTGCTTGACGTCCTTCTTCCTATTGATTAAGAGCGGGAATCCAAAATTGAAGATCGATTGCTCCGCCGTGCTTGAGTTTATCGCCGTCGATGCCGAGTCAAAGCTTATAATCGCCGAGAGAGACGGATTAGTCATCGAGATTATGAAATCGATAAGCTCAGATTCAGATTCAAGCTTAATTGAAGCGAGTTTATCCTTGTTAATCGCGATTGCGTCTTCGAAACGCGTGAAACTCGCATTAATCAGAGAGAAGCTAGTCACGAAGCTCACGAGTTTGTTAACAGATCCAACAACGAGCGTTTCAGTGACAGAGAAATGCCTAAAGCTTCTCGAAGCTTTTTCGTCTTGCAAAGAAGGTCGATCGGAGATATGCGACGGTGCGTGCGTGGAGACGGTGGTTAAGAAGCTGATGAAAGTGTCGACGGCGGCAACTGAACACGCCGTCACGGTTTTGTGGAGCGTCTGTTATCTTTTCAAGGAAAAGAAGGCGCAAGATGCCGTTATTAAGACTAACGGCGTTACGAAGATACTGTTACTTTTACAGAGTAATTGCTCGCTTACCGTCAGGCATATGCTAACGGATCTTCTTAAGGTCTTGAAGGTGAACTCAAGATCTTGCCTTTATACCGAAACCAAAACGACACACATTATGCCGTTTTGATTGATTTTTTTTTTCCTTCCTTGCCACCTTCTTTAAGGATTAGTTGTTGGTAAAAAAATTCAAGTTGTAAGAAAAAAGAATTTTTGGAAGATGAATGGAATTGTAACTTGGAGAAATGAGCTCTAGAATAGTAGTTTCAATAATACACTTTTTCTGCAATGTGTCGACGTGAATAGATTCAAGCATTTTCATCTATCAAAATGGTCTATCAAGTATCAAGAGAGATGTTGTCTCTGTATCTAAAACAAACTGATGAATTTTGATTGATTAAGCAGTCAAAACAAAACTAGATTTAAAAGACTACAAGAAGTGGATTTGGCATCTGGAGGAACGTATAGGAAAAGAAAGGAGGTCTTTGGTGAGATTCTAATTGACGTGGAAGCAGCTCGTTTAATTGGAAGCAAGGTCAAGATCTGGTCGATGATCTCATCTGGAAGGAAGCTAAGTGCATCTCCACAGCTAGATTCCACCTTTTCGCATCCATGACCATGAACGACGGTGAATCAACAAAAACTGACCTTTTTGCTCGAGCGGCGCGACACTTAACACAACTCTTGACGTCGGCCGTGGCTTACCCGAGCAAATCGACGTTCGGTGTCTTTAGATTGGGCCGGATAAATTAGCTATAGTGGGTTTAATTGAGTACATCGACATTGGGCCGGATAAATTAGCCCACCAACATATATTTTTTTCATTTAAAAGAGATCTGTTTTTCTTTTTTTCTTTTTTCCCTTAAAAGAGATCTGTTTTCTTTTATGAATTTAGGTGTTTAACTTAGAAATATATCCTATACTATTATTTGGGAAGTACACTTTATAAGATACCCTTAACTAACCTTCCCTTTTGTAAGAATTTACTTAAGAATGTCATTACAAAAATCTTCTTTTAGAACAAATTTCATTCAATTTATTAAGGATAAACAAGTAAAATACTAATGTATGTCATTTAATTAATTTAATTAAATTATAAAACGAAAATCTGTTATTATTATTTTTTTTAAATGACCAATCAAAATGAACATATAAGATTTGATATCTAACTTACCATATTAATTTGTTATTAATCATTAAACTTCACCTCTCATCTTGATATGATTATATTAATATGAAACAAATAAATCATCATATCATCTACATAATAAAAAAAAAGTAAATTTTTTTTTGTATATGCCAAGATTTGAATTTTTAAAAACGCATATAAATTGTTCAATCTATAAAGGAAATAATTATATTCGATTTCATACATTTATTTTTTTGAAATGTATAATTTTATATACTACAATAAAAATTTAAATATTTTAATTTGCAACATTTAAAATATGTTTTACTTGATATTTTTAGAGAATATCATCAATACTTAATAGTTCAAAAAGTTTTAAAATTATAAATACTCTAATTTGATTATTTTAAAAAATATTTATAATAGGTAGCAGGTTAAATATAATATATTATATAATGAAATGAGTTTTGATCCTTATAATTATTTGAATAGTTATATTTAATTTCATATAATTTGTTTTTTTGAAATTCATAATTTTACAAGCTACGAAAAAAATTTAAAGATTTTAATTTGGAATATTTTAAAATAGTGTAGAACATTTAAATATGGTTTGACAACTCTAAATATTTGAAAATTTGATTCCGCAAGCAATTTTAGAATTAACGAATAATAGATTGTGCATGCAATATTTTAAAATGAAATATTGAGATTCTAAAATAAAAATATAGACTCCACGCACGAGTTGATTTTGATATTATTATATACTAAATATATGTTTATAACATATTCGATTATGCGAATAATTGGTAAATTCCGTAATTATAAATCTCAAACAAATTCTGTAATTAGATTAGCTCAAACAAATCTCTATTTCAACAACCAAAGAATTACGATTTGAAAAAGAATTTTCTAAATTAATTCAAAATAATACCTAGTTTACTTAATTAATTCAGAATAATCTATGTTTTATATGCGATTTATTTATGATATTTTAATTTTTGATCTAACTGAAATATATGCAATCCTATTTTGTGGTTGTTAACATAAATTAACTCATTGTTCAAAAAATATTACTTTTTAAAAAATAAACTTATTTTCCGTTTTCATATCTTAAAAAAAAAATTATCCATAATTGAGTATTATAGAGAAAAAATTCTATATTTATTCTAATATTGTATATAGGGACTGACAAAAATATTACTCCCTCTGTTCCTAGAAGATTGATTTTCTAGAGATTTCACATTTCTTAAGAAACAATCATTGTTTAATTATTTACTTTTATTAAATATTTTTTAATAAACTATGAACCAATAGTAATCTGAAACAGTTAATCATTACGCCTTGAAATCTACGATTTACTAAAATCAATTAATTAAAAATAAAAAAAATCTAGAAAATCAATCTTTGTGGAACAAACTCAAAATACTAGAACATCAAACTTCAAGGAACGGAGGGAGTAATATTTTTTCACTTACTATTATAATATATTAAAAATTAGTTCTAATATATATATTATATAAATTTTGTAATAAATAAAATTTAACCCGTACTTTAATACGGGTGGTGATCTAGTTCGTAATTACATTTGTATAAAGTAGTTATGAATTTTTATATCAATCCCTAATAAATTAAATAAGTAAATCTTAGAAATTTAATAACAATTAAAAGGATTTAATGGTTGTAAATTTATTACTATCTCTTACAATGTTTTAAACCTTTTAAGACATACCAGTAATTTTGAATTTGTCAAAGGTCCAAAAAAATAAGAGCCGATAAAGAAGAGTCTTAAAAGAAGAATCCCAAATTACACTCCAGGTGATGCGCACATCAGTTTTCGTGCGCACACGCGGTGCACATTAGCCTCAACCAATAAAAATCGTCTCTCCCGTTCTCCGGCGACTCTTCGTCGTTAGCTTCCGTCATGGCCACATGGAGCGCTTCCTCTCCCACGGCGTCTCCTTGCTCATCCAGGCGACGGACGAAAGCTCCAGCGAGACGCCCTTCCTCCGAATCTCCACCACCGAGGAAGATGAAATCAATGGCTGAGATAATGGCGAAATCTGTCCCTGTGGTTGAACAAGAAGAAGAAGAAGACGAAGACAGCTACAGTGACGTCACCTGCGAGAAATGCGGCTCCGGAGAAGGAGACGATGAGCTTCTTCTCTGTGACAAATGCGATAGAGGGTTTCACATGAAATGCCTTAGACCGATCGTTGTTCGTGTCCCCATTGGACCTTGGCTTTGTGTCGATTGTTCCGACCAACGACCTGTAAGAAGTAGGGATTTTTATTTCTTCGCTTTTAAATTTTTGTGTTAAATTTCCTAATTTTCTCCTTTTTCTTATGTTCTTTGTTTTTTCAAAATTTTGGGATTCTTTTTCTTGTCCGGGTGAAATGTTTAGGGTTATCTCAGAAGAAGATTTTGCATTTCTTTCGGATTGAGAAGCAAACTCATCGAACAGACAAATTGGAATTGAGTCAAGGTATGATTTTTGTTTTTGGGTTTCATGATATGATCATAAAGTTCCTGACTTGATGAATTTGACGAGTTGTGTCACTTGATTAAACAGTTTAATGATTATGAAAGAACTTAACTTTGGCCAATAATATACTTTAAATTTGTATCAATTTGTTGCACCTCATGTCGGATGGATAAGCATTGATGAGAACTTACATATCATATACATAGATGCTTCATGATTAAACTAATAACAAGTGTATAAGATTGAGCAGAATCAGTTTTTAATGGCTTCATTTCTTTGTTTTGAAGAAGAAACTAGAAAGCGGAGACGATCTTGCTCTTTGACAGTGAAGAAGAGAAGGAGAAAACTCTTACCTTTGGTTCCATCAGAAGATCCTGATCGGAGGCTTGCACAAATGGGCACACTTGCTACTGCATTAACGGCATTGGGTATCAAATACAGTGACGGCTTAAATTATGTTCCCGGAATGGCTCCTCGGTCTGCAAATCAATCCAAGTTCGAGAAAGGTGGGATGCAGGTAATAAACAAAACAATCTTTCAGCCCTTGATCGATAACTTTCTTATTTAAGTTACTTCATTGATTGTTTTTCTCTGTTTTTTTTTATTTTTCGCAGGTGCTATCGAAAGAAGATTTAGAGACATTGGAACAATGTCAATCTATGTATAGACGAGGAGAATGCCCTCCTCTCGTTGTGGTATTCGATCCGCTTGAAGGGTATGTCTCTCGATTCATTCGATCAATCTTCCCTTGATGACAAAGTGGAGTTATGAACATGTTCTTTTGTTATGCCGTTTATACAGTTACACAGTTGAAGCAGATGGTCCTATTAAGGACTTAACATTCATAGCTGAATATACAGGGGATGTTGATTACTTAAAAAACCGAGAAAAAGACGATTGTGACAGCATCATGACTCTCCTTTTATCAGAAGATCCTTCAAAGACTCTTGTTATCTGTCCCGACAAGTTTGGAAACATATCTCGCTTCATTAATGGCATCAACAATCACAATCCGTAAGCAACAAATTCAAAACATTTCTTGTTTGTTTTTCCCCCGCAAAACTAGTTTATACCATTGAATCACCACATCACTGATTGTTGCAGGTTTGCTAAGAAGAAGCAGAACTGCAAATGCGTGAGGTATAGCATAAACGGTGAATGTCGAGTTCTTCTAGTGGCTACACGCGATATATCGAAGGGGGAAAGGCTCTATTATGACTACAATGGTTATGAACATGAGTATCCTACTCATCACTTCCTCTGATCTTTCAATTCTAACAGTTCTACAGAGTCTCTAGATCAGATGTTCTTTTTGTTGCCATATTACAGGTCAATTAGAAATGTCTGAATTATATGGCCGTTAAAAAGGTTATGCATTATTAATTATGAAGTTAGCGGTAGAATAATTGGATTTGGAATGGCAGGCATTATAGAGATTAAGGCAAATGTCAATGGCTGAACTTTTGTTTGATATCAAATGAAATCCTAACCTTTTTTATATGTTCTTGGAGAAAAACTTTACCAATTGCCAAATAAGTTTTACTTTCTTTTATACCCTTCTTCCTTCTAAATTTATCGAAATATTGGTTACAAAATACAGTCATTACTTAAACAAAAAAAAGTATAATTACAGTACTTGCCTACGTAATTCTTCTTTCACCGAAATGTATAATTATATATATTACCACCAGAAAATGCATATGCTATGAATTAAAGAAACAAACTCAAAATAGATGATGATCTCACAATTGTACTTTCGTTTCAGTATTGTGAAGAAAGCTTTTTCACTTTGACCACTTTGACTGAATTTTATCTTTGAAATTTAAAGTGGTGATGATAACATATTCAACGACTCTACAAGACAGAGAGCAAAATAGTACGAGAGGGAGATAGAGAGTGAGAGAGACGAGCAAGTTGAAGGAGCAAATCTTGTGGGTGAGAGCTTGAATCAGAAAATTTCTAACGAGAGAGATGGCTAGTAACCCTGATTTTCTTTGGTGCAAAGAAGAGAGGAAGCAGGAAAGCTTCGTCAAACTTCTTAAGCATTTCGACATGTCTTCAGAGAACACGGTAAACTATGTTCTAAACTCTTTAGGTTGTTGAATTAGCTTAGTCTGGAATGGTTAAACTTTTGGTTTCTTAAAGGTTTGAATCTTGATATATAGCTGCGTTTCAAAGGTAGAATCTTGTCGTTTACTGTCTTTATGGGTCTAGAAAAAGCTTTTGTTTTTCTCTTTTTAAGGAACTTTCTTCATGGTTTTGTTGTTTCTCTCAGTTCTCTGTCTGAATGTGAAGATCTATACTTTGTTTCTTCTGGATGAGATCTGTTCTCTGTTCTTTTTCACCTTCTTGTTTTGTTTGTCATTTGTGTGTTATGGGACTAATTTCTTGGTGAGATTTGAAAGTTTGGGCTCAAATTCTTCCTAGGATGTGTAAAAGCTCACTGATTTTTCACTGTTTTATATGAATATATCAGACATGTATCTTATATCTCTTCAACTTGTTTTGTATAACCAAAGCGAGCAATTCCTTACGACTTTGTGAGAAACTTCTCTGACAATGAGCTCTCCGGAAACATGAAGATAAGAGTGCAATGGGGAAACTCTTGGAAAGTAAAAATCTCCAAGAACCCGAGGTTCTACTTCATGGAGAAGTCTGGATGGGAGACGTTTGTGAGAGACAATGCCTTGGGAGACTACGAGTTTCTTACCTTCACTCACAAAGGAAAGATGAGCTTCACTGTGAACATCTTCAACAAAGATGGCAAGGAGATGATGCAACCTCCGCAATCCAGAGCCTTTTTGGCTTCTTCTAGTAAGATTTGATTCTCTGTTTATGAAACAGTGAACCGGATTAAAGACATTGATTCTTTACTTTTGATGATGAAACAGGTCGTATCAAAACAGAACAAGATGTCAAGAGGGAAGAGGTGTTGGTGTCTTCTGACTCGAGTTCTCGTGGCCCGACAACAGCAGCTGTATCTAATGGTAATGGAGAAGGCATGTACAAAAGGAAGCTCAACTTTGGGAAGAAGAAAGCTGAGGAAACCCAAAATTCCAAGAGGACTGAGAGAGTGGTTAGTAGGCAGAGAGTTTATGCAGGCGCACCTTCCTCTTCTGTTGCAGAATTCAACATCTTTATCTCGAAATCATACATAAAATCCCTGGTACGATAAGACCACTAACACACAGTTTCTGTATTAGCTTTTGTTTTTAAAAAAAACTGATATGTTAATGATTAATGAACACACTTGTATTGTTTTTTTTCAGGCGATCCCGACAACTTTTGCAAATGATTATATGCCGAAGGAGAAAACAATGGTCAAGATCCATCATCCAGATGGGAAGAAGTCATGGAATGTTGCTTTTGTGGTAAAAAAGAAGGGTCACATTTTCTCTGGTGGATGGAAATGTTTGTGTAGGGAGTATCCTGTTGTTTTTGGGGACACTTGCAAATTCACACTCATCAAACCATACGAGCTGCTTCTAGCTGTGTCAAGGCCCTAAGAGAGGAGACTCACTGATGATGATGGCTGTGAGTGTTGTCTTGGAGAACAAGCAACTGAATTAAACTACTCTTAGTTCAGTTTTAGTTTGGTATGTAAACTATTCTGTAGCTTTCATATGTTTAGGACCAATTTCAGTTTGTTTGGTGTTTCCGTGAGACCTTAATTTGCTTTCTCTTAGTTATTATATTCAGCAACCAAAATCTGTTGGAATTTTTTTGAGGCAGATTCCAAATTAGTTTAGAACAAAATTAGTCAAAAACCGGTTTGTGGAATATATATATATATATGGGCCGTTTTGTCCCAAAAAAAAAAGAGAGGATATATATGGGCCCAAATCCCAAGCCCATCAGACGCTTCACAGAGTTACAGTCTCTCCTCCTCCTTTAGGGTTCTTCTCTCTGATTAGTGATCACTTCTCCGACGCAGAAATGACCAAGTTCAGGAAGCTTGGCCGGCCGGCGGGTCATCGTATGTCCATGCTCAGGTTTCATATCCAGCTTCAATAGTTCCTTTTGCTACTACTTCGCACTTTCTTTTTCAATATAAATCGCTTGATTTTGAAGTGTTGGTGTTATCACTCTTGTTTATCAGGACTATGGTTTCTCAGTTAGTGAAGCACGAGCGTATTGAGACCACCGTCACTAAGGTATTGTACTGATTCTCTTTCTCCCATTTTCCGGGTTCCATTAGGGTTTATAGAATCTACCATTTTCCTACTTGTAACTCAATTTCATCAGATTTTGTGGAAAAAAAGATACTCTTTTATAGCAAATTTCGATTCTTGAGCTATTTTATACTCACTGTGGTGTTTAGTGATTGCAAATTTATATGCTAAAGAAACACTGGATTTTGCAGGCTAAAGAAGTTCGTCGTCTTGCTGATAATATGGTTCAGCTCGGCAAAGAGGTATTTTTGTTTCCATGATGTCTTTTGATATTATTGTCGACCTCAAATTCGATTATTGGTTGATAACATTTTTTAAGAATCTTGTGTATCACACTATGTGTGCCTAGCTTTTAAGCCATACTAAGTTCTTCTCATTTCTAATCAGTACTAGATGGTTTGTTCGAGGTGTTAGTTCGTTATGTATGATAGTTTTATCTTGGTGATGAAATTTATAGGGTACACTCGCTGCCGCAAGGAGAGCAGCTGGTTTTGTGAGAGGAGACGATGTCCTTCACAAGATTTTCACTGAATTAGCATATAGATACAAGTGAATCTCCAAATTCTTTTGGCATCAATTAACTGTCATTACCTAATTAAGTGCTTTGCATATAATTGGGATAAATATTATTTGTTACAGAGATAGAGCTGGTGGATACACAAGAATGCTACGTACTCGCATACGAGTTGGTGATGCTGCTCCAATGGCCTATATCGAGTAAAATTAGTTTCTCTTTTTCTTTATCAATTCTCCTGCTACTACATTCATGTTTCCATGTTAGATCAAATAAGAATTGTTAATGATCTGAAAGATTAATGTATTTGGAAGCTTTCTGTTGGAACTAATTTTGGTCGTTACTTGATACTTTGGATAGGTTTATTGACAGAGAGAACGAACTTAGGCAATCGAAACCGGCAACACCTCAACCACCACAACGAGTGCCGTTGGACCCATGGGAAAGATCTCGGCTCACCAAGCAGTTTGCTCCGCCTAAGGAGGAGAAAAGCTCTGATTCTGAGCTGTAATGTGGCATAATAAATTTCTCTCTGTCCACCAAATATCTTGTTTTTGTCTCAAAATGTAGTTTCGTGATCATTCATCATTTGCCAGAATATGTTTTCACAGAGGCAAACAATAAAGTTAGCTTATTTATTTGTTTGAACATTTAAAATGTAATCTACATTAACAGGCTTGGAGTTGCATTTTCTTTGCCTATTTACCTATGAGCTAATCTGTTAGTAAAAAAAGTTACTCTCTTTTTCTTGCTTCTACAAGATTAGGTTAGAGTTTGAGATGCTAATCTCCTGATGTGTGGCCCTATGATCGACAAAAAAACAGTAAAATCTATGTACCTAATGCATGGATCCATACCTACATAACTATCTTTAGGTGAACTACTTAACAGAACCTAAACCCTCAATTTGATTTTCCATTTGAAACCTACTCTTCTTTGAATTTAATGTTTTTTTTACCTGCCCTTTACCAGTTTCTGCAACCTCTATCATCCTCCTGACTTTTACAGCCAACTCTAAACCATTGAGATGGTGGATAATGATAATGATGATGATGATGTCTACTTCGTTGAAAACTTTTGGGGATTTCGTTTTCTTACAACAAATTCTGCTTTAACGTCAAGCAAAACGCAACTTGAGATCCTCCATACTCATTTATGATTTTAGATCAACACGCTATATATGGAATCATTGCCTGCATACATTTATAAGCAAAAAAGCTCCAAATTTTGAAACTTTATAGTTATACTTCAGTTAGTCCTAAGACTATGAACTCTCAATTGATATAACATGAATGCAATCTTTGCTTTTATGTTTAAAATACTTTATCGATTAAAGTACAATGAGAGGGTTTTCTTCTTTTAAAACATTCCTAAACATTTTATAGTCTTAAGATTAATTTAAGCAGACATCGAAGCCCACTCATCAGCCTGAATAAAGTTAGCCAGCGAATACACATGAACATGCTTATCCGGTATCTCACTGCTCCATGAAACCCTTTGTGACCTATCTGATCCCGGACCTGTGTTCTTAGATTCACCGTAATAAAGCGTCTTCAGCGCGAAATCCCCGCTCCACGGTAACCATCCATCAGGAGTAATCATAGCCTCTAAATTACAGCCTATAAACACAGTCCTTGAGTAATCTTTCCATGGCCTCCCCAAGAAGTTCTTATGTACCTTAGGATTAGCTTTAAACAGCTTCATGTACTCCTCTGTTCCGTTAATCAAACAGTTCAAAAACACGAAACCCGTGGACTGAGACGGGTCAATTCTTCCTTGGGCAGTGACTGCGTTTTTCTCGCCCTTTTCAGGATTAAGTTGACGCGGTGCAATCAAAATTTGGCAGTCTTGGAAGACAGCAGCTGAATTGCCAAAGATGAAGTCAACATTTCCTTGGATACGGCAGTTTTTGTAGAACTGACGAAGACCATGGGCATAGAGAGTGTCTTGGTTCCCAAGGAACTCACAATTCTCAAGCAGAGAAAAATCGCTGTCGGATCTAAACGCCACCGCTTGATGAGCGTCTGGTCCCGCCGTGTTCTGGAATGTTAGATCATGAGCCATAAATCCATCTCCTACCACTCCTATCAAAACAAAACATGCAAATCATATTTTAGCGATATAAATTTACTTTTGGCATTACTATTACAACAAACAAAAAAATTTGATTAATATGCTTATCACTTTGGCTTAGCTTTAAATATCCATCAAAAAAGTATTCTTTCACGTGACCAGACTTAAACCACATAAGCTACATCAAACTCTACTAAAATTTCAATTATGAACTTTCAACTCTTAATTTTTTTTTATAAAAAATAATGTTGCTTTAACATTAATTAGTACGAGAAAAACTCACCGACAGTTGCAGTGTTGTATGTAGTGATCCCAGGCATACCAGCGTTTAACGAACCTGTGATGACCGTTTTGCCCATACCGTCACCGATGAAAACTACGTTCTTCTTCTCAAACGGAACAATAACGTTCTCCTCGTACACTCCTTCGCTAATCCTTATAACGAACTTACGCATTCCGTTATCCTCCGGCGCGGCGTTAACGGCGTCTTGCACCGTCTTGTAACCGCATTTTCCGTCTTTACACACCGTCACGTCTTCTTTTAAACCGGAAGGAAAACCCAAATTAAGCCCTGTACTCGGATCCGAGCCCAAACCCGGCCCAGTCTTCTCCCAAAACCCGTCACGTTCCGTTTCTGGGTAAGTCCACGACGCGACGTTGTCTCCGAAGTTATCGTACGATACCATCATGCTAAGCGCGTTGCTGCTGACGTGGATAAGTCCGTCTAGAAACGACATCGTTTCACCGACTTGGCTCGTGTCGTTGACGTACTTGAGCGCTGACCATGAATCGTACTGGTACACTAGAGCAGCGCTCATCCAAGCTCGAGCGTCTTTGATTTTGCCACGTGTCAAAGCTTGATCCGTCGATTGAGTGCGGTGCTGGGAGTAAGTGAGAAGCTGAAGACACGTGTTCGCAGCGTTTGTACGGTTTAGATTTCCTACGGACGAGTCTACGATAGACTTGATTTTTGATTGGGCGGTTTTGAGGTTTTGGAATGAGATTGAGATCGCTGAGTGGATGATCTGGATTGGTTTAGGATCCGGAGGAACCCGACCCGGTTCGGATAGTGAAGAGACGCATTGGTCTGGGTAACGAGTTGCGTTACAAGCGAGACGGATCTGAGACGGCGAAGGATTGACCGGAGAAGTGTCGCCGGAGGGTGATTGGCGGGAATTGTGGTGGTGGTGGTGACGGGAGGAGGAGGAGGGAGAGGAGAATAGGAAGAGAGAGAAGAGAAGGATGAGAATGGAAGACATGGTGATGATTAAGAGACAGAAGCAGCGGATTGGGGATTTTCTGCGGTGAGGATGATGATGGAGTTTCGAAGAAGCCATTAGAGACGAATGTGTGTGTATATATATGTATAGGTGTGTGTGTGTGTGGAAATTAATTAAAAATTTTATGGAAAAAAATAAAATTGAAATAAAAATAGGGGAGAGATGGATTACAAGTCACAGACCATTAGAGAGTCACGGGCGGTGCGTAGTGGAACACTATGGGGATCATGCGCGCAGAGACGGAGAAGAGAGAGATTGGAGTTTTGTGAGTGTCTTTTTTTTCTCAATTACGGTTCTATTAGGGAAGATAAGGAGATTAGATTTGGATTGTCCGGTTCGGTCTCCGGTTATGTATTGGTTATTGTGTTTAGGTCTCACTCTGTTGATCTTGACTTGCGGTTGGTAATTGTTTGTTTTCTTTATGGTTTTTTTTCCTAATATCGAATTATTGATTTAGTTTTTGGATTTTTATTTTATACTATATGATTAATAATCTAAATTTAGTAACTATGCGGTTCCAAGCAGTAAATCTAGAATAATTGTTTAGAAATTAGAATAAATGTAGATTTGGTTAGGTATTATCTAGATTGGTATTAGACTATTAGCAAACACTATCACCAGTTTCAATATTTTATGTGTTTTCTGAAATTACAGATCTTTATATATAGTTAAAAATATTTTATCCAACACAACTTTTTAAAGGTTACAGATCTAATTGTTGCTGTTTGTTTTGGAAATTCTGACTTTCGATGGTCATTTCGGAAATGCAAGTTAATATAGTTTGATCATATAATCCTACAATTTTAATGATTTTATTTAATTGGTAGATTATATTTAAAAATATGTATATGTAATTGATTCAAATTTTAATGTTTGTTACATTTAAATCTCAAATCAAACGTTGAACTAGAAAGAAATCTGAAGGATGTTAAAAATCAATGTGTCATGATTTCAACAAAACTAACCTAAATTTAAAGGATTCATAATGAATGCCACATACATAAGTTAATGTAAAATCTCTGAAAGCAATAGTATTTCGTAAGATTTTATAACCTTTTTTTATTTGAATAAAATTTAACATTAATTCAAAAAGAAAAAGATTTTATAACCAACGGATTTGGTATTTACATATTTTGGGTTTTAGAGTAAACAGCATCGGATGTTTTGTAGCGGCCCATATTTTGGGCTCGTATACGCCCACTAAGATGGAAGCTGCACCTTTGCCAATGACCCAATATAACAACTTACGGCTTTAGATTACGCAAAAGCTAAAGCTGCAAAGCACATCGTCAGGTAAGTTGGGGATAGACACTCTAGACGTATGATTGTATGAATTAGGCCTAATATTTCAGACTAAAGCGATTCTGAGAAGAATGTTGTTTTTCTTACGATTTGGATGTTCGTTCTTTTCATCTTGTTTTATGTTTTATTCTGTTCCAATTCTTATACTTTCTTTGGATTTCAAATAAGTTCGGTTTTTAACTTTCTCATTTCAATTTGTGGGGATCACATGCCCCTGAGTAAACTAGTAGAATTGAAATGTGTTAATTACTTAATTAATACTGTCTATCGGTGAAAAGAATCATGTAAATTGGTTAAATTGTTCTTTACTTGGAAAAAAAAAAACTGTTAATTCACTGTCTCGTGTATGTCGATACAATGCGGCATTATGCGTATATGCATGAAGGATACTGAAAATACGTTGGTACCACTAATCTAAGAATATGAAAACACTGAAGTCAATTTCATATGTTTATTTTTTTTTTCTCAAAAACAAATGAGAAGAAAAGAAAAGTGAAAACTCATTAAAGAGTTTTCCATATCACTAACACTTTCGGACCAAACAAGAGACTTCTTCACTTTTCTCCACAGCATCTGCCCATGCCTTGTAATCACTTTTTTTAGACTTTTAGATCCTCTCGCGAAAAAGAAAAAAAATAATTGGTTTTTAGTTTTTTACAACTCCATTTGACAAAATTTTAAGCATCATTATTATAGTATTATAACGCATAATCTACTCTCGTAATTATAGAAATCAATACTATATAACGCATATCCTCTCTTTTTTTCGTCTAGCTTTTCTTTAATTCTTAACTTGATAACCAACTACGTAATTTAATTTTTTATTTTCGGACGAATCTAAGTCGGTGGTTTTTATTTTTGGTTTTAGTTCGATCATTATTGATCATGACCAAACTTAACCGGTGAAATTCGATTATGATAAAGTGATAGCACTAAATTACAAAGTGTTCAAATTTGGAAAGAAACAATACTGAGTTTTTCTTTGTTTGTTCTTCTCCATGGTGGAAGCAGAAAGAGGAAATCCAAAAAAGAGAGAAAAAGAGAAGTCGCTGTAGAGACCAGACTCTCAGGAAATGAGAGTCTGGGTTCTTTGGGAATCGTTACACACAAAGATTGTATCGCTATCAATAAAAGCAGGAAGAAGCACAATTGCTGGGGAAAAAAAAATAGATATATAAAAAGAAATATGGTTATTCAATGTTTTTAATGTACGCGGTAATTTGGATGAAAATAATGGAGATTGTCAGATTTTATGATTCAATCTTCATCGGAAAATGTTACATATTTATTCACCCACTCACGTGTATATGTACTATATACATTTACACTAGATTCATCTAGTTAGGGTTTACAGTTACACTTTATATACAGACGAAATGGGGGCCGCTTGAGCTGTCACATGTTTAAACCATATCATAAAGTTAGGCTAGTGGTAATTTACTTCAAAGAAAACATGATTAGTGATAACTCAATTGCATTCAATTTTTGTTTGTTTAGGTGACCTGGTCACTTTCGCCGATGTTAAATGAAGATTTTTTTTTTGAAGAATTTGTTAAATGAAGATGACAAGATGTATAAGACAATCATAAAATTATAACAACTCGGTGGTATATATATAGTACTCCCTCTATTTCACAAATTAAAGAGTATCATTTTAGAGTTTTGCACACATATTAAAAAAACATTAAATTTTTTGTTTTTTCTAAACAAAAAAATCATTAACTATATACCTAAACATAATCTGTTAAATAGTAAAACAATATGCAGAATACTAATAGTCATAAAACATAAAAAATCATTAAATTTTGCATTGAAAACCTAAAACGACACTCTTTGTGAAACAAAAATAAAACCTTAAAACGACACTCTTTATAAAACGGAGGGAGTATCAACTTTAAACCATTATGATATTTCACATAACAGTTGTAGAAATGAACATATATATAACCAAAAAACGAGAAGAAAAAAATTAGTATATATATATTTTTGATAAGAATGTAAATATTCATTTGGTATGCTTAAAAATTAGTATATGTATCAAGTCTATATGAAATCATAGACTTCTATTTAAAACCGATTGATAATAAGTAAATTAATTTATGTCGTATATATTATATTATGTTAGGTCTCAATACATGTTTCTGTGGAAATTAGGAAATGAATAATATAATTTGCACATGTTTTAAAATAGACTATAAAAACCTAAATTTATGATCAGCACCAAAACAATTGTTCATTGCTCCAATCCATCCGAATTTTTTTATATAATACAAGGAAAATAAATCTTCTTTTTTAAAAGATACTCCCTCTGTTTAACAAAGAGTGTCATTTTAGAGTTTGATTTTTGTTTCACAAAGAGTGTCATTGTACATTTTTAATGTGACTTTTACACAGAATTTCCTTATTTGCCCTTAACTTAAGGTACTTTTCATTGAATTTAAATCATTAATCACTTATTAAATAGGGCATATATGTATAATTCAATGTTTTCTTAATTTGTGTGAAATGTGTCAAAATGACAGTCTTTGTGGAATGGAGGGAGTATTAGTCTCTTAACTGTGTTATTCACATAATATAATTGAATGCTTGCTATCATATCAAATCCAAAATATTACTCGTTTAATTGCCGTTTTCATTTCAAACCTCTATTACACGCATTACACATAACGTAAAAACAATATTTCACAAATGCGAAAACTATATATTACTATATACTTATATAGAATCAAATTTCCAAAACTTTTTTGTGCATAATAGTAGATGTACGTTCATACAACATACATGTAGTTGGCAGTTGGGTGGATTTAATTAATAAGAATAATATACATAATACAATGAACAATGGATTAATACCAAAGAGGGAACCCTATCATGCATGATTGCTGCCTGCATGCGCAATTTGTATGATTATAATGCAGACCAAATCATAACATATGTGCAAAATATACAATTTTAGCTCATATATATACATGTAGATCAGTAGATGTATAATGTATTTATACATTGCTTTTGCGGTGAGACATATGACATAAGAAACTTGTCACGTTAAATCAGGACCGTCTGATTATTTTATAAAACCAATCGATATAAATTTGCCTCTTTTGAAGTCTCATAAAAATTTCGTGTATTTAACGGATTTATGTTTCTTATATACACTTATATATATACAAGAACGTAGTTACGTAGATGTGAGCTTTGTTAATAAAAAGCAGAATTTTCTTCATGGAAAATGATATATTCACCACCGTCTTATATATACCACGAGTCACGACGATGATACACGTCTTCTTATTAAGGACAATCATGGATAACACTCAAATATTGAAGAAGCTAAGGTGTCCCCATGCGAGTGATTTGATGTTTGTTATCCTTATAAACCTTTAATCACGTCGCAAATTATAGAATAACTTCGTGGAGTAAAGCAAGTTGATCATTTGTTTTATATATAATAATATATAACATTGCGAGTTTCACACACAATTTACATTCAATATTGGACTCCATCGAGGGGGAGAGACAAAATCACGACCGTTGATTGGGACAAGATTATAGGATCAACAAAATGTGCTATTTCGTGAAGAGACAGTAGAATGAGAGAAAATTTATCAATATTTCCTATTTTGGTGAATGGGTTTTGTAAAGAGCGAAGGAGATAATTAAAGGGATTGTAAATTGAGAAGTCAGAATAAGAGCACACAAGTGGTGACATCTTTTGTGAATCAAAGAGAAACTCATGTTCATATAAAGTAATTCACATTCTTATAGTAGTTATTAGTTTATTACTTTGGTGAAAGCCACTTTTTCGATCTACCCTAAATTCAAGTCTCAATGTGGGAGAGGGAAACCCTAGCCAACTATAAATTATCTTTTTAGTTAATTAGAGCTGCTCATTTTTTTAAAAAATCTCCTCAGCGAATATGCAAACTATATGTATATAAATAATTGATACGACGAATTGGAAAAAAAATCGAGCATAAGAAAACTTCTTATTCAACTATAAACAATTTAGTTTTTTTTTTTAACGACTAGTGACGTCCACTTATTGAAAAGAAACATATAAATAAAATTATTATTTATTTTTCTCCGAACCAAAATCCTTATTGCATCACCAACCTAACCCCTCATCATATGATCACCTTTCTTTTTCCTTTAATATATATATATATATATATATATATATATATATATATATATATGCTCACACACATACACATATGCCTCGCCTCAGGCATTGAATTTTCACAAATCAAACAAACAAAAATTATGAATAATAATAATATGAACCCATCTCTCTTCCAAAATTACACTTGGAACAACATCATCAACAGCAGCAACAACAACAAGAATGATGATCATCATCAACATAATAATGATCCAATCGGTATGGCCATGGACCAGTACACACAGCTCCATATCTTCAATCCTTTCTCTTCTTCTCATTTCCCTCCTCTCTCTTCTTCCCTCAGTACCACCACTCTTTTCTCCGGAGATCAAGAAGAGGACGAAGACGAAGAAGAACCTCTTGAGGAACTCGGTGCTATGAAGGAAATGATGTACAAGATCGCAGCCATGCAGTCGGTTGACATCGACCCGGCAACCGTCAAGAAACCCAAACGCCGTAACGTAAGGATCTCCGACGACCCTCAGAGTGTGGCGGCTAGACATCGCCGTGAGAGAATCAGTGAGAGAATCAGAATCCTCCAGAGACTCGTGCCAGGTGGCACTAAAATGGACACAGCTTCAATGCTCGATGAAGCTATACGCTATGTCAAGTTCTTGAAACGGCAGATCCGCCTACTCAATAATAATCCGGGAAATCCTTCTCCTCCGCCGCAAGATCAAGCTTCTCAGGCGTTAACGACGTCATGGATTTCGCCACCACCACCACCACCAAATTTCGGCGGTGGGGGAGGAAGAGGAGTAGGAGGATTAGTCTAAACAAGGTGACATTTCCATTAGTAGTAACTAAATTATGCTAGAAAGTGTGAGTAATGGTGCAATTATATATATGGAAAGTGTTTATATATATTAAAATGGATACGAAATAAGGGTTTGTTAGGATATATAATATATTGTTGTTGACCAAGAAAAGGTTGTGGAATAATCATAACGGTTAGCTTGAGTTGTGTACCACCATATATTTAATATTATGTTATCATTTCGTATATAATAATAAGTTCTTGATTTATAGTTTGGTTGTATACAAGTTTTGGCCGGGCATTTTTCGGGAATAAGAACCATGACGCCATGAAAGAACCCTATTTAAATAGTGTTATCATTACTGTGGACTTTTGTCTTTGTATACACACAAGGTTTATATTTGTATTGTATATTTTAGAGCATATATATGAATGTATGTACTCTATTGCTTCATTTGCATCGTTTACGTACATACATCATATTTTTACATTTGAAAATCAATTTGTAATATATATATACTAGAATTTAACCCGCGGTACACCGCGTGGCTATATTTTTTAAAAAAATATAATGTTATTTTTTAAAGTTTAACTGAAGATATATCATATTAATTTGTATTTTTAAATGTAGATATATATCTATGTATTATCTAGTGTATGATTACTATTGTTTAGGTTTCAATTTTTAAAGTATAGATACGAAAACATACATTTTTTTTAAGTAACGATGTATGGTGGATTTTAAAATTTTGAATATTTGACTCCGAAGTATACCGTGGGTCGGTTTTAATAACTAAAAATTTTAAGTTGTATTTGTTTTGTTAATATTGTTTCTTTTGTTTTGTGTTTAAGATTGTATAATTGTATTTTGATTGTTAATTTTAGGATTTCATCCTTAATATACCGTTATTAATATCGACCCAAACCCGTCATTCCATATAAACCCGTCTATATTATCCCATTAGCTAAATTATTAGTGTTATAAAATCCAAGAAAATAAATTATTATTGTAATAAAATCCAATAATTTTAGGATCTCACCTGTGGTATACCGTTCTTTGAATGATTTTAAATTTATATTACTAATATATATTTTAAATTTATCATATAAAATATATGATTTCAGGTTTTTGTGTTTTTATTTTATTTAAATAAAGCAACGACTTAAATGATGACATATATAGTTTTTTTCTTGTATGTGTATATAATTTTTCTATGTGAATATTTTGATTATTATAAATTAGTATTTTTATTACTATGCAAAATGTTAATATAAATATTTGCTATAAAAGTTTTTTGAAGATATATGGAAAGATTGTGTAGAGATTTTTAAAAACAAATTAGGCAAGATATTGTTTGGTTCATATCTTTTATTTAAATTTTGTAAAAGTAAATAATAAATGCCAATGGCATTCTTTGTAAATACATTCCAACTCCAGGATTTATTTGCTAAAAGTCATCCAAAAATGTATATATAGATATATATATATATATATATATATATATGTTACAAAATTAAAATAAGCTTTAAGGAAATTTTATAAATATCTAGTAACGAAAAATCCCAAAAAAATACAAGTTGTTATGAAATGAATATCCGTATACATCACCCAAAACTAAAAGCTCTACTAGACGTATCCGATTATACTTGTTGTAAAAATATTAACGACGTATATATGTTTAGCTATAATAACATTTATCATATTGAAAATTACGATAATCATCCCATAAAATGATGTTTTGTAACATCAAGTAATCTCAAAATTCCACATGTCTAAATTGATTTGGTGTCTAACTGTCTATACACAGATACACATAAAAAGAGATCATATATACATTTATAAGGATGGTGCAGAGAAAATGTACTTGCTCGATTTGTCTTCGAATTAATGAATCGAAGTTCAATTAAAACAGTTGCAAGATCTCTTTTTACCTTCCCAATAATAAAAACAAAACCTTTGACAACAAACAAGCATTAAAACCACCAGAGCTTAGCTCCACACTTGTTGGTCAGAAAAACTCAGAAAAAGTAGCAGAGATATACTAGATTCAAGGAAACCTATGCTCTTTGTTTACTTCACTTCGATACTTCCGCTGACTTTTGTGTCTCCTCACATTCATAGGTTTTTAATAAAGACACAACGAAATGTCAGTGAGATTCAAGGAAACCTAGTTATATCCATTTTGCTAATTAACGAAATCATTTAATATATCTTTACTTTCTTTCTGCCACATATATAGTTGTCCATTCATAGCCTATAGATAATTGCAAGAACTTACTTAACGTCTAAATTAGCTCAAACAATATGCATTAGACTACATAGCCATTGGCATGACTCGTATTTTTCGAATTAATACAGAAAGATTTCAATTATGATTCGTGATAATTCTTACATGATTATCACTTAGCAGACTAAAACTGTGATTCCGGTAATTCACAGCATTAAATATCAATATTTTATTTTACCGGCCCATAAAGAGAGGCCCAAATCACGTGAAAAGTTACTAATGGGCCAAAGTTAATTCCAAGTGTCATTTTTCTCTCTCTAGTTCTCTTACTACTTACTCGTATGAGAAAGAAAGCCCACCCGGAAATCTGCGACCCGACCGAGAAATGGGATCGTCAGCGAATACAGAAACCAACGGCAACGGAGCACCACCGTCGTCGAATCAAAAGCCTCCGGCTACTAACGGCGGTGATGCGTCTCATCCTCCTCCTCCTTCTTCAGCTCTTGATCAAGCGATTATAGAGTCGGATCCGTCGAAGAAGAGGAAAATGGGGATGCTTCCTCTAGAAGTGGGTACTCGTGTGATGTGTCGGTGGAGAGACGGAAAACACCATCCGGTCAAAGTAATTGAGCGCCGGAGGATACATAATGATTACGAGTATTACGTTCATTACACTGAGTGTATGTCGTTTAATTCCTTATCAAGGTTTGATCTAGGGTTTTCAATTTTGGTTGATTTCTACTGTTGAACTTCAGAAAGGTGGAAATTTGTTCAAGGGTTTATAATGTAGGAAGATAAAAGAGTTAAATTGCAAGACTTTATCAATTAGAATATTAGATCATTGGCATTGGCTTCAAGGTGTGTGGAGATCAAAACCTGCATTATACTTTGCTTCTAAAGATTTTGAATCCTTTATACTATTGTGATTAAGCTGACTAGTATGATGATAAAGTTAGTGGTTGTGAAAGCTTGTGATCATCGATGTGTATGTTTTGAGTGTTTGATTTTTGTAATTTGTTTTCGAAACTGTAGTTAATAGGAGACTGGATGAATGGACTCAGCTGGACCAACTGGACCTTGATTCAGTAGAGTGTTCTGTAGATGAAAAAGTGGAAGACAAGGTGCTTTCTTTAGTTTTATATTGTCAGTTGCATAATGCTCTGTTGGATTACATGAGTTTTTTCTTCTACGTTTAGCACTGAGCAGAGAATTATGTCTGTGGTTTCTAGGTAACGAGCCTGAAGATGACACGACACCAGAAGAGGAAGATCGATGAGACACATGTAGAGGTAAGCAATTGATGCCACTTGAAGGCTGGTCCTGGAAACAAAAAGCTTATGCTGATTCGATATTCTGTGTTTCAAAATGTTTATATAGGGTCATGAAGAGCTGGATGCAGCAAGTTTGCGTGAACATGAAGAGTTCACGAAAGTGAAGAACATAGCAACGATTGAGCTTGGAAAATATGAGATTGAGACTTGGTACTTCTCCCCTTTTCCGCCAGAATACAATGAATGTGTGAAGCTCTTTTTTTGTGAGTTTTGCCTGAACTTCATGAAACGCAAAGAACAGCTTCAAAGGCATATGGTGAGCAACTGTTTTTCTTTATCTTTGAAGTCTTATGATGATTTATTAGTTCATTTCCATTGCGAGCTTATTCTCTGTTCTTGCATTCCATTTTCATTGCTGTAGATAGTATCCAATCTTTCAGATTCTTTGTAATTTTGTTACCGACTTGCATGTCTACATTCAGGGCTCATTAAAAATGCATATTTTTTAGCTTTTGTATAATTGCCTTGCTTTTCCCTGCAGAGGAAGTGTGACCTGAAGCACCCCCCTGGTGATGAAATTTATCGAAGTGGTACCTTGTCAATGTTTGAGGTAATATCCCGAGATCTGTGTCCAGTCTTCTTTCATTGGGAATAATTTTTATATTATTAGCTTATCTCCTCTTTTTCCTTGTATGGATGCTAACTAGTCATCTCTCATTTGGTTATGATGTACATTAACAAGTGAATTTTCCCCGAGCAGGAATTATCTTCCTATATTTTTTCTCTTACTGTAGCCTAATCTTACAGGTAGATGGCAAAAAGAACAAGGTTTATGCACAGAATCTCTGTTACCTGGCAAAGTTATTTCTTGACCACAAAACTCTTTACTACGACGTTGATTTGTTTCTGTTCTACGTTCTTTGCGAATGTGATGATCGAGGATGCCACATGGTTGGTTACTTTTCAAAGGTAATACAGCACAACATTTACAGAGATGTTTGGTTTCCGTTGTCCGGTTTGTTAATAAAAACGTAACCTCTACTGGGTACAGGAGAAGCATTCGGAAGAAGCATACAACTTAGCTTGCATTCTAACCCTGCCTCCATATCAAAGAAAAGGCTATGGAAAATTCTTAATAGCCTTTTGTGAGTTCTTTGTCCCGATGACTCTTTTGCTCTTCTCAATTCCATGGTCGACAAAAACAATAACAGATTGTCCTTCTGAGTTTTGCAGCCTACGAACTGTCAAAGAAAGAAGGAAAAGTTGGGACACCGGAAAGACCCTTGTCGGATCTAGGCTTACTAAGCTATAGAGGTTATTGGACTCGTGTTCTATTAGATATCTTGAAAAAACATAAAGGGAACATATCTATCAAGGTTAGATTGTGTTTTAAACTGATAAAAATTCTGAGGCTAATCCTGGTTTCTGCGATAAGAATCCACCCATCTGTCTCTGTTTCATGTATGATGATTGTAGGAGCTGAGTGACATGACAGCAATCAAGGCGGAAGATATACTAAGCACACTTCAGAGCCTAGAACTGATACAGTATAGGAAAGGACAACACGTGATCTGTGCGGATCCAAAGGTTCTGGACCGACATCTGAAAGCTGCAGGCCGAGGTGGTCTTGATGTAGATGTTAGCAAACTGATTTGGACACCTTACAGGGACCAGAGTTGAGAGTAAGGTACACTCTTCTTCTGCCATTGGATTTAATTTGAGTGTGTAAGTAAAACGGGCTTTCTTATTCTCCTAAAATGTCTGTGTAGTTTACTTGTAAATGTTGAATCGTACTTGGAATGATGTTTATCAACAACTCTTATAATTAGGATTTGAAGCAACTTCATTGGTCCATCTTTCTTTTGCTCGTATGTATATGTGATCATTTAGACCTCTACCCAATATATATTGTTTCAAACGCATATATTTGCATTTGCGGTTTTATGTGAAAAATGTTGTGTTCATAATCACAAGATTCATTGTTGACAAATGTATCAAACATCATTTTCAACTAGTAAACGATATAAATAGCAAACGTAAAAACAAGGTTGGACGAAAAAAGAATAGTCGAAAGTTATTGTATCCAGTGTTTTATAATTGGTGTAAACAAATGTTTTACAAAATAGAAACCGTAAAATTTGGAATTTCTGAACCTAACGCCACATTGTTGGTGAAATACTGAAATATATCAGTGGAGTCAGATTTGTTTTTTTTGGTTTATGATTATAAGAAACGTTGATAAAAAATCAGTTCAGAATTCTGTTTCTTTTACAATATGTTTTAGTGTTATATAAAATGATGTTGATATTCCACGATAAAAGCCAACTCAAGTATGTCTGTATTATTCAGTCCACATCATATCATTCATGACCACCGAACCAACACTTATGGTATTAGGTTTATTGATGCCAATGTGGTCCATATTCCATAGTTAACATTTAAGTATATATTTCTCTTCTTTACTCAAACACATCCAAATAGATTCTTCTTCTTCTTTTGTTTACATATAAGCTATGTATTAAGTTTGATACACAATATGTAACCATACAATCAGATTTTGCTTCCAGATTTTCGTAGTTTTAGTAGATGACCGATCGTTATCAGTATTTAATATCTTACATAAACCTAGAGTTTAATGTAGTCTTGCGGTTGCTCAATAGATTAAAAGATTTTTAATTATATACCAAAATTAAGTTTTTACCATCAGAAATATGTGAAATAATGTATATTATGCGTTTTTATACGCCATGGTCATGTGTGTTTTCGATGGAGAACAAGTTTTTAGAAGTTATTATTATATATGTAAGTTATAAGATGTTCACATACAATGCATTAGACGACAAGAAAAAAGGTTATTCTAATTTAAAAATTTCCGAGTTTGTCAATGTATTAGTATCGTGTTCAAAAAGGGCAGATATACCTCTATGGCTGCATATTTTATGGGCTGCATGTGCCTCCACTCAATTTTTTTTTTTTTTTATAAAGTATGTTTACAAAGAAAACTCTGATAAGTTTTGGAAAGAACTGTGTGGAAATTCTTGTATATATATGCGTAAAATACACACATTTTTGTTCAGAATAATGTTGTTGTCTTTTTTGTAATAGGAAACACAATTCTACGCCATGAGATGATGAATAACTATGTAATTTACTGTTTCGTAGGATTGTAGTATTGCAGAATATAATTTGGTGATTCACAGTTATTAGAGAAAAAGACATGACACCTTCTTTCTTCTTATTCCCTTCCCTTTAGATGTAATTTTTGTTTTTATTGCGTACTGTACTCTCCTTTTTTTGTTGAGGTCGAAAGTAGATTTGTCATCGACCAATCACGAGGCAGCACTAGTATTCTGCATTCAATCGCAAAGTTGCTCAACAAGTCTGCGCATGACTTTGAAAGCCGCAAAGCGACTAACGATTCAATAATACCCAAAATAGAAAACACTTACCTTACATCTTGTTCTCATTCAAAATCAGATCGAATTATTATATGCCCTTGCAAATTTTCTCTGTTACCAATGCATATGTAAACCATTTGTGTTTTGATAACTATGTCTATGTAACCTGGATTGTTTTAAAATAAATAAAGATGATTAAAGAAACCTTAAAAAAATTATACACTAGCAACTTTTCACTCTTCTTCAGATGACATATGAGAGATTTTCCAAACTAACATGTTCTTTTACAATCAGTTTTGTTGATTCGTTCTAGGCTTCTAGTGTTCGACTAATTTATTATTGCAAAATCATCTCCAAAATAAATATTTAGATAAAAAATCGAATCGTCCAGAATTACCTACTTGCATATATAGCTGAAATCGAACTTTATAAATTCAAAATGTTTTGTCGGATCCCAACAAATTTTTGAAACAAGTATACATAAAGTTTTTAAAATTGACGATTGTGAGATCAGTAATCATTATGAGAAAAGTATCTAAATAAAATGTGTTTAGTTACGGCTTAATTCCAAAAGCAATAAGTCGATAGATGGATCATGGAATAAACTATTCATTTGGTTTTGTTAAAAGAAAGTGAGTCATGAGCATTGGGCAATGTTAGAAAGAGGTAAGGTGTGTCATGCAAATATAAATAGCAGCCAACACTATAGGATAGGGGCTTACACACAAATTTGTCATTTATTATAGACTCTTTAGTCTTTGCTTACCGGGATCACTAGGAAGTAGTAGTGGAAAGGAGCAAAACGCCTTCACTATTGGGTTTAAACAACATAGGATAATTTATATGGATAATTATCACTAAGATTTATCAAATAACCAATTAGATGATGTTCTGGATGCATGAAAAAGACGAAATCTAGATAATTAAACATCTCGACAACTCAGAGAAATTTATCCTTAATTTTGTCTTTAACTAAGAAATAATTTTATCTAATTTTTAGACAATCAAGTTTCTTTATCGAGTAAACGAATCTCCTTGATTTCATACAAATAACCTTACCTAACAAAGAGCACGAAATGTCTTATTATTCTTAGTGTGACATTTCATCTTCAAGCTGCAACTTCTATATAAACACAATAATACACATATATATATAAAATTATATTCCTTAATTAACAATTTTCCAACCAGCGTACAGCTTTTATATATAACAGTGATCAATAAACAACGAACACAAACCAAAATAAAAAATAAAAGACAAAAGATACAATGGCTTCTTCTTCGTTAACGGAACGAAACAGAGCACTCTTCTCTGTTTCTACTCTTCTCCTCTGTTTCCTCCTCTGCATCTCCGAGCAATCGAACGCTCAGTCTTCTCCAGTCTTCGCCTGTGACGTCACCGGAAACCCTTCTCTTGCCGGGCTTAGATTCTGCAATACGGGGTTGAATATCAAATCCCGAGTCACCGATCTTGTTGGAAGATTGACGTTGGAGGAGAAAATCGGGTTTTTGGGAAGCAACGCTATCGGCGTTAGCCGCCTTGGGATTCCGGCTTACAAATGGTGGTCGGAGGCACTTCATGGCGTCTCTAACGTCGGAGGTGGTAGTAGTTTCTCCGGGCAAGTCCCTGGCGCCACTAGCTTCCCACAAGTTATACTCACGGCAGCTTCTTTCAATGTGTCTTTGTTCCAAGCCATTGGCAAGGTGAAAGAACTATCTCCTTCTTCATTTTTTCTATTTTTGGATACGCTGTGAAAACTCACTCATTATGCAAATAGATTTTGTTTCTTAAGGCACAAGTAACGATTCTTATATCATCTTTTTTCCCCGATGCTTTAGACAGGAGCGTTTTCTTGCTTCTAGCTTTAATAAATTTTTATCCATGTTTTGGTTTAAGGTTGTATCGACGGAGGCGAGGGCAATGTACAATGTGGGATCAGCCGGTTTAACGTTTTGGTCACCGAATGTGAACATATTCCGGGACCCGAGATGGGGAAGAGGACAAGAGACCCCCGGCGAGGACCCAGAACTCTCAAGCAAATACGCGGTGGCTTATGTTAGAGGTCTTCAGGAGACTGACGGTGGAGATCCTAACCGTCTCAAAGTCGCTGCTTGCTGCAAACACTACACCGCATATGATGTTGACAATTGGAAAGACGTCCATCGTTTCACTTTCAACGCCGTGGTAAGAAGAAAGAGTTTTTTGGATTCTTTGAATATTATGTAACTTTTGTTATTGGTCACACTAAATACATTTCAATGTTTTATATATTGTCTGTTTTTCGTGTTATGTGATTAGGTAAACCAACAAGATATGGCTGATACGTTTCAACCACCGTTCAAGAGCTGTGTGGTTGATGGAAATGTGGCTAGTGTCATGTGTTCTTACAACCAAGTTAACGGAAAACCGACATGTGCTGATCCTGATCTGCTTTCCGGCGTGATCCGCGGACAATGGAAGTTAAACGGGTAAGGTTGTTTGTTTCTAATGGTTTAATTTTACGAAGGGTCTGGTTTTTTTTAAATCATCGGTTTTTTTTTGTTAGATACATTGTTTCGGATTGTGATTCGGTAGATGTGTTGTACACAAAACAACACTATACCAAGACTCCAGAGGAAGCTGTGGCCAAATCTATATTAGCAGGTTTGGATTTGAATTGTGATCATTTCACGGGTCAATACGCAATGAAAGCGGTCAAGGTGGGTTTGGTAAATGAAACAGCTATTGACAAAGCGATTTCAAACAATTTCGCGACTCTGATGCGTTTAGGGTTCTTCGATGGAGACCCTAAGAAGCAGCAGCTCTACGGTGGTCTTGGTCCTAATGACGTTTGCACCGCTAATAACCAAGAACTCGCTAGAGATGCCGCAAGACAAGGCATTGTCTTGCTTAAGAACTCTGCTGGCTCGCTTCCGCTCTCACCTTCCGCCATCAAAACATTAGCCGTGATCGGACCAAACGCCAACGCCACAGAAACAATGATCGGGAACTACAACGGTAAATTGAAACAAACATAAAAGAAACACAAGTGATTATCGGTCTCCCCGATTCAATTTCAAGCTTAAAATGTATGAAACCAAGATCGTATTTATCTTCAGGTATACCATGCAAGTACACAACGCCGCTTCAGGGACTGGCAGAAACGGTGTCGTCTACCTATCAGCTGGGCTGCAACGTCGCATGCGCAGAACCTGATTTAGGCTCAGCCGCTGCTCTGGCTGCTTCTGCGGATGCTGTTGTGCTCGTGATGGGCGCAGACCAATCAATTGAGCAGGAGAACCTTGACCGACTCGACCTGTATCTGCCCGGAAAACAACAAGAGCTTGTGACTCAGGTGGCTAAGGTGGCGAAAGGACCGGTGGTGCTAGTTATAATGTCCGGTGGAGCGTTTGACATTACATTCGCCAAGAACGAAGAAAAGATCACAGGCATTATGTGGGTCGGATATCCTGGTGAAGCCGGCGGTCTCGCCATTGCTGACGTCATCTTCGGTCGTCATAATCCAAGTAAAGCTCTGTTCTCCGGTTTGAACCGGTGATAATCGACCGATTCGGTTTTATGATTGTAATTTTCGTAACCGGTGATTTTTTATTGGTTAGGCGGGAATTTGCCGATGACTTGGTATCCTCAATCATATGTGGAGAAAGTTCCGATGACGAATATGAACATGAGACCCGACAAATCAAACGGGTATCCGGGTCGGACTTACAGATTTTACACCGGAGAAACCGTATACGCCTTCGGAGATGGGCTCAGTTACACTAATTTCAATCACCAGATTCTTAAAGCTCCGAAGCTAGTCTCTCTCGATCTTGACGAAAACCACGCTTGCCGATCGTCGGAATGCCAATCGGTGGACGCGATCGGACCGCACTGCGATAACGCCGTCGGAGGAGGATTAAATTTCGAGGTTCAATTGAAGGTAAGGAACGTCGGAGACAGAGAAGGGAGCCACACGGTGTTTCTGTTCACGACGCCGCCGGAAGTACACGGATCGCCGAGGAAGCATCTTCTAGGGTTCGAGAAGATTCGTTTAGGAGAAAAGGAAGAGACGGTGATTAGGTTTAACGTCGATGTGTGTAAGGATCTGAGTGTAGTTGATGAGATCGGAAAAAGGAAAATCGCGTTGGGTCATTATCTGCTCCACGTGGGTAGTTTTAAACATTCATTGACCATTAGCGTGTCATAGACTGATACGGTGAATTTATTTTTAATGGTCCATAATTAAAAGGAATAAAATTTCAAGGGCTTAAAAAAGAAAGGAATAAAGATTTTTTGGTACCAAATCGCGCGTCCTGGCGATTTGTTTCCATATATACCACGTTCAAAAATGCAATTGACTAAATTACCCTTTGAACGAATTTTGAAACATTTGTCGTCTTTCCGTCTTCTTCTTCTCAGTCACGCCACGTGCGAGTCGTGATTGTCGCCGTCGACGCTATCTTTGTCGCCGTCGTATCTTTGATAAAGGCAAAAATCGATAAACCCTACAAAAAATGGTTCTGGTCTCTGTCGTCAGATTTTAAAAAAATTAAATCAATTTTAAAAGCAGAACGACGACTTTCGAGGAATTTTATAATGAAAAAAGGGAGCAGATACTACGAAAACTCACTTTTTCTCATTCCAACTGGGTTTTAATTTCATACTTTATGGAAAAAAAGTTTCGATCTTTCTTCTCTTTAATTGGGTGTTTTTTTTTTGTTAGTTATGTTTTCTCTTATCTCGCGTTGAACTTTTGTAGGCATTGGGTTTAAGCAGTGAAGAATTGGAGATGTCACCTGACGGAGAACTTGTTCCGGTGGATTCATCGGCGGTAGTCTCGGCGAAGAGGAAGATACCTCAGTTATCAAGGAGTTGGATTTCCATAGACGCGTCAGGGCAAAAAACTGTGCTTGACGTTGACAAACACGTGATTATGCATCGTGTTCAGATCCACGCTCGTGATCTTCGGATCCTTGATCCAAATCTATTTTACCCATCTGCTATTCTGGGTCGAGAAAGAGCCATTGTTCTTAACTTAGAGGTTGGGACTTTTTTTGTTTTCTCCTCTGTTTTTGTTTTCTAGTTAATCATGTTTTGATTTGTGTTTGTTTTGGTCTGATGCAGCATATTAAGGCGATTATCACTGCCGAAGAGGTCAGTAGCAGTTTAGATTTTGATAGAAAGAGTTATTTTTTTGTCTGGCTTTTAGCTAAATCTAAATGTGAACACTTTGTTAAAAAGTTCACTATCTCGGCTGGACATTGTGATACTTATATGATGTTTGGAACATTTTCTCTCCTTTTGAAGTGATGATGGCTTGGTTTGGTTATTTGAACATGCTTACAGGTTTTGATTCGGGATTCTTCAGATGAAAATGTTATTCCTGTCCTGGAGGAGTTTCAGAGAAGATTGCCTGTAGGCAACGAGGCACATGGTGGTCACGGAGATGGTGATGTGGGTGAAGAAGATGGTACCCCTCAAATTTTGTCATATAAAGCATTGAAAATCTGGAATGTTTTAAATCTTTTCATGTCTACATAAGAACCATTCACTCTTGTCACTTTGGCATTGAAATGATTGCTTTTACTATTTAGAATCCCCGTTTGAATTTCGGGCGCTAGAGGTGGCTTTGGAAGCTATTTGTAGTTTTCTAGCTGCAAGGACAACAGAACTAGAGAAGTCTGCTTATCCTGCTTTGGATGAACTTACCTTGAAGGTAGCCAACTCTGCAATTATTGTCATTACTGATCTATTTCCAACTACATTTAACTTTATTTCATTTTGTAGATAAGTAGCCGTAACTTGGAAAGGGTTCGTAAATTGAAGAGTGCCATGACCCGATTGACAGCTCGGGTCCAAAAGGTGAGTATCTATCACTGGGAAACGGAGTCTATGTTTAGAAAGAATTATGTATAATGCTTAAGCCTCATGACTATCCACTGTGTCTTAAAGGGAGTCCTGCATACACTTATCTTGTGTTGCCACTTATACTATGAGTATTATGGTTCCTGACATATTTCAAGTGAACATTCAAGGAAATAGACTGATCAAAGTATATGATAGTGGAATAGAGAAGAATTGAGCTCTCTCGTCGCTTTTTTTTCAGGTAAGGGATGAGCTTGAACAGTTGTTGGATGATGACGGTGATATGGCTGATCTCTACCTTACAAGGAAATTTGTTGGTGCATCTTCATCGATCAGCGTTTCAGATGAACCCATTTGGTATCCTACGTCCCCAACAATAGGTTCTAAGATTTCCAGAGCAAGTAGAGTAAGTTTAGCCACGGTTCGTGGGGACGATGAAAATGATGTTGAAGAGGTTGAGATGTTGCTTGAGGTAATACGTGTTTTCAGCTACATATTAAGTATAAACAACCATTAATTTGATTTTTGTTTAACAGGCATACTTCATGCAAATTGACAGCACTTTGAACAAATTAACCGAGGTATTGTATCTTCTTGTTCCAGTTTCTTTTCTAGTGGTGAATCTTTGTGATATCTCTGACTTAGAAAGTATAATTGAACATGATGCAGCTACGCGAGTATATTGATGACACAGAGGATTACATTAACATCCAGGTAGGTAACCAAAATGAAAAGTCAGATTTCTTAAATGTTATGAAATGTAATCTCTCTTACAGGCTATAATCACTGTTTATTTGCAGTTAGACAATCATCGAAATCAGCTGATTCAGGTGAGTGAATAAAAAAAAAGATCCAAGATTAATAATGTTTTGTTTATATTTTGATGCATATGAAAAACACTCAAATTATCTGCAGTTAGAGCTAATGTTAAGCTCTGGAACCGTTTGTGTATCAATGTACTCAATGGTCGCCGGAATATTCGGCATGAACATTCCCTACACATGGAACCACGACCATGGATACATTTTCAAATGGGTACGAGTCACATTTCAGTTTCCAGGAGAAAGAAAAATCTCAACCTGATATCATTTGGTGTGTGTTTGTTTGTTGTTGTTGTTGATGAAGGTGGTAAGTCTCACGGGAACATTTTGCGCAGTCTTGTTCGTGATTATACTGTCGTACGCTCGGTTTAGAGGCCTCATCGGATCTTAATGACAAGACAAGAGAGGACAATTGGTACAGATTTATAACAAAGAATGTGAGAGCAGATCTTGTTTTTGGGGGGCCTCTTCTCGCCAGCAATTTCGTTACTAGTGATGGGATTGTATTTTGTACTGTGTGACTACATTTTGTATTGAATATGCAACTTGATGATACCAAACCCAAACCAAAAAATACGAATTTGTTACACAAAGCCGGAACCAAATTACAAGTTCGGTTTTCAGTTCGAATTGAATATTCTCTGACCTGAACCGAACCAAAATGATTTCGGATCTCCAACAACCCGAATTAGACCAATTCGAATTTGGTATTTTGATTGCAGCCTCCAGAGAAGAACACGACTCGTCCATTCTCAAATAGATCTCTCCCTCTTTCGTCGCTCTTTGTTTTTCTTCACTGGTCTTTGTTTCTCCTTCGATTCTCTGTCTGGAGCAGTCTCAGATCCACCAGGTATTCAATTTTCTTCTAGTACATCTGATTTCCCTTGTTGGGTTGTTATTGTTTGCTTGATATGGATTCATGAAATCAGAAATTGCATATCTATTTTTGTTAAATTAAAGTTTCCAACTTTAAGAATTCCCACCCAAGAATACCTAAATCAGCACCTTTAGACTTTGTTTTGTCCCCAACTTTCGTCTTTGTTTAGATCTTCGCCTTCTTCTTCCTCAGAGTGCTTTACAGAGACTTTAGGTTTTGTTTCTAACTGACACGAATTGTTCTGAAAACTGGGTGCAGATTATTGCTCGAAGCTCAAGATGGATTCTACTAGAGATGATGATGATTTCACATTCTCAAAAGTTAGTTTCCCACTCATTTCTTCAGGATTTCATAGTTTATGAAAAAACGTGAAAGTTTTAGACTTTATGATTGATTCTTGGTTTGTTTCATTTTGAAGGTCGCGCCACCAGATAGTGAAGCTGTTCTTGAGGCAAAAGCTCTTGCATCAGATGTGGGTAGTATTACCCTTAAAGATGCATTAGATCAACAAAGCAATGGTCTTATTTGGAAAGACAAGTCTCTTCCTCCTAAGGAAGAAACAGTAGGTTCTTTGTCTTTCAATGTGATTGATTCTTCATCTTTGAAAAAGCAGTCCAATGAATCATCTGAGACTTTCAAAACTCCTGCTAGAAAGCCTATCACTCGTACCAAAGTTCCTTTTGAAAAAGGTTATAGCCAAATGGATTGGTTGAAACTTACACGAACACATCCCGATCTTGCAGGTAAGCAAAGCGTTCTTTGTTGATCGTCTTTTCCTAAATTACATTTTGATGTGTTACATAAAAGATGCAATTTGTTTTGCAGGCTTGAAGGGAGAGTCAAACAAGAGGCTTATTCCAATGGATGAAGTAAAGAAGCACCAATCAGGAGATTCAATGTGGACTGTTTTGAAAGGTCGTGTGTACAACATATCACCTTATATGAATTTTCATCCTGGAGGTGTCGATATGCTGATGAAAGCTGTTGGAAGAGACGGTACGCTCTTATTCAACAAATACCATGCTTGGGTCAATGTTGATATGTTACTTGAGAAATGCCTTGTTGGAGTTTTGGATGTTACCAAAGTGAAGAAGCAAGAAGCCTAATTGCTATTGCTAAAAGGGTTGAGATTGTCATATACTCGTGTAGAGGATTCATAAGTCAATAAGAATTATTTTAGTGTTCACATTCTGTCTGATTCTTCAGATGAAAACGCTGATCACAATATGTAATGTGTATTAGACTTTTATACAACTCATTGATGTCAATATATATTCAAAGTTTCCACTGCAATGATATCATGTTCTCTTTTGACAACATTTAAGAATGACAAACTATAGATGATTAAATTGAATCTATACAAACCCAAGTTGGCTTCTGTGACAGCTTCCACTACAATTTTTAAACTGTATACCAAATGGTAAAAACAAGAACAAGGTTAATGTCTTAAAAACCCATTTTTACAAGTTTTGTTTTGTAGCAAACTTGTATCATCAATTTACCCAATCAGAGTGAGGGCTAAACCGGACTATTCAAGAAAACCGCTTTTTTGTTTTCTCCCCAATCAGAGCCGGACAAAGACCGAGGGTAGTTTAGGTATTTCATGGCCAAGACAAAACCTGACTCGTCCACCCTTATAAATAATTACACCATCATTTTTGCCAATAGTCGTTTGTCTTGTTTCTTCGACACCTGTTTCTGAAATTTTCTTCTTGTTTTCTCCTTGGAATTCTATCTGGAGCCCGAGTTTCAGATCCACCAGGTTTTGGATTCTCTTCTTGATTCTTTGTTGCTCTAACTCACCGTACATGTAATTTTCTTCCGGATTTTTTTTTTATTATTTTTGCTTAATCTGAGTTCATGAGTAATAATGCATGACTGTTCCTATCTTTAGACTTCGTTTTGTCTTAAGTTTTGTCGAATAGAAATCATTCTTATGTGGATTACGAATAGAATTAGAATTACGTGATGAATCTTGTTTTTTAGATCTTCTTCTTCTCCAAAGTGCTTTATGTTCTTTTTTGTTTATTGGTTTGTTCATAAGCTTTCTTCTGATACTAGGATGAGATAATCTTTTCCGGTGTTTTCTGATCCTGCTTGCAATATTCAATCTTCCAAGTCAAAACTTCTGAAAACAAATATTTTCTCAGATTTTGGGATCTTGTGTTTGGATCTTCAATCATAATTCTAATGACATATTGTATTACAAAAGAATAAATGCTGACTTTGGACTTTATGATGATATTATTGATTACCATTGCTCAATTCTGTTCTTTTGTGAATTATATTTGAGTAAAGATGTACAATTTCATCTCACCGTAATGCTGCAATAGTCATTTGGTTAGTTCTTGGTCTTCTGTCTCAGGCAGAGTACGTAGCTCTTCCAATCTCGTTAATGCTTGCTTTTATGAATATAATCCCCTAGATTTTTCTTTGTCTCGGTCATCCTTTTGCCACATTTCAGTTTTTTTTTTTTTCCGCTTGTACAATGTTCTTTGCATCTCGTTAAATCTCAAGTTGAATGCTTTCTGGATTTCTTCTCAGGTCCCGTGGACAATTCTCACAGCAGCATACTTCAATAAAGACTATTGCTTTACAGTATTACACCAGCAGGATAGTTCTGCTTTCCCATTCTTGAAGATGGACAGGGCAGATACATCGGGCTTTGTAAGTGGCGGCAGTTGTTCATCTCTCAAGTTTCTCCAATATATGCTTATAGCTACAGTTATGATGTTCTAAGTGGTAGTTTCTTCGGAGTTCATCTATATCCTTTTCACTTTCTTATGAATTTGAACGACGGTGTAGTTCATCTCTCTAATGCCGTTAATATGGGTGACACCGCTCTTAGCCTGAAGTGTCTTGGGGGCTCTGAAAACCAATTTTGTTCCGATGTTTCTAATTTCACTGATGATGGTTGCCGGTTAGTCCTAGGATTGGGTCCAACGTCGGCTTCATACTGTTTTAGTGTCGGCGTTAATAACAGCAACAAAGATTCTGCTTCTGGATTCAGTCAAGTACTCGCTGATTCAGTTCTGCAACTTGGTCGTCCTGCTGTAAGCATAGACACTTTCAGCGGACTTGATTGTTCATTGTCGGCATATACAGAGCCCCGAGTTGCTATCAATAATGGTGGACAACGTGTGATCCCTGTTGTTGATGAAGGTTCTTCTTCTGCAAAGAGATCAGGTGGATACATGCCATCACTTCTGTTAGATCCAACTGTTAGAAACCCTTCACAGATGCAACAACTTAAAGATTTTGGAACCGGCATCCATTCGCAAGTGAGTCTAGAACCATCACCGTACACAGCGTTATCTGTACAGCAGAGGACTAGCAATCCGAGGAAGTGTAAATTTATGGGATGTTTGAAAGGAGCTCGAGGCTCATCAGGGCTCTGCATTAGCCATGGAGGTGGCCAGAGATGCCAAAAACCAGGCTGCAACAAAGGTGCGGAGAGTAGAACTACCTTTTGCAAAACTCATGGTGGAGGGAAGAGATGTGAGCACTTGGGATGCACGAAGAGCGCTGAAGGAAAAACAGACTTCTGCATATCTCATGGTGGTGGAAGACGTTGTGAGTTCCTCGAAGGCTGTGACAAAGCAGCCCGTGGAAAATCGGGCCTCTGCATTAAACACGGTGGTGGCAAAAGATGTAATATTGAAAACTGTACACGAAGTGCTGAAGGACAAGCTGGTCTTTGTATTTCCCATGGTGGTGGAAAACGCTGTCAGTTTTCTTCAGGTTGTGAGAAAGGAGCTCAAGGAAGTACAAACTACTGCAAAGCCCATGGAGGCGGAAAACGCTGCATATTTTCAGGATGTAGCAAAGGAGCAGAAGGTAGTACTCCTCTGTGTAAAGCACACGGTGGTGGGAAACGCTGTCTGGCTGATGGAGGCGGGATTTGCTCTAAAAGCGTGCACGGTGGGACTAACTTCTGTGTTGCTCATGGTGGTGGGAAAAGATGTGTTGTGGCGGGGTGTACAAAAAGTGCGCGTGGTCGCACTGACTGTTGTGTTAAACACGGTGGTGGAAAACGTTGCAAGATTGTCGATTGTGAGAAGAGTGCTCAGGGTAGTACTGATTTCTGTAAAGCTCACGGTGGTGGGAAACGATGTTCTTGGGGAGAAGGGAAATGTGAGAAATTCGCCAGAGGAAAGAGCGGTTTATGCGCTGCACATAACACTATTATGTCTCGGGAGAACGAAGGTGGAAGCAAGAGCGGTTTGATTGGACCGGGACTCTTCAGTGGCCTTGTTTTTGGCTCTACTTCTGATCATTCTCAGTCTGGAGTTAGCGCTGTCTCTGATTGCACCGATTCTGTTGATCGAATACAGTTTGAGAATAGGCAGAAGAATAAGAAGATGATGATACCGATGCAGGTTCTAGTACCTTCATCAATGAAATCTCCAAGTACTTCACATGAAGGAGAAACAAACATCTATGACTTCATGGTTCCGGAGGAGAGAGTTCACGGCGGCGGGCTAATAATGTCTTTACTTGGTGGCTCCATTGATCGAAACTGAAAGCCATTTATGGTCACCTTCTCAGCAAAAACCTGTGTAAAGCTGTAAAATGTGTTATAAGCAGATGTGGGAATCCTTTGTACATTTTCATGGGTCGTTTTGGTTTTTGGATAAGCAGATGTTGCTCTTTGTCATCTAAACCGATGACTCAAAACCCAAGTCTTGTTTCTTGGTTATACATCATTGGATATTATTATGCTGGATCAGTGGTCAAACCACACTTCCCGGTTGATAAATAAATAAACGTTTTTGTTTTAGAATCCTTTTCATTAAACGGTGTTTAAACCGAATTAACTAGCTCAGTTATGGGCCTTTAGTGGGCTTCTTTACAATCACCAATTCAATTGTCAAACGCAAATCTACCATTTTTAGGTTCATGTAAAAATCTAAAAACTATTTGCTACGGAAAATTTGAGAGCCACAACGGTCACGAGACAAAAAACAACAACTTGAAGATAAAAGGATAAGGGAGGCTTCCTACAAAATGAACAACATTTCTTTCCACACAAATTCTCATAATAAAAAGTCCCTATTAAATAAAAATCATATAATACAAAATACTTAATAACGTTATATTCTTTCAATCTAGTCCCCATGTTTTAAGTCCTCTTTCTTGTCTGACATACAAATAAAAAACTCACTGATAGCTTTCTAACGAGAGCAAACAGAGGCACACAACAATGGAGTTTCGTGGAGATGCCAGCCAGAGGATTGCTAGGATTTCAGCTCATCTTCAACCTTCTTTCACTCCTCAGGTTTTCTTTACTTTTACTTCTAACTCAAGTTATCTTCTTTGGTTTTTAAGTCAAGTTGGTTGTTCTAAACCAGAATAGTTTTTTGTATTCACTCTCAAACAAAACTGATATTGTCTCAGATTCATCAACGTTCTTAGTTTTTTTCATCAAGATTCAAACTTGAGTCCAATCAAGAATTTCAATTTCTAGTTAGCTGAAGATTTCTGATGCCATAGAAAGACCAATCTCTTTTCTTCCATTGATCGATCATTAGATGGAGACGAAGGCCTCGTTAATGGGACGAGAAAACTGCAGAGCCAAAGGTGGGAATCCAGGATTCAAAGTAGCAATCCTTGGAGCTGCAGGTGGAATTGGACAATCTTTATCTTTGCTGATGAAGATGAACCCTCTTGTCTCTTTACTTCATCTCTACGATGTTGTCAATGCACCCGGCGTCACAGCTGACGTCAGTCATATGGACACTGGAGCTGTTGTAAGTACCTCTCATCAACTTTGAAACTTCACATAATATTTACATCTTCTTGCTAAAGAATGAGTAATGACCACACTTGATGATTATTAGGTCCGCGGATTCTTGGGAGCGAAGCAGCTTGAGGACGCGCTAACGGGTATGGATCTTGTGATCATACCAGCTGGTGTACCGAGGAAACCAGGGATGACCCGTGATGATCTGTTTAAAATCAATGCTGGGATTGTTAAGACACTATGTGAAGGTGTAGCAAAATGTTGTCCTAGTGCTATTGTCAACTTGATCAGCAACCCTGTGAACTCTACTGTCCCCATTGCCGCTGAGGTTTTCAAGAAAGCTGGAACTTATGATCCTAAGAAGCTCCTTGGAGTTACTACACTCGATGTTGCTCGTGCCAATACATTTGTGGTAACAATGCCTAATGATCCCTCACTCCATTTCGTTTTGTTGACTTTTAAACACCAAGATTTGATATTTTTCTGTTCTTGTGCAGGCAGAAGTTCTTGGCCTTGATCCAAGAGAAGTCGATGTACCAGTCGTTGGGGGACACGCTGGAGTCACAATCTTGCCACTACTGTCACAGGTATCATATGAATAGAAGGCGAGGCTCAGTTCCATAACATTAGCTTCTCTGCTAATTTATGTTTTTTTGCATAATATTTCTTCATCAGGTTAAACCTCCTAGCAGCTTCACACCTTCAGAAATAGAGTACCTCACAAACCGGATTCAAAATGGTGGAACTGAAGTTGTGGAGGCAAAAGCTGGAGCTGGATCTGCAACACTTTCCATGGTAAAACCAAACCAAATCACTTTAATACATCACCATAACACTTGTTTATTTCTCTGGAACAATGTACTGAATCCATGTAAATGTACTACTACTACAGGCATATGCTGCAGCCAAGTTTGCAGATGCTTGCCTTCGCGGGTTAAGAGGAGATGCTAATGTCGTAGAATGCTCTTTTGTTGCTTCACAGGTAAATCTTGAAAACTCTTTCACTCTCTTTCATTGTGTCAAATCAACGCTTTTAACTTGTAATGGCAATTGACCACAGGTGACAGAGTTAGCTTTCTTTGCAACAAAAGTGCGCCTTGGCCGTACAGGAGCAGAGGAAGTGTATCAGCTTGGACCCTTAAACCAATACGAAAGGTCTGAAAAACATAACTCATCTCTTTCAAATTACTTGTCTCAGAAAGAAAGAAAGAAAGAAAGAGAGTTCTCAATATGTATCTTGATTTCTGTATTGTTCTACAGGATTGGTCTGGAGAAAGCAAAAGAAGAACTAGCCGGAAGTATTCAGAAAGGTGTCGAATTCATCAGAAAATGAAACTGAGAGATAATCAGAGAGATACAATAAGATCTTTCCTCAATCATATATAATCATGTTGTTACTCTTCATGCCTATGTCTCCCTCTGCTGCTTCAACTTTGTAAATTCCTTATCAGTTTGTGTACTATGTAACCTTTTCAACGTACTTCTATCTATGGTTTTCAATGATCCAATACCAATCTTTAGAAACGTTTGCAAAACAGAGATCATCTTCGCAAAAATTAAAATGAAAAAAAACAAATGGCTTCGCCCGGGTTCGAACCGGAGACCTTCAGTGTGTTAGACTGACGTGATAACCAACTACACCACGAAACCTTTGTGCTAACGAATCCAAATTTTATGTATTTATATGATTATTGCCAAATTTTATGTATTTATATAGGTTGGTAATACCTACTCAATAGTCAACAAAACCCCACGTGATCTATAACATAGAATAAAATAATCTTTGTTCTTTTTTTTTTTTTTTTGTGTTCTGTCTTCTTGGTGATAAAGAATAAAGAGAGCCAGTGAGGGTAAAACGAAGGGCCACCATTTTCAATCTTTCCACAATAATGGCGGCTACTAGAGTGTTAACTGCTGCGACGGCCGTAACCCAAACCACATCGTGTTTCCTCGCCAAGCGAGCTTTCATTCTACCGGCGAAGAAATCCTGCGGTGGATTTGGCGGTCTCTGCTTCAGAAGAGCTTTGGTGTTGAAATCTAAGAGACCCTACTCCTGCAGTGCCATTTACAATCCTCAGGTTAAGGTTCAAGAAGAGGGTCAGCCCGAATCTCTAGATTATCGGGTTTTCTTCCTCGATGGTTCCGGAAAGAAGGTACCTTTTGTTTCTGACTTCTCCGTTTTGTGTCTCTCTGTCTTCAATATTAAAGCTTGGTCTTACTGGACAAGTATTTAGGAAATGGATTCTCTGTTTCACCTAAATTCTGAGTTTTTGGGTATATATCACATTGTTATTTGGCTATGTAATGAAGAAATCTTATCTGGGATTGCTACCTTTGTTTTGAAAGATCTACATTTTGAATGTTGTTAATTGAAATGGTTTTGGTTCATTACTCTGTTCTGTGTTTTGTTAAGGCTGAGTAAGGATTTATATGCATTTGTGTATAGCTTTCTCCATGGCATGATATACCCTTGACCTTAGGAGATGGAGTCTTCAACTTTATAGTTGAAATACCTAAAGAGTCAAAAGCAAAAATGGAGGTTGCTACTGATGAAGATTTCACTCCTATTAAGCAAGATACTAAGAAGGGCAAGCTCAGATATTATCCGTAAGTATATACATAGCTTTCTCTGTTTTCTTGAGTTTTGCTTTCCTTTTAAGTTGAATTTTAAGAGGCTTCATCATCCATTTCGGATTATAGACTGTGAAATCAATGACTTATGGAATGGATTTTATCCAGGTATAACATAAACTGGAACTATGGGTTGCTTCCACAGACATGGGAAGATCCATCTCACGCAAATTCTGAAGTTGAAGGATGTTTTGGGGATAATGATCCAGGTGAATCTGTGATACTCCTTTTATCTATTGGAAAATGATATCTCTTTGGAACAAAAAGAATGTGCTTATTCTTGGTTTGGGTTTGGGTTTGTAGTTGATGTTGTTGAGATTGGTGAAACTCAAAGGAAGATAGGAGATGTTCTAAAAATCAAGCCTTTAGCTGCTTTAGCTATGATTGATGAAGGAGAGCTAGACTGGAAGATTGTTGCTATTTCTTTGGATGACCCAAAAGCTCATCTTGTGAATGATGTTGAAGATGTTGAGAAACATTTCCCGGTACGAGCTAATCTAGTAGTATAAACCAATGCCTTTAGGTTCATGCAAAAACAAAATATATGAATTCTGTTATTGACCCTAAATCCGTTGATCAGGGTACACTAACAGCCATTAAAGACTGGTTTAGAGACTACAAGATCCCAGACGGAAAGCCTGCTAACAGATTTGGTCTTGGAGACAAACCAGTAAACAAAGTAAGTTCTTCATTTTATCTTCTCTAGTGGTGGTTCTTTATGTTTGGTACTATACCTGAGAGGAGCTATCTTAACAGGAATATGCTTTGAAGATCATCCATGAAACAAATGAATCATGGGCTAAACTTGTGAAGAGATCAGTTGATGCTGGAGACCTTTCACTTTACTGAACATATCTTGCTATGTCCAATTATGAGGTCGAATAATGAACAGACTGGAGAGTCCTATATCATTCTTGTTTTTCTTTCATTTGAGATGTAAACATTGGGATTTGTTTTTCACCATTGATGACTAAGAAATAATAAAATGACATTTTGCTTTGAAAATATTCATATGGAAACATGAAACAGGGTCCATGAAACAGAGCAGAAGCTCTGTTTCGAAGTGCAACAACACAAAGTCATAGAAGATTTAGGCAGCAATGGCTGAAGATTTATGGAAACAATGAAAGCATGAGTGGGGATCTTTAGGAGATGGAGTTTTCAACTAATAGTTGAAATACCTATAGAGTCGAATGTAGGTAACATGTGGTAAAATTACAATTCACTGGATATTAGTTTAACTGGAAAAAACAACAAAGAGAGAAAAAGAGAGAAGTGAGTGAGAATCTTCAGAGAGGTTTTCCATCAATCCATCTTCTGAACACAAGTGAGCATTGATCTGGATTATACTCTGCTGTGTGTCCTCCTCCCTGCAAACCACACAATCGAAACACTCTATATCACGTTTTGTTTTTTTCTGCAGAAACTTTGGACAAGACAAGAAAGAAAGGGTTTAGAAATGATTGCCTTGATGGTTGCAAATGTCATCTTATTCGCGTAAGTCCTTGTATATCTACAAACACCGATAACAAGGAGTGTCTTTAAAGATACTGAAATTGATCAGAATGGAGTTAGAAACACTGTTTTTTTTAATACCCAGCAACTTGATTGCTACTCATCATCCAAGCTCTCCAGTCATCAACAATGGAATAGTTGAGAGCTCTGATCCATGCTTGAGTTGAAGAGAAGGGTACCATAGAATCATGATCACCACTGTCTCAAGTACATGAGTTTGTCAAATCATAAAGATACAAAAAAAAGTAGTGCTTATACTTAACATTTCAAAGAAGGAAAAAGAAAAACTACTAACTAATATCAAACAATGATACATCAACAAATATTAATCTTGCCTGTAGATGAGAGAGCGGAAGCCTTTAAGACTATTGTTTACGTGATACGGAAATGCATTGTTAATCTCAAATGTATATGGTATGTTTTGGCTGTTGCATCGGTTCCATTTTCCTACTCCCTGCATCACATTTTGAACTGGTGATTTGTGTTTGTTATGTTTTGTATAGAACCAAGTCAACCAACAAAAAAAAAAGAATTCACATAGGTACCGTCTTCACGCCTAGAGCTCTGCGTACATTTTCATCGTTAGCCCAAAAGGCAGACAGAAAATACTTATAAGTCTGAGAAGGCGATAAAATGTAAGACATATCAGAACTTTTCAAACCCATGAATATAGAAAATAATGAAGAAAGTAAAAGAGAAAATTGTTACAAAGCAGCTAGGAGGTGGCAATGATGATGAATCATTTCCTGAAAACTCCTTCAGTTCTCTTCTTCCATCGGTTCTGATGTTTGGTGTGTCTGCCAAGACGTAATCTACTTCGCAGTTTCGTAACAAAATTTGCTCTGCGTATATCTCTGACATACACTATACAACTCAGAAACAAGACTAGTTGGTCTATGAATAATGCAATCAGATAGATACTCAATTAATGTTTGCCGTATAAAGTCTTTACATGATCATAAGATTGAAGATTATTTGAGCATCTTTTATTACTTGGGTCTACGTTGAAGAATTTGCCTCCACAACTTCTTTCAAGTGACTGCAATAATAAGTAGTGAAAAAATATATTGTAACCAAATTAATGTCTAAACAATCATATGATATGATTGATGAAGATAAAGATTACCTCAAAGAGCTCATCTGAAATAAGTCCCATCCCATGAGCAAATGAAATTCTATAGTTAGATTCCATGTTTTTATCTGTTACAGGGTTTCCAAGAACATAACCCTGCTCAATTATTTAGGAACGTGTTAATACAAAACGTTTTCTTTTCTCAACCGGATTATCGGTATTCATATTATTGCGGGAATGAATAGACTCTTTTAACACCTGAAGATTTATGAGTGGTGTGAGGCCTTTCTCATTTCCTGTTTTCATATTGTAGAATGTAATTAAAAGCTTTGAACTAAAAGATACCAAAACTGTGGAAAGTGGTGAATAAAAAGGCTACCAAGTGAAGTTTGTTGCACAACTCCTGGAACAATTTTCCCGGAATATGAATCTCCACCAACATAAAAAGGATTCGATATAAACTCCGGGTGATCCACAAACCACTGCAAGTAATCAGAATCAAAACACTTGATAAACATACATGCAAGAAAATTCATCAAAAACTGCAACAAAGCAAAAACAACACTTAACACTTCTAAGAAATTGATCAATTTGGTGCATTTGTTTGATGTCGCTCGTCTCAAAAGCACGCCGAGTTCTAGCATAAGAATATCCAGAGCCAGCAGGAGATTCCACATATAAAATGTTAGCCACCTGAAAAACAATTTGAGTATATACAAATTCAATATGTTGTTATTACAGAGACACAAATAGAATCACAAAAATTTGTGCAATCTCTCTCAAACCTTTGTCCATGAAAAAGATGTTAGCTCTAAAGGAGGAACTGTTCCATTATACTCATCCCCTTTAAAAGCTAAAGGACCTAAGACAAACAATCAAATTATTACTTGAAAACTTGTCTTAGTCCTCCGAATGTGTGACCAATCAAGAAACATGACATAGTATTAAACTATTTTATTAAGACTCATTCATTAGTCATTAAACTATTTGTTACCGTTAGCGAAGAGCAATCCACAGATGGAGCTACAGCCAGGTCCACCAGTGAGCCAAATCATGAGAGGATCATTTTCTGGATTTCTCTCTGATTTCACAAAGTAGTAAAAGAGTTCAACATCTCCAGATTCGCCAATACTCACATATCTTAGTAATAAACCCACATGCAAAAGAAGAAAACGACATGTTAGAACTTAAGGATTCTTAATATGTGTTTTGCTACTGATTTTGGCAAATTAGAGAGAAAGAGATGGACTTTTTGTTTGTTTACCCAGTCTCGAGCTCAAAAGGAAGAGGACCTTCAAAACCAGGAAGATACTTCACACGCAAAGAAGCATCAACAAAATGATGAATAGAGAAGATGCTTAATAGAAATAAGACGATGAAGCTAAGGTTTCTCATTTTCTCTGTTTCTTAGTGTCACTTGAACAGAGAATAGTATGTCAACGAAGAACCTTAAATTCACATTGAAAGAAAGAAGAAAGCAAAGTAATTACGAGGATAAAACCAAAAAACAAAAAACAAATGAAGTAAGTAAAGACAATATAGCAAACGCAGTGATCAGAACGTGGCTATCGTTTAACTAATAAGCGTGTTGCGAGCTTTTACAGCGTTTTAGTGACCGGATCAGACCAACCGGTTCAATGGAGGAACTTTATGGCTCCATCACCAAACCAAGTATCAGATTACACACCAGCGAAAGTCAACGTAATTCAGTTGATCTGTCAACTTAATAAATCCATTACCTTAAACTTAGATACTGTCGCTAATTTAATTTTAGTTAGCTTCATGCTTTTTGACTTTTCACTGTTGCATAAACGAAAACGACAAATAGTTTGTGATTGATTCTACCTGCTGTCGAAAAGTTTTTTTTTATACGTTTACCAGAATTCATAAAGATATATAATTCATAAACGATTAATTGTTTTCTTATAAATCCAAATCGACATATAATTCTATTTAGTTGTAAAATCTAAACTTTAATTTATATTTATAAACCCAAACCAACATATAACTAAATAACTAATCTTGTTTAATTAAAAACATATATATTTTGTTTTCTTAATATTTTTGTTTTAATTTATTTTCAATTAGTATTTTGATTGGTTATTTATGAAAGGGTGAATAAGAGAGGTTATTTAAAAATTTCAATATAAATTGTATAGCTTACACAAACTGAAAATATTAAATATGAAAGGAATATTAAAAATTTTGAAATAGAAAATTGAAAAAATAAAGATAAAAAATTGTTTATTCACTTCTACATTTAAAAAAAAAAAAAAATGCGAAGATGCTGTAATTGATAAGATTCCTTTTGGAAAATAATGGGTAAATTTCGTTAAGATATTATCCATTAATATGGATTTTAATAGTAGTAGAATTTGGAATAAAAGCATTTTTTTTTCTTAGCTAGATATAATTGAAAAAGTGGTTCCATGTTTCCAGAATCCAACCAATCTTAACAATTTTGATACTCAGTGATTCGCGTAAGAGCTTCTTTGAAAACGTCATGCCAATCATCATCTCTATATATAATAATATAATCTCCCCCAAATTTGCTTCCTCTTTCAATGGCTTTTGGTTCGTTTCTGACGCCGATATCAGAAATTCTCAGTCGCCTTTCCGGTACTAGTGCTCATCTCTCCCTTTCTTCTATCTTAATTTCAATTGATTTCTTATTTAGTTCTGTTTCGATTGATCAACACATAAATTTTGGGCTTAAAGAGTCTCACTTTTCCAATTTTAGTGCAAAATTAAGATTTGTTGCATCATCGCTTTTGTTTTCTATTTCTGGGTTTAGTAGTTCTGTGAATTTTGTGGTTTTATTAGGGCAAATTAATGAATCGAGAATCGCAGGATCTTCTCGAGCAAAGTTGTTTCTTAAAAATGCAAAATTTATATGTTTGATCAAAATTTATCTATCTGGTTACTCTTGTTGCAGTTGTTGTTGATTAATCAGAAGAAAAATGGATATGACTGGTACTGTGAGAGATGCATTTGATCGAGTTTCTAAGAAACAGAAGCTGTATCACTCAGTTACTCAAGATGTTATCGATCTTGTTTGTGATGGAATCCAAGATACATTGACTCAAATCCAATCAGATAATAACGATGGAGTCGAACCCGAATCGGTTCTAACCGAGTTGAGGCGCAAGCTTGATGCTCTTTTACCGATTATCCAGCTTCAGAAATCACAGAAGGAAACTAAATGGAGTCTTAGCAAGTTGGTGAAATTGTTTGAGGTTTCTTACCATCCTGATATATCTCTAGCCTGCTTCAGCGTTGATTTCGATATCAACTTAGTGAATAAGATACTTATCCACCATTGTTACCGAGAAGGGTTGTTCGACGTTGGTGATTGTCTGGTTAAGGAGTCTGGAAGAGAGGAAGAAACCGAGGTTAGATCTCAGTTCTTAGAGTTCCACCAGATATTGGACTCATTGAAGCTCAGAAACATCGAGCCTGCTATGAGATGGATCTTTGCGAACCGCGGAAAACTGAAGCAAAAGGGTTCAAAGCTGGAGTTTAAACTCATAAGTTTGAAGTACTGTGATATTTTAAGAGAAGGAAACCGTGTTGATGCTTTGGAGTATGCAAAAACCCATTTTCACCAATATCCACTACACTTTAAAGAGATACAAAAGCTTATCACTTGTCTGCTATGGATTGAAAATTTAGAGAAAAGTCCTTATGCAGAGATGGTTTCTCCATCATGTTGGGACAAGGTGACCAAAGAGGTAATCATGGAATATCACCATCTTCTTGATCAGCCAATTAACTCCCCGTTAAAAGTCGCTTTATCCGCGGGTTATGAGAGCTTACCGTCACTTTTAAAGCTGGTTCATTTAATGACTTTGACGAAACAAGAATGGCAAGCTATGAAACATCTTCCGGTTCCTCTAGAGTTAGGGAACGAGTTTCAGTTTCACTCGGCTTTTGTGTGTCCTGTGAGTAGAGACCAGAGCAGCGAAGAAAACCCGCCAATGCTGTTGGCTTGTGGTCATGTAATTAGCAAGCAGTCAATGATGAGACTCAGCAAGAACTGCGCTCACCGCATATTCAAATGCCCTTATTGTCCTGCAGAGACTTCAGCTTCAGCATGCAGGCAATTATACTTTTGAAAGGTTTGGTAATTTAGTTAATTTGATTGTTTCAGCTCAATAAGTGAACAAAGCGTTTCATTTGTTCTTTCATCATTAAAAAACTCTTTTTTACTAGATCTTGATTTGATCTTCTTCTCTAAGTTAGAACAAATAACTAATATGTTGCAATTAGTTGTTATACTATTACTTTTTATTTCTCTTGAAACAGAGAAGATAACAAGTGAATTTCAGTGATTTTAAAATGGTTAGTAAATTGGAGAAGGAAAGTTGAAGCAAAGATCACGTGAATTCTCCTATATTTGGTATCTTTCAGGGAAAAAATATGGATTTATTCAGACATTATAGTACATGATTTAAATGGTAATTAATAGTCAATTAGTTAAAACCATGGCCTTCTCTCACATTGTATCAATAATGCTAATTAAAACACGCTATTAAAACACTAAGTGGACCCCACCAAACTGCCGCAAAAGTCCATGAAAATAATCAAAACCATGACTTTTAGCTAACCTCACACCCCCGTCAGCTCAATCTTATCACTTACAACCAATACTTTACTTCCACGTGTAATAAACCAAAGAGTTCACGCCAAAACCACAAAACACTATCATGTCACGTTAGCATTCCCTCAAAAAGCACCACCGTGATAAAACAACTAATCCTCCTAGTCCTCTCCATTTCTCTACTCAACAACCAAACCAAACTCAAAGATTTTATCTTCATGGATTGAGCAAAGAAGAGGAAGATAATTTCCAAAATATCGCCAAAAAATGGACAAATTCTCGTATAACTCGTATCCAGATTCAGCTGAATCTTCGCCAAGATCTCGCGATGTCGAGTTTGAAAATCCGCCGCCATGGGAGGACCACCAGCAGCAGAGCTACAAAGTGAAGCTCATGTGCAGCTATGGCGGCAAGATCCAGCCGCGTCCACACGATAACCAGCTTACCTATGTAAACGGCGATACCAAAATCATGTCGGTCGACCGCGCCATCAGATTTCCTGCTCTTGTATCGAAGCTCTCCGCCGTCTGCAGCCGCGGTGATGGAGGAGAAATCTCGTTCAAGTATCAGCTTCCAGGTGAAGATCTCGATGCGTTGATTTCGGTGACTAACGATGACGATCTGGAGCACATGATGCATGAGTACGATCGGTTGCTTCGTATGTCTACTAAACCAGCTAGGATGCGATTGTTTCTCTTCCCGTCTTCACCGATTTCCAGCGGATTTGGCTCTGAAGGTTCGACTAAATCGGATCGGGATACGTTTCATCCGATCCCTAGTCGACCTGAATCGGAGAAATCTGTAACCGCTCCTCCGAATAATGCTGATTTTTTGTTTGGATCGGAGAAAGTAGCTCCAATTCCGCCGTCGCCAGTGAAGGTGCCTCAACCGTTACCGGAGCCAGTGGTGATTGAACCGCCGCCGATGTTCGTAGATCAACGGATGTTACAACCGGAACACGGCGTAAATCCGGCGGAGATTCAAAGACAAATCCAGGAATTTCAGATGATTCAAATCAGAGATCAAGAGCAACAACAACAACAACAACAGATGCTTCATCAGAATCAGCTCCAACAACAACATCAACAACAAGAAGCTATAAATCAGAATCAGCTTCATCAACAACAAGAGGCTATACATCAGAATCAGCTTCATCAACAACACCAACACCAAGAGGCTATACATCAGAATCAGCTGCTTCAACAGCAACAACAACAAGAGGCTATGTACAGAAGAAAAAGCGAAGACGAAGCCGGACGATACTTCCCTCCAACATACACTCAAAATCCGGCGCCGGCGACGAATCCACAACCTCCGATTGGCTACTGGCAAGGAAACAACAACAACAATAACATTCCGGGGAATATATACACAACAACGTCACAGAATCTACCAGAGCAACAACAAGTATACATGATTCCAGCTCAATCTCAAGCTCCAGGGACAGTATACCAAAGCGTCATGAGACCAGCTGTACAAGGTAACCAAGGCTATTACCCACCTGTTCAGCGACTTCATCATCCTGATGCATACATGGAGCAGCAGAATCAGCCAGCTTACAACGTGGTTCAACAACAGCCACAGTATTCAGGTGGTCCACAAGTTATGACTAGTGTTGGTCCTCCAATGGGGTTACAGGAACCGTATTCACAGATGGGAAATCCTGTGTACTATACGGTGGCTGGAGACGGCATGATGGTTCAACCGCCACCGCCTCAGCCTCAGCCTCAGCCTCAGCCTCAGCAGCAGTACCAGGGAATGGGTCAACCGACAGATCTCAGAACCGGACCGGATGGGAAAGTGGTGGTTAACATGGCTGCACCAAAAGTTCCACAAAGTTCAGATGCGGTGTGAGTGAGATTGAGGTTAATGTTATGATAAAGATTATGATTATCCATTTAGAAAAACTTTATGATATATGTGTAAAAGTGTTTTTTTAGATCAAATTGGAATCTGGATTTCTGATGAATCAATTGAAGCACTTTTGATGTTTTTATTTTATTCTGTTAACTTTCTTTGAGACTTCTTTTTAAGTAAGGCTTTCGGACCTTTTCGTCTCCTGCCTCTTGTGCATCCATTTAGTGGTGAATAAAGATTATTATCCAATTTACATATTCACTAATAGTTATCTTTATATATCTTTAATTCACTCACACTGAAACAAGATTTTGAGAATTAGTTAAGACTAATTTTGTATCAAGTTCATTGCAGAGTAAAAAGTGGTCCACAATCTGAATAGTATGGACACGTGTTGTGGAGAAAAAAGGTGTTAGGTGAGAAAGCATTGGATGTTAAAAGAGAGACTTGCTCTCACACTAAGGCCATATTTAAAGGTAGAACACTTAGGTGTTCTTAGCCTTTTAAAAATAGAAAATATTGTGAATAGTGTTAGATCTGTTGTAGATCTGTTCTTGTTGTAGAACTGTTCTTGGCCCAGTTTTAGCGTGACGTGGCGCTTCATCATTGGCTACGAATTTTTGCAAAGGAAAAAAACATTTCATTTTTCTTTCGATCCGAAATCTATGCTAAGGTTTAATTAAATAATATGTTTGTTTGTTTATTTTTTTTATTTATATCTTTAATGTTCTTTTTTGTTTCATAAAAATTTGATATTATATTTTGTGTTTCTTTTTATTTTCAAATCTATTTTAGTAAAAGTTTTTTAAGTTTGCAATTGAAAAGTTATTTCTTAAAGTTTTTAAAATTGTAAACTAATGATCTTACATTATTTCAATTTCAAATCAATTCCTATGATCTAAACATGGTCTACCAATAATCACTTACTTTACAAAAGATCTTAATTAAATCTCTTACAATATTTGAATATTTTTTCTCCCTTAAAGATCAAACTTCAAAGATGCACCCTTGCATATGCCCTAAGAGCATGTTTATAGGTGATACTTATAAAGTATCATAAAGAATTTTTTAATATTATTTATAATATTTATTTATTATTTGAGATTTTTTATGATACTCGTACTAAATATGTTTCCATTGGTGAGACCGGTTTAAGTATCATAAAAAAAAATATTTGCAGAATCAAAAATAAATATATAAAAATATAGGATTATAAAATATAATATTACAATTAAAAAAACGTAGAATATACGTAAGCAAAAAAAAAACATAAAATTCAAAAAAAAACTTAAAAAACCATGATGATAAAAATAATTTAGTTGCTTGGAGTCAATTCCCTTGGCCCCATTTTTGCCAAATATGTTCAATCAATTAAAAGAGAATTGTGTTTTGAGAAGGAAAATAATTAAAAGAGAATTGTGTTTTGAGAAGGAAAACAATTAAAAGAGAATTGGGTTTGAGAAGGAAAACAATTAAAAGAGATTTGGGTTTGGTAATGGTAATTGACGAGGTTTTGGTAATGGTAATATGAGAAGAGTGACAAAGACTTGTTTTGAGAGGATTTGTATTGAGAAATATGAGAAGACAAAAACTTGTTTTAAGAGGATTTGTATTGAGAAATATGAGAAGACAAAGACTTATATATATAATAGAAATCCACATCCGAATAATACATTGTGACCATACAAAATAACAAAGGTACTACATTCACCAAAAAAAAAAATAACAAAGGTACATCCGAATAATACATTGTGACCATACAACCTGAATAAATAAAATAACAATGCATTTGGATTCCAACTTCAGCATTGATGCTTTAGTAATTATATTGCAAAAAGAAAACAAAAATGACCAAGTAAGTAGACTCACCACCAAAAGGACAGTTCTAAGAAGCGTTCTATATTCATGCTCTCACCATCAAGCTTACTAACCAATAACTGCAGAATCTTTATAGCAACCTCCATGGCATGTGAACCTGAATAACATGACTCACATTATCTCTCAGAGAGAAACTATCCTCAAATCCATCTACCTCAATATGCCATGTTTTATTTGACACCAGAATATAATCAATCCCCAATCAGAAACTTACTGTTAATCCAAAATAGCATTCACAGGCCGTGGCTACAAACACCAACAATCACTATATGGCTACAAACAACAAAAGAACATGAGAATAAGGATTTTAAACTTCAAATTCAACACAATCACTATATTAGATGCTAATGAAACCCAACAATCCTCTTCACTAATAACATCATATCTATGTCAACTCTAAGAAAACTACAAATACTTAAAAAACGGAAATGAAGGTTACCATAGAGATCATTACCTTTCTCAGGATGATCAAACTCAGACTGTGGCAGCACCATGGGCTGTAACTTGACTCTCCCACCACGTTTGTTCTGTAAAAGTCAAGGAAACCAAAAATGAAACGATGTTACAAATTTAGCTCAGATGATAAAGCTTATGAGTGATAACAAAATGAAATCATTGATTAAAGACCTGATACTCCATCAACAGCTTAGCGTGCTCGCGTTCTTCCACACTCTGCTTCTTGAAAAATCTGATTAGCAAAAACACCAAACAACTCAATAAATAAAACACTGCAACAAACGAAAAATCCAGATTCATGAGATACTTAAAAAGCCAATCTCATCCATATAGTTGAAGCAAAAATTGACTCAATCCACATATTTACAACACCTAATGTTCAAATCCATGAAAAGAATCACCTAATTTTCGAGAGAGAGAGTTGAGAAAGAGGCGGAAAACTCTAGACAGCGGAGGAGAGATGTTCACGAATCTACACAGAAGAAATGGAGAAGTGAAATAGATCGAAGAGATGAAGCCGGAGGAGAAGCGGAGGGAGCGAAGGCAGGATCGGCAAGGAAGAATCGGCGGAGGAGAGGAGAAATCGAAATCGCCGTCTAGGGTTTTCTGGTTTTCACGGGAGAGTGGAGAGGAGAGACAAAAATGATTTTTTTTTTTTTTTTTTGTCTTTCGGCAAAACGAGATTGAAGACCAATCAGCACATGCCACATCATATGATATTGGGTATCAGAAGTATCATTGGACTGATACGTATCAGACCCAAAAATATTATTTGATCCATTTAAAAATATTTTTTGTGCTTCTGATACTCATAATGTATCACCCATGGACATGGTCTAACAAACTAATTAACGTGGATGAAAAAAAAAAAAAACAAACTAATCAACGTGACACATTCTTGTCTTATACGCAATTCAATTTACTAAGCGACAATCATCATCATTTTGATCATCTCAAGTCTTTGTCCTTATTATTTTGTTGCCAAATTAATTACATGTCTCAATCCAAAAACAGGTGTCCACGTAAAAGCTATCTTGTCTTTGTCATTAGGAGGATCCAAATTGATATCATTCTTCCCCTTGTTCCCAAATTTGTCTTATCAATTTTTTTTTCTCGTCTTTACATCATCAATGTAATGTCAATCAGATTGGTTCCAATTCGGATTTTTTTCTACTAGAGTCGGTATAAAAAAATTCTTTAACTAGAATAAGCACACTTTTAAAGTGTTACCATATATAGTGTTTATAAACACTACAGAAAACCCTAGAAAAAAAAAACAAAAACACCAAAACCACTTAGTTCATATATCCAGATTTATCTGGTAACTGATTAATCCAACCCACAATTTCTTCTTGAATCAGTCTCAGTGTGTTCCTCCCATGCCCAATCTCCATCCTCCAAAAGTGAGGCCTTAGCTTCTCCACAAACTCTCTCAACATTGGTCTCATCTCTTTCTCCTTCATCACTCTCAACGCACACTGTACCACAAAGTTGCCAAACTTATCAGTTGTCATTCTTACCCATTCTTTATCATTTCCTCTAAACTCCTCCAACACTTTCCCTCTAGCAAAATCCGATTTCAAACACTTCTCCACCACATAGCTTCCTTGTCTCTCCATCGCTAAACTGAAGAAATTTCCACGAAGTCTCTCGGCGATTGCGGTTGTTGCAACGGGGTTCTGAAGTGTCAGAAAGTTCTGTACAACGTGTGTTCCGTAGGGGTCAAAAGCTAACCATTCGGCGTTCTTGGCGACGCACTCGAAGATTAGGTCTCTGTATTTGCCTCTGATCTCTTGAAACACATTGTTTAGGGCAAGCATCCAGTTTCTAGCCTGGCAAGTTGCAGAGTGTATTCGTACGTGAGCTTGTAGAGAACCTCCTTCTTGGTTTTATCGACGGCTCGTATAGCGGATATGATCAAGCCTCGAGCGTACTTATCGGTCATGAGCAAGAAGAAGTTTATGCCAACAGCGTGGAATAAGAGATGGTCTAAGCTAGGGCTGCGTCTAAAGAGGATATGTAAAGATTGTGAGCCGTATTGGTTCGTAGCCAAGTGGAGGAAAGTGCGCTTGTTTGTGGTTAACAATGATCCGATCTTGAACAGATGGCTCTCCCTCTCAGCCGTTGGATTGGTATCGAGATCTTGGAGGAACTTTTGGAACTCAGCGAAACGTCCTGCACAAGTCATCATGTCCAACAGTCTTGATAGCAAGTTATGATCCTTTTCGACGCCGGGGCTCACAAAACTTGGAGGAGGAGGGAAGGGTTGGCCGGAGTATCTGGAGGAAGAAGCACCAGGTTGAGATTGGGTCATCCAAGCCGGATGAGCGTTGAAGCTAGCGGTGGAGATATGACTAACGTTATAAACGTTGAGATTGGGGTAGTTGTTGTTGGTGTTGATGTTACTGTTGCCATTAAGATTTGCGAACGCGGTGAGAAGATGATTGTAGTCCCTATCGTTGGGCATAGGGTTTTCGCCATTATCATCTGCCATAACTTGGATTGCAAGACAACAAAGAATGCGATCTGCTAAAGAAGAACCAGAGAGATCTCGAGCGTAAAAAAGAAAAGAAGAGATTGTGAATTGTGATTGCCAAAGTGTTTGCGAGAGGTTGTTTTATAGAGAAGAGGAGATTGTGTGTTCGGTGTTGGAATAGGAATCGCTGGAGTTGCAGAGATAAGAGCTCCGATCTTTGGAACGGTGTTCCTTTTCCTGTCAGGATTTGAAAGACCAAATTCGTGTAGAGTTGTTGATTTTTTCAATCAGAAAAAAAACGTCGCAAAATTATCCATTATATGTTCTTTTATATTGTTGATTAAAGTTATTGATATCTTTTTGCATAATTAATAAACTTTTAGAAAGAAAATCAGATTAAAGTTATTGATATTTCTTGCATTAAATATTTTAACATCATCACTACAAATAAAACGAAATATTTTAACTTATTCATTCATCTTTTGAAATTAAGAGCGTGAGTACTGAGTAGTAGATTAAAGTTGACAAATTTCATGAAGAAAAAAAAGTTGTAGCAAAAGAGTAACGTAGCAACAGAACATTGGTAACCATTTATTACATCATTCAAAAAGGTCTGAGAACAAAGAAAAGCAACAAACATAGCCTCGAATCCAAAAAACAGGTGTTAAATCTTTAGCTTTTCAAGACAGAGTTTGACAAATGTTTCTTGCCTCCTTATTAATCATCTCAAGGAAACTCTTACTGGAGACTTTGGCGGCTTCATCGAAAGAGCTTCGGGAAAGGTTTTTAATGAGTCAAGAGTGAGTGAGTACTCTTGATAGTATGGTAAATTGCGGCTAATGCAGTAACCGAGGTGATGACTGGAAGTTGCTGTTGTGTATGGTAAAGGACTTGGTAGAAACTCGGGTAGGTGAGGCAAATCATACCCATTTTCAGGTAGAGAAGGTAGCCGGCGAAAGTGACTCCGGTCAAGTAAACCCCTGAGATTCTGTTGAAAATCGATAGCATGGAGTTCATCTGAGGCTGGTAAACAGTAAGGTGAGGAGATAAAGGGCGAAAGCTTTTGGTTTTTGGTTCCTCCTGTGTTGTCTTTATATCCCCTGAGATTGTTGAGAACAATCGTTTCGATGTTCCCACATCAAGAGTACGGAAAGATCGAGTCAATTGAGCTCCAACAGTTGCAGTCTCATTAGCTTTTGAGTGCTGGAAAAATCGAGACAAGGATCACCAGGCAAAAAAAAGTATAAGTTAAGCAGCTCTTAAACATTAGAAAAGCAAAAATCTAACAAAATGTGGACGACGTCATTTTACCTCTCTCTCCTCTCTAATGGCATTATTAGTGCCCAAACCAGTACCAAGAATGTCATTCACAACAGGTTTTGACCTATAAAAGAAAACAACACATAGTCGAAAAGACATCTACAGAGTAATTCTAATAGGTATTTGCATCACAAGAAAACAAACGAAACCTACCCGAAAGCTCTACACAAACTTGCATAGTTTTGACCAGTGTATGAACTACCCCATGAAGGTTGAGCATTACCAGCAAGCTGCAAAACAAGAACGTTTCAAGAGCAGTCAAAACAAACACTTTCTCTACGCATATGCGATAAACAAAAAGGCCATAATTTCTAATGAGTGTTAGGCACCCAAACTACAACAGTTACATGAAGCTAAACTCTCTTCTTCTTCTTCTTCTTCATCCCAATTTTTATTGCACTATACTCAACTACAAGCTTTCTCAATCAATCAAAAGGGAAAAAATCCCAGGAATTGCTAACAGTCTTAAGATTAATCAGAGAAAAATTCATGTAAACAGATTTGTGTCTACTTACACAACATTCTCATATTCTTCTCAAATTTTGTGTAAATGAAACGATTACATACATAATACACAACAAAATGGATACATATATAATTCAATCCATGAAAAATTCCCGCAGAGCTCAGATGGGTAAATCATGAAGAGGAAAGACGAAACTAAACGAATCCAAAAAAATTCTCGATCTATCTATAATTCCACCAAAAATACGCAGTCAAGGAGCGAAAAACATACAGATTTGTAAACGGAAAGAGGCGCAGAGACGACGTCGCGTCGGCGAATCGATCGGAAAAGAGCTGTGGCAGCCATGGACTGAATCAGATGAGTACTTTGTGCTAATCTCTTCCTGCGAAAATTCGAGACAAGTAAACCAACAACAGAAATGGGAGATCTCGATTAAACCATCCCTAATTTAAAATAAATTAGAGGGTAATTTCGTAAATTACCAATTCCCCCAAAGTTATCGGCACCTACGTTTCACAATGAGTTTAGATCATTGGAACCTCTGGCTCGTTTAGCGGTTCTCAATACTTATACTTTTGAAGCACCACTTATTGTGTGATGGTAATGTGCCAAAATTGTTGACAAACAAAAAAAAAAAAATGTGCCAAAATTTTAACCTCGGGCTCGTTTGCCGGTTTCTCTCATTCGCAGTTCTTCTCTCTGATTTACCTTCTTTAGTATAATAATAAAGTTGACAAAATCTTGAAAACTTCTTCTCCTTAACCATCTCACATTACATAACAAAGGTTTTTAGCAGAGAAACATTAAGTTCAGTTCCCTGACAAAAGCTTATTCCAGAAACAGATCCATTGCTGGCTCTTCTAAAGGCAAAAGTTTCTTGGACATAGAACCCACCATGATCTAACCTAATCTCTTAAAACCCAAGTGGCAAGAATTTACGATATCTCTTCACTTTTTCACTTCCTCGTACTCTGCCTCTTGAGCTTGATCACTGCCTCCCTGAGACCCTCCTCCTCCTGGTGCAGAGCCTCCACCAGAACCACCTGACATGTGCTCTCCAATCTTAGAAACAGCTTTGTTTGCCGCATCGATCTTGGCCTTGATCTCATTGAGATCATCCCCAGAAGATGCGCTCCTTAGATCTGCCACAGCATCTTCAATCTCCTTGGCGATTTCACTTGGGATCTTCTCTCTGTATTCACCAAGACTCTTCTCTATGCTGTAAATTGTTGTATCGGCTGTGTTCTTGGTGTCGATCAATTCTTTTCTTTCTTTGTCTTTCTGAGCATGCAACTCCGCTTCTCTCACCATCTTCTGGATATCATCCTCTGAGAGCCCACCAGAGGATCGGATTGTGATCTGTTGTTCTTTACCAGTTGTCTTGTCCTTGGCAGAAACAGTGACAATGCCATTGGCATCAATGTCAAATGTCACTTCGATCTGAGGGATTCCTCTTGGAGATGGTGGAATGCCAACTAGATCAAATTCTCCCAAGAGTTTGTTGTCTGATGCCATTTCACGCTCACCTTGAAGCACCCTGATCCCAACTTGAGTCTGATTATCGGCTGCAGTTGAGAACACCTTCAAAAGAATGAAACGAGAGAATCAACATTTTAGTAAAAACTTGAGAAAAGACAATGGTAGCTTTGGATAGCTCATCAATTAGTATGTATCACAGGAATGTGCTTTCATGACCCCTTAAATTGAAAGAGTGGAATCATATAGGAATCAACGCCAAGAGGAGTAACTCAAGCATGCCTTGCTAAGACACTACCGATCAAACTATAATACATGCCTCATACTACCCTAGTTTTTCCTTACTCCAATGTAATCGTCAAGATTCCTTCCTAGTTACTTAGTGGTTTTCCATCAAAAGATCAAATCTTAACGGGCATACCTGACTCTTCTTTGTGGGGATGGTCGTGTTTCGGGTGATCAGTCTTGTGAAGACACCACCAAGTGTTTCAATACCGAGCGATAGAGGTGTGACATCCAGAAGCAACAATTCTTTGACATCACCGCGGAGGATACCACCTTGAAGTGCAGCTCCCATAGCAACAGCCTCATCAGGATTGACACCTTTGCTTGGACTCTTTCCAAAGATCTCCGCAACAACAGATTGAACCTTGGGGACACGAGTCATTCCTCCAACAAGAAGAACCTCATCAACTTCCTTAGCACTTATACCAGCATCCTTGAGACAGTTCTTGCAAGGATCACGGGTCCTCTCAATCAAGTGATTTACCAGAGTCTCAAACCTTGACCTTGTTAGGGTGATGTTGAAATGCTTTGCTCCAGATGCATCAGCTGTGATAAATGGGAGATTAATTTCTGTTTGAGAAGTAGATGATAGTTCGATCTTCGCTTTCTCAGCTGCTTCTCGAAGCCTCTGCAAAGCAAGTCTGTCTTTGGTGAGATCTATCCCCTCAGTGGTCTTGAACTCCTTTACCAAGAAGTCTAGCAGAGCATTATCGAAATCCTCTCCTCCCAAGAAGGTATCACCATTGGTGGCTTTGACCTGAAAAAGCAATTTAATGATAAGGACGATTATCATAGAAAAAGCAACAGAAGACCTGACAAACATAAGATCACTTGGGAGATAATTACCTCGAATACCCCATTAGAAATCTCCAAAACAGATACATCAAATGTCCCACCACCAAGATCAAACACAGCAATCAAACCCTCCTTATTGGTCATTCCATAGGAAAGAGCAGCAGCAGTCGGCTCATTTATGATTCTCTCGACATCAAGACCAGCAATTCTACCAGCATCCTTTGTTGCTTGCCTCTGAGCATCATTAAAGTAAGCTGGAACAGTGACAACAGCTTTGGTGACAGATTTTCCAAGGTAAGCTTCGGCTGTCTCTTTCATCTTAGTCAAAATAAACGCTCCAATCTGACTAGGAGAATACTGCTGACCATTGGCTTCAACCCAAGCATCGCCATTAGGTGCACGCACAATCTTGTAAGGCACCATCTTCATTTCTTTCTGTGTTTGTGGATCGTCGAACTTTCTCCCAATCAAACGTTTGGTTCCAGATACTGTGTTTGTAGGATTAGTGACAGCTTGTCGCTTGGCTGGTGTACCCACAAGAAGTTCTCCTTTCGAGTTGAACGCTACAACTGATGGAGTCGTTCGAGCACCTTCAGCATTTTCAATGACTTTCGGATTCTACAAATCAGATAAACACACATAAAGTTAACTCAAACATTAATATCTCAGCAAAAACTCAAAACCCATGTAAATCACCAACATACCTTCCCCTCCATGACCGCAACACAGGAATTAGTAGTACCCAAATCAATACCAATGACATCATTACCAGCAGGCTTCGAGCTAAATCAAGAAGAAGAACACTTGAGAAACAGAAACAGAAACATAGCAAGATCTTTGGTGGTGTTAGCAAATAAATGGAAAGATCAAATACCTAAATGCTCTGGAAAAGCTTCTCAAATTCTGACCGAGATACGAACTGTTCAATGATGTTTTCCCGCTGCTCGAAAGCTGCAACAAGATTAACCAGATCAGGTCAAGGAATCGGATTGCAAGAAATGAGTAAAATCGGATCACGTAAGTTAGCTCTGATTTCGTTTACAGATCTCGTAAAGATAGAAGAAGATCGAGAGAAGATATAAAGACTTACGCATCTGTAAGCTGAGAAAGGAGCGGAAACGACTTCACGGCGTCGAATAGAGCGGAGGAGAGCTGCGGTAGCCATGGTTTCGAAATTCAAAATGATGCGATGAAATTGCGTCTGTGCAAAAGTTAGGGTTTAGGGGTTTTGAAGGTACGAAAGTTGTTTTCTAGAGGTTGAGGGAAGGTTCTAGATGGTGATACTTCTCGACGTCGACGACGATATAGTGCTCTTTGAAACGACGACGTTTCGCAAGCTTGAAAATCGTCAAAGCAAGACCTAGCACAAGGACGTGATGTTGCCACGTGGACGATTGAGAATCGTTACGTTGAATTTGCACGTAAGTCAATTTTAGAGTATCGAGTACTTAAGAATAAAACTTAGGAATCACAGGGGTCGAATTGAAAATTTGAGTATAAAAAGTAGTTTGATCAAAAAGTAGATATTTACACTTTGTTGCGTTCTCAATTTTAGGTACGGTGTCAAAATGGGTTAATACCCATGGGTTACCCGAACCCGCCCATAGTTTTAGTGGGTTTGGGTAGAATTTTTTTACCTATATATATAAATGAGTTTTAGTGGATTACCCTATTAGAGTTATGGGTTTAATGGATAAAACCCATTAGGATCATGTGTTTCATAACCAAAACTAAAAAGTAAAATTTATATATATCTATATTAATATATTATGTAAAATTCATATAAATATATGTAAAATATCTATATATATGGTTTTAAGATTATTTTTTTTTTTTTATTTGGTTTTATGGTTCTTTGGATTTTTGGTTTTAAGATTTTAGGATGATTTTCTATTTAATATATAGATTTTTTTAATTTATTATTTAAAAACTTTTGTTGGTTTACAATTTTATGTTATTTTTTTGGATTTTTATTATTTATATATTTTATTATACATATATATGGATATCCATATAACCCATTAAGCCAATGGATTTCTACAATAATGGGTTTGGGTATGTAAATTCAACCCATATAAATATATGGGTCGGGTCAAACCCGTCCATTAAACACTCGAATCCATATGGGTTTGGGTCGGGTCGGGTCGGGTTACCCATTTTGACATCCCTAATTTTAGGCCGTCCGATTTCACCGCCTTACACCTAGCGGCGGTGCACAAACTAAACCGAAATCGGAACCGAAATGTAACCCGGTTAAACTATCCCCCTTCCCGCCAATCAAACGGTTTAACTATCCAACTTTCATCTTCAATCTTCAATACTTTATCAATCAGCCCTTTGTGATCACCAAACTTGTCACTAGATATTGACTTCCAAAGTCCAATGTCTTTCACAATGCCAAAATTCCATAGATATGAGCTCGTGGAGGAGTATTTTCATGGTCAAAGCGTCGAAATCCATTGATTATATTCATCCATTCTTATGATAAACGAGCTTGAACTAGATGTTCCACCTCCTCCATAAGCCTTTTACAAATTATAAGAACATGGAACATATATAAGTCTAATTGATCACTAAAAAACCAGAACACAAAATGTTGCAGTCAGATTTAGAAACATAACAAACCTTAGCAACTTCGGATGTATCGGTTATAGCATCGGTACTTCTCAAGCACATTTTGAGATTATTCCTTTGCATAAATGTAATAGCTCCTATTGGCCTGATATCAAAGAGGGTTAACTAACTTACTATCCACAATTCTTTCATAACAGCAGAAGCGTCATAAAGAAATTAAATTTACCTGAGACCAGCTGCAGAACTTTGTAGACTAAGAAGCTTGCCAAGTTCATCGCTTAGTTGATGGTTACCATCTGCGCGCATTCCCTATGCTTAGAACAAATTCTCAATCAGTGATTTTTGAAACAGAGAGGATTTTGATGCAACAAAAAAAAAACAATTACCAGGCACTCTCCATATAACCCTCTTCCCAATCTGATCTTGAAAGCTTTATTCAGCTTTAGCAGTTTCTTTGCATCAAGAAGACGAGATGAAAAATACGAATTCCCATAAGCAATGAGATCCGCCGAACTTATTTTCAACAACTGCAACATAGAGACATGAAATAATTTACTGAGGAAAGGTTTAAGGACATATGCTCATATTCAACAAGAGTTTACTGAATGCACAAAAGGAAACAATCTGAATAGACAAAGTATCCCAAAAAATTGAAATGAAGCATCGCACCTGTTCGTACATGTAAGGATTGGTGATACAATTGATCCTTGAGCGCCAATCCTTAAGACCAAAGCTGAAAGCTTTGATATCTGGTAACATCCATCGTCGAAGATCGATATCCTCAATGTAATCAAGAACCGATTCAACCCGACTTTTGTCTTCTACACTTAGCAAACTGAGAGCTTCTACCTAGGCAATAGATAAAAACATAAGATCTTTACTATATAACTAATCAAAGCAGAGTCACTACACATCATCATGGTCCTTACTAACCTCAGAAGATGTTTTATCTGTGAGTTTACTGGAGAAATATTTATACACAGCCTTTGAGCTACTCGTTTCAGTATCAACAATAATCTTAAGCCTCTTCTTGTGCTCTTCCTTTATTGAGCCAATCCTTATCAATGCCGAGTTCCGGTGATCAAAGCATATGATCCTAAACCCAAAAGAACAAAGTTAAACCCCAAAGGACTTAAACTTTTTGAACCAAAATAGTTGTAATATAACATCACTGAACATACTCGCAAGCTGTTTTCTGGCAAGCAAAATCTTTGGGAACAACAAAATCAAGTAGATAACATCTCTCGAACCCCTCCAAACACAAATCTTCAATCCTACAAGATATTTTCAAATTTCCAGTAACATCGAACGATTAAGCTCAAAACCTATTCAAATCGAGAGAGATGTGTACCTGAAGGGTATGACGGAAGAAAAGGGTAAGATAAGACAAGGAAGACGGAGGCGAGAGTGGTAGAGATGAGCGAAGAGAGCTGAGAAAGCGCCGGAGAAGGAGGGATAATTGTATAGCACTAGGTTTGGTACTTTCTCTTCTAACGCATTGGTTATGGCTTCGAGCGCCGCATCAGATCGTAAACTCCGTTTAGCTTCGAATTGAAGTTTACAAGAGTCGGAAATCGCCGGCAGAATTCTCCCGGAGAATCGCCGGAAAATCATCGATTGCTAGGATTTGGGTAAAGGTTTTATTATGTTCACGACTGAGATTTCGAAGCAGAGAAAATTAGCTTTTAATTGCACTGAACAGCTCAAAGTTTATATATATTCTTAATTTATCCCTTTAGTTTGTTATTTTCTTAATTTATCCCTTTAGCTCAATGTGTTCATGTAGAGCTGGCACTTCTTGATGTCCGGGGCCGGCCCAAACTATTTGAGTGCTTAAAGCAAAAAAAAATTTGGCCCATTAACAAAAGCTGTTATAAAAAAAAAATACAAGTTTTAACATGTATGGGATTCGAAACCGTGACCTGTACAACAAAAAAATTCAATCTAACCACTAGACCACAGTAACATTTTAAAAATTAATACCCCTAAAACTACTTATAATTATTTGATGTCTAAAGCCCTTGCTTCATGGGCTTTACCCATGGGCCGGCCCTGTTGATGTCTGTATCAAAATCGTTGAGGCACTACACACAAACAAGAAAAGCTTCGAAGGTTCATTTTGAATAAGCAAAAGTCAGGAAACATGTCATTTTGTATTAACAGAGAGATTAGACTGAAAAGCATTTTCAATGTTCAACAAAGATAAATTCGAAATAAATGTGCAATGAATTGCTAAAAAAAATATAAAATATAGGGAAGTTAAAGGGATAACTTACATCTTGGAGAGCTTTGGATTGAGTGTCACATGGACTAACAAGACCTGCCACAGGCTCAGAGACCACAGAGGGTGGTGGGCACAATAGAGCTGCGGATCAAATCAACTCATTATCTAAATGTAAAATGTTTAAAATCATCAAAACATAAAATAGTTAAAGAGCATACTTCGAACCGTGTCCCCAAATAAACTTTCACCATGGCTAGTACCCCCATCCCCATCATTGCTACTATCTTGATCATCGCTACGCATACCTCGAAATATTCCTCCAAACAGATTATAATCATCATCGCTACTAGTCCTATATGTAGGCGGAGTAGATCTTTCTGAACAACCAAGAAAACAAATTATAAATTGTCACATCAAAAAATGTAAAATACAAACATGGTATCGACATAATAAGAATTCACTAAAAACAAGAAAAGTATCCAAAATATATAACAAAAAAGATAAGTTTCAAGTATTTTAACGACAATCTTTTAAAAAGTGACATTTCTTTTAAAACACAAATTTTCAGATGTTACTACTGAAGTTTACCAGTACGAGGCGATGAGCTGCGTGTAGGTGCAGGTGAAGGTGCAGGGGATGATGATACATATGTAGCTGCAGGTGAAGCTCGAGGTTGAGGTGAAGAGCGAGGAGTAGAAGAGCGAGAAGAAGATCTGCCTGAACAACCAAGAAAGAAAAAAAGAGACATCATTGGATTCATTACATAACAATAAAAACTCTAAAGCCAAACTGATCTTCAGAAACTACACTTATTATTTGATGATTATCGTTCAAAACAATATGTATTTTGCTCACACACAGATCATCCGTTTGTATTAAGATTAAGGTTTGAAAATTTATAAAGACATTGATATTTTGATCAAATAAATTAAATACATAAATCTTGATCATTGCTAGATTTAACAATAGACAAGAAATGGTTTTAGTTGAGGTTTTAAAAATAACCAAATATTAAATTTTTCAATTTATCCCAAACAAGTATATATCCATGAGAAATGTCGTAGAAAATGAAATTTACCGGAAGTTTCACGAGACGGGCTGCGTGCAGCTGCTGGCCGAGGGCTAGAGGAAGATCTTCTTTCTACACAACCAGGTGGAAAGAAAATAACACCATTACATAATTAACAAGAAACCTATAATAGCAAAATAGATCATTTTCAACCAATAATCCTTTATTAACTTTTTACTCCAAAACTTCATTTGACCACCACTATTTAGTTCGTTATTATATTTTGTACCAAACATTGATTCTAAAGGCCTGAAGAGAGAGCTATATATAATTTCCAAATAAGTTATTTACCAGTCCGAGGAGACGAGCTACGGGATGAAGATGATGATCTTTCTGCACAAAACCGAGTACAAAAAAAAATCCCTTATAACTTCGTTGACACAAATATTAAAACCAAAATAATTGCTCAATTAAGACACAACATAACTTTCTCCAATCGATAAAGACTCCCCAAGATTTTAACACAAATTAAAAAGCATAGGTGAGAATCATCGCAAACCCTAGTTTTTATGAACTATCTGAAATTGAAAATGAAGCAAAAAAACAAATCTCGCCTTCTTCATGTCTGCGTCTAGGCATTATGAATTTTTAGATGGCGAAGAGTGAAGAATTTATCCTGCGAAAACCAAATGTTTTTCTACGGCCTAAAAATCTAGCTAAGCAGATCTTTATATAAATATATCACTTGAAAATGCACACAGTAATACGTGTGATATTTCGAATTAATAAAAGATTATGTTTCCTTCCCCAACACACACAACACTTGCGCCTCAAGCCAAACGAGAAAACATAGGCATTGGTCTCGTATGGGAATTAACTTTCACTATTGGGCAAGCAACTTGTGCAACGTATGTCAATTGCATATAACATCTCGATTAATCATCGAAATGGATATATTATTATTCCCAATCTTTTTTTAATGGGTTTATGATGATTCTGTAGCCATATATATACGTTAACGTAATATTTGAAAGGATTTCTTTATACCTTTTCAAGAAAAAAACAATCAATTTTATAATTAAAAAATGGTTTAATTAACTAAATACATAACTTTGATTATCATTTTCCTTTTTCCTCTCGCATGATCCAAAAACACTTGACATGGCCTTCGAATTTTGATTTTGGAAGCAGAGCCAACACAAAAACTACGTGTCACATCTCATCACCATATCGTGCCACCAAAACCATTATTTGTCACCGGTTTTGTTTTTTCAAGTAAACTCATCAAAGATTAGATTTGATGGTAAATTTGAAGATAAAAAACACCAATAAGTAGATCTAATCTAAGCAATAAAATATACTTTCCATTGATAAAGGCTTCATCATCATAAAAGATCCCATAAAACAAAAAGAAAATAACATAAAAGATCCCAAATCTTTCAACAAGAAAACCATTAGATTTCAACAACTAATTATTAAAGACACCAGAGTTGTTCTTAGCATAGACATCTCGACTAGTTGATTAAGCAGCCACCACGGAACCAGAATTCTTCTTGCATTCACTCAGCATGTCCATGTAGAACTGGCACTTACTGATGTCGCTTCCAAAATGGTTGACGCACTACACACAAACATAATAACACCCAATGTCAAACCAGATAAACCTCGGATACACTAGTATTCAACAATCAACAAACAAAATAAAGATCATCACATCCAGAGTCTTCTAAGTTTAAGATTAAGCTGTACAGCACATCAACACATCATGTCCTATTGTATTCATAATGAAAAACAACTTTCAATGTGCTTGCTTGTCCTTCAATTTCAATATACTTTGTGAATACATACCTAACCATAACAAGGCCAATGAAGATCTAGCTACTGATTCACATTCAACACTAAACAATCACTTAGCTAGGTTTATAACAAAAGCTCAGAAAATATTGGAATCAACCTCACATGCTCAATGAAATTAGAGAAAGAGTTTAACTTACATCTTGGAAAGCCTTGGAGTGAATGTCACAAGCACTCATGCTAGTTGCAACAGGGGAAGCAGGGGCAGCCTGAGAAACAACGGTTTCGTGCTTAAAGGTTCGTGGACCCATCACAGAATCCACAACCCTGTGTGAAACAGTATTTCCAGCACCAAAAGCAAAACCTAATTCCAAATAAAACAAACAGATCATAAGAAACCAAATCCAACCAAACCACTCATCTACGAAACAAAAATGCTTAAAAAATCACCAAAAGAAACAGATAAAAGCACACATACCATCAACTATGGACCGAATATTTCTAAAGATACCACCGCCACTAGGCTGAGCTGTTGCTGGAGGAGGAGCACGATTAACTGAAAACCCAGAAACAAAACACAATTTCATAACAGAGAAAATCTACAAAGCTACACAATCATATCACAAAATTGCATCGAGGTTGAAATTTACCAGTTTGAGGAGGTGGGCTTCGAGCAGCTGCAGGGCGAGAAGAGCGAGGAGGACGGTAACCAGATCTTCCTGCACAACAATTTGATCACACAAAATCAATTTCTCCCTCGTTGCCACAATCATGAACCCTAAAACATGTCGTTCCTCTACATAATCGCTAAGGAGACTGAAATATTCTCTAATCGGAAAATATAACCCAAATTGTAACATCAAAGGAGAGGATTATCACAAACTCAGGAACAAATGATAAGACTACACAGCAAACCCTAGATTGGAATGCGGCAAATCCTTAAATACCCAAATGTGAAGGAAGAGATCTGAAATCAAAAACTGGGAAAACTCACCTCCGGAGCTACCTCGAGGCATTTTGAATTTCAGATGTTGAAGATTACTACGTGATGAATTCTCCGGCGAAAACTTGACGATACTCTGCGACCAAAAAGCACCTAACCGACGAAACGTATATTTCAATAGAGGAAAACGACCACGGGAGGATGGACACGTGTAAAGTTTTGATTGGTTTTCACTTGCGAATCGAACTCTCTAGATTAGAATATTCCCCCTTGCCCGTCACGTTTCTTGCGCTCCAAACCCAAATTTTGTTTCCATTTTTTATTTTTCCAGAAAAAAAGAAACACGGCGAAGTTGGGCTTTGACTGGCCCATAAAATACAACTAATTTACAGTTCATAATATTAAAAACAGATTATTTATTAATTTTGTACAGACGCATGTTTTTTACTTCTTTTTATTTTTATACAAATTGTGTTTAATGCACAACGCCCTGTACTGTATGTTTGAGAAAGCTTCTTTCAAGGGCTTAACACGCACAAAAGCTTCACTTAACACTCTGTCTGGTTGATTAATGCCGTGGAACATCTTCATCATTGGAAAATACTTAGGTTTAAGTTAGATGATTCACTTTTCATAAGGTGGGTTTTGAACCTCAAGGTTATGGAGGTTCAGATGTGAACACAGCAGCATCATTAGATTAGAGCTCAAGAGTCAAGACCACATGTGCGTTTAATGATGTCACACTGAAAAGGAAGGTTTATGTAAGGACCTTCTGAAACTATGATGTGTCCAAAACCCAATTCAGTCTGACCTTGTTAATGTCCCAATTAGCCTCTGTTTTGAAACTTAACAGAAAAGGTTCTGTATTCTTAACACCACTTGACCAAAATTAGTCTACTGTAATTCGATTGTTGGAGTAAGTTCCAGCAATAATAATCCACTGATAGAGTACATGGAATTAAGATATAAGTTTTTCATTCAATCAAATCTCAATTTCATGTGTCTAATGTGATTAACATAAAAAAAAAGGGGAATATTAAAGAAGACATTAGACTAACTCAATCAAAGTGGTTCATGAAAATACAATTGTACAAAGAGTCAAAAAAGATCCCTAACAAGAAAATGAAAAGACTGAATGACACAAAGAAATAGATGAAAAGCTCTTTTTATTTCTCTAGTGGATGAAAAAGATTGGGTTCTAGTTCAGGTTGAGTGTTCTACTTATCCACCCTGCTTTATCTGAGGAAAAAAGGCGTGAAGACGGTTTTCTGCTGCTTGGATTTGATCAGGTGTCCCAGATATGCAAATGGTCATATCCATCATTCTTCCTGGATAAGGTTCAAGGAGTGACACAAACGCACCCGATATCTGATTACAGAACATCAAATGTTAAGCTACAACTTTTCTTCAAAGGTGCCCTATTTCTTGTCTATCAAGTAATCAAAGAAAGATTTTGTATCCAGAATATGTGTTACCTCTCTCAGACTCTTCTGTAGACGATTGTGACCATCCTTTCCATATCCAAACACAGAGCTCACATCATGTTCTGAAACTCTATATTGCACAATTTTGTTTCTATCTCTTGTAGAAGATAATCCTCCACTTCCATCATTTACATTTCTTGGAGCAGCAGGTGGCTGTATTTATACTATGTATGTCAGCTAAAGAAACCAAACAGAGAGAGGGGAAAAGTAAGAGACAGAGACATACCGGTGACGCCCACAACGGAAATGAAACTTGACCAAAATTTGGAGCATATCCAGTAGTAGGACTGAACCAATTAGGAAATGAATCTTCTGGTCTTATGCAAGGATTGAAATAGTTAACTGGAAAATGAGACCCCATTTGGAAGGATTGGTTGATAAGATCCTCTCGTAGCATACTGGTAACTTGGTTTATAGCTTCTTTCACATTTGGGAACGCTCCTGAAATCTATTGGCAAGCAGAATATAAGACAACATCCAAACAAAAGCAGTAATTCATAGAGTTCTCTCTGAGTTACAAGCAAGTGTACCTGCACAATTTGATTGTTCTCTGAAACACATTTTGGGTTCTGCTCAACGTTCAATACAGTTATAAAAGCACCAGTTCTTTGCTGTATTGTAGATTTTATATGCCCCTCTTCTCCCATCAAACAATTAATCTGATTTGAGCGGACCACAAGCCGTGCAGTGATAGATGACGTTAAGCCACTGTCTAGGACTTTTGCAGTGGTATTCTCATACATTTTAGAGAAAACAAGAACTAAAGCTCTCTGGGATGGGGAGTTTTTGGCATTAGGGTCCTGCATGATGAACAAGCAGAAGATAAAACAAAAGTAAACGAAGAGATATGGAAAATGGGAAGAGTTAAATGAAGACCAACCTCTGATGCAGTAATTGTAAATAAGCCTTCATCACAGTCAAGACGATTACTTCCCAAGGTTATAAAGGCACCTGTCTCACTTTGAAGATCCCTGATAGTGGCACGCCCATTCCCAATAACACGACCAATTCTTTCTTTCGAACAAAGTATCTTCAGAACCACTTGTTGCTTATTATCTTCAGAATCTTTCCTTGGCTGAGAAAGATTTCTATGCAAGGATTCAAGAGGATCCAGTTCTCTATGCTTCAGTCGTGAAACTGAAATATCTCCCTGGAAAACATTAGAAGCCCTGTATAATGCTTCCCGTGGAACCACGTTAGTCTGCATATTGTGAGGATTCCCTACCATCTTTTTCTTAAAAATCGACTGACAAGCTTGCAGACGACTGGATATGGATACTAGAACTTTCTTCACTGCAAAAACGTTTCCTTCTATCTGCCACATTTTGATAGGTTAACTCAGCATTACAATTAAGATTCTGATAACACAAGCATCTAAAATGTTATCCCTAGCATAAGTGATCGAATTTTAACGATTGCGTGCCCATGAATGATTCTACAAGAACTTCACCCAAAAAAAGTGCTCTGTAACGACTAATATTTGACCAGTACCCTGTTTAGTCCAACTTCTTTAAACGAAAAGAACTGTTACTATACTGAAAAGAAACTAGGTCAGATCGATGTAAAAGTCATGACTAAGAAAGATGTACTAAATTCAATTCATATTAATCAAATTCTTTACTAGAAAAAAGGAAAAAAACCAAAAGCATTCAAGATTCAGAGAATTTACTGAAATCATGATGTCCTACCTTCACCATCACGTCATCAGGATCTGCGCAACTTGGTAAATTATATTGGCATATTTCAACATTACAACCAGTTTCCTTCCTTATCATCTCCATCAATTCACCTCCCTTACCTATGACAGTAACCACATGGCAAGCTTCCATTAACAGCCTAGACGAGACGGTACTACTAGTCCCAAATCTGACATTTAGAGCTTCGAAAACCCTAATCAACGCTCCTTGTGCTCTGGAGACTTCAACTTCTTGTTCTTGCACCTCCTCCTTCTTCCTGTTGCTAGCATTATTAACAATAACACCTAATTTTACCCTAGACGTCGAGCCTACATCAGCGATTATCGTGATGACACGGTACAGAGAATCAAGAGGAGCCTTCTCGACCCAGATTTGGGAATTCGTTGATTCTTTAAGCTGCCTAATCACTCTTCCATCTTTTCCGATCACATCGCCCACCTGAGACACGTGGCCGAGAATGCGAAACAGTACGTATCCTTCCGGTGGCGACTGCCGCGGCACACGAGCGGTAGATTGCGCTCCGAACTTCTTTCCCTCCATTCTTTCTTTCTTTCTCTCTCTAACGGCACTTCTTGAGGAAGAAAGAATGAAAATACCAACGGTTTTGCATACGGCGTCGTATAAAGGATGAGGATTATTCACTAACCGAATCGGACCAATGAACGGTTCATATTTCTATTTTCCGTATTAACTCGAACCGAGATAGACCAAATTAACACACCATACAAAAGCCGAGCTTAATTTGAGATATTGTATTGTGTTGGTTTACACAAGCTTTCACGGAAACGTCATCAAATTTTAGAAACCATGACGGTTTAGAAGGAAATCGGTTTCTGGTTTGCTAATCGGTTTTACTAAATTATTATGATCAAAACATGGTACTAAAAACTTTTAAACTAGCAGAAACAAGATAATTTTGGTTTATACAGAAATAATTTTTATGAAACAAAATATTGAATATGTCATTACATTTCTCCTATTTTCTCCAATATTGCAATTAAATTAAAAAAATTTGAAATTTTGCGAAGCTTAGTCAAAGAAAAAATGTAACTAATTTATCATAATATAGACTTGGAAAGGTAAAGTATTTCTCAAAAAGAATGAAAGTACAAATTATAGCAAAATCAACCAGTGTTTAAAGTAAGATGAACAAAAACGTAAACTTCTGTTACTTTGAACTGTATCCAATTTTATCCAATAGAAAAATAAACAATCACTTGCAATTTAAGAACACTCAGCGAAAATTATCAATTTTCTGCAGCAGCACTTGCAGCACTTAAGTCCACAGACAAATCAAGAGTCTGCAAAAGAAAAAACAGTATTCAAAATGTTGCGTTTACTTGTGAACCAAGAAACACACAGTGAAGAGGTTTATACCTTTCCAGTGATCTTGGTGTACATGTCAAGTACATCCACAACAGTACTCTCAAAATGTGTCGTTGCATCATAAGTCTGACAAAACAAAACAAAACAAACACAACAAACATCAGAAAAAAGATAATAAGACATGTAAGCAAAAAAATAACAAATTGTTGTGATCTGATATTCTCTTACAGCAGAGATGAAACAGTTATCTTCTTCTTGATTATTGGTTGGAACGTATGTTTCATAAGAATGATAGAAGATCTCATCAATAGATCCAAGCAATTCGATTCCAGGTTTAAGCTCCTCCTCTGGATTGTCAGTTTCAGCTTCTGCAGAGACAAAAGCTATGTATTTGCCCTTTGGTGCCACATTGTGAGCGTATGAGCAACAGAACAAGTACCTACAGAAGCCAAAATCTCAGAGATTTATCTTCAACTGTTTCAAAGTAAGATCTATGTTTCTATAACTTGAATGTGTTCTTGATTATGATCTCTTACATGTCTGATTTGCGACCGAGTTGCTTCTGAGGAAGAATGATTTGAACCGAGTGAGCGTCGTTGGTGTCTGGAATAGGATGGCTCATTATACACACCGCTCGAGTCACTTTCCCAACTTTCTTTACCTGAAAGACAAGGAAACCGTCTTAGAAAGGTAGCTAGAGAGTATAAGCACTAAGCAGTTTCTGCAGTTGAAATGAGTTTAGGGTTACCTTGTCAGACAGGTAAGAAGGATCACAGACAACTTTCTTGCATTTAGCAGTTTCTCCTGCAGAAGTGACACCAATAGCTTTTCCAGAACCATCAAACTCTACCTGTTAGGGATGATGATGAAGATTCATAAGTTTCTAGCTTTAAAAGAGTTAACATATATCATTTATATACTAAATTAGACCTCTTATCTAATCGATAAACAGAGAAATAAGAGATATTATAGGTTGTCGTTTAAACCTTGCATTCAGGCTTGTTGAGCATGTAAGTCCCACCGTACACAGCGCTTAAACGTGCAAAAGCCTGAAACAGAAACAGAGTTTTGAGACAGAGGAAAAGGTAGGAAATTTAAGAGGAAACCTGAGATGTTACATGAGAATAGAGTGAACACGAACCTGTGGCAACTCTCCTAGACCGTACAATGGATAGATGTAAGGAGATCCTCCTTGGAATCGAGCCAAAGACTCCGCGTAGAGCTTCACCAGAAAATAGAAATGAAAATGACATTGAGATTGGAACATATGCTTATTGAAAAATAAAAGAAAACACTTTACCTTGATTCTCTTAACAAAATCAATGGCGGGTTGATCCAAGTAGTCATCGTCGTTGTGAAGCGCTAAGGCATGCCCTATGAAGTCGATTGTGTCATCTTCAAGTCCATACTTTCTGTTGGGAATCAACAGAGTCAAAGCGTGTAAAGCAAGAAACTATAATGAAGTGACTTCAAATGGAGCAAAAATCGTCGCACGTACGAGATGATCTCTCTAGCAGTGACTTTGCTTAAGTCAAGTCCTTCGTGAGACTTGGGATCCTTCTCATCATAGTCTTGCACGTAGATAAAGAACTTTCTCGCACGTCGCTTCTCGAAAAGACCCATCAATGGCGATTTCAGGGCTTCTACATCAGTGGCTGGGACTTTGTAGATCTGACACACATATGGTACGGATGATCAAAGTCTCAGATTAATTAACTTTACCAAAACAAAAACAAAAATCAGGGTAAAATAGACTTAAAATACTACCTTGCCTTTCTTGTAAACAAAGCTACCATCAACAGCCTTAAAGTTAAGATACTTTGTAACATCGGTGTGGATTAGGGTTTGAACAAGGAGTCCATTAGCCATTATAAACTGCAAATCAAGAAACCATTATTCACCATTGATAATCGAGTCACATTACATAAATATATGAATTCACATATGTATAATCATGCATTATATATATAATGTACCTTTGGGATCATATCAACATTGTATTCTCTGCTTGCTCCGAGATTTTCTTGAGGAGTGTCACTTCCCCTGAAACGCTTCCATAGCTGAGTGAGGTTAAGAGAGGATGATTCTCCTCCATAGTAGTCGTTTCTATCCATATGTAGTACCTATTTAAATAGATCCCAAATAAATAAAGGGAAACTATTTCGTTAATGATTTCACATTTTTTTTTTTTTTTGAAAAAGATGATTTCACATATTTGAAAAATAAATCTACTAACTTATTCCTTATGTGTTTCCAATGTTCCACATTAAAACCACCTATGATATATATATGAAACAAAATTTCGCTTTTTCTTTTGCAGCAACAAGAACACATTCAAAAGTCAAATGTTGCATTACTATTGATATGACATACCATGCAACAATTTGCAGACCATATTCATTATAACTATAATAAAACAAAAACATAAAACCAAAGCTTTATCTGGATGTGATGCACAAAAACAATTTGATGGTGAAAGAAAATGGTGAATAAAGGAGAAAACCTTGAGGCCATCGACAGAGAGAAGGCCACTAAGGATACACTCCTTAAGACCAGTCCCAAGAACAATCACATCATACTCTTCATCCATTATTGTAATCGATCTCTATCTACGTTATCGATCTTTAATTCTTCATCGATCTCTCATAGACTTTTTTTTTCTTTTGAGAGATCATAAATGTGAGGGAGGAAAAAGAAATAGAGGATGATGTGTGGCTGTTAACACAGTCTTACCACCACCTCCGATCTTACCGTTTAACCCCATGACAAGTTTTCACGTTAATTATTAAAACCGTATTGTCAGGGGAGAATTATTTGAATGTTATGGTTCCTATGTATAAAAATGGTTACAAACGCTTACTATATTTAGACGAACAGGTGGGAACAAAAATGTCCTAATTACAATGACAATCGTTTTGACCTGAACCAAAAAAAAAGTAAGATAGTATCGTATACCTTTTAGAGCGGCCTTGTATTTAAGAACTTAACCACTGTATAAAGTATAAACTCGTATATACGTATCGACAAACACATGCAAACTTCCTAAATGACATAAATACCCTTAGTGTTGCATTTTTTAATTACGATTAATAATGTAAATGTTATGTAAAAAAAGGTCCTTTTGGTCCACTGACAAAGTAGCTCTGTATTTAACCCAAACCAATAAAAGTAAAATTGAAATTGAGAGAATTTTTGTAAAAAAAAAGTAAATTTTTTAATTATATCTTTGTTATCTGATATGAGAAAAAAAAAAAGACGAAATTAATTATGAGCAAAAAGAGTAACGGAGATATGGTAAGCGGCGACGGCGATAATAACAGAGCGGAGGCGGATCAGTGGCTTGCTACATCGGAGAAGCTCTTGGCCTCAAGTGACTTTCATGGAGCTAAGACATTTGCGATCCGTGCATGCGAAGCTGACCCGTCTCGAACAGACGCAGCTGACTATATCGTCGCCATCGCCGACACTCTCCTCGCCTTAGAAACTACGATCGGAGATTCGAAAGTAACAGACTGGTACGCGGTACTTCGACTCAGCCGCCTAACCCAAAACCCCGAACACGTCGCGACTCAGTACCGTAGACTCACTCTTCTCCTCAATCCCAATGTCAATCGTCTCCCTTTCGCCGATCAAGCGCTTAAGCTAGTCTCCGATGCTTGGTTAGTCCTCTCTGATCCTCCAAGGAAATCAATGTATGATCGAGAGTTTAAGCTGAGTCAATTTGGTCAACCTTATAGTTATAGCCAATCAGAGCAATTTCAAGATTCGCCATTGCAGAGCCAAGGTGAGACCATGGAGAATCCTACGGCTACGAGCTTCTGGACTGCTTGTCCTTATTGTTTTTCACTTTTTGAGTACCCAAAGGGTTACGAGGAATGCACATTGAGGTGTCAGCAATGTAGGAAAGCGTTTGAAGCGGTTAAAACGCAAACGCCACCAGTGGAGAGTAATGGTGAAGGCGTTTACTTTTGTTCTTGGGCTATGTTCCCTGTAGGGTTATCAAGTCATGCTAAAACCTCTAATTGGTCGCCAATTTCACATCTTTCCGTCTGCACAGGGCAAAGATCATGTGATCAGCAATCGAAGGCTCTTCCACGAAACCATGATGCTGATGATGTTGACATATATATTACAATTTCTGATGATGATTAAAGATATATGATGCAAAGAAAAACAAGTAGGCAAATGTTGCACATGATAATCTCAAGGCTACTTGGTGAAAAGTAAAGCTTTGTTTTTCATTCTTTTCTCTCTGTCTTTTGTTTGTTGTGTGGTTCACTTAGTTCCTTAGGTTGTATGTATTGCTAGCTGATGTTTATAACTAGTAGAAACTGCTCTAATTTTGATTCGTTTGTGGAATCAATGTTAGATGGAATCTGTTGATGTATTTTGGTGCGAATTACGCTTTTGGTATATAATCTTTTGTATCATATAAGTTAATAACCATAAACTGCTTTTGTGTGGCATGTTTTGGTTGCGAATCATGCCTAGTTTGAGTATATGAAGGAACATTCCTTCATATATATATGTAAAACTTGTGAGGGACGTCTAAGGATTTATTCTCAGATTAGAGGAAGTATCATAACTAGCTGAATGTATTTTAGGTGGAAATAGCATTTAATCTGCTTAGTCTTATTTTGGCTGCAGAGAATTTTGTTTAGGAAATGGATCAATTAAGCTTTATTGACGGAATGTTTTTTGTTGCCGACTTGAGTTTTACTCAAATCTGTAACTTTTCTTTTGTAAATATTTTTGAATATATTAAATAATACATTGTACATGTATATGACTTGATGAGAAAGAACAAACATACACACAACCAAAAAACAATCCAAGTCGTTGTGTAGATTACCGGCCAAAACCTAAACATCATATTTTTATGGCCCTTTCATACTTGCAAATAGCAAATTTTACGTGCAAACATTTTACATTAAAACTAGATTTTAACCCGCGGTACACCGCGGGATGATTTAATTTTAAAATTAGTATAAAAATATTTTGTAAATTGTATCTTCTTATAACATATTTATTTATATTATAGTTTATAATTGTTATTAAGTAACGGTATACCACGAGTCCACGAGACAATTATTATTAATAAACGGAGGATTTAACCCGTATTAAAGCGGTATATAAATATTGATTCAAATTCGTCTGCCATATAAATCCTTTCCGAAATATAACATGTTCTGTAATTTCTTAACCCGTTCCGTGATTTGTTTTTACTTTAAAATTTAATGATTATTTATTATATATAAAAGTTTACAAATCATATCATCTTCTAAGACCACAGAATATTATACCACGGGACAATTTTTGGTTTTATACAATTTTTTCTAAATGAGACTGATTTAATATGTCTAATATTTGTGGTATTAAAAAAAAAAATTAATCCGTATTGAAGCGGTGGATTAATGATATTTTAATCTTTTTATTATTGTTGATTTAAAAACCAGTCCCGCCAAACCCGTCCGGCAAAAAAAACTCATTTATTTTATTAATGTTCTTATTTATGATATGATTCTGAATCATTGTCTAAATATTTTAATCGATGTAGAACGTTGAACACACATTTTCGTCAATTGGATAATATATGTCCGTTTTTAAAATTTCGAATCACAGTATATGCAGAATTTTTTTTTTTTTTAAACTTCATGTATTATGTGATGATTCAAAACAGTTAAAAACAAATCAAACAAAGATGATAGGAGAATCATAATTATAAATCTTAATCAAATCTTCTAAATATCAAAACTATTAAATACTGTATGAAATATACTGTTTATGAGTTGGGTTAAATATAACCCGACCCAACAAATTTTTTGTGAAGGAATTTTAAAAACGGGTCGGGTATCCGATATACGCGGAAGCATTTTTACCCACCCGTCACCAAAGTGTTGCAAAAATACTAGTATAGACAAGTTTTGATTAGTTAGTGCTTTCATTTCAAAATCAATATCGAAATGACTAAAGTTTTTAAGACTTGCATAATTTGATCTAAGTCTCATCTTGAATTTCGATTAGCTTTTTGTATACATTTTATAATTGATATTTGTGTCTCATATTATATGCAAAATGCTATTCCAGTTTACAAAGTTTAAGCCTTTTTACGTGTAGCTAAAACATGAACACGTAAACACTAAAACCTAAAATTCAACAAGATTGACAATGACAATATAGATATACAGATAGAGAGGTTAAACGAACATTTTTTTATATTTCAAAACTCTGTACATATTTTCCCACCAAACTCCATCTTTCTTCTTCCTCAAAACACCTTTAAATAGCCCATCGAATCAAAGATCCTAATCTCATCACAAACACAAACCAACAACAAACACCACAAACAAAGCAAAAGAAGAAACAAAAGCAAGAGTTCTCAAGCAAGCTCAGACATGGCACTAATGAAGCAGAGTCTCTCTGCTGCTCTTCTCTCATCACCACTTCTGATCATATGTCTTATCGCATTGCTCGCTGATCCGGTTTCAGTCGGTGCTCGCCGGTTATTGGAGGATCCTAAACCGGAGATACCAAAATTGCCAGAGCTACCTAAATTCGAAGTTCCCAAGTTGCCGGAGTTCCCTAAACCAGAGCTGCCTAAGTTACCCGAATTTCCAAAGCCCGAATTGCCGAAGATCCCGGAGATTCCAAAGCCAGAGTTGCCAAAGGTGCCGGAGATTCCAAAGCCCGAGGAAGCTAAACTGCCAGAGATTCCAAAGCCTGAATTGCCCAAGTTTCCCGAAATTCCGAAACCTGAGCTCCCAAAGATCCCAGAGATTCCAAAACCAGAGTTACCAAAGGTCCCGGAGATTCAGAAGCCGGAGTTACCAAAGGTACCGGAGATTCCGAAGCCAGAGTTGCCGAAGTTTCCAGAGATCCCAAAGCCTGAATTGCCCAAGTTTCCAGAGATTCAGAAGCCTGAATTGCCAAAGTTTCCGGAAAATTCAAAGCCTGAGGTGCCTAAGCTAATGGAGACTGAAAAGCCTGAGGCTCCTAAGGTTCCGGAGATTCCAAAGCCTGAGTTGCCAAAGATGCCGGAAGTTCCCAAGCTTGAGGCTCCTAAGTTACCAGATATTCCAAAACCTGAGTTGCCTAAAATTCCGGAGATTCAGAAGCCGGAGTTACCTAAGGTACCGGAGATTCAGAAGCCCGAGTTGCCAAAGATGCCGGAAATTCAGAAGCCGGAGTTACCAAAGATGCCGGAGATTCAGAAGCCTGAGTTGCCGAAAGTGCCAGAGGTTCCAAAACCTGAATTGCCAACGGTTCCGGAGGTTCCAAAGCCTGAGGCTCCTAAGTTGCCGGAGATTCCAAAGCCGGAATTGCCAAAAGTGCCGGAGATTCAGAAGCCTGAACTTCCCAAGATTCCAGAAATTCCAAAACCTGCAGTTCCAGAGATTCCAAAGCCAGAGCTACCGAAGATGCCGGAACTTCCCAAGTTGCCGGAATTCCCAAAAGTTCCCGGAACTCCTTAAGCGTTATTGAACCAGAAGAAGGCCCAACTACTTTGAAGCCCATCACACGATCTTAAAGTACCATTTTACCCTTACACTATTTGTCTACATCATCGTTTCCTTAGTGAAACCATGTCTTATGGTTTTGGTCTCATAGTCATATTTCTTGTTCTTTGGGTTAAGGTTATACACTTATACTTGTATTCTGTTATATTTGTATTGTGTGTTTTCATACACATTTCGTTGTATTCGATATATATACTTTTTAATTGATTAAGTTATCTATTTAAGAGTTAAAGACATGTTTCGGTTCAAAAGGCTACACAATGAACACTAATTACTCAATTATCTCAGTTCATATGTTCAAGAAAATCAATAAAACGATGTATATCTACTATGCATATTGCAGAGAAGAAAAAAGATTTTAAAGTAATATCCAATGTCCTCATTCTTTGTCACATATCCCATGTCCAAAACATAAGAAAGTAAAGAAGACATGTACAAAAATGTAGACACTACTGTTACTAGTTGTTAAAAGATATTGATGGATTTGCACTATAGAAATGGACAATTCAAATTATGGAACTCATGTGTAAATAAACTCGATGTTGTTCAAAATTGTGCTGTTCTGAAACTTTCGACGTCAGTCTAAATTAGGAGAGAGAAGGAGTTCTTTGTTTAGCTCTCATATATACTAACTAACATGAAAGAAGACAGTGTTGTGGTTAATATACTTTGGAGAATCGGATCATCAACTTCATATCTGATTCTTCCAAAGCCTTAGTTAGCTCTTTCGTGCACATTATAAGCAGCAGAGATCTTCCTTATCGACTCAGACAATGAGTTGATTCTTCACTTTAATTAAACTCATCAGATTCTCTCACAGAAACAAATAAGAGGAAACAAACAGAGCGTGAGTGTTATGCTCTGTAATACTCTGTATTTCCCTCTGTAAGGTTTACTTTTCAGTTTAAGATTAACCAAAAACAAATATAAAAGTTTTAAAAAGTCTAAACCTTTAATAACGTGCTTTCATACGAGGATTATATATATAATACGTATGAACCAAACAAATGAACACGTTAACACTTAAACAGTTAAACCTAAACTTCAGCTAGATTGAAAGTGACAAAATAGATATACAGATAGAGAAGTTAAACGAACCTTTTCTATTCAAAACTCTGTACATGTTTTTCTCACCAAAATCCATCTCTCTTCTTCCTGAAGACACCTTTAAATAGCCATTTCAATCAAAGATCAAGCTCATCACAAAAACAAAGAAGAACACCACAAAGCAAAGAAAGAAAGAAAGATAAAAAGATTTTCAAGGAAACAATGGCATTGAAGAAGATTCTCTCTGCTTCTCTTCTTTCACCATTTCTGATCATATGTATTATTGCATTGCTCTCTGTTCCAGTATCAGTCGGAGCTCGCCGGTTATTGGAGGATCCTAAACCAGAAATACCGACATTGCCGGAGCTACCTAAACTAGAGATGCCAAAGTTACCGGAATTTCCGAAGCCTGAGTTGCCTAAGATTCCGGAGATTCCAAAACCTGAGTTGCCTAAGTTACCGGAGGTTCAGAAGCCTGAGTTGCCGGAGATTCCGAAGCCAGAGGAAGTCAAAATGCCGGAAATTCCCAAGCCAGAGTTGCCAAAGATGCCGGAGATTCCGAAGCCTGATTTGCCGACGTTTCCAGAGATGCCGAAGATGCCGGAATTTCCCAAGTTCGATGCTCCAAAGTTACCGGAATTGCCAAAACCAGAAGAAACCAAAGTGCCGGCATTCACAATGCCAAAGTTTCCTGGATCTCCATAAGCCCATTATATCAGAAGAAGGCCCAGCTACTTTGGAGCCCAGTCCAATTTTCTGAAATTGTTGTATCACCCCTTGTATTATTTGTCTATTTACAGAGATGTGCTTCTTTCTATTTCTTAGCTCATCCTTGTACCTTATTGTCTCGATTGATTGTGTTATACTTTGTATTTCTTGGTATGTTTTTTTTTTTTAAATGAAATTTCTTGGTATGTTTGATACACATTTAGTTGAATCTTAATATACTTCTTTTAGTGAATTGAGTTAATAAGATCTTATCATAAAAACACATTTTCTATGACTTAAATATCAAAGAGGAAAAGATAACTTTTGTGGTGTCTCAACTCATTGATCTCAAGAAACAACCAATCAATGCGAATATTGAATAATTATACACAAATAATTTGACAAATACAAACTTTTAAAATAATGGACTTATCCACCAAAATTTATAATCTAATGATTTGTATTGATACAATCCCCATATCATAATTCGATTTTAAAAATGTACGAATGTGGATTGCATTTGAGAGAAAGAAACATTGTAATTTTTAACTTATAAACATTTTTCAGTTTGTTATAATCTAATTTAAGTATTTGTATTTTTAACTTATGAAATGAAAATTTTATATTATAATTAAATTAAAAATAATCACCAAACAAATATAAAAATACATAATTTAACTTGCAAATTTTATAAATCAACTAAAAATCACTAAACAAATAAATCTCTTTTAAAAATAATATAACTTTCACTTCTAGGGTTAAGCCAAGGTCCTCATATATATATGGATCCGCCGATTTTGGCAACTTCTTCGCTGTTCATTTGGAAAACGTAAGCAGACCACAGATTTAGGGTTTATCCACCTTATCCTTCGCCGAGATCCAACAATGGTAAGTTTCCATATCTGCATCTCTCTGAATCTAGTACTTGTGCTATCAAATTTCCGAAATTCGTGGGTTTGTAATTTGGCTATAATGGGATTCTCTAGGCTGATGTCGAACCAGAGGTTGCAGCAGCAGGAGTTCCAAAGAAGAGGACGTTCAAGAAATTCGCCTTCAGAGGAGTCGATCTCGATGCTCTTCTCGACATGTCTACTGATGATCTTGTCAAGCTCTTCTCTTCCCGTATTCGTAGAAGGTTAGGCTTTGAACTCATCAGAAAAAGTTTCGTCTTTTGTAGAATCATCTCTTGTGTTCTGACTACTTGAATTCTCGTGTATAGGTTCTCTAGAGGATTGACGAGAAAGCCTATGGCTTTGATTAAGAAACTCCGCAAGGCGGTAAGATCCTTAATTTCTCCCCTTACTAATTAGAACTGTGTTGAATTGATATTGTTCTAAGTTTGTAGAATCTGATTCTGCCTTGTGAGCTATGTGTTTTCCTCTTATTGCATCTGTGTGCTTTCCAAATAGAGTAAACTTAGGAATGCTTGAGAAATTTTATGTTTGTTCTATGCAACCAAATTGGTTCAACTTCTAAAGATTACTGCTTTGTTTTGCTTGATCAGAAAAGAGAGGCACCAGCTGGTGAGAAGCCAGAACCAGTGAGAACCCACTTGAGGAACATGATCATTGTGCCTGAAATGATTGGAAGCATCATCGGTGTGTACAATGGAAAGACTTTCAACCAAGTCGAGATCAAGCCTGAGATGATTGGACATTACCTTGCTGAGTTCTCCATCTCGTACAAGCCAGTTAAGCACGGTAGGCCTGGTGTTGGTGCTACTCACTCCTCCAGGTTCATCCCTCTCAAGTGAAGACCTTACAGAGTCTTTGTTGTGCTCTTGTTTTCTTAGCTCTCATTATGCAACTATAGGGTCCTTATATGTCTGTTTTTGGACCATTTTGTCTGTCTGTACTCCTCTTGCTACTCTGCTGCAATTCTCTCTTCTTTAGTTGTGTCTAAACTCTTGTTCCATTCGTTTAAAGAAGACTCAAAACATTTTGGAAAATCTTCCATCAGCCATGACTAGTTCATACTTTCATATATAGCTTTGAAGTAGAGTAATTTTACTTATGGTGGGCAGAGGTAGGATGATTGAGAAAATGTATCTAATCTGTTCCCAATTCGATCTGTTTCCTCTGGAAACCTGTTATTCCCGAGGGAGATCAGAGCCTTGGAGCAAGATGGTCTCACCAACCATACAGAGAAAATAGTATTCTTCTACTATTATCGGTATGATGGAAACAACCTTTAACACAATTGGACTCACACATTGAATACAGTAATAGAGAATGTTTACCAGGTGTGTTGTTGTTTACCAGGCAATTGAATTGGATTATGAGGTTTCTCTATCTAATACTCAACGGCAAATCCCGAGTTTCACTCACTAGTGACCAAATCGAACCTTCAGATTAAAGTTTGTGTACGTTATTTTCCAAATATATGGGCCTCGAAGAAAATAAAAAAGAATTCATGTACCTGATAATAAATAAATGTTACTAGGTTTAGCCGAGGTATATATTTGTTCCTTAAGTTAAGTTGTTTGTCGTTTGCGCAGTCACTGTTCGAGGAGACTCTGTGGATTTTTTTTAGGGTTTCAACAAATTCCAAACAATCAATGGTTAGTTCCCTGATCTCCGTCTCTTTATCATACTATCATTGATCAAATTTTCCGACATTGTGTTTTTAATTTTATCGCAATGGGAAATTTCGTAGGCGGATCCAGAGGTTGCTGCGGCTGGAATCGTGAAAAAGAGAACGTTCAAAAAGTTTTCTTTCAGAGGAGTTGATCTTGATGCTCTTCTCGACATGTCTACTGATGATCTTGTCAAGCTCTTCCCTTCCCGTATCCGTAGAAGGTTAGAGGACAACCATGTCTCGATTTCGTAGATCGTCTCTTGGTTTCTGAGACTGATCGGTTTTGTTATATTAATTCTCGATATACATAGGTTCTCTAGAGGATTGACGAGGAAGCCTATGGCTTTGATCAAGAAACTGCGCAAAGCGGTACAAAACTCCAATTTCTTCATCAATAATTCTTTGTTCTAACTAGATCTATGCCCTGGAACGTGTCTTCTTAGATTGTGTCTTCTCATATTCATGCCTCTCTAGATATGATTTTTGCAACCAAATGGCTTTAAAAATCTTAAGATTATGACTTTCTCTGTATGATCAGAAAATTGAAGCACCAGCGGGAGAGAAGCCAGCAGCAGTGAGAACCCACCTAAGGAACATGATCATTGTGCCTGAGATGATTGGAAGCGTCATCGGTGTTTACAATGGAAAGACTTTTAACCAAGTCGAGATCAAACCAGAGATGATTGGACATTACTTGGCTGAGTTCTCAATCTCATATAAGCCGGTTAAGCACGGTAGGCCTGGTGTTGGTGCTACCAATTCCTCCAGGTTTATCCCTCTCAAGTGAATAATCAAGCTCTTGTGGAGAGTCTTTGTTATGCTCAAAATTTGAGTCTTTCGTTTCTTTTTATTTGGAACATTTTGTCTCTCTTTTTCTCTCCTCTCATTTAGATTTTGTTCAAACTCTTGTTCATGCGTTTAAATAATACAGAGCATTTTTTAATTATGTAGTACACTTTGGCTTTGCTCTGTTTTATTGAGTATTCAAGAGAACACTTAAAAATTTAGAAAATAATTCCGAATCTGAATCCAATTCTTTTGGGTACTACGAAATTTATATATCTTTGAATTCAATTTTTAAACTGCGTAGATGTTTTTTAAAAGTTTCAATTCAATATCTTGATGGCTTAGTTTTTTGACTTTTTCACTGTATTGCAGATGGTTGTGTAATGAAGATAGAAATTAAACACAATGACCCTATTTTAAAATAGAAGAAAATTCCATAGTAATTGGGAAATCACCAACTACTGTATATAAAAAAAATTCTTTAAAATATCTGTACAAAGTTTGATATCTAATCAATTTTACATTAATACTAATAATTAAGTTTTGATTCTTTTGGGGGAAATTGTGTATTTATATTATTTAATTATCAATTTTTATAAGGTTAAAGGAAAAAAATATAGAAGTTTGTGTATTATAAGGGAAGAAATCTAAATAAATATTGATTCATATGTTATTTTAGAAACTCAATAATTTATTATTTGGTAAATTTATTGAAGTTTCCTTAAACAGAAACACTGTAGGATCTATAATACATCTGTATATATATTGGGTGCCAAGTTATGTCTCTTGTCGTATCTCCATAGTAAAACCTAGCAGCAGTCACTTTCAGGGCTTCTCAAACCAAGAACAATGGTTAGCTTCTCCTTCTTTATCTCTCTATACCTTAATTATTCGATTGTTAGATCTTGGAACATCATCATAGTCTTAAATTTCTCGGTCGGAATTCGTAGGCTCAAGTCGAATCAGAGGTTTCCACAGCTGCTCTTGCGAAGAAGAGAACGTTCAAAAAGTTTTCCTTCAAAGGAGTCGATCTCGATGCTCTTCTTGACATGCCCACTGATGATCTTGTCAAGCTCTTCCCTGCCCGTATAAGAAGAAGGTTTTGATCCCACCAAAAATTTTGGTGGATAATATATATCTGGTTTTGAATGATTGGTTTTGTTTAATTATGTTGATTATTTTGTAGGATGAGTAGAGGATTGACGAGGAAGCCTATGGCTCTCATCAAGAAATTGCGCAAAGCGGTAAAACTCTAACTTTCCGATACAAATCTTTGTTGTTATTGTGGTCATAGTTGTTATTATTCTGTGATCTCCCAACATTACTATAGTTTTAGTTAGGGTCTGCCTTTAGGTTGGGTTCGATTACTATAACAACAGTCTCTAATTTACTTTAAACCAGAAATTAGAAGCACCAGCTGGTGAGAAGCCAGAAGTAGTGAGAACACATCTAAGGAACATGGTGATTATGCCTGAAATGATTGGAAGCATCATCGGTGTGTACAACGGAAAGACTTTTAACCAAATCGAGATCAAACCGGAGATGATTGGACATTACCTTGCTGAATTCTCAATCTCTTACAAACCCGTTAAGCACGGCAGGCCCGGTCAAGGTGCTACACACTCCTCTAGGTTTATCCCTCTCAAGTGAAGCCATTACAAGACTTCATTTTGTTTTTACCATTTCTTTTGTTTTGCTCATCTAAATCTATCTTCTGATGATGTCTCTTCTCTAGTGTCTTTAAACTTTTCTTATTATCGTTAAAAGTTTTCTTGGTGTTTTTCTCTATAATATTTATAGTTATACTTCTACCATTATGGGTTTTAGTCTAAACTTTTAGACTTGAGTTACAGTCTTAACATTATTTGATTTTGATCCTTATATATTTCAATAATCTAATCTACCTAATGAGTAAAAACTATTATACACTGACCACAAGTACAATTTTCACTTGAAACGGCTACAAGATAAAGTGATAAACTAATAAAATCATATGTAAATGTATTAATCGGTTCTGTAAATCTGCTTTAATTCACAACTAAATGGATTATTTGTTCAACTTTTCAAAATCATTTTCGGATTTTAAAAATTAAATACAAGATTTACACAGGTAAAGAAGGTGCAAATGAAACGTAAACTGAAAATCTGAAATATAGGTGATTGCTAATTGTAAGTTTTCTTGTAATGTTTAGTATTAATAGCTTTAAAACAAGTAGTATTAACTTAAAGTCGAAACTAAACATAAAGGGGTTCTACAACTAAGACGTAGAATGAAATATAGGTGAGTTTGTTGAAGACTAACATCACATTCTCACAATCGTGCATTGAGATCTTCTCACCAAAATTTTGACTCTTATGAATCTACTACATTCAGCTCTCTCATCTCAATATTATTTAAGAAACCATTCTCTACACAATACCAAAACACAAACTCTCTATATTCACAACATTATTTAACTCATCTTTCTAAGTTGGTTTCCATTCAAGAATATCGCAATGATTAATGTTCGCCTTCCTATTCTTGTCTCTTCGGTTTTTTTCCTTGTCTTTATTTCGTCGTCCCTCTTGTTCGCTGCACCTAGTTTTGCTGCTAGAGTAAGTCACTCTCTGGTGCATGAAGAGGTCACAAAGATTCCAGAATACACAGAACCTGAGGAGCCGGAGATTCCGGAAGAGCCGGAGCTGCCGTCACCGGAGGAGCCTGAGATTCCAGAAGAACCAGAGATTCCAGAAGAGCCTGAGGTTCCTGGGGAACCCGAAGTTCCTGAGGAGCCCGAAGAGCCAGAAGGGCCAAAATTTGGATTTCCATCATGGATTCCGAGCTTTCCTTTTCCCGGTGTTAATGGCGGTTTACCAAAGACTGAAAATACAAAACCTACATCAACAGCTGAAGAAGTTAACGGTTCTAACAAGAAGCCATAGATCAACGGGTGAAGAACGTCAAAAGGGTTGCATCTCTATAATGAATACTCTTCCTTGATTAATGATTATGTAAGTATATATGCAATAATATATATAGTTTTGGTGTGTTTGATTAAAGATGAGAGAATACTTATGTATTAGAGTCCTCGTGTACGTCATGTTTGATATAATCTCGTACTGATTCTCTCTTGTAACATGTATGTCTCTTTGTGGTACAAAAAAATTATATTTAACTCTTAATTAAAGATATATATATATATATATATATATATATATATATAATGTGCAATTACTCGTCATATTAATTATTTTTCTACACCTACATACTATATAACTCGTTCGTCCTTAACATCAAATTAGTATGAGTAGATGTTAGATTGGGTTTATTGAGTATTGACCAATATTGGTTTATTCCTCTAGCTTCAATTATTCGTTTCTGTAATGACAAGGTGTGCATCAAGACAAAACAAGAAACATTGTGCTAAAAGCCGGAACCCGTAATTCAGGACTAGTACACAAACACAAACTACTCGTTGCATTATTTTCTTCTCGTGTCGTTTGTCTTCTTCCATTTCCAACTTGTACAATTTCATTTTTTCCTCTCCAAACATTTTCCTACAAAAGATTCATTCTCCCAAACTCTTATTTTCTTATTTCTTTTCCATTAATCAAAACAATCTCCTTACAATCAAATCCTCCGGTAATCGTTTCAATGTGCTTCAAACCATTTCTTGAAGGTGGCATCGCCGCAATCATCGCCGGAGCTCTGACTCACCCATTAGACCTCATCAAAGTCCGTATGCAACTCCAAGGCGAACACTCTGTCTCTCTCGACCAAAACCCTAACCCTAATCTTGTTCTTGATCATAATATTCTTCCCGTTAAACCTTACAGACCCGTTTTCGCTCTTGACTCTCTCATCGGCAGCATTTCCTTATTACCCTCATCCATTCACGCGCCGTCTTCTTCCACGCGCTCTGTCATGACCCCTTTCGCCGTTGGGGCACACATTGTCAAAACCGAAGGACCCGCCGCTCTTTTCTCGGGCGTCTCCGCCACCATCCTCCGTCAGATGCTTTACTCTGCCACCCGTATGGGTATTTACGACTTCCTTAAACGGAGGTGGACTGATCGACTCACCGGTAATAATACTAAAATTCCATTGGTAACAATAAAACTCAAATAAATTTTTGGTTTTTATTCGATTTGGTTTGGTTCGATTATTCTAAAATCGGTTCCAGTTCTCTGTTTTTACGATAACCAATGGATTTATAAACAAATGTTGGTTCGGTTTCGATCTTAAGCAAATCGGTTTGTTTTGGTTCGAATTTTTCCATATTATTAGTTTATTACTGTTTTTTCCCACCACTATAACACAAAATATCAAAATAAATTAAACGTAAACAAATTAATTAACCCGATAACTCTCAACAGGTAACTTCCCATTGGTAACCAAGATCACAGCTGGACTCATAGCCGGAGCCGTTGGATCAGTCGTAGGGAATCCTGCCGACGTGGCGATGGTGAGAATGCAAGCCGACGGAAGCTTGCCGTTAAACCGTCGCAGAAACTACAAGAGCGTCGTGGACGCACTCGAGCGGATCGCGAGGCAAGAAGGCGTCTCAAGCTTATGGCGTGGCTCGTGGCTAACCGTGAACCGTGCCATGATCGTGACTGCTTCTCAGCTCGCCACGTATGATCACGTCAAAGAAATCTTGGTCGCCGGTGGACGTGGAACGCCAGGAGGGATCGGAACGAATGTGGCGGCGAGTTTTGCGGCGGGGATTGTCGCAGCGGTGGCGTCAAATCCGATAGACGTTGTGAAGACGAGGATGATGAATGCGGATAAGGAGAATGACGGTGGACCGTTGGATTGTGCGGTGAAGATGGTGGCAGAGGAAGGACCTATGGCTTTGTACAAAGGGCTTGTTCCGACGGCGACGAGGCAAGGACCGTTCACGATGATATTGTTCCTTACCTTAGAACAAGTTCGTGGTTTGTTAAAAGACGTTAAATTTTGATTAAATGTTACTTTTTTTTCCAGTAGTTAGGTTAATAAATTTGCCCCGATATCTTCATACATTGCATATACGTATAAAATATTTATATTTTATATAGCGATTAATGTAGTATTTTATTAGAGATTTTTGTATAAAAATAAATTATTTATTTGCAGAAATATTTTCTTTAGTAAATGCGAAAACTGATAGTGATTGAAGCAAAGGGACTTTGTCGGACGGTCCAAGTCTCTTGGACTTGGGGGATATACTTTTGCTGGGGACCTTCATTTGGTATATTCCTTTATTTTTTTGACACTATGTTATATTTTTGTGGTTGACAGAAATTATGAAATATCGCTTCTAACTTATAAGTTTTTTTGTTGTTGGTAAAAATCTAAATTAGAAATTATTCAAAAATTAATAAAAAAAATTGTGATTAACTCTTTAGTTAATCGTTTTTTTTTCAAATTCAATTTGATCATCTCTGTATAGAGAAACAAAATATTTATAAAAAAAATTTGCTTGAGTTAAAGGTGGTGGCTTTGTGTTTGTTTCTTTAGAGTTATCCAAAGCTGAGAACATGGCCCAAAATAAGTCCAAGGCAATGTATAATAGGCCCAATTTTGTATGGTCAATCATCTAACCAAAGCCCAGTCTCAATAATGTGAACTGAAATTTCTATTCAACTGTCCTTTTAACATGTTTAAATGATTTACTTCGGAATAGAAGACATCAATTATGTTACCTAAAATTTTAAGATTTTTGAAGTACATGTTAGGCATTTGGGTCCACTGGTCTCACACGGCAACGACTATTCTCATATTCTCATATCACATCATACAAAAGAAAAAAGATTCAACGAGAAATTAATCTTTAGAAAAAATATTCCAAAAAGCAAAAAAAGAAAAAAGAAAAAGAAGTCGTCAAGGCAATTAAGCACTTAATTCCCCGTGCATTTCTTTAATCATTCACTTGCATTCCTTTTTCCTTTTCTTTTTACTCTTCTTTCACCAAATTTGTCTCTTTATTCCTTTGTTTTTTTTTTCTCCTATGATCATGGATAATGGTGAATGCTCCAACATTTTTCACCCCAATCACTTATTAAAAAAATATCATGGATAATAGTTTCAACTTAGTTATGCTGAAACGAGTGGACTAAATTGATGTTTTATGAGCTACGTAAAATATAATGGTGTTTTATTAGCTAGCTTCTAAACTAGTCAAATAAAAACTAAACAACAATGTTACAATGTACTCATCGTAAAGGCGTAAATGTTCCAAATCATCCCACCCACACACCTAAAAAGAATAGTTAATAATTATAGAAACCACCAAAAATGGTTACAAATTCACTTCCACTATTTGCCTCATAATTAAAAAGAAGAAACGTTGTCCCAAAAAAAGAAAGTAAAAAGAAGACGAACATATAATGGCTTTACTTTAACGAACAACTAAGAAATTATCACGTTCTTAATTATTAATTTATGGCTTGAAATTATGGATCGGAGGGTTTGCAACTATATACACCATAATTAGTAATTACATATATACACGTTCGGCCACCTCGTCCCATTGCCTCCATAAAAGTATCAAACTAACCAACAATATTTATATTCTTTCTATCATTCAATTCAAAATTGTATGCATTTTCTAAAACAAATTTATATCGAACCGAATTAAATAAAAATATATATAGAAGAAAAAGAATTGTAAAATCAAATATTCGAATCCAAATACTAAAGGCTCATACCTCATAGGTGTTATGATTTTGCCCAAATGGTTATCTAAATTTTGATTGAGAAAGAAAAAAAAAAAAAAAAGCAAAAGCAAAATCCGAATTAACATGGTTGATGTGAACTCTTTTTCTTTTCTTGTATCCATTATTGACGGTAAATAAAGTGTTGGAAAAGGGATAAAATCGTCACGACGAATAAGGGCCTGTATAAAGAAGCAATTGTCACACTGACTTCAGTCTTCACGCCCACTTTTATTTCCTTCAAAAAATATTTTCGCTTTCTCTTCTCTTATCCGTTCAAGCTTGGGTGAATTCGTCACATAAATCTCTCCACTCTCTCTGGATCTCGACGCATAGATCTTCCTTTGTTTTCCTCCATGTAAGCTAATTTGTGTTCATTCATTTCCATCACTTAACCATTGTTTGTCTGTCGCTGTGCTCTCTGTTTCCTTGGGAAAATTAGGAAATTGTCGGCGAATTTGATGCAAAACGGAAATTTCGTAGCTTAGGTTTGCAAAATCCGAGATTTTAGTTCCTAACTTTGCTAAAAAATTCATACTTGTCTGATGCTGCAGAACATATACTAATCTTCTTCGGCTGTTTATGGTTTCACTATCCTTCACGAAGTTCAATTGTTGCGATGTTTGGTTTCTTTGGTTTTGTCATTTCTGGAATTTGATGAGATGATTCTTTGTTTTGTAACAGAATTCTTTTCTCTTTCTCTGGATTACAACAAAGCAGTGAATGAGCAAAATCTAAAAAGACATACAAGGAGAACAAAACAGAATGAGTTGGTTCACAAGTTCTGTTGAAGTGTACCGCAAAGTTGTGAGCTTGAATCTGTATTGCCGTGTTATTCTGTAAATTTCTTCTCTACCTTGGAAAAACCCATCTTCCATCTTCTTCTTCATCTTCTAAATCCTCAGCCTTTCCTAAACTCTTTGATAATGGGATCCCAACGTTTCTACGTTTTCCATTGTGAACAATATATGATCAGCTAAACCCTGAAAGCATTTTTCCAAGTCTTCTTTCTCTTTTTTCTTCTCAAAGATCAATACTTTCTCTTTCTTCTTCAAGTGATCTGTCTTTTGGTAGCTTGCTCTGTCCTGTGGAGCAACTCTAGTTTTACATTCAAGAGTTTGGAAAAGTTATTATGGTAAGTCAATCAGCTGGTCAAACAAGATTTCGAACATTCAAGTACGAGAACAACGGAGACTCTAGCAGACAAACAATTGTAGTTAGAGTTATTGCTTGCTTTCAACCGATGGATAATTGTCAGGTTTGTTGCAGCAAAAATGATATTATACTCCTTTTTGTCACATTTCATCTCATAGTATTGTGATTTTTTTCTAATACTTTTGTCTCTGTTCCACTTGCAGGCTGAATACTTTAGACATATACTCAAACCAGTGACGTAGTTGGTTTGTGAGCTTGTGTTTGTATTCTTTGGAGCTGGCCTTTTTTTTTCGTTTTGTCTCTACTTTCTTATACGATTGTTTCAAGGAAGAATCAAGAAGTGTTTCTGTTCCACACATTTGAGCAACAGCTTCCACAATCGGTATGCTAACTGAATCTTTCCTTTTTATGGATTATTGCTTTCTTGAGTTGGGGCACTCAATAGTATTTATCTCATTCATAGCCATGTCAAATGATTAGTCCCTTTCCTTTTTCGTGCAGTATTGTATTACCGTAAAGTTCCCTTGGTTTAAACTGCAAGAGCATGCCTCTTGATACCAGGCAGCAGAAATGGTTGCCATTGGGCTTAAATCCTCAAGCTTGTGTCCAGGACACGGCGACTGAGTCTTCCCGTCCTGGAATTCCTTTTCCGGAACTCGGTAAAGTATATGCAGCTGAGCATCAGTTTCGCTATTTGCAGCCACCGTTCCCAGCCTTATTGTCTAGATATGATAAGCAGTCTTGTGGAAAACAAGTTCCATGTTTGAACGGGCGATCTAGCTGCGGTGCTGCTCCAGAGGGGGGACTCAAGTCTTCTCGGAAAAGATTTCTAGTATTCGATCAGTCAGGAGATCAGACTCGTGTGTTACAATGTGGATTTCCTCTGCGGTTTCCTTCTTCTATGGATGCAGAGCGAGGGAACATTCTCGGTTCCCTACACCCAGAGAAAGGGTTTAGTAAAGATCATGCCATTCAAGAAAAGATATTGCAACATGAAGATCATGTTAATGGCGACGAAGAGTCAGACATGCACGAAGACACCGAGGAAATCAACGCGCTGCTGTATTCTGATGATGACGATAATGATGATTGGGAAAGTGATGATGAAGTAATGAGCACTGGTCACTCTCCATTCCCAGTTGAACAACAAGCGTGCAACAAAACAACAGAAGAACTGGATGAAACTGAAAGCAGTGTTGATGGTCCACATCTTAAAAGACAGAAACTACTGGACCATTCATACAGAGACTCATCACTATCCCTTGTGGGCACTAAAGTCAAAGGCTTATCAGATGAAAACCTTCCTGAATCCAACATCTCAAGCAAACAAGAAACAGGTTCTGGTCTGAGCGACGAGCAGTCAAGCAAAGACAAGATTCTCACCGCTCTGAGAATCCTCGAGAGTGTAGTTCCGGGGGCAAAGGGAAAAGAAGCTCTTTTACTACTAGACGAAGCCATTGATTACCTCCAGTTGCTGAAGCAAAACTTAAGCTCATCAAAGGGTTTAAACAACCATTGGTGAAAAACCTAAAACCCCTTTTTGCTATATTGATAAGGCATGTTTGGTTGGTTAAAGAGAAGACAAGGGACAAAAGATAATCAATGAGGTAAAGGACTGATGAAGAAGATTCTCTCAAATTCATTAACGTGGGTTTGAAACAATTAGAACACGCCTGGTGACCCTAGTGGGACCTTATCCACTGTTCATCTAGCTGGATCAATAGTGGTTTACTTTTGGATTTGGCATGCTCTCTAAAAAAAGAACCAAAGAAAAGTCACTTTCTTTCTTCTGTGCTTGGAGTGGAAGAAAAGTGAAAGAGGGAAAAAAGCAAAGTCTTGGTGCTCATTGATCGTTAATAATTATCTTTCCTCGTGAGTAATAATAATATCTCTGTGAAGGTCTGGTGGTGGTGGGTGTGGATGAAGAAAAATCAGAAAGGCAAATATTGAAATTTTTTGGAGTGGTTGTGACTTGTGGAAAATGAAATCTTCCCACTTTCATAAGGTAAAAAATTTATGTCCCCACTCTCACTTGTCTCATTATTACTCTTCTGTTGCTTTCAATCCCATACCTTGTCATCTTTTTAAAATCTCTGGCTCTTAAGCTCTTCAAAGGCCTTGTAGTTTTGTACTACTATAATGTTATTTGCTTCTGTTGTTTCTCTCGTGGGTCAACCATGTTTGTGTATCATGGTCATGTAATAATAAAATAAACTCGAGTGTTGATAATGGAACCTTCTTTGGCTTCTTCTTACATGCTGGGATTTTGCTCTAACCTTTCAGACTATCATTTTTTCTGTACCAAAAAAACAAATTTTGTAGACGTATTTATTAAAGAACAATCATACAGAAAAAAACTTGAACATTGCAATTTTTGAAATTTGACATTACACATGAAATGTTATGGACCTGGCCTAAGGAAACAAATCTTCCGACTATGCAGCAAAATCTTAAGCAAAATATTCTGGTGAGCAAATCTATGTGTCTCATGACCTCTGACAAAAAGAACAAAAAGATAATTAAGAATCACAGTGAAGAGAAGAAACCTCTATTTTATTCATCCACCATGATTTATGAGCTTGATCTGATTCTTCTTGCCAAGAGCATAAAATTTTCACAACTTATTTCTCAGAGACCCCATCTTAAGATGATATTTCATTCTCCAAGCTGCATTTGTTATACACCAAGAGCAAGTGAAAGCCGCTGGCTACTCCCTCTAAACCGACATCTCGAAAAGCATTCAAGATCCTCAAGCAAGCAGAAGCATCAAACTCTGTCGTTTTAGACTCCTTCCACTGATGGATAATCTCCTCGGCTTCTCTCAAATGACCCAGCATTAGATAAGATGAAAGAACACAAATGTAGCTTCTACTACTCAATTTCTGGTTGGTGTTTCCCAAAGACTTCCAAATCTGATCTATCATAACCTTGTTCCCTAGTCCAGTGTGCAGAATCATAAGGAAGTCATACGTGATCCATTCTCTTTGCGAAATAGATTTCTCAGCTTCGACGGGCGAGGTAGACTCTGCATTAGTTACTCTACTACTGTTTATGTAGATGCTAGTAAGATTGATATATCGAACCCAACCCTCATTGGAACTAGCATCATGCCTCATCTCTTCAAGAATCCTTCTGAGTTCATCTATATTAAAGGTTGCAGCACATGAACTTAACCACAAATTGTAAGTAAAAATATCCGGAGAAACCTTTTTGTGCTTTAACACTTGGATAACCTCGGGTACTTTCTCAACTTGTCCGACTGACATGTATAAAGTCATCATCTCGTTGTATGTGATGGCACCGAAACTGAGACTATCAGTCTCAATGATTCTCTTGAACAAGGCCTCGGCTCGTTCGGTTTGTTTGGAGCCAGCATAAGCATGAAGGAGAGAAGTATAGGTTTCAGTTGTCTTTGCATCTATATGCAGACCTTCAAAGTAGCGTTCAGCCGCATCGATCCCGAAAACTTTTGAAATGAGATCTATCCGCGATGCGTAATCAGCATCTGAGACCTTTAATTCTTCATGCTGAACCATCCACTCTGTAACCTGTTAATCAGACTTGTATAAGCTCACACACAGCAATGCAATTTTGTGCATCAACACGTAATAATCAAACTTTGCCTGAAATTAAAGTTTTGTGAGCTTTTGTTCTCAAGTCAAAACACCAAGATCGATCATTTCATATTCAAGAATCATAAGTTATAACAACAAAATTTCTTTTTAAAAACCCAATTCTCAATGCAGATTCATAGAAACTAGGAGGCTAGGAGCCATGAAAAGGAAATGATCGATGTTGTTAGTACCTCAAGAGCGTGTTTGTGACGCCGAGTTCTCCTAAGCTCTTTAGAGATCTCTCGAAGTTCATTGATCGTAATTTGATTCCCTTCTCCAACCCATCTCTCGAGTACAGTAGTCGCGCTCCGTTTGGGAAGTCTCAATCTGAAAATCCTGCTCTTCAGATCGTCTTTCTCCTCCGATTCCTCGACAAGGGAGCCTCCGATAGCTGCGTCAGCATTATACGACTTGGAGAATCCTGACGACGATTCGGCGTTCCGAATGAAATTGCTTCCGACAACACCATTATTCGTCAATCGACTAAAATCATAAGAAGCGTGAATCAATTTTCTCAGGAAACAAATACGAAATCAGTACGAGACATAGAGAGGCGGGGAGACTCACCATCTAAGACTATGGAAGAGCGAGCGAGTCGCCATAGATTCTCAGTTCGTCTAACCACCAAAAAGATCTAAAAACCCATCTCTTACTTGGAGTTCCAATTTTGTGTCAAATGATTAAAAATAACTTAATGGGCCCGTAAAAATTGGCCCATTAGCTCAAAGATGATAAACAATGGCTAATGATATATAGTTACGAACTTACGATATAGTTTATCACCGTCCTCGTCTCATCTAGGGTAATTTTGCATTTGATTTAGAATTCTTAATTGTTGTTATCGTCTTTGTTTTGATGATGATAGATACGTTCTAGTTGCATGGTTTCTTCGTTTTGATTTCCATCAATCGCGTTTCCTATGTATGGTTCTGGCAATAATTTTGTTATTTGGATTTGATTTTAAATTTGGATGTTTTTTGATTATTGGAAAGGCTTCAGAGATGGAACCCAAACCGACAGGTTGTCTTCCACGTCGTATCCGTCCATTGCCGGGATCGTACAAATATTATCCAGACGATACAGGGTCAGTGATGTTACTTTGTCCCGAGTTTACTTAATTAGCTTGAACACTGACTTGTTGTTTTATTTTGTAGGACGCCCTCTGGAAAGAGCACATTAGAGAGGAGGTTGTACAACTAGGAGTTGATCTCTCTGTCTCTCTAGCTATATCCATGTTCTTGCTGTGTGATGACATTCATACCATGTTGTGGTTCTGCTTTAAGCTCTTCAAGTATACGTTACCTCCCTCTAATCCTGTGTCAGAAAGGCTGCTTCGTGTTGTTCACTATGTCTACTCAAAGGATATCAAACCCAAGAACAGAGCTTGTCGCGATGGTGGTAACTCGGTCCAATGGGAACTGGTCAGGACCACTTGGAAGGACTTCACAGACGGGATCATCATTCTGAGTCGCCTTGTTTTGATTCTCAGGAAGAAAGATTGCTCTTTCGATGATCGGCTGTTGTCTTCTGCTATTGCAAAATACAAGCAACAAGTGCTGAAGGAGCTAGAGGATAAATTGATGTCCGCAAAAGATGTTTCAGAGCTTAATGGTTTTGAGAGGGAGACAGTAGCGTCTAACGTTTCTGACCTGTGGAAGTCTCTCTTTGACGAAGAAGCTGGCGAATCAACTCCCGAAGTGGCGAGGAGTAGGATTCTTAGCGACCTGTTTCAGCCTATTTCGGGCCATTCCTGCCATGGCGAGATACCGACACTACCCGTTACTTATCCTTACATTCTAGGGTAAGTATTCAGTAGTATTTACGTGGCCCCTTTGGGAGTTTTCCTCAACTCATGACTCAGATAATTCACAAAGTCATCTTCGTATTTGACTTCTTTTTTGTTTTTGTTGGTTTGGCAGGGATGAATTTGCAAAGCAGAAGCTTAGAGAGGAGGTTGTGCAACTAGGAGTTGAGCTCTCGCTATATGTTGCCGAGTCGATGTTCTTGCTGAGTGATGAAATTCGTAGTGTGTTTCAGTTCTGCTCGAAGTTATGGAGAGAATTAAAAAGGACCAATAAAGTTGGTCATCCCGCAGGGGAAAGGCTGCTTCGTGTTATTCATCATGTCTATTCAAGATATATCAAACCAAAGAATGGAGAGTATCATATTGGTGGCAAGTCGGTCCAATGGGAATTGGTCAAGACGACTTGGGAGGATTTGGATGCTGGATTCAGAGAGATGCACCGCCTTATCTCTATTCTCGAAGTAGATGATGGAAGCTGTACAGATGGCCGAGAGTTTACGTCTCGTATCGAAGAAGCGCTTAATAAGGTTGAGGACAAGTTGAGGTGTGCCAAGGATGTTTCAGAGGCGAATGGGTTTGCGAGGGAAGCGATGAAGTCTAACATTTTGGACATGTGGCAGTTTCTTTTTGACAGAGAAAAAGAGGAAGTACTATGGACTCGTAAAGTGAGGAGGGAAGAGATTCTTTCTGACCTGTTTCCTATTTTGGGAGAAGAAGACGAAGAAGAAGCAAAACAGTATTAGGTTACCACTTGTTTCCGTTCTTTTGGTCCGTAGTTCGTTATTATAAGTTTAACATGTTTTTCCGTATTATAAATTTAATACTTAAATTATGTTTTAAAAGTTTAATATTTTCACAAATTTTTTGATTATACAAAATGTTTTACTTTAAACTAAATTTAATTTTTCGCTTAATTTGACGGTTTGCAAAATTTGCTTTCTGTTATAATAATTACTTTATTTTATGGTGTATATAAATATAAATAATGGAGAAAGAATTTATACCCGCAGAAGGATCGGGATACTGAAAATAAAGAGATGAGAGGAGGAGAGAGATTTCTTATAACTTCTTATTGTTGAAGTATGAATTGTGATTTACAACGAACGAATTCGTTCGTTTATATAGGCAGAAAAAAGTAAATTACTATGCATGCATAGTGACGGTGGGCTCCACACAAATTATATATTACTCGTAATATTCTTCGCGTGTAGCGTCTATTGTTGACGCTTGATATTGTTGATATTTCTTTTTTGACTTTTGTAATACTCCCCCTTGGAGGCCAGTGTCACTATGTCTCTTGCGTAATATCTTCTGTTGTCTCGTTAAAAACCTTTCTAGGAAAACCCGGTGGGAAAAACCATAGTAGGTAAAAAGAGTGCAACCGCGCAAGCTCCCCCTCGAATGATCAGGATCAAAACTTACAAGTCTTGTTGACGACGCATTCCAATGTTATGAACATGTTTCCTGAATATAGAGGTGGGTAATGATTTCGTGAAGAGATCCGCAGAATTCTCGGATGATCGGACATATCTTACTTCAATGTCTTTATTCTTCACGAGCTCTTGGGTGTATGAAAAGAACTTCGGAGGGATATGTTTGGTTCTATCGCTTTTGATATATCCTTCCTTTGTCTGAGCAACACATGCAGCATTGTCTTCATACAAGATAGTTGGCTCCGTATTCAGACGAATTCCACTACTCGTTTGAATGTGTCGACTTATTGATCGTAGCCATACGCATTCTCTACTCGCTTCATGGAGTGCGATGATTTCAGCATGATTTGAAGAAGTAGCTACAAGTGTCTGCTTCTGAGAACGCCATGATATAGCAGTACCTCCAATCGTGAATACGTATCCTGTTTGGGATCGAGCTTTGTGTGGATCTGATAAATATCCTGCATCTGCAAAACCAATCATTTGACCATTTATATTTTTAGGATAAAATAACCCTAAATCAATAGTCCCTTGAAGATAACGAAAGACATGTTTAATTCCGTTCCAATGTCTTCGTGTAGGGGATGAACTAAATCTAGCCAAAAGATTGACTGAAAATGATATATCAGGTCGAGTGCAATTTGCAAGATACATAAGGGCTCCAATTGCACTTAGATACGGTACTTCAGGACCGAGTATCTCTTCATTCTCCTTATGCGGTCGAAATGGATCACTCTCAACGTTAAGTGATCTAACGACCATAGGAGTACTAAGAGGAGTTGCCTTATCCATGTTGAATCGTTTTAGCACTCTTTTAGTATACGTGGATTGGTGCACAAATATACCCTTTTGGGAATGTTCAATTTGTAGGCCAAGACAAAACTTTGTTTGTCCGAGATCTTTCATCTCGAATTCCCCTTTTAAATAGTTTGTTGCTTTCTGTATTTCATCTTGAGTCCCAATTATATTTAGATCATCAACATATACCGCGATTATCACAAATCCGGATTTTGTTTTCTTGATGAAAACACATGGGCATATAGGATCGTTCACGTATCCTTCTTTCGTTAAATGTTCACTGAGACGATTATACCACATTCGCCCAGATTGCTTTAACCCATATAATGATCTTTGCAACTTTATTGCACATAACTCTTTGGGTTTAGATTTCAATGCTTCTGGCATATTAAACCCGTCGGGAACTCTCATATAGATATCTGTATCTAATGATCCATACAAATATGCTGTAACAACATCCATGAGACGCATTTCTAAATTTTTATCAGCCGCTAGACTCATCAAGAATCTAAACGTTATTGCATCCATAACGGGGGAATATGTTTCCTCATAATCAATCCCGGGTCTTTGAGAAAATCCTTGAGCTACAAGACGAGCCTTGTATCTCGTAATCTCATTTTCCTCATTTCGTTTTCTAACGAAAACCCACTTGTATCCAACCGGTCTCACATCTTCAGGTGTGACTACGATAGGTCCGAATACATTTCGCTTATTGAGCGAATCAAGTTCGACTTGTATTGCATCTTTCCATTTTATCCAGTCATGTCTCTTTTGACATTCATATACCGACTTTGGTTCTGGATCCTCGTTTTCCTCATCAATTTCCTTTGACAAAAGGTATGAGAAAACGTCATCAACTTCATCCATTTTATTTCGATCCCAGATCTTTCCATTATGGATATAGTTGATAGAAATCTCATGATTTCCTTCAGGCTCATGATGCTCATCATTGTCATTAGACTCATGATTTGTTTCTTCCAAAATGTTTTCTGCTATTTTGGGAATATCATGCTTTTCAACTTCCTTTCGTTTTCTAGGATTTTTATCCTTAGCACCAACTGGTCTACCACGTTTCAAGCGTGTTTTAGACTCACGTGTATCATCTGCTTTTCCACTTTCTTGTGGAATTTCAATTCGAGCAGGGACATTTGCAGCTGGTATATATGATTTAGTTACCGTTTTGGTATCTGCAAAAGCATCGGGAAGTTGATTTGCTATACTTTACAAATGCACAATTCGTCGAACTTCTATTTCTGACTGTTTTGTAGGAGGATCAAGGTGTAACAGGGATGGTACACACCATTTGATTTCTTTTCCTACTTGCTTATTTTCTTCCCCTAGAACCGGGAATACTTTCTCATCAAAGTGACAATCGGCAAATCGTGCCGTAAAGACATCACTAGTCTGCGGTTCTAGGTATCTTATAATTGATGGAGAATCACAGCCAATATATATTCCCAACCTTCTTTGTGGTCCCATCTTTGTACGTTGTGGTGGTGCTATAGGCACATACACTGCACAACCAAAAATTCTTAGATGGGATATATTTGGTTCTCGACCAAATGCTAACTGTAGTGGGAGTATTTATGGTATGCACTTGGTCTTATCCGAATGAGTGCTTCTGCATGCAAAATGGCATGTCCCCATACAGAGGTTGGAAGTTTTGATCTCATGATCAATGGTCTTGCAATCAATTGCAGACGTTTAATTAATGATTCCGCCAAGCCATTTTGTGTATGAACATGAGCTACAGGATGTTCAACTTCAATTCCTGTTACCATACAATAATCATTAAATGCTTGGGATGTGAATTCACCAGCGTTGTCTAGTCTAACTCTTTTAATAGGGTAATCAGAAAACTGAGCCCTCAGTTTGATTATTTGAGTTAGAAATCTCGCAAATGCAATATTTCGAGATGATAATAGACAAACATGTGACCATCTGCTGGATGCGTCAATTAATACCATGAAATAGTGGAATGGTCCACATGGTGGATGTATTGGTCCACAAATATCTCCTTGAATTCGTTCAAGGAATTTTGGTGATTCTTTATCAATTTTGGCTGGCGATGGCCTTATGATAAGTTTTCCAAGAGAACATGCGGCACATGTCTTTTTATTCCCATGATATATCTCCTGGATTTTCAATGGGTGTCCATGTGAGCTCTCTATGATTTTTCGCATCATCGAGGTGCCTGGATGACCTAGGCGATCATGCCATAATGTGAAATCTTCTGGATTTCTTTTAATCACTAGATGCGATTCGATTGCACTTATATGAGTATAATGCAATCCTGAAGGAAGTTTTGGAAATTTTTCCAATATAAGCCTTTTTCCCGATTTATCAGAAGTTATGTACATATACTTCTTTTCATTCTCAGTTGCAGACTGAGTATCATATCCTTGAAGGTATATGTCTTTGAAACTCAACAAATTCCTTTTAGATTTTGGAGAATACAAGGCATTTTTTATGGAAAACTTGGTTCCATTAGGCAACATAAAGTTGGCCATACCAGTTCCTTCAATCACGTCTACAGGACCTGATATTGTATTGACAATCATGTTTGTCGGTTTTAAGTTAGAGAAATATCTTTTGTCCTTTAGAATAGTGTGTGTTGTCCCACTATCTGGTATGCAAATTTCTTGAGCCATTTCCTTGGAGATTGTTTCATCCATTTCTGTGATTAAGATAAGCATCAATAAAAAGAAAGTAAATTTTATTCATGAAAAGAAAACACACAATAATTATATATTAAATTGTTGTTAAAACAACATTATTTTTCAAAATAACAAAAGCATAATATTATATATATGGCATAACTAGAGACTATTTCAGCAGTCTCAATATAAGCTCTTTAGTTAACCGCATGAGCGGTCTCATTAATCTTTTCCGCTATTAGGAGTGCCACAAATAAATCCGAAAATTCGGTATACCCGTATGACATATACAGTTTTTGCTGGGTAATGTGGTTTTCATGAAACGTGGTATACGTTTTCTCAAGCATCTGAGAATCAGTGATAATATCACCATAATATTTTAGTTTAACCACAATTTCCATCATAGCGGAATTATAATCCATCACTTTATCAAAGTCTTTAAACTTTAGACTTTGCCATTCATCCCAAGCAAGTGGGAGATTTATTGCCTTTCGATTATCAAATCGAGCCTTTAGGGATTCCTAGATCTCTCTGGGATCTTATATGTGTGCATAATCACATATCATACTTTCATCAAGGTGTCTTAAAATAAAGATCACCAATTTTTCCCTTTCTTGAACCGTCGAAATATTATTCTCTTTTACGGTTTTTATTAAGCCAAGAGATTGTAAATGTAATTCGACGTTGGCAATTCAAAAAATATATAATTGGCCAAAGTGATGTGCAGAGCCGAAAACTTAAGCTTCTCAATATTTGCCATTTGTTTTCTAAAATAAAAACATGGAATATTATTAGAAATCTTTATTTAATTTATTTTAAAACATATTTAAAATAAACCGTTTACATTAATAATGCAAGCGATTACAAAAAGAAAAAGCGTACAAACAAATAAACTAATGTTCAAACGAAATTCTTGCGGAGTAAAATCTACAACGCAAAGATTATAAATACACATAATAATGATTCCAAAAACAAATATTAAGAATAATCGAAACATTCTTCAAAACTTCAAAACTTCAAAATTCTTCTTCTTTTTTTCGGAGAGAGTTTTTAGAGAGATGAAAAATTTTTGTTTTGATGAAATGAATGAGAAAATAAGTGTATTTATAGATTGAAAAATACTATTCCTAGCCGTTGGAAAGATTTGAAATTTTTGAAAAAAATTTTGAAATTTTTCTTTGAGACCGTTGGCGAAAAAGATTTAAACAAAAATTAATCTGAAAAATTAGAGATCAATCAAACAAAAATTATCGATTCAGATAAAAATATTTATACAGGTGAATAAACCATAATATAAACAAATAATTCACAGTGATATTATGGTGACGAATTATCCACATAGAAACAGTAAATATATATGTGGCGGCTCAGCCGACCGATAGCAGAAATAAATATTTAAAGCAGTGCATAAAATTAAGGCGGCTCAGCCGACCGGCAACAGAAATAAATATTTAAAGCAGTGCATAAAATTAAGGCGGCTCAGCCGACCGGTAGCAGAAATAAATATTTAAAGCAGTGAATAAAATTTCAGGTGGCTCAGCCAACCATTAACAGAAAATAATTAATTATGGTGCATGAAGTAATTTCAGGTGGCTCAGCCAACCATATAGTTTCTTTTATTTATTTATATAATTTTCTTTTCTCCTTTTTTTTTTTCTCATATTTTTTCTTTTAACGAGGCGACATACTGCCCGGTATAATACCGTATTTTTTTTTTCAGCGATCATAGAGTGATCGTGCTGATAACGTGTTATAATAATTACTTTATTTTATGGTGTATATAAATATATTTAATGGAGAAAGAATTTATACCCGCAGAAGGATCGGGATACTGAAAATAAAGAGATGAGAGGAGGAGAGAGATTTCTTATAACTTCTTATTGTTGAAGTATGAATTGTGATTTACAACGAACGAATTCGTTCGTTTATATAGGCAGAAAAAAGTAAATTACTATGCATGCATAGTGACGGTGGGCTCCACACAAATTATATATTACTCGTAATATTCTTCGCGTGTAGCGTCTATTGTTGACGCTTGATATTGTTGATATTTCTTTTTTGACTTTTGTAATACTTTCATATTTTTTGGAGTGGTCGAATTGAAATTTGTTAAGCATTAAGTATGTTGGGTTTTGTATAAGCCGTTGAATATTTGGGTTGGTAATTGTGAGGCCTTGACTGGGCTTAGGGAGCAAAAAGCTAACTGGGCTTAGACAGAGGTCAAAGATCGGTACTTGTTTCTTTTCTTATATACATTCGCCATTCCGTATCGTTTGCCTTCTTTGTGTAAAATCTCAATCTAGTTATTACTATCCAGTCTCTCGATTATATGGAGAAATTGCTATCAATTATCATGTGGCTGATAACTTTTATGTTATAATTTCAAAACTCTAAGGAAGCCTTTAATCTCTCTAGATTCAATCTTGAAGCTTAGAAAACATTACAATCTTTTTGTTGAGATTTTTGTTATTTACTAGCTATCAGTTGCAACCTAGCATTCTTGTGTCGTTACATAAAGAATTAAAGACTCACCTTGAGTTGGATTTGCATCTTAGACCATGATTAACAAGAGGATCTTACGATTTTCTTAGGATGATCTTAGCAATTAAATGATTAAAATTAATTCTCAAATAAGCTTTAAAGCTAAGGTGAATTGCTTACCTAAGAAACAAATACACACTTAAGAACCATTTTTAAGAGCCATTTTTAAATTTCTTACTTTAATATTCCTAAAAAAACATTTTTAATACACCCTTGATAATCATGCTCTTATATTAAAAAGTAAACATTTCATATTTGATCAGAAAAATAAAGTATAGTGTCTAGTCAACCATTAAAATAAAAGAAATCAGGGAAAAAAAAATCTTTAGCATTTGAGTTTAGGGATCTGATGTGAGGGCATTGTTAATAAATTTATAAAATGGGCTAAGAATTGGAAAATGTTTTGAAGTGAAGTGAAAGGGAGTGAAACAGATTTGACATAAAACATGGGGATATGACTTGATATGGAAATTTATGGATGTGAAAATTGGAGTCCAAAATGATTTTTATGGGGTTCAGTGTTACCAACTCTTAAAGAATGGGGCACTTATTGAATGAATAAAAATAGTTGTAGGTGTAAATTGTGTAATCTCCAATAAAACATTTAACAAGTTGTTTGTTATTGGAGCGACTTCATTGATAGCTTACTGCTTTCACTATCGTCACTAGAGTCCATTGATTCGACAAGCCTGCTCGAAGCACTCAACACCAACCAACCCACTGCTCATATTTAAGAATTTATGGGACAATTTAACTCCAAGTTACTAAAAAGGTGAGATTGGTAGGAAACTGGATAATAAAAATAAAAATTATTTTTTTGAATCCCACAAGAAATACTTTTACTGTTTAGTAAGCAATACGCCAAAACCTATAAGCTAAAAGTGAAAAAGTGATTGTGTATTTGTGTACGTTCTCTTTCTTTATCCCCCAAGTCCCAACATCGCCTTTATTCTCCACCTTCCTTTAGATTATTCATTCTCTCTTAACTTTTTCTTTTTTAACCGTATCAAAGTATCAACACAACATAATTTATATCTTAATCCATCATTTCCATCTTCCGTTTATCTAAAAAGTTTGATTCCATTGGTTAAAACAAGTTCTTAATACTACTATATAACGTTATAAGATTATAGGGGAAACTACAAATCGTTTTTATTAAAATAGATATATGAATCTATATTTCACATATTTCCAAAGATCGAATTTACAGGGCATAACAAAATGACAAAACAAACACAATCCCTTTCCCCAAACCCCGAACCAGACGCGATAGATATATCTACAACTTTCTTTGACTACAACAAGCTTTTAAACTCGCAATCACCATCCATTCTTGCCACGTGTCTCGTTCACGACCGTCTAAAAATCAAACCAAAGTCTTACACGTCGAAGTCTGCGGATCCCACAACGCCGGCAAAAGATATTTTCTACCGGCGAGACCCAAAGCGTTGTAACTTGCTCCACTTGTCTTGTCTACAAGAACCCGACCCGCGTAACCCGGGTAAGCACCCGAACCGAATATCCCGGTACAAGCCGAAACAGCTTCTTGAGACGGATTCGTAACGGTGTTAACAAGAAGAGTCGCGAGGTTTATAATCATTCCGTCAACTCCGACGTCACCGTTAGGCGCGACTAACGGCGGGGTCTGAGGTCCGTAGATAGGCTGATGAAACGGCCACGCGCAGTAACCAGGACACTGCGTTTCAGAGTTTCCGACCCACACGTAAGCTCCACTGTTAACGGAACGTGACTTTGACCCGTGAGTCCCGCACCGGTTCATACAGAGTCCCTCGACGGCGACGTCTTTCGCCGTTAAAACGACGGTTATTGACCGAGCACCACCGCCGTTAAGTTTGCTTGATAGAGTACGAAGGTAAGGGCTCTTTAGGGATTTTCCGAGAGGGTAGTTCTCAAGGAGGAGCTGTTTACCGACGACAAGAGTTGAGACACCTTGTTTGTACTTCTCCGTAGTTTTCCACCACGACGCGACGGTGGGACCTTTTGCGGCAGCGACGGAACTGATAGAGCGGATGAAATCGACGATTACGGACCGTTGGATTGGGGTGAATTTTCCGTACCAAATGAGATTGAGAGTGATGTTTCCTTTCAAGGTAAGCACCGGAGGCTTCTTCTGGACCAACGCGGCGGAGGAGAAGCCGACGGTGGCGGAGAGGAGAACGAGAAGAATGGCAAAACGGTAATTATAGGCCATTTTGGGAGTATATAGAGAGAGATAGAGCAGAGAGGTTTTGTTCTGTTTTCGAATATGAGTTTGTGAAACCATTGTGAGCTTATTTATATACCGGAGCTTTTGAACGGGCAACAGCTGTAAAATGCAAAGAGCGTACATGTCAACGTATGCCACGTGGATATATTTAATTGGTTAGGCAAGGTTTTGGACAGCCTGTAGGAAGGTTTTCATTAGGGTGACGTGGTAGTTTCCATAAACGTGTATTAAATAATTATCAAGTTTTTAAAATTTAAAATTTTGAAATGTATGCGACAGGGATAAACACTTCCGTGCATGTCCGGATAAAAGTTTATACTATTTACGTTGAACAGTTTACGTCTGAAGTTATTGAAAGATGCAATTCAATAAATATAAGGGTTATCCTAGTAATAAAATCCATTTTTTTAAAAAAAAAGGAAAAAGGAAGAAAAACAATGTGGCTATGAATGTTTAAGGACAGTGCGCATTCTAAACGTTTTTTAATGCACTAACTTACTGTTACATTTTATCATCATGGACAAAAACATGGGAGTTTAAGATGACCGACTCAACCAAAATGCCCATTAAAAAAATAGATACATTGGCTCATATGGTTTTCTTGGTGTTTTATTTTGGCTCCTAAAAGAAAATTACCGTATAGTGTTAGTATTTCTCTTATTTGCAATTAATATCATTGCAGAAAGTGAAATCAGAATTTGGATAATTAAAAATAGAAATGGCATGCACTAACAAAAAAGCTACTAGCTAGCTAGGCTACATGTCTTGGTTTTATATATACGGAGTATAATGCAATTAAACGTTAGATATTTTAGTTTATCATTCGATATAAGATTAGTTGCAACTAGACATCTAAACCGGTATACACTAACTACACTAATATCGTAATAAACCATGCTATTTAAATGCTGCTTCCAGCTATTCAAAATCTATTGTTTTTAGCAAACCGGCATAATGGTGATACAAGCACTTGGTTTCTGTAGGGACTAGAGACCAAATCCTTACGTATTTCAATAACAATTGAACTATGTATGTATGTATAAATATAATGTATGGGCGAAAAAAATGTATGTATATAGAGATCTACAATCAAGTACAAAGTGATTGAGCAATGGTCAGTATAGCTAGGGTAAAGCGTACGAACCAAGCCCTTTCCTACGTCAATTATTGCCTTACATATGCGTGGTCCACTCTTTTTCTGTTTCTTTAGCCTTTCCCTTTTTAAATTTTTGAAAATTCTATCTTTATTCGCTTTTATTTTTTTAAATATTTTCACTATACTTTATTTGTTCTAAATTCTAGAACGTTGTGACTGTTCTATATTCATGGACATCGAAGGATGCGGGCTCAATTTCCAAACAATAAAAATATTAAGTGGGTTTCGCCAAAAAAAATAATTCTATACTTATTTGATGAGACCACAAGTCCACAACCAGTATTGTATGATGTGAACCTACGAATTAAGCGGACGATAAAACAACTTGCTAAGATAGTGATTTGGCAATTTCCAAATATTTCGTCAATAACACAGTAAGCAGAAAAGGTAAATTTTTTACTTTTCTGAAAAAAAGTTTTATTTGAATCAATAAGTTCCATTCTACAGTTTGTTTTGTAAGTTTAATGACAAAATAACTATGATTACGGTGTTAATTGTTAACTAAAAAGGTAATTGATAGTTGTAGACTTGTAGTCTTTGTAGTAGAACTTTTAAAAGTTTAATTTGAGGTAAAAAAAAAAGTAGAGCCGATGGATTTACTTACGTCAAGGCACGACATACGAGGAAGATGAGTCTCGTAGATCCACCACCTGTACGTTTATTAAAATTGAAAATACGCCTATTTTACGTCACCTTGTCAGAACTCAGTCTTCTTACCTTAGCCCTGCCTTTGTATTTAACACGTGAATTTCAGTCGCAGAAACAAAAATCTACTAAAATATCTATTACAGAGGCCAGTTTTTTTACAAAAATACAATTTTGCCGTACAATGATTTTTGACAAAGTAAGAAAACAAAAACATAATTTTTTTTGTTAAAAGGAAAACAAAAACATATTATTAAGAGAAACAACTGCAGTTACCAAAAAAAAATAAATTATTTTTCATATTTGTAACTACAGAATCTTGTCAGTATTAAAGAACAAAACTTTAATACAAGACGTGAATTTAATAGTTAGATTTATTTTATGTAAATAGTATTAGATAACAAATGTTACTTCTGATACAAATAAATATATAATGTCAGATGACAATCATATCATTTAATTTTGAATAACTTGGTAGAGATTTTCCTATATGTCATAATCACATTTTTGGGTAAACTAATTTCTGTCAAGTTTTCTTTCATATTATCAGTTCTCATTAGTTTTAACTTTTATTTAATATAATAAAATCTTATCATTATAATTTCTTGAACCACAGCTTTTTTTATAGCATGGAATCATGGACTATATCTATATGCCAAATTTAATCTAGATGATCGCTAACACAATTCACTATGCTAAATGTTTTGGTCATCGTAATTAATATTATATCCCTAACTAATAGAGTGATATTATTAACATAAACTAATACAATTGTCAATTGATCGGCTTATATATGAAAACTAAATAATTTCATCGTCATAACAATTAATGTGTATTTGGTGTGAGCGTGCGTCAGGATAGGTATATGTAGTTGCCAATGTGATTCGTAGGGCTAAAAATTATTCAAAAGGAGGCGAAAATATGAGATAATATCAACGCCATGCAACGCTTCGCTGGCATGAAATGTGACACATTTATGTTTTGATGGTGTCTCGTGAAAGCGACAAATTATACGTGAAACGGATCAATTATGCATAATGCACGAGCAAATTATATGTGTACTGTGTTCATATATGACCCAACCTAAAGAATGGAGAAAACAAAAATCAATCGGAAGCTACATATACCTAACCTACTAACCGTACCCATTAACTGTAGTTGCTATGTAATTGGAAGCGTACGAAAATAAAATTCATGAAGAACAGTGGACTTATTTAAAAACAAAAACAAAAACAGAAACCAAAAGATAACGTTACTCTAATTTCTACGCAATATGAAGACTCGCGTAAATAAAATAACCAAACAATGTCTAATGTTTGAGATAATCGGGTAAACAAAATCTATTTTTCAAATGCCTTTTTATAAAATTTAGCTATTATACCGATCCATCATAAGTGTATTATATATACAGTATATGCTTAACAATTAATATATGATTGTATATATAACTACTTGATGAAAAGATATGAAATTATGAAACGGGACCATATATATAATATAATATGATGTATATATATGTCGGCGAAGTCAATTAAAGTTAGCTAGCGAAGTCGTATAAAATGCTAAAACATGCACCCATTCCCCCTCCATATCTTAACTTTTGACTTTGATGGTAAACGTAACAGTATTATGGGCAAAACGTTGCATGCATGCCCACTTCTACCATCGTCTTTCTCCTTTTTCCCCTAAACTTTTTTATTCTTGGTCAAAGAATGTAAAAGTTAGAGCATATATATACGTACGAAACAAAAAAACAAAAGCATGATTGAATTCAGTGGTTTCAAAATTGCGTGGAAAGGTTTTCGATAATATGTTTCCCGTTAAAAGTTCATTTTTTAACGGGAATACTTGTCAAGTTGATCGATAAAAATGTACGAAACCGGTTGAGTACAATCGGAGGGGGAGAAGCCACAAGTGGCATCTACGCTGGTTTGCGTCAAGGCTATAGAGAAGACTCAGTTTTTCTTTTCAAAGTTTCAAAAATGTTTTGAATTGCATCGCATTGAGTTGTAGAAACGTTTATTTTTCTTTTGAATATAATTTAACATTAAATTCAAAAAATAAAAGTTCATTTTTTTGGCAATTAGATTTGTCTGAATTAAGGATAAAAAAATCTTAACATATATAAAGTGTGTTTTTAATTAATATCCTATAGTTTAAGAGCAATGCCCAATTATATGACAACTACCAGTCTACCACCATGTAAAATGATAACGACGTTGGTTCAACAGCTACAATAATTAAACTTTTATATTGACTAGAGATGCTGAAAAAGACTAGCGAAAGCAATGTAAGTCCAACTAAATTATTAGTAAGTTCTATACAAATTAAAAATTCATTTTGTTAGATGGTTATATATATGGGGGTATAATTTGCAAAAATCACGCGATAATAAACTGTAAACAAGTAACGTGATATCATGTAAACTAACATGCTATGCAGAATTGAAATCATGTAATAAATAAATAAATTTACGATTTTATCATTTGTTGCTTTTGCAAATAAATGGGTCGAGACTAACATGTGGTCGTCTAGTACTGCATATAATCAACAAAATATATAGGTAAGGCCGAAAGGGTCAGTATCTTGAATTGAATTTTGTTGTCCTTTGACCATTAATGTAAAACGTCACCAAGTATTTGTCTACATTCGACGTGTGCCGGCAATTTTATCAAACGCTTCAATAATTATTAGTCCGCAGAAGCAGCCAATATCTATATACCACTTTCAACTAAACCCTATATATGTTCTTAGTTACATAATTTCACTAATGCATGAGCCAAAAAAAAAAATGATAATAAAAGGCGTAATCCACTGCTCATATAGAAGTGCCACCAAGTAGATGAGCTAATTAAGTCACAACATTAATTAGTAAAATACATCTCTTCTTTTAACAAAAAAAATTCCTAATGATTCAATCATTATAAGTTTAGGATAAGTTTGCCTTAACTAATCAATAAAATATTGCGAGGTGTATATGTTAGCCTTATATTGCCGCCGACCGACCGACCGACCAGTTTCTCATGTTGACAAACCAATCTCTCTTATACATAGATCGGTCCCAGTTATCTTGTCATGTATCGGAAGTCCATATTATTGGAATCTTCCCAATATACATTCGACCTTCACATTGTACAACAAAATTAGACGATAGATAGTCGATAGGGGAGCCACATAAAATCGGACCATGAAGTATAGATTTGTGTGTGTATATTTATATTTAAAATCAAACCAATTTTGTTTCTTTTCAGTATTCTAAATTCATTCCTCAAAGCCCACCAATCAAAAACAAAGGCCAGCTAAAATAGGCCTTTTAATTGTTATTGCCTTGTTGGATTTTTTTTTTGTAGCTGATTGTATAAGCTCCGCATTGTGTACATTGGCCTTATTTCAGTTTATCAAGTTGTACTGTTATGGATCAGCAAAGTCTGTCGTGGATAATATAATCGTGTTTGTCATCTAACATAAATTCCCTAGTAGACGTTAATGTTTTAAGCTTTTAAACAAGAAAGAAAGATCATGTTCTGAAAAATAATGTAAAAAAATTGGTTATTATTTCTCCAAATATAGAAAAAAATGTAAAAATTTCAGAAAGAGTCAATGAGAAAAGATTTCAAATGCTTGACAAATTCCTTGGACTTCTCCAAATTCACAGCATGTCCTGCGTTCTTGATCACCACTATCTCTGCACTCTCTCCTATATGTCTGTTTCACCATTCATTTATTAACATAAATTGTTGCTTCACAGAAGAAAAAGAATAATCTCATGTTGTTTACCTTTTTAATCTGTAACCTAGTTCCAGTGGAAATATTTGATCTTCTTCTCCCCATATGATCAACGATTTCTAATTCAACCAATAAAAAGACACACACAAATGTTATAGGAAGTGCAAAATTTACACAAATCTAAAAACCAAATAAAGTTTTGCACCTACCTGTTTGATCCTAGGAAGATCTGAAAGTCTCCGATCTTTGAGTATTGATTTTATCAAATCCCTCTTCTCCTCTACAAACTCCGTACACATTACCTTCACATGATTTTCAACAAATTTCTCAAAGATGCAATATTTATCAACAAACTAACAAAGACATTATTTAGAAAGAAACAAAAATACTTACATCGATAAAATCCCAGAGGAAAAACGAAGGAACACCTTTGATTGGCTTAACGAAAGAGAATCTTATTAGTTCCTTAAGCTTCTCCGGCGTCTGAGGAATCAAAATTCCTGTAGCTTCTTCTAGATTCGGTACCTTAAACAATCCATCCTCCATATCTTTTTCCTCCAAGCAAACCCCGGCGCAGCATAGCACAAGCTTCTCTACTTTCTCCGGAAATTGTGCCGCTAAACTATACCCAACGAATCCACCGTAACTAATCCCGACGATGTTCATCCTCTGGACTCCGTGCGCTTCCATTAACCTCATTAGACACCGAGCTTGGAATGATTCGGATCGGTTTGGTTCCGATGTGGATGATAATCCGAAGAAGAGGAGATCGGGAACGTAGACGTTGAATCGGCCGGTGAAAGCTCGGAGATGTTCTCCGTATTGCCACATTGCGTTGGCTCCGAATCCGTGGACGAGCAGGAGATTAGGTTTAGATCGATTTGGGGATTTTGGGATCCAACAATGCATAGCTGTTGATGCGATTGAATTGCCGTGGGACAGATCTGTTGTTACGGAACGTAGACCGGCGTTTGCGAATGATTGCCGGAATAACCAATCTCGCGACGCCGTGAAGCTGAAGCATCGCAACAGTTTCAGATGATCAAACATTTTTGAATAATTCCAAAATGATACAGAGAAGAAGATAAGGAGGCGTGACGATGAAGAAGAGGAAAAAAACAAAAACAGAATTCAGTTATTTGTCGAGAATTGATTATAAACGTGACTTTTTTGGACCGTCCGTGTAATTTACGAAATTACAGTATTGGACTTTGTGATATTTGTAATTACGTAAAGGACCGTTAAGAAAACAAAGAAGCTGAAAAGACCCGATCAAAGTAATTAGAGGTGAAAGGTTTCATCCCAATCTGTACACACGTCACAAAACCACTATATTATTAATCTCTTGGAACCCAAGGATCAAAACCTTTCCTTTTTAGGGTTTTAGATAAGTAAAAGAGAGATTGGTGAACAAGAAATCGATTAATAATCCTTTTAGCTCATGAGTTTCGGAGTCGCTTTTCAGCAGCCTTCGCTGTCTTGTTCTGTGGTTCAAGGACCAATGCGTGCCTGAAATCTGCAGAGATGATAAACCATATATTACGCTCCAATACCGTACCGGAGAGAGTACTTTCTAATAAGATTTTGACAATAAATTACAATCTCAGAGTAGTTTAATCATACCTGCAGCAGCTTCTTTGTACCGGACAAGTGATTCTCTGGCAGTCCCTCGTCTCAAATATGCCTTCACATTCTGTAGAAACAATAACTATTAGAATCAAAGCTTCCAATTTCTTTCAAGTCTATGAATAATAAGTTCTTGTGTATAGTTTGAGTGATTGAGTGATAATGAAACTGAACCTAAGACCAAATCCAAAAATAACAACTTAATAGTTTTGATCCAGCTCAAGTGGTTTACTTATACACAAAACCATGTGAAAACTCAATGTAACAAAACTAACTATGCAGGATGGAGAAATAAGGACGGTAATCAAGTTTTCACCTTCTTATCGATCAACATGGCCTCTGTACAATCTTGTTCGGCTTGTTGGAAGCTATAAACAATTCTCAGATCAGAAAAGCATAATAAATTATCTTCAGATCAGAATGAAAGATATGAGGAGAACAATTACCAGCCAAGTTCCAAGAAAGCTGCAGCTCTATTGCAAAAGTAAGTAGCATTTGCTCCATTTAATTTTATAGCTTCAGTATAAAAGTTTACTGCTTTATTCCATTGTCGCCCCTTGTATGCAGCATTGCCCTGGAATTACATTTATCCACTGTAACTTTCTTCCAAAATAAATCATTCCACCTCAAATACCATATGGATCAGAACCAAATAGACTAGCTGTCAAACTCAAAGAGATAGTTTTACCTTTTCCTTCATAACTTCAGAAGCCTCCATATTACCATTGGTGTCAGACACTGGAGCTAAGTTGGATGCAAGTTTGGCTTGGTCTTGAAGGGATGCATATACATCGAGGATTGTATCGAGAAGGAACTTATCACCTCCATAGTAAGTAAGAAACGACACGGATATTGGACGATCACCATGTTGCCCTAAAGGAATTGTAACCTGTAGAATATGTATATATTTGTGTCATGACTACAGACTGAAGAGTAATAAAAAGGCAACAAGAATGTCCTCCAACCATTGAAAGAGAAAGAGGAGATGGAGATATACCTGACAACATCCAGACATGCTAGCAATGCTGGAGAGTGCGTAAGTTCGATCAAGAAACTCATTCAAAGAGTTCTTGTTCTTTGTGTTAAGCTTTGGAGGGGGATCAGCGACTGTGGGGATTACCAGAATTCCATCTTCCTAGTAATAAGATACCGATCTATAGTTAATCACAATACCATAGAACTACAAAGAAGCCGCAAAAATGAAATTGAATAATACAACCTCTTCAAATTTCTGTCTTTCGGTGGCAAAATGTCCTCAGAGTGGCTTTGAAAAATTTTAAATTTCCAAAAGTCGAAGTTTACCTTTAGAAGGCTTTGAATTGTGGCCCGCATCTCAGTTTTCACTCTGTAGAGTGATTTAATGCTCTCGTTTCTGCTCTTCAGAGCTGTAACAACATCATTGGAAAATCTTGGCCCTAGAAACGATTTGCATGTTTGCGACCATTCTTCATGATTTGTTTTGAACTCATGCCTGGTTAAAAGAAAAACCTTTTTATTTCAGTAAATGCATAAATACAATTTAAGATGAAAATAGTTATCTCCATCAAAGAGAGAATAACAACAATCTTTTATTGCACCCGTTGAAAAGTAAATAGAGAGAAAATAGTATTGATGCAGTGAAAATTTCAAGAAGTTCAAAAAGTGTGAGCTTTTTAAATACCTTTGTATTGCCAACATCACAGATGAAAGAGCCTTCAAAGTTGATGCAGAATTTTGGGATTTTCCAGATTGCTCACAGAATTCCGCAAGACTTGGTACATTTGAAGCGACATATTGGCCAACGTTAACATGTTTTGGAGTCTGGTCTGCATGAGCCAGTGGTCAAGAGACATAAGATATGAATCTGGAGAAGGGCAAAGAGAAGGAAGGAATACAGATACAAACTTACAGCCAGATAGATTTTCGATTGCCTTTCTGACAACGTGCACCGACTTTTGCTTAGGAATGTCAGAGAGCTCGAACAAATCATCAGCAAAGATTAAAGATCTTTGCCTTCTATGTGCTACTGCACTCAGGTTTAGCAAGGCATGTCCGACTTGACACAAAACGGATGGGTCACTGGCAAACCATCCTACAGAACAAATCAAAGAATTCAATAATAAGGAAGGCAAACACCTAGAGTAACATTTACCATTGCAATCACCAAAAAAGAGGAAAGGGATTTGACAAGTACAAGGATTCTCTGTATGATTCAATATAAAAACACTAAAAACTTTCAATCGATGAAAGTAATAATTTGCTAAACATTGTTTAATAAAGGGAAGGGAATGTAATGTACCAACAGTCTCTAGGCTCTGAGAATTGGGCAAAACTCCAACAGAAGAAACAGTCCCCTGAGATGGTCGAAAACCGAGAATACCACAAAAGGCTGCTGGGATTCTAACACCGCCAGTGGTATCAATCCCTGCAAATCAAGCATATTTTGATAAGCACAAAGAACCATACGTAGACCAAGAAAACACATTACCAAGAGAAAAGGAAGAGATTAACAATACCAAGTGAAAAGTCAACGAGTTCAGCCCCAACAGAAACTGCTGAGCCACTGGAACATCCTCCAGGAACATTAGATGGCATCAATGGATTAATAGGAGTGCCATAGTGCTTGTTTTCTCCAATAATCCTGTAAAGTTCACATTCAAAACCCAAACTTTTTTCAAACCAACTACCGAAAAGTCATTTCATATGAAGAATGATAGGGAATGGAGAGATACCCAAAACCCAGCTCATCCATGATAGTCTTGCCAACACAAGTAGCTCCATTTTTCAAGAGAGTTGTGACAACCACAGCAGTTTTCTCAGCAGCCTCGTGAGTCTTCTTCCATTGTGGACTACCAAATCCTGTGATATAATCCTTAACATCGAACCTGTCAAATACCCCAAAATAATAAATTTCTTCATTCATTGCACACGACTTCGTCTAAGTAAGTCAAAATTTCAATTGAACCACAAAAGTTTTAAACTTTTTAAGATAGATCATTATATGATTCGATCTTTCGAAACTGAAAATAAAGTTTTGATTATTGAGAGAGAGAGAGAGATACATACGCGTCGGATATGGAGAAGGTAAGAGCAGAGAGAGATTGTTTAGCTGCAGGAGGAGGCGGCGGAGGGAATGGAAGAAGCTCAAAACGATCTAAGAAAGCACCAAAGTCTTCTTCTCTAAGGGCTTTAATCCGCCGCTTCCGGGTCTCCGCCAGAATCACAATCCCAGCCACCGTCACGCCGATCACCACCCAAACCTTGGGATTCGAGGCATTGCTTTGAATCAAAGTAAGCGTATTCGACATAACGCGATCTCACGAGAAGGAACGAGAAAGAGAGAGACAAGGGTTTTAGGAGGGTTTAAGAGAGGAAAGGGGAAAGAAAAAGAGAGAGAGAGAGAGAGAGTATTTGGAAGAAGCAAGCACATATGCTATCGTGCGCGGTGTGTTTTAACCTTTTTTTAATTACGAGTTATGACTTGGTGAGCCGTGAACTCGAGTCCGTCTGCCCAAGGCGAATCTTCTTTTTTGATTGATTAATAATCGTCTTACGAAATTGATAAAGAAAATAAAAAATAGTGAGTTAAGAAAAATGGGAATTTTAATCTTAATGAGTTTATTACTCGTTTTGATTTAGCTTTACGATTTTTAATCTCTTTTGTTGGCCATTTATTTTCTTAATGAACTTTTCCACTGTGGAAAATTAGAGTTTAATATAATAATGATGTATTAAAAATTAATGAAAAATAATGAGTTTAATATAATATAATAATGAGTCAAGCCACTCAAAACCCTTAATATAATAATGAAAAAATTAAAAAATATATTGCTATAATTTATTTGTTAAGTTTCCATATTCTGTAGCCTTGCCCGTCAATCCAATTTTATCTTCAGTTTATAGGAAAATCCAAGTTAAGTTTTTTTTTTTTTACTTTAATGGCTTACAAAGCCAAATTTGGTAGATAGAATGGCATGTCAACCAGGATGTATAACCTTAAAAAGTTAGCTCAATACCATACTACCATTCGAATTTAAACTATACCAATATATAAATTCTATAACAATATGATTGATGTATGAGTTTGACCAAAAAAAAAATTGATGTATGAATTCTAGTAAACAGCTAATAAAGAGAAGAATATTGAATTTCTTATTGCTTCTCAAATCTTTGTGGGTGTGGACGGATACAAATATGTACACCAGAGTAATCCAACACTTGGCTATTATAATATTAGCCGAGAAAAAGCCAAATGATACATAACAACCAAAAAAAACTACTTCCTCTGTTTCGTTTTAGTTGTCGTTTAGAATTTTTTCACACAAATTAAGAAAAGCATTAAATTTTCTGTTCTACCCTTTATTAATATATCTTATAAATTTTTTCATTGGCCAAAACATTAAAACAATAAAATAATACTAGAATTTTTACCAAACATTTGCATTGAAAACCTAAAACGATAACTAAAACGAAACGGAAGGAATATATATTATATAAATGAAAAATAGAAAAAAAACCTTGAAGACGAAAGGAGAATGATAGTGCATGTTCTATTCCAATCCAAAGTAATAAATTAAACGGTAAATATCAACTATTATATTTACAGAGAAGAAATAAAGTTAGAAAGTAAAAGAAGAAAAATGAATACGAGTCAGAATGTAAAATCAAGGAGAAATAGACATCATCAATGTGTCATCGTTCAAAAGAGAGTCAATGTCAATAAACTCGTCTTCTTCACAGTTGACTTCATCTTCTTCTTTATTGTTTATAGATGCACTTGATGAAGCCTGCAACAACAATTTATCACAAGATTGTTCAACAAAATTAAATGATAAACTGATGATATGCATATCTATGTTATGGGTCTTTGATACCTCATTTTCACGGAAGCCCTCGACAACCGTTAGGAGTCTACGGTATTGATCCCGTGCTTCTGGGTATTGAACCATTGACTTCACCCGAGTCAGAGCCTTCTCAAGCCTTTCCTCTGTTTGTTTTCTTCCCTCTTTAAGATAATCATACTCATCTTCCTGTGGGATTGTGGGACATATAGCTGATACAGGCGGTTCCGGTTCCACGGTTTTGGCGACTGCATTGCGCTTAAACCCTCTCAAGCCATTACCTTTGCGTCTCCAACGCAAAATGATTTTTTCGAGTAATCCCACAGACCAGATGACTGTTCGGTATTGTTTCCGGACCTGATGTCCTCTCACATGAGCCTAAAGGTAAATGTAATATGATTCCAGCAATGAGAAACCAGACAAAAGACTTATGGAAAGAAATAAAGGCGGAGAAAAAAACCAATGAAAGGCAAACCTGAATTTTAACGATTCTTTGTCGGATTAAAAGAAACTCTTTCCTCTTCTTCCAACCACGATATTTCTTCTGGATATGGGTGGCAGCAGAACTAAGAGAAACATCACCCTGTCCTAGATTCTTAGTTTTCAAAGTTGCAAAAGAAACAGCTAACTTATCAGAGATATCAATCTTGTCATCATCGCCGATATCAGACAGCTGTTTCCGCTGGAATGATTGCATCCTGAATACTTGATGGAGACGATCAGCCGCTTGTGTAGCATTACGAACAGCGGTAAGTGAATCCTTTAAGGAAAGTTTTTCTGGTACATCGCCATAGCTCATAGGAGCAGCGGTTCGCTCAGAGACTGTTTGAACAGCTTTTGCTCCAGAAGAGTTGGCAGGGCTATTTTCCTTTGAGTCCACTGTTAGCTTTTCAAGATAACTAGTTAAGGAAGACTCTGCAAGAAAACCCGAAATTCCCCTGTGTCCATTTGCGTAAGCCAAATCAGCTGCTGTTTTACCCAATGGAAGCTCTGGAGATGGATCCGTCAATGCCCCAGCATCAGCACCTAGAGAGACAAGCACAGCGACAGTTTCCTCCCTATAGTTAACAGGAAAAGGAGTTAGTTTGATATGGCAATGTTGACCAAGTAATAGAATTGAAGAAGCATAAATGTGAGCATCTTAAACGAAATGCAAAATCTCAAATCATAATTTTAAGATCAAAGAAAATTGATGAAATGTGAGATAGAGGTCCATACCTGCCACTAAACGCAGCCCAATGAAGGGCAGACCAGCCATTGGCATCACGGAAGTTAATGTTAACTCCCGCTGCTAGCATCGGTTTAATGGCCCAGTCATACCCAAGCGCTGCAACAAAGTGTAAAATACCCTGTCCATCTTCATCCAGTATGTTTGGACCTTTGCCCTCTTCAGTCACTTTATGGATGAGCCATATATATAGTTCTTCTTCAGACTGTTCCCTGAAAAGCTGTTCTTTTGGTTCTTGTTTGGTTGAATCTCTCTGATATGTCCCTGGAAGGAGATACTCTTTCTCCTCCTTTAGTGACATAATTTTACTGATTTTTCTTCGTTTCTCCCCAACACCTTTAAATATATGATGTTCGTGAACAAAATTTCTGTGAGCAAGCATCTTCTCAAACCGCAACTGAAGTGATGCTTCATTTGTATAGGTACCATAAACATCAGTAGCATCAATTTTTTGTGTAGAACCAGAAAGGAAATCAAATTCTCGTACTTCACTGCAAGCAAATCTGTTGGAACATGTAACATAAAAGGGCACGTGACCAGCTGTATGCGGTGGAGCATGACAGCAAAGAACGCCGTCTACTAAAATCTCAGCAGGAACCTCCACTTCACCAAACATGCATGACCAGTTATATTTTGTTACTTCTTGCGGACTAAGCAGAAATGTCCCAATAACCATGACCTGCAGATAGAGTGATACATGAAAAAGAACTTAGTCACAACAACAAAACAAATGAAAACAGAGTGCTAAAAGAGATCAGCAAAACGGAAAAAGCATTACTAATAAAAATAATGAGAAAGCAGGATCATCAGAATGAAACTGCTGCATGAAATTCAACAAGAGATTTCAAACTCTACTAACCAGTTGAAAATATAGCACAAAATATTTTGCAATTGCTTCAAAGTCTTAACCGAAAAGATCATTCGGAAGATGGATCAACAAAACTTAACCATCTGAACAGAATGGTACATCACCAAACCATTTTTCCAAATATGTACAGTGAAGTTACCTCAACTTCTGCGTCAGTCTGTGCGCATTTTGGCCAAAAATCAACTATGGTGAAACGCTGATCCTCAGAGAGAGAAGGGCTCAAGGAGATCCCGGCTGCTGCAGTTTCACATTCAACAGTGGTCCATGCAATATCTCCACGTGAAGACTGCATCTGCAAATCCTCCATCTCGCCAAGTTCTTTACTAGCCCACCGAGAAAAACTATCGACTTTTTTCAAACTCTCTTCGCTTCTTAACAATGATTTCTTTACAGGTATAAATTCAGATTCCATACTTGAAGGAGGAGCTTGATAACTAATTCCAAAAGGTTGCTGATTTTCACTGCCAAGGAGACTGGAAAATGTCTCAAAATTATATTGTGCATTTTGCTCAAATAACGCCAGATCAGTGTCATCAGCCATTCCAGGATGTGAAAACAGATCCATGTGCCCTTTTGGTAATGGTAGGTCATCCTGAACTGGAATCTACAGAGATGAGTATTTCGAAATCAGAGCACTTCAAAACAAATCTTCATGATAATAATCATGCGAGCTTAAATAAATAACTTTACAATATATAGAGGGGAAGGAGCCATTTAACAAAAGTAGGTATTCGATGTCTTTCATCTTCTTATCTGAGGTCAAGGTAAAACTGATTCAGGCATAGAATGCACCTTTTCAGAGTAAGTACCGACAGATAAATTCAACTTCAACCAACTAGCTTTACAATACGTCAATGACAGAAATATCAACCCTGAGAAAATTGCTAATAAAGACATGTAAAACATACATAAATCTAATTTAGCTCCGAAGTATGCTATGCTATGACATCATAACACATTTCTATGCTTTTTCTTCACAATACATCTCTCCCATTTGTATAATTCTTAACATCCATGGACGCTTCTTTCTATACTTTCACTAATAATATCTATGCATAGCTCTTTAATAAATAATTATAATACGCATGCGTACACTACCTGCCAATTTAATTGAGTTTGAAGAGGATTTCTGATATGCTCTGCCTTTAACCGCCCACCTTTGTCTGTATTTTCTTCCACAAGCATTGAGTCAGTATTAGAAGGCTGCATCTGAGTCAACAAATTATTACAATAAGGTTGATCATGGTATCTCGTCACTGAATTCCCAATGGCATCCCAAGCTCGAACATCAACTAATCTCTGGGAATCACTTTCTCTGACTCTGTTCCCATGAACCTGTGAAACATTACGCATGCCAGGAGCTGGTGTCCAACCATAGCGATTTCCTAAACAGGAAAACAAAGGCCTTCTTAACAAAAATGCAGACAGTAAACCAGAAAGAGAGGTGAGTACCAAAGCAGAGCTCTGATAGTAAGAATTTAATATGCTAACATCCTGCTTCTCTCTTATTTGAGAAGTACCAGTTTGAGGTTCAGAAGATGCTCGTAAGACGGAACTTGCTTGATGACTATCCCCTGCACCAAAACTGATATAAGGTGGTGTTGAAAATTACACACACAGCCAAGAGCATGTAATGATATGTAAATCATCACACCTCACAAAGTAGGATGAAAATCGATGATTCTTTCGTGGAAAGAACTATATTTTAAAACAAAAGATACCAAAGTACCAAACATACAAAATAATAGAAAAAGAATACCGGTATCAGCATCTTCACATAATGATGACAATGTGCTAGTTGGGCTTGCCGTTGAATCAATATTCACTGAAGCTGTGCCATTTACAGAATTTGAATTGTTTTCTTTCATTCCTATACTGGTCCGGTTGCCCTGTATAATTAACAATATAAAATAAACTTACGAACAATTATCAGTAGAAAACTACACTACAAAAGATAATTTTAATGTTAAATGATGGAGTAATAGCACAGACAGGACGAGTTATACCTTAACCTCCAAGTAGTGTACGAAAACGATATGCATCAAATCTCTGTAACAATACAAGCATAAAACAGAGTATATAAGAACAAAACTGAAAACACACTCAAGAAGCAAAGTCAACTCGTACAAGGGAATTTGAAAGATTGCATGGAAATAGTGACCCAGTTGGTATTTTCATGTTCCACACTTAACCCACGAAGGCCTCAGATATCCAAAGGAAAACAAAGACAAAGTAGCAACTAAAACCCAATGAGATGAGGTTTCTCTATAATAGCACCTTCAAAATTATGATCATAAACACTATTTTTTTCCGTCCAATCTAGAAGGTCAGTATACACACAGAACAAAAAAAAACTGAAATGTGCACAAACTCAGACTCACTGTTCAAGCATCCAGTAGCAACGTCTCTGAAAATTCTCGTTGCCTTCCCCATGTGCATAGTAACAATGTAGCACATCTACGCTTCCTACCTATATAATGTTACTCTAAAAAAATTAGATACATTACATTATCAACTAGTTTTTTACAAATCCAGAAGTAGAACCAAGTAACAGGTTCCATGATTGGAAAACACTAAACTATTTAGGAGACACTAAAGAAAATTCTAACCTTGAGCTTCTCATGAGCTTCTTTTACGGTTTTGCCATCCTTCTTCTTCCTCCAGTTATGTCCGTCTTTCCTAAAATATCTCAGCACCTTCCTATCAAAAAGAAAGAGTGACCCACCTATATGGGTGGGGAGATAATGTCAGTTTACAGGGAAAAGATATTTTGAAAACTAAAGATTGTTGTCACTAAAAAGCGGTGTAACAAAAAGTCTACTTCTTCTTCGAAACAAAACAAAGGATGAATTAGAGCAGTGCAAGTATAATTTGAAGCCAGTACATGTGGAACTTTATAAATGCAAAAAGTTTGACTGCTATGCATAAATAAAATTCATCATAATCCTAGTAGTATTCAATAATGGAAGACAAAGTGACCATTCATGCACCCAATAACTTTATAAGATATAAATTGCAACAGGAAACAAGGGAACTTGGACACAAACATACTGGCGGGTCGGGTGGGAGACTCTGATGCTATATGAAACTTGTGATAGTTCTGAAGAATTTCACAAATCTCAGCAGGCCTAAGCCACCTGTGTTGAGCTTCTGACAGCAACTGTTCCATATCTGCGAATTCATAGAAGTAAAAGCAAAACATGTATTACTCCTAACACTTTGTGGACTCTGAGTAAAATAATCTCCCAAACTAAACAACCGCTAAAACTATTATGCTACCACTACAAAATATGAACATCCCCAATGTAACAGAGCAATTCAGCCTTACCGCAGAAATTTCAATTGAAAATGAAATAAATACATTATTTCATCGCAAGATCAAGCAGACAAACAAAAAAATTCGAGAAACATGTGGAACAACAACACCAGTAAGAAACTGAAGTGAGCTAAGTTCCTCTCTAATGGAAGGGAAGGACAAGGGATAGATTCCTTCGCCTACCAAATATCGAAGCTAGATAAACAAAAAGATGGCAACATAAACGTAATCTAAGCTACCACAGGAACCAAAGAAACAGTGAAGAAGGAAAAGAGAAAGAGACCTAATTGAGGAGGACTAATAAAGCCAAAAGATCCGCGATCCACCATAGAAGAATAAACCCAAAAAACAACCAAAAGAGATCTCAAGCTTTCGTAATCACAAAGAGAGAATCAACGAACCCTAACCGATCTGAGTATGCATGAACTAAGAAGCTTATAATCCTGTTTCCTTGGTTTCGGGCTATATCCAGGTGTGAAAACGATAGCGATTTTTTTCCTTTTTTTTTAATCTCTTATTGGAGCGAGACCGAGAGAAGAAGAGAACCCGAAATAAATATCGCTTTGTTTATAAACACTGAAACTGGCCCACGTAACCACCAATAAAACTTCGACACGTATACATATCAGATTTGTCTGGCCCATCAAGTCCTCTTTTTTTTTTTTAGGCAATCAAGTCAAGTTCTTATTATTAAGTTTTTTTCTTATTCAAAATTGATGTCAAATGTCTTTTCCCTCTCTTTCTCCCGGCGGTGGAGATTTATAGTCGAGATCTAAGTCTATCAGATCCATCATAGATGACCATCGATGAAGCCAAGTGAATACCAATCATCATCATCATCATCATCATCATTGTAACATTTAAACATTAGACACTTTCATGAGATACGCAGTGGGGACTAGCCTTTCCTTTGTGGTTTCGAGTCTAGGCTTCAGACTCGTTATCACAGGTTCCTAAATCATAGCGCAAAAAGGATATCTATGGAACGAGGTGATATTCGGGGAACCACGAAATTCCCTGAAATCAATATAGGCTCAGCTTTTTCCTCTACTTGCTCTATAGATTGGAGTAGTCAAATACTCAGATAATTCTTCACAACAATGCAAAAACATCAACGCAACATACAAATTTGAATCTATGGACACGAAAAGAAACTACGTTTAAAAGAAGAAAGAAGATGCTCAGACCATGTATGTCATACCGACCTGCATCAGATGCGACTGAGGCACACTCAAATTTGCAATCCCTCTCCTGCAGTTTTTCCTCAGGAATGTGTAGAAGTAGTTTATGACTAACTTCTTGATGAACCATGAATCTTTTCTTGCTCTGATATCGCCATGCCCGAGAAGATACACCACCCCTGATTCTTTCGCTTTGTGTATGAACGATAACTCTCTCTCCAGGCTTTGCTCGGCTTCAGATACAGAGGAGTCAGATGATGCGTCAAAGGGATGGTGGTTTGTGTGACCAGATGAAGCGTTCATTTCCATGATCGGTTTGTTTAAGTCTCTGTACTCAGAGAGAAGGGGGACGCCCATTGAGTACATGCTTCCGTTGGGGCCAATTACGACTCTAGAACCTGCAAAATCTTCCTCTGAGTCTGAATCATCGTTCCCGTCGCTCTCCAAGGAACGTTCTTGAGCTTCTCTTCGGATGAACTTCTCGAGGCTCTCGATCAGTAGCTGCTCAAATGCTTGGTGGTTCTCCTTTCTTGCGTCCTTATAACCATACCTTCAGCACATATAACACCAGGAGTGTTTATATTCGATTCGATTGTTCAGAAACGAAATGGAACAGAATGAAAGAGATAATATGTTTTTGTGGGCTAAATTGGAATCTACAGTGGCTCTAAGACGTACTTCTCTATGTAATACAAAAAGAGAGAAGGAAATATCAGATCTCCAGACTTGAGTAAGAATCTCTACGTAAAGTCTAATCTAATCCTATATGAACCATGAAAATTTGAGCAGTGAAAGGGAAAAAAGACCAACCTGGCAATGCAACGGAATAAGTGATAGCTTTTGGTGCAGACACGTCTGAAGAGGAACCTCTCATTCTGTGGTACAACTGGAACCGGGACATATTTTATGCAGACGAAAATGACCATGGAATGGATTGCAGGAAGTGTAGTCAGAAAATGGCCAAATATTGCCGGTACTCCCTTCACTAACTCATTGTACAGCAAACCAATACCAGGAGCTCTTATTGTTCCCAGGTTGCACCCAAGTTCTCTCATTAAATCCATTGACAGCTTTTGTTCGACTTCTGTTTCATACCTGAGCTTACTTCCATAGTTCCAAATATACATTATACCAAACATGATTACGGCAAAGACCAATATTATCCAGCTTCCATCCCCAACACTCGCTATGACTGATGAGAAAAAGACTAATTCCACTCCGAGAAAAACTACCAGAAACGCAATCACGATTACGATGTTTATCTGCCATATAAGAAGCATGATTAACGTCACTAGAATTGTAGTTGTCATCATCACTCCAAGCTCAGCCATCCCTGGGAAATCGAAAAAAAAAATCAAAACGGGGGAAGCATATCGGATCACCGAAGCTAGACAAGGGAAACAGAGAAAACAACTATTACCATATGCATTTCCAATCTCATCGATACTTGAGATTGAGCAGACGACGACCAGGCAGACGGCAAGCAGGAACCAGTTTAGGACAGGTATATAAATCTGACCCATAAATTTTCGAGAAGTGTGAATAATTTTGAGACGAGGGAAACAACCCAGAGCTGTTGACTGTTTAATACATGAAAATGTCGCAGTCGTCATTGTGCGACTGGCAATCAGAGCCGCAATGTTGGCTATAAAAAGGACTGGCCAGAATGCAGTACCTACAGAACAGTATGATGAATTAATAACTTCGCACCACAAGAACAGCCTTTGCAGGGAAATCAAAGTGGTTTCGTTTGCCAAAGAGGCATGTATATTACTGATTGAAGGAAGAAGCTGAAATTTACCTGGAACAGATGAAAAGAAAGCTTGACTAGCATCCGCATGATTCTCCATCAAGTATGCAGCTTGTCCCATATAACCCAACATGAGGCACGGCAGGACAAGACACACAAATGTAAGCTGCGGAAAACCACTACGAAATAAATTAAAGTTGCAGAAAATTAGAGCAAAAAAGTAGCATACAAAAAGAAAAAGGTAAACATCAGCCGCCAAAGGCCATTCTACTCTTCATTTACCTGGACTGATCGAACAGAAAAGTAGCAAAGGTCTGCAAATAATGCCTCTGAGCCTGAAAGATAAAGATTATATAACATGAACAATTAAAAAAGAAAGTATCACAATATCAGGCGGATTATTCAGCATAAAAAGGCTTACTCGGTTCTGTTAGCTTTTGCTACAAGAGTAATCTAGTTCATTTTCTAATGAAATTTAAGCATCCAGCAAAAGTGAGAAAATTACCTGTAGCACAAAGAATGCAACCTCCAAGTGCATACCAAGCATTTATAGAGTTCCTCTTGAAGAAGTAATAGATGTGGACAGGGTTGAATGCTCTGAAAACACTGCTATCGTATTTGATTAGGTTGTAAATGCCAATACCAGCAAGGCAACAGAACCATATAAGCAAGGCAGGACCTACTACTAGTCCCATCTTACTCGTCCCATATTTTTGTAGACTAAAGAGGATCACCAGAAATGCAACTGAAATCATCACCACTTGATCTGCAAAGAAGAAACAAGAGAAAGCTGAACAATAGCAAAAAATACAATGAAAAAAATAAAGAGCTAGCACCAAACAAATTCAAAGTTAATAACAAAATCATCTGCATTACCTTGCTCAACTACATCAACTCCGACCTTAAGTCCACCAACAGCTGACATTACTGCATTATGCAAATCAAGTAATTCAGATAAGTCCATATGGTAGTAGAAACCCCCTGTTCAATAAAACAAAATCATGCCTATGAACATACTTAGAAGAGGATATTTAAGAACCTGACATTGCAGGAGTTACAACCCCATCGGCAATCACCATGGAAGTTCCAGCAAGAACTAGCACGAGGAGAATTTTCTTCAGAATTAATGAATTCTCAAGTTTTTCTTTCAATTTCAATGATCTCTCAAGCTCAGGGCAAGGCACCTTCAGTCTAAAACTTGAAATTCGGGTGTCTGAGCGAAGTTGATTTGGGATAAGACTAATCTTGGCATGACGAGAGATTAATGAGTATAACGCAAAGGTCCCACCTGAATAACATAAGTAATCAAAGCAGTTGGCACCGTATGTATGTACAGAGAAGATTCAAAGCAAGACTATGATTAGGAGATCAGAATAGCCTAAATCATACCTTCACCATCATCATTTGCCCATAGAACAACAAGAACATATTTAATAAGGGGGACCAAAAGTAAGGTGTATAAGACTAGTGACAGTGCTCCAATGACATCTTCTTTTCCTTGGACAGGTGATTTACTGAACATTACACTGAACGTATACAATGGACTGGTTCCTACATCTCCAAAGACAACCCCTAGTGTCTGAAATGCAAGCAAGACTTTCCTCCCAACGGTCAAGTCCTAGCAAAGTAAAAACACACAAATAGAAGTTCGATTAACTATGCAGAGAAAAGTACTGGCTCACAAAAACAAGTCATAGATCTTAGATCTAAGATCATCCATCATTCTTTATCTGCAGAACTTGCAAAACGTAGTAGCCGTAATTAAGCTTTGGAATTAGAAAACACATATCCACTGCTCCCAGACTGTGCATCCAGGACACAACCATAATAGTTTTATGAGCCCATCTCCATCACTGAAACTTGGAAGAATCGCATACTAGCTAGTCACAAAGCAATCCTGATTCCTATTTATAATCCATAATCTCCACATAATGCTAAAATAATTTCCACTTGATCTCTTATGGTACTTCCCTATTCAGTTGTCCTTTCTAGTTCGTATCCGAGCTCTGGCAAAAACAGCTAAAAATGACTATACTATTTAAGATACCTAAGAAGACAGTCATCATGCCAGTCCATGGCTATATATGTTGATATGAAATGCAGTAATACAGGAAACTATCAATCACCTCGTAATCATTTCTCGGAGCACCAGGAACTTCAAGCGCTTCCACGTCGAAGGAATCAACACGTGGACCAGTACGGATCAGGCGATGCTCTGGTATCTCGTCCTCATCGGATTCGAGACCAGTACCGTCGAATCCATCATTATCATCGTCAACGCCGATCTCGGAATCATCATCGTCTTGAATAACCCATCGAGACTCGATAGAATCCATGGATGCCATATCTCCAAGACCACCACCTGAGCTATCGATCTCTTCTTTTTCCGAACCTTCCAAACTGCTTTCCTCAGCCATTTTCAGAACCCTTCGATTGCAATTAAGGCTATAAAGATTCGCAGGATCGATCAAAAGAGAAGAATCGTAGAACTAGAGTTCCGCATCCGATCAAAATTTCTCAGGAGCTCAAAGAGATTTCTCAACTAGATGTCTTGTTTATTCCCTGCCGATTCATGCCGATGTTCTCAATCTCTGCTTTACCAGTTTCGCTGCTGAACCAGTCTAATACAAAAGCTGACATGTTTTGTACCGGAAGTCTGAACCGGTTAGATTGTGTGTTATTGGTCAACGTTTAGTTTGAGCCTTTCTTACTTAATACTGTGAGGAATACTGATAACCTCTGTTTCATATTTTCGTTTCCTTTCTTCACAGCTGATTTTGTTCGTACAATGATGAGATTTTGTTTATAGTTTATAACCAAATTTACCTTCATATCTATAATTTTCTCAACTATAAATCCAAATATATTTATATAAACTCATGTATATGTGCTAACTTTTTCAAACTGAAAAAGAAACATGTCTAACAAGGGAAATATTTCAAGACCTTCTGTGTTGGTTAAAAGTACAGACAAAAGAAAATTAGACTTCCTCAGTAGCAACTTCAGAAACCACCTCTTCATATTCCTTAGTCTCTTCGTCGTACTTGTACCTGCACGCATATTTTGTAATCAAACAGATAAGTGGAAGTAAAGTGAGAATCGGATCCGGAATTTGAAGTCATTTCTCTTGACATACATACGATGATTACAAGACAAAACACATGAACAAAGAGATTAGTAATGGCTTTTCAAAGTACTAAACTCATGCTAAGTAAATTTTACCATTTTCCGGTTGTTGCCGAGCAGTAAAGTCCAGTGTTAGGGTCATAATAGTAACCAAGGCTACTGCTGTAGTAGTACCTGCAAAACCATTTAGAATACTTTTAGATAAATATATATGAGACTCATAAACATGATACTTAATGAATATTGCTAGCAACACAATACTTCAGACAAAAACCTGACTGATGCAACAAGAGAGCCAGAGAGGAGTGTATATACAAACATACCCTGAAGACTCATCAAACACATAATCAGAATTGAGCTGAGTGCCCGAGATGGAGCCAGACGGTAGTAGATCAGAGGAAGGTTCAGGAGCATCCTCATCATCGCCAAACATATCACAAGATTCTGAATTGGCAGTCCCATTTCCTTTCGCTTGAGCTAGTCTCTCATATCCTTCTAAAAAGACCAACATAGAGAAGAAGAATGTGAAAAGTAAAGCCAATTGTTCCCTAATGTTGTGAAAAAAGGTAATATCACAAAGCAGAGGTGTCTTAGCTACATCAACAGCTGATATTAAAAAAAGCATTAGAATCTCTAACCTGCTTCACGTTGGAAAACTTCTTGCTCCTCATGATAAACATCTTCAATACATAAAAAAGAGGAACAAATAATTAACAGATGGAGGACATCATATTTGTTGTCACAGTAGCATAAGTAATTAGAGACTTACTGTAGTCACCGTTCTCGATAAGCTTGTCCGCATCCTCAGTAAGCTGATCAAATATAAGCTTTGTCTCAGATGTCATCTTCTCCTTGCGATTATTCGAATTCCCTTTCAACCTCCTTAAAGCTCGCAGGACCTGTAAAATGAACCCGATTTGTTTTACGTGTTTGAAGTATGTATAACCAACAATGCTATATTAAGGTGATATTTTTAACTAATACAATCCATGTTTCATGTTTGAAACAAAAACTTGTCAAAACCCAGAATGAGTCTCACCGTTTCTCCTGGTTCAAGGACATTAGCAATGCGCCTCTTTCTGACTCCAATTTCATCTTGAGAAAGATCATCCGCTACTTTTTCGTTCCCACTATCTTCATCCTTCTCAGTATCATTTGCAGCAGATCGTCCCATATACATCGGATTTTTTTCAATACTGTCAAGCCATGCATCCTGAAAGAATGCACATAAAATGTAAGACAATCAACAAAATATCTTGGACCTAAACTTTACAATGAAAGTTGTTTACTTCGCACCTTGACTTCCTTTTCTCTAACATATTCTACAAAGTTCCCATCAGCATCAAAGTAACCTTCTTCTTTCTCTCTGTCCAGACTAAAAGCTTCAATTTGGATCCCATCTTCTGTGCGATTCCCATCATCCTACAATGAAATAAATCACATCAGCATAACTCTTATTGCAAACAAACATCATTGACGTCTGGAAATAGACACAATTAGCTTCCAAGAACAGTTAACAAACAAAGAAGGATTGTAGAAATCCTACCTCATAAGTCTCCTGAGCCGCATCAATATCGTCATTATCGTTTTCGATAAAGAGATTAGCAGTATTCTGATTGCGAATATGTGCACGCTCCTTAGCAGCATCACGGGCTTTGCGGCGGGCTACAGCTTCTTCCTCTAAGAGCTGTTCACCTTTCGACTTTTTACCCTTTGGAAACCGTACTCGCTTTTCGCTGCCAGAGAGAATCCTCCATTAAAAGATAACCAAACAACTTGTCCATAATCCACATTATAGCGTATGCACAGAAACTCAAGTTGTAACTGAGACAAATATCAAAACCGATTAATAATCCCAAGTTCAAGACAATCATATGTTCCGCATTCAATTTCAGGTTCAATGTCTAACTCTAGCAAAATTCAGGAGATGAGAGAATCAGAGGGAAGATAAAAGAGCTACTAATTCAATTTTTCCTACACTAAAACTGAATCACGAAAAGAAAAAACACGTATCGTCAGGCTTAGCAGAACAAAATTGGAAATTAGGGTTTTCGAAAAAGATTGAAAACTTACGGAGGTTGCTTATTGGAATCTTCATCTTCTAAGAAGGATCGTTTAAGGTTCTTCCTCGACGAACTCTCTGCCATTGGAGCAGCTTGATTAGACGAGAACAACGACGATTTGTAGATTTCCAGGCGGTGTTAATCGGCGTCGAGGAGAAATAAGACGAAAGCTTAAACACTCGCCGACGTATACAAAACGGGCCCTGTTATTGGGCCGAATAATGGGCCTTAAAAAAGCGCGCACATTAGCTGTTTGTACTATCGTCTGGGCCTTAAAATAACGGTTGGAACTTGTTTGTACTATCGTCTGTTTCCTTTACATTACCGGTTTACTTTTTCCCAATGGTTACGCTAAAACGTCGCCGTTTTGATACATCAAACAAAGGCCCTAATTTATATGTTTTCTTTCTCTAAACCGGTGATCATCCTCATTCTCTCAAGCTTCGCCGTCATTGAACAACGATCGCCGATCAGTCTTGGAGTCGCAGGTCAGCTTCTAATTCGTAATTCTCTGAATTTCGTTTGAAGATATTAATCGAATACTCGTAACTAAATGTTCTTCTGGGTTTTTTTTTTTTTTGGTCGAAGTGTTTGAATTTAATCGCAATGGAGCAGAAACCACCAGTACGAAAGGTTTGTGTTTGCTATCATCATTACCTTGTAATGTTAGATAAAATATTTGGCTCTGCTAAAGTTTCGTTTTTGAGTTCTTCTGCAGATGAAATTTGCCCCAAAAGCTCCCCCAAAACGTGTGCCAAAACCTGAAGTTAAACCGTAAGCAACACTAATGACTGATCTGATTAACATAAACAGACGTGTTCTTTGGTAAATTTGCTTCTGAAACTTTTGAATTTTGAATGCAGTGAAGTAGTTGAGAATGATAGTAATAGTGCACAAGCCTTGGAATTGCTACGCAGAGTTAATGTAAGCTTTTTATCGTTGAGTGAAATTGTGTGTTGCTCTTGTTTCTTACTTTCTCAGTTCTCTTTAATTTTGATTTTTGTTTGCCTTAGGAAAGATCATTGCGCAAGCCAAAAGCGGACAAGAAAGGTAGTGTCTTTAACTTGAAACTCAGACTCTTATCTTACTCTGTTTGCTATGTTATCTAGTTGTAAAAAACATCACTTTGATAAACACTGATTGAGTTTTTGGCATGTATTTTATAGTTCCTGCTTCTCGAGTTGCTTGGATGGGGGGAGTGGTGAATTCAACCACATCAAATAAGTACCTCAGTGGATCAAGTACGATTTCTTTTCTATTTAAAACAAAGGCAATTATATTTACAACACATCACAAGCTGATAAGTCGGCGGCGGTGTTGATACATGATGTTTGTTGTGCAGATGGTGCTTATGGATCAACCTCTACTCAGGAGATAGAGTATAAAGAACCATGGGTCGGTAAAACAGTAACTCATTCCTATAGTTATATCTTGAACTCGTATATCGATAATGTTGATGCATAATTAGCTCTTGGATTGTCTCACAGGATTACTACAGCTATTACCCGATCACACTTCCAATGAGGAGACCGTATGCAGGCGATCCAGGTATTCATATATTTGCTTGAGAAGAAAAAGAAACATCTTTGTGAGAACGGATTCTTGATTACCATTTAAGATGATACTCATTCTTGCAGAGGTTCTTGACGTGGAGGAGTTTATGCAGGCTGCAGGAAATCATGAAGATTCACTTAACACAGCTGCTAATCTTGGTCTAATGGTTAGTGACATTACAAATAAAAATTCGATAACCAAAACTCACACACAAACTCTAGAAACTCTATAGTTACATATTGTGGATTACTTGTTGGCAGGAAGATAGTGGAGAACAGAAAATGCTTTTTATGAGGTTACCTTCTGTTCCTTTGGCATCAACACCAACAGAAAACCGTGAAACAAAGCCAAATATCAGAGGCCCCGTTCAGAAGACTGTTGATTTAAAAGCCTTGCCAGAAGGTTTCATGGGCAAACTACTAGTCTACAAAAGTGGTGCTGTCAAGATGAAACTGGGTGAAGTGCTTTACGATGTGAGTGACTTCTCATACCCGTATTTTTCATCCTTTTAGTAGCATTTCGAATATCGTAGAACCAGCACAACACTAGGCCAATATCTAGTAAGTGTCTTGAATCCATGTTTAACCTAAGTAAAATTGATTCTAGTATACGTCAGTTTGGTTTGGACCTGGTTTCAGTTCTCCGAATACAGAAAAAGTTTAATTGTAGTAAAAGTCTAATTCAGATTTGGAATGGGGTGTAGGTAAGCCCGGGGTTGAAGAGCGAGTTTGCACAAGATGTAATGGTGGTTAACACAGAGCAGAAGAATTGCTGTCTGGTTGGAGATGTGTACAAGCATGCAGTTTTGACTCCTGATATTGATTCAATCTTGAAAAATATCGAAAATATTTGATATTCTTTAACTATTTTTGTTACATCAATTTTGTTTTCATTCTTTTATTCGAAAGAACTCATAGTTTTGACATTGAGAAAGAAAGAAAAAAAGAGTTTTGGTTTACTTTCGATAACAATAACACGCATGTGGTTTCAACATTTGAAGTTTGAACCAATCCCTTAAAATCTCCAATACAATGAGAAACTGACCCACTGAATAATTGTATGCAAAATGATAAAACTTGTTTCCTATATTTAATAATTAGTCTTTAGACATATAAACCCAAGATAGTTAAAAATAAAATCTTGACATGTGAACTTTTGTTTTTTTGGTATGAATGGTAAGTTTTATACCATTTTTAGATTTTTGACAGAAGGTTACAGCAGGAGCAAAGTTTGAATACAAATCCTTCTACTTTAAGAAAAGCGTTTTAGGAAATTACATTTTTATTTTTTGTTTTCTTCTGTATTCTTCTAACAAATCTAATCATTTTGGTAACAACGTTAATTTCGATGATAAAAAACTTTTAATATTTTGACCAAAAAAAAGAAGAAAAAAGCTCTAAATATAGGATAAAATCCAAATAAAAATGAGCAAGAATCTTACAGTGAAAAGAACCAAAAATTACGCGTTACACATGACGTGTACACAAAGACGACGTCGTCTCTATGACTTAAAACCCATATTTAAACACAGCACATTTCACTCATTTTACCACAACTCTCATTCTCTTCTCTCTCGATTCTTAAGCAGTAACCAAAACAGAGAAACAAAAAAAATGGCTTTCTTCTCCACCGCGACATCTCTTCTCCTCCTCGTTCTCTCTGTTTCCTCTCCTTATGTTCATGGAAACATTGTACCAGCCGACGAGTGTGACACCATTAATTATACCCTGTTGCCATGTTTACCTTTTATAACGATCGGGGGTCCGGCGGATACACCCTCAGCTTCATGCTGCTCCAGTCTCCAGACTATTCTCGGTACGAAACCGGAATGTCTATGCAAAGGGTTGAAGAACCCACCTTTGGGAATCAAACTCAACGTTACTAGATCTACTACTCTCCCCGTTGTTTGTAAACTTAATGCTCCTCCGGCGTCAGCTTGTGATGCATGTTAGATTTCTCCTTCATATCTCTGTTTTTCTTCTTGATTTTTATGGATTATGATCCTTACGATAAATCAGATTATGGTTTAATTTCTTCTGTAGATATATATATGATTATCTGGTTAATAGAGATTTTTTTTTTTTTTTTGGTTGCAGTGGCTCCTGCTAGTCCTCCTGCTGCTACTCCTCCTACTGCTAATGGGCAAGGTATTTGTCTTTCTTTTTGTTGATTCATTCTTAATCACTTATTGATATGTTTAATCTGCTTTTTATCATGCCATCTAAAATATCTTTTTTGTTAAGGGAAATGGAATTTTTTTGGACTTCTTGCTTGAATCAAGTTTTGGTTGGCGTTATAACAAAGCAGGGGAATTGTAAAAGTCAATTGTCTTCATAATAAAAATTTAGTCTTTTTTCGTCTTAAGATAATTTCAATTTCATGTGTATCATGTGACCATCAAGACAAAATAAAATATTAAAGCTTGTGTGGATGTGATCTCTATGTAATGTGCCATGATCATGTAATATGAGAAGAGCTTTTGTCAAAATCTCCATTTTGTTAAGTTTGATATATAGTTGTGTGATTTATCTCCTTCTTCTCCCTCTCAAAAGCTTTTAAGGTGTGTCAGACTTGGTTTTGTGTTTTTGACTCTTGTCTTGTTATGTTTGTGTGACAGCTCCAGTTACTTCTGCTGGATGGGGATCAGGATGGGGACCATCCTCTGCTCCAGCTCCAAGCCCTTCTAAAGGAAATTCATTGATCCCAATCTCTGGCTTTTCCTTTGTAATCAGTACCGCATTGGCCATGTTGTTCCCCCGTATCTAAAACCCGACAGCCCTAACCTTCTAGTCGAGAGTTAGACCGTAGCTTATCATTAGTTATGATGTTTCAATAATTCCATTAAGACGTATCATCTTTCCATTAAGAATTGTTTTTTTTTTAATTTCTGTTTTGTCACACACATTGTTTAACTTTTATTATTTGAGTTGACTGGTGGCTATTTCTAGATTTTGTTTTATTGAATCATAATGAGCCATTAAACCATCTAAAACAAAGCTCTAAATCGAATTATATGAATAAAATAAAATAAAAAATTATTTGCGACAAATTCTCCATGCATGTTAAGGAGTATGGCCATTGGGTTTGGTTAAAAGAAAATGTCAAAACGTGGCTAATCACACTGGATATATAGATATCCAATTTTCATAAGCCTCACAAACTGTGAAATCGTTCGTTCCATGCTGAGAATTAGGCAAAATATCCAAGATTTGCATATAATTCTTAAAGATCAAAATCATTGAATCTCGAACATAAATTCATATAATCTGGTTTAGATTCTAAACCGGCCATACATTGAAAATTTGTAGTTCAAATCTAGTAGCGAGTCATCTAAAAATGGTTGGGTTCCATTCGGTTAAATTTCAAGAAATTATTCCATTTATGTGTTTCCTATAATATATTCGATATTTTTAATGCCTACTGTGGCCTGTTACGGTATAAGATTTCTTACTCAATATGTAAAACCTTACAAATTTCCTTCCTTAATATGGCTTTATTTTTAAGAATATAATGATTTGAAACGTTAATTTATAAGAATATATGTAATAAATGGTTGACCATAAAAAAAACATCTGAAAATGACTGCCAACATATAAAAAACTAAAATTTATTACATCCTCTGTCTGAGATTTTATGGTGAGAAGAACAATCATGGAGTTCAAGCTCAACGTTCCAAATACAATCGTTAAAACACTACAGACTATAGTCTTCTTTCTCTTTGTTCTTCTTACATTCCAAATCGCGGAAGCCAAGATTCACCACCACACTTTCAAGGTATTGATTGTACAAAGTTTTATTTTGACGATATTAAGAGAGAGAGAAATGGATAAAAAATCTGATTATGCCATCGATTTTATCTTATACAGATAAAGTCGAAAGCTTACACACGACTTTGTAATACCAAAAAGATATTGACGGTGAATGGAGAATTTCCCGGACCAACGTTAAAAGCCTACCGTGGAGATAAGCTCGTCGTCAATGTCATCAACAACGCAACTTACAACATTACCCTCCATTGGTAAGTAGTTGATTTCATATTGACTAATGTTTATAAGATGTAAAGAAACATGTTTTAAGTGTTTAACATTTTAGGCACGGAGCAAGACAAATCAGGAATCCATGGTCGGACGGACCCGAATATGTGACTCAATGTCCGGTCCGACCAGGAGAGAGCTATGTATATAAAATCGATCTTACGGTCGAAGAAGGAACGATTTGGTGGCATGCGCATAGCCAATGGGCACGTGCCACCGTCCATGGAGCTTTTATTGTCTACCCCAAACTTGGCTCATCTTATCCTTTTCCTAAGCCTCACCGTGAAATCCCTCTCATTTTAGGTACAGTACTGACACTACTTGGTTGATGAGATTAGCACATTTATATCATTTTATCATTTTTGGATACGAAAAAAACTGAACTCGGATTGGATTAAAATTGTTATGGTGTAACATTACGTGACAATTGACAGGTGAATGGTGGGAGAAGGAAAACATAATGCATATACCAGGAAAAGCTAATAAAACCGGAGGTGAACCAGCCATCTCTGACGCATATACCATAAACGGACAACCCGGTTATCTATACCCCTGCTCTAAACCAGGTAAGTCTCTTCCAAGTTTAACACAAGCTCAAATCTTAATATCTTAATTATAATCAAAAATTCATATTTTTCTTTATAATTCCGCAACAGAAACATTCAAAATAACGGTGGTGCGTGGCCGTCGATACCTTCTTCGGATTATCAACGCCGTGATGGACGAAGAACTCTTCTTTGCAATCGCAAACCACACCTTAACCGTTGTAGCCAAAGACGGTCTCTACTTAAAACATTTCAAAACCAATTACCTAATGATCACTCCGGGACAATCCATGGACGTCCTCCTCCATGCGAACCAACGGTCCAACCATTACTTTGTGGCGGCTAGAGCTTACTCCTCTGCAGTTGGTGCCGGTTTTGACAAAACCACCACCACAGCCATCTTAAAATACAAAGGTGTTTCTTTAAACCGGGGTAAACCGATTCTACCCTATCTGCCTCCTTACAATCGTACCGAGGCATCTACCCGGTTCACTAACCAATTCAGAAGTCTTCGATCTGATCACCGTCCGGTTAACGTCCCGGTTAAAATCGACACCCGTCTTCTCTACGCGATCTCCGTGAACTTGATGAATTGCTCCGACGATAAACCTTGTACCGGTCCGTTCGGGAAGAGATTCTCGTCGAGCATTAACAACATAAGCTTCGTGAACCCATCAGTCGACATTCTCCGAGCTTATTATCGCCACATCGGAGGCGTTTTCCAGGAAGATTTCCCTAGAAATCCGCCGGCGAAATTTAACTACAATTTTGAGAATCTTCCGTTTCCGACGAGGTTCGGGACGAAAGTGGTGGTTCTCGATTATAATTCTAGCGTCGAGCTGATTTTACAGGGGACGAACGTGTTGGCTTCAGATAATCACCCGATTCATCTCCATGGGTATAGCTTCTACGTCGTGGGTTCCGGTTTTGGGAATTTCGATCGTCGGAAAGATCCGTTGAAGTATAACCTAGTTGATCCACCGGAGGAGACCACTGTTGGTGTTCCCCGTAACGGCTGGACCGCCGTCAGATTCGTAGCTAATAATCCAGGTCAGTTCACAGTACTCTACACTTTGTTACGTTTCTCAAACGTTTCATGCAAAAATGATAATAATTTTCATTAGTTATACAAAAGATATTTAAAAAATCTGACGATATACAAAAGATATACAAAAGATATACAAAAGATTTTATATGATTTTATATAAAATCATATATAGAATACTTTGTATATATTTAAAAAAGATATACAAAAGATTTTATATGATTTATGGAATAAAAAAATAATTAAATGGTCGGTTGGAAAATTGAAATTACCAGACAAGTGAGAATAAAATACAATTATGTCATACCTGATTTGAGATTTTGACGATCTTGGTTTGATTTGTTTATGAAGGGGTGTGGTTGTTGCATTGCCATATAGAGAGACATGCCACATGGGGAATGAACACAGTCTTCATAGTGAAAGATGGATCGACTAAATCATCCCGAATTGTCAAGCCTCCTCCTGATCTTCCTTCTTGTTAGTGTTTATGATCCCATTTTTCTGCCATATGAATCAATTGTTGTCCAATAAATTCTTTAGAATCAAGAAAAGTTTAGTTGTTCAATATGTTAAAATTATTATTTACGTTTGGGTGGTCAAGTTTTTGTTTATAAAGTTTTTCAGGTATATTTGGGACGATTTTGTTGTGGTACTAGGATATGACCCGCGGTACACCGCAGGTTAATTATTTGAATTTTTTATTTTTATAAATTGATAAATTTATTGTATATAATATTTTTTGTTGTATACCGCGGGTAACATGCGTTGTATCTAAAATAAAAAATTTTAAGTTGTATTTGTTTTGTTTAGTGTTTAAGATTGTATAATTGCATTTTGATTTGTTATTTATAGGATTTCACCTGTGGTATATTGTCTCGTATTAATATTGACCCAAACCCGTCCATCCATATAATCTAAAATGAAATTAAACATCATTTTGTTATTTTTTTAATAACATTTTTATTTAAATGTCATATAATTCGAGTTAATTTGAAAGTTGCTTTCAAATAGTTTCCATGTATATTTTTAAATTAGTGTATGTTTTTGGACCAACCCGTAAAAACAATTTATAATTGTATCTTAAAATACTAATTAGGATTTCACCCGTGATATACTGTCCCATTTTAGATAATTGTAAAAATTAAAGAAAGATCTGAATGACTCAATTTCGGGTCTGAATAAAATAACGACATGATTAAATGCTCAATTTGTTCTTAAAAATGTTAATATAGATTACACACATATTTTTATTCATCGATTGAGTAATATATGTCCGTTTTAAAAAATTTGAATTGTAACATATGCAGAAAAAAAAAACTAAAATTTACTAACTATTTATATATTTTATAATAATTTAAAATAATATAAATATAAGATCAAATAAAAGTGAAATAAGAATCATATATTTATGTTTAAATTAGGTAGAGAGGTTTTAGGAAATTAGTGCAAATTTGTTATATTAGCATTAAATCATCATATTTGATTTCTTTATCTATAAAAATCGTGGAGAATATACCATAAATAAAGCGTTTAAATATAGTAATTAGTTGAGAAAGTATATATATTTTAGATTTTATTAATTATTTTCGTTTTTTAATTTTGCCAAAATTTAAGGAAAGATTCGATTGAAGATTTCCGGGTCAAAATTAAATAAATTTGACCCGATTTGGGTACCCCAAAAACTGCTGCAAAAATGTATAATAGATTTAGATTCAAAATTCAAATGGCCATGTGACACGAGACAATAATAAATGGAGGGAAAAACCCAAACGAAATTGCAACGAAAGATTCAGCTTGCGTGGTTTTCCAGCGCACGTTAGATCCCATCATTCGACCAAAAATTAAAAAAACTTTAATTTAAAAAATAATTTACTTCCTTCCCCTCTCTCTCCTCTTGTTGTGAATGGCCATCAAAAGCCTCCGACAATGGCGGAGACGACGGCGATTGAACTCAGCTACTTTCAACTCCGCATTTGAATTTTCTCAAGCTTGCAACTTTTATTGACAACGAATAATGGGTTTGCTTTGAAGAAGCTGATCACTGGCTTCTAGAACTCTTATTCTTCTCCCTGAGATTATCTCGTCTCGGGGAAAATTTTCCGTCATTACCGGTTTTTATTAACTAGGAGACGAGGAATATCTTGGTCTGTGCTTCGACATTTAGGTTTGCTAGTTAGGAGAAGCTGTGGTTCGTGGCATTGTGAAGTCCGAATTCCCTCGATTAGGCATTCGAATTTTGATTTTTAGTATATGAGATTTGGGTTTTTAGCGACAATAAGGTTTAGTGTAAGGTTATGTTTTTGATCTGGTCTGGATTCGGTAGAGAAACTACCCGATCTACTACTTCTTTGATTCGGATGATTTGAGTCTGCGAGCTAGAATCTCTTATTACAAGGCTGATCATCAAAAATGCAGATGGCACAGTTTCTTTCACTGGTTCGAGGTGATTCGATTGAGTCTCCTCGTGAGATTACCTCGCCCGGTAGCCTCATCAGCGAGTCCGGTTCGAATGGGTGGCTTATCCGCTTTTTTGATTCTTCCTTCTTCTGTGAGTGGATTGCAGTCAGTTATTTGTACAAGCACCAGCATTCGGGTGTGAGAGATTACTTATGCAATAGGATGTATACGCTTCCTTTATCCGGTATCGAGAGTTATCTGTTCCAGATTTGCTACTTGATGGTGCACAAACCAAGTCCCTCACTTGATAAGTTTGTGATAGATATTTGTGCAAAGTCACTTAAGATAGCACTGAAAGTGCATTGGTTTTTGTTGACGGAACTTGAGGATTCTGATGATAATGAAGGTATCAGCAGGATTCAAGAGAAGTGCCAAATTGCAGCTACTTTGGTGGGTGAGTGGTCGCCTCTTATGCGGCCACAGAACGAACCTTCAACTTCAGGGAGCAAGAATCCGGTTCTTAATAAGTTTTTCTCATCAAAACAGAAGTTCTTCTCATTGAATTTATCTCCATCCACCCAGAAGTCTTTACTATCCTCACCTACAACAGGGAGCAACTTGCAGGATGATTGTAGTCAGTTATCTGCGGACGACAATAAGATTTTTCAGAGACTAATCCCAAGTCCTAAAGTTAGAGATGCTTTATTGTTTAGGAAGTCAGCTGACAAAGAAGACGAGGAATGTGAAAAGGACGGATTTTTCAAGAGACTCTTGAGGGACAGCAGATGTGAGGATGATGAACAAATGTCAAACTCAGAGGGTTTCTTTAAGCGACTATTGAAAGACAATAAATCAGAAGAGGAAGAGATATCAAACAATTTCGAGGGTTTCTTCAAGAGGCTACGGAGTAGTAAAGGAGATGAAGAGGAATTGACATCGAGTTCAGATGGATTCTTTAAGAGATTGTTACGAGATAATAAAGGAGATGAAGATGAATTGGGTGCCAACTCCGAGAGTTTCTTCAAGAAGTTATTGCGGGATAATAAAAACGAAGACGAGGAGCCAAATGCAAACACAGAAGGGTTCTTCAAGAAACTATTCCGTGAGAGCAAGAATGAGGATGAAAAACTTTCTAACGCAGTAGATGATGAGGAAAAAGATGGGTTTTTTAAGAAATTGTTCAAAGAAAAGTTTGATGAGAAAAGAAATGGTAACGAGAAAAATGAGACAGATGAAACCATGTATACTGACGGAAAACCTGGTGAAGATAATGAACGGGAGGGATTTTTCAAAAAATTCTTTAAGGAGAAGTTTGAAGACAAACGAGACATTGGCAAAGCCGATGATGGGAATGAAAGCGAGGATGACGAATCTTCAGAATTCTCACTGTTCAAAAGATTGTTCCGTAGACATCCAGAAGACGTGAAAACTACTTTACCAAGTGAAAACAGCAGCAATGGCAGTTTAGTTGAAAGCAGTCCTGGGACAGAAAACTTTTTCCGCAAATTGTTCAGAGATCGTGACCGGTCTGTTGAAGATTCTGAACTTTTCGGTTCAAAGAAATATAAGGAGGTTTGTTCCCATATAACTTGATCTCAGGTTTTATTTGTAATGCTTAAAGCCTTAGACATTCTTTTCTTTCTCTTTCAACCCATATCTCCTGATTCAATCATCTGTCAAGATTCTTTCTAGGATATTATATGAGATATCAGCTTTACATATTAGACTATCGAAAAGTTGTGCTCGTTGGTTTACCCTCATACGTAGGATGGTAGTATATGATGGCACATAAGCCAAGAGCACTACTGCTCTCAGGTCATGTTAAATTTCTCTCACTTTAGTATATTTAAGTATGCCTCCCATTCATTATATTTGCTGGATTTGCTCAGGCTGCCATTAATTTTCTGACATTTGCAGAAGTGTCCAGGTTCACCTAAACCACAGAATGATACTCCATCTAAAAAGCCCCCACTACCAAACAATACTGCAGCACAGTTCAGGAAAGGGTCTTACCACGAGTCTTTGGAGTTTGTACATGCATTATGTGAAACGTCGTATGATTTGGTAGATATTTTTCCCATTGAAGATCGGAAGACCGCTCTTCGTGAGGTGTTCTTTTAATCCCTACCTTTCTATATTGATATTTAAAATGTAGATATTAACATTCTCCTTTATTAACTAAGATTTAATATTTCTTTTGTTTGGTTTTAGTCTATTGCAGAAATCAATTCCCATTTAGCTGAGGCTGAAACTACTGGAGGTATTTTCTTAAATATCTTAGAATTTGCTTGTACAGTTTTGTCTCACACATGAGTGAACCAAGTGCGCCCAATACATTTGGCATTTAACCGTCACCCCTTTGCATTGGAGTCATTTTCCAACGGTTATTTTTTACTCTGTTCATGTTTCTATTGCGGTAACTGATTCAGTATCAGATATTGAAAATACTTTCAATATTATTCCAGGAATCTGTTTTCCAATGGGCAGAGGAGTTTATCGTGTTGTTAATATTCCTGAAGACGAGTATGTTCTTTTGAATTCTAGGGAAAAGGTGCCTTATATGATATGTGTGGAAGTTTTGAAAGCAGAAACACCCAGGTAGATATAAAAGTCAGAATTTAAAATTAATCTACTGCTTTTCGTTTTAGAATTTACTTTCTTACCTTCTAAGTTCTAATTATACTTTAAAGGGTTTCTTGGTAACCCTCTCTCACTGTTCTTAATTTCTTATTGTCTTCTGAAACTTTTGTAGTGGTGCTAAAACCGCATCTACTTCCCTTAAGCTTTCTAAAGGAGGCATTCCATTGGCAAACGGGGATGCATTCTTGCAAAAGCCACCTCCATGGGCTTATCCGCTATCTACTGCTCAGGAGGTTTACCGTAACAGTGCAGACCGAATGTCATTATCAACTGTTGAAGCAATTGATCAAGCAATGACTCATAAGTCTGAGGTAAAACTTGTGAATGCAAGTCTCTCGGTCGAGAAGCATAGTAATTCCATTACCAAATCAGTAAGCAGTGGTGTGACTGGTGTCCTGAGGACTGGTCTGGAAAGCGATCTTGAGTGGGTTAGGGTGGTGCTGACAGCTGATCCAGGTCTTAGAATGGAAAGCATTGCTGATCCGAGAACCCCACGTCGAAAGGAACATCGTCGTGTTCCAAGTATAGTTGCCTACGAGGAAGTAAGGGTGAGTGTTTCTTGATAGATAACTTGTAGAAGGCAAGTACCTGGTTTTTTCTCTAGTATTCCGTTTCTCCTTTGAGTTACTGAAAAACGCTGACACTCATTGAGTAGCGTTTCTGCATCACCTAGTATGTGATTCCTAACATTACCAAACAGATCATTCACCTAAACAGTCATCTTAATTTGGATAAGCAATATCAGCTGTAAAAGTGCGTGTATCCTGCTTGATGTCATTATTCCTAAATCAACTCCCTTGTTCAGGCTGCTGCAGCGAAGGGAGAGGCACCTCCAGGTCTTCCTCTCAAAGGGGCTGGTCAGGATTCATCAGATGCACAGCCAATGGTGATTGCATGTTGATTATAGAAATAGGATATTCCTTTAATTTTTTTGTCTTATAGATGTTGAACCTTTTTTTTTGTGGCTCACCAGGCCAATGGTGGAATGCTGAAAGCAGGTGATGCCTTATCTGGTGAATTTTGGGAGGGGAAGCGACTAAGAATTCGTAAAGATTCAATATATGGCAACCTACCAGGTTGGGACTTGCGCTCTGTAAGTACTGGATAAAGCAATCCTCCTTATCTTCCGCTGGCGTTTCCTTGTAGAGTATATTTCTCCACTTGAACATCTCGTGTAGCGATAAATAAAATACATAATGGTATTTCTTGTCAGATAGATGGTTGCGTATCTCTACTTAAAAGTTCAAATTTTATCAACTGTGAAAATACATGAAGTTTTTTTACATTCATTCCATTGTATATAGCTTCTTTTTTTTTTCCTCGTGTGAAACTGCAAAGTTTAGACATCAAGCAATTACTGATGCTTTGAGTCTTTGACAATTCATTGAGAGGCTCTGCTTTTGATAAGCTTCTGTTTTTAATTTCTTTCCAGCTGCATGTAAAAGTTGGTTTATACTTGTTGACATTGAAAGTTGTTGTCTAGGAATTTCTGATTGCTTATAATACACTATATTAAAACTATTAAAACAACACTAAGAAACTGTTATTTTTGTTGTTTGACCTATTATTCCAATTCTTTTTGGCTCTTGCAGATCATTGTGAAAAGCGGTGATGACTGTCGGCAGGAACATCTTGCGGTTCAACTCATATCTCACTTTTTTGGTAGGTGATATTTTGTTTATCTACCATATGCCTGTTAATTTCATAGTTCTTGGGCTTAGCTTCTCAAGCTATGCTTTTTATATCGTTCTCTTTTATTCTCTATCCTGTCATCTTATATAAGCATATGTGTGTATATAAACACATTTTTGCGTTATATAGTTGATAAACAGTCTTGTTCATGTGCTAGATATATTCCAGGAAGCAGGGCTTCCCCTCTGGTTACGTCCTTATGAAGTCTTGGTGACATCTTCATACACTGCCCTTATAGAAACAATTCCAGATACGGTAATTTTGCTACTTTATTCAGTATACAGCAACCGATCTTATTTTTATCTTGGAAAGCGCATGTTATAGTATCTCCTTTCTCTCCTGCAGGCTTCTATTCATTCTATTAAAAGCAGATACCCTTACATCACAAGCCTGCGTGATTTTTTTGATGCTAAGTTTAAGGAGAACTCCCCAAGTTTTAAGCTTGCTCAGGTAATGTATTCTCCAGGTACATTTTATGGTTTTATGGCTCAAGTCCACAAGCAAGTTGGCTGTTTTTTTTCAGAAACTTATTGACGGCAATCTGTTAAACATGCTGTTGTGTAAATGAGAGGTGTGGATTGTGGAATATACGAAAATGTTTCCTCCCAAAATTTGTTCAATGGAGAACCCAATTTTGTTCATTCATACTGGAGCCTTTTCTAAAAATGAGGAACATAGAGCTTGATAAGTCTTATTTTTTATTTCCCTTTTATGCAGCAGGGTTTTCATAAAGTTTACAAATATGGTTTATCATATGAAATTTAGCTGCATCAAAGTCTTCTGCATGCATCAATTAGAAGTGTGTCTATAATTCTAAATTGTGTGAGATGCCACACCGTGTATAATTTTCAAATGTCTTCTCTTGCAGAGGAATTTTGTTGAGAGCATGGCTGGATATTCTTTGGTCTGTTACCTTCTGCAGGTAGGTTTGTCTTTTATAACTGCATCTCTCAGGGTTGTGTATTCATATATGTGGGCATATAAGTGCTTTGAAACAAGAACGAAAGGAATCTATGAGTTTGGCACTCTGCTGGTGTTCATAAGTTTCATCATGGCTTGCTCTTAGTTTTATGGCTTGTGATGTCCATTATTTGATTGTCTGCTCGTTCAGATAAAAGACCGTCATAACGGAAACCTTCTGATGGATGAAGAAGGTCACATTATACACATTGATTTCGGCTTTATGCTTTCAAATTCTCCTGGTGGCGTGAACTTTGAGAGTGCCCCATTTAAGCTAACTCGGGAACTTCTTGAGGTTAGAAGCATGTTCTTATTATATCTTCTCGCCTCTTTGAAGTAGCTAAAATTACTTCCATTTAACTATATACTCGAAAACACTTGCACATCTAGGTCATGGATTCTGATGCTGAGGGGGTTCCAAGCGAGTTCTTTGACTATTTCAAGGTATCAATGAGGCTCTTTCGTTTGCTCTCCTCCAAGTCACTTATAAGGCTCTATTTTTCCCCATCTGTAGCTATTATTAAGTACCTCTAGTGGTCAACTGTTTTAGGTGCTATGCATCCAAGGATTCCTAACATGTAGAAAGCATGCTGAACGGATTATTCTTCTCGTCGAAATGTTACAGGTATCATGATTAAAAGCATCTTAGAAGCAAGACAGCTATTATGGTTAATAAAGTAACAGAATCATTTCCCGGCTGAATAATGTGCGGTTTTTTCTCAGGATTCAGGTTTTCCTTGCTTCAAAGGTGGTCCACGCACCATTCAGAATCTAAGAAAAAGGTTCCATCTAAGTTTAACCGAAGAGGTAAGTTACTTGTCTCCCCTTTTATTCCACCAATTTCATCAGCACCGTTCTTAGGATTATATCTCCAATCACAACTGTTTCTTTTTGTTCATAAGCAGCAATGCGTCTCTTTGGTGCTCTCTCTAATCAGCAGCAGCTTAGATGCTTGGCGAACTCGACAATACGATTACTACCAAAGGGTGTTGAATGGAATACTATGATGTTAATTTACTTACAAAAGTTTGAGATCTCATCAGTGAATCAACGTGATGAGAGACTAAACAGGTATACTATGGTTGTGTTGTTCTCCATGTCCATTGCATGTGAAGAACCTTTATCACAACTTTAGTATCAAAGACATTCGAGCTTCAAAGAGCTCTTGAGGAAATCAATTACACGAAGAGAAAGAGAGACATTGTGTGACCAAAAACACTTTTGTACATAGGATAGTTTCTTTTTTTGCAGAGGTTTTGATTCTTATATTCTTGTCTATAAAGGAGCAGGCAAAGCCAAAAGTTAATTCATTTTCTTAAACCATCTTACCATACTGTTAGATGAAACAATTGTTTTTTTGTATTTGTATTTGTGATGATGTGAAAATCAAAGGTTGTATAATGGGTATTTTTTGGTTCATCTCAAGTAACAATTTGCTTTGAAAAACAAACAAAATATTCTTCAGAGATTTTGTATATAAGAAACGTTTTTTTTGTTTTTTTTTTTTAAGTTGAATATGAGTTACGAGTTACTATGAGTTAGTAGTAAAAATTTAGTGAAAAAATCAGGGAAAAATAATTAGGCCTGCCTCGATATGAACATTTAACACTGTTTTTAGTCCGTCAAAAAAAAAAATAACACTGTTTTTAGTAGGCTTTTGAATGAAAATGGGCCCAACAGTGTAAGCAAACGCGTGTAAGGTCTGGGAGCTAAATCCTATATAAACCCTAAGACCGCAGCCCTTGACTCAGTTCTGGCTTATCCTTCACGCCACTCTCTAAATCCCTCTCGCTCTCCTCCCCCTTTGCGACGATCGTCCTTTCCCACTGTCGAGTTTTTCTCTCTCTCCGGGTACGACTTTTTCTCTCTGTTTCTCATCCTACGCCGCGATGTTGTGGATGGTGATTTTGTGTGTTCCGATCTAGTCTTAGGTTTTCCTTTTTTAATTCCTGAAATGGGTTTTTGATTTTCTGTCTCTTTCTTGTGATTCTCCGATTCATTTTTTAGGGTTTTACTAGAGTTTTTATTTATTGTAGTGTGGTTTCTAGTTGGTCGGGTAGTTCAATTTTCTTCTTTTTGGTTTGTTTCAATGTCTCAATAGCAGGCTTTACGTTGCACACCAGATGTCTGTTGATCTCTGCAAGAAGAATCCATCTTTTCTTTGGTGTGACTGTGGTTATATGAGCAGGGGGAGGTTGTGGTGTTTTCAGATAATCCTCTTCAGGCACTGGACTTGACTTGTCTTCAACTCGTCGACTTCTCTCTTCTTTTCTTTTTTTCTGTTTACTTTGATCAAAGGGTTTTCGTTTCTGTTGCTCCTGTTTACTGTGAATTTGAAGACTAAGTTTTCTGTGCAAAACTCTCACTTTACTGGTGAGGAGTTTACGGAAGATTGTTCAAAGTTTTCCCCTTTGGATTCGCCAATGGGGAAAACTCAACTCGCTCCTGGATTTCGTTTCCATCCGACTGATGTTGAACTCGTGAGATATTACTTGAAGAGGAAAGTACTGGGGAAAAAGCTCCTTGTTGATGCTATTGCTGAAGTTGACATTTACAAGTTTGAACCCCCTGATTTGCCTGGTATCCATTTTAAAACATTCTTGTTCTGTTAACGGAATTTTCATGTGTTTGCAGCTAACTGGAGACTTCTTCTCTACAGATATGTCCTTTATAAGAAGTGGGGATCTTAAGTGGCACTTCTTCTGCCCGAGGGAAAAGAAGTATGCCAGTGGGGTTAGGGCAAACCGTGCAACTGAGTGTGGTTACTGGAAGACCACAGGGAAGGAGAGACCCGTTCTGTGCAATTCTGAAGTTGTGGGAAAGATCAAAACTCTGGTTTATCACTTTGGTAAGTCGCCTCGTGGGGAGCGGACTGATTGGGTTATGCATGAATATAGGCTTGAAGACAAGGTACTGACGCAGATGAATGTTCCTCAGGTAATATATACTACTAGTTAATAATGGCAATATGATTTCAACTTGAACTGGTGTTTAGGTTTTAGAGTATTTACTGATGATGGCTTGCTGTTTTCTTTGTTCTTTAATTGCTCTGATATTGTGTCGGGGTGTGGCAGTTCTGATTTTCATCGAACCTTATAACTGCCTGCAACTTTTCCCTTCTTCCACTAGTATATTGTTTCCTACTTGTTTAGTTTTCTAGATTATTATGTATCTTCCATGTCATGTAAGCTTATATCACTCTCTCTTTACTTACAATTATTATGTTTTGGACTCCAGGATACTTATGTGGTGTGTGTTCTGTTCAAGAAAGATGGCCCTGGACCTAGAAATGGAGCTCAATATGGAGCTCCATTTAGGGAAGAGGACTGGAGTGATGAGGAAGTACGTACTGATGTTCCTTCTACTAGTAATCCCACAAACCTTCTTGAGCCTAGCAAAGAAACCACTCTGGCTTTGACTGCCCCAGATGACTCCAATAAGGATTGTTTTGGTGGCATGATATCAGAATCATGCGTCTCCGATTTCCTACCAGCTACAACTAATACCACCAGCAAGCTTCCACATCCAAGTGATGCAGCTAACACTCCTATGTCTACTGCACCTCTGGCAGAGACCCTTCAGACCCCCAACAATGATGACTTATATTCAATGTTGGATCTATTTGATGATGACGAAGAATTCTTAGGGTTCAACAATAATGAGGTAGGTTTTTTGGCATTCTTCTTCTTTGGCTGTAATGATTACAAACCGGTTGCTCTTAAGCTAGAAAGGCTACTTTGAAGCTGTTAGGTGTTTTAGTGGCATTGAAACGTAGTACCCATTAGACAAAGCTTCTTTGCTATATTTTTGATCTTGTTCCTCAAAATCAATTTGTGCTGTTTTGTATCTGCGTATACAGTCTCATAGTTACAATCAATCTACAGGTAAGACATGATCCCGGTGTCTCAGCTCCAGTTTGCTTAGAAGAAGAAGGCATTTTCAACGGATTACCAGAGTTGAGCAACATGCCAAGGACGGCCTCTTACGACCTAATTGAAAACTCGGAGTTATACCTAGAGCTACAAGATCTCACTGCTCCATTAAATCCTCATATTGGGCTACAAGACCTAAGTGCTCCATTGAATCCTCAAACTGGGATGCAAGACCTCACTGCCCCATTATATCCTCCAACTGGGAATCTCAATGACCCGAGAAGCTCCTCCTATCTGTATAATCAAGGCCACTTTGACTTCTCTGCTGCTAATGATGATGATCCTTATGGCTTTTCTGCTTCCGTGGGACATAGACCAAAAATGTAAAACGAGGAAGAGAAGAGTTGCAGGATTTACAAAACAACAACAGATGCAAATCAGACAGAAAAGAAGGAGGAGAACCATTGTTTCTTGTCTTTGAATTTATTAGTTACATCTTTTAATTTGTCGAAACTTCCCTATCAACTTTCTCTGTTTCATCCTTAGATTCTCGTACTTGTTTGAAATATTCTCAACATTTATTCTTGTCTCTATTTTGCTATGAATTATGTATATATTGGCTTCCGACTCATCATATCCTTTAAACTAAAGGATTTTTAAAAATGAATACTGAAAAAGACAAACTAATCAAGAAGAACAAAAAATCCAAGTAAAAATCCAGAATATAAGTAAATCCAGAATCCAAAATCGTACCAGATTCAGGATCAAAACAGCAAAAGTAGGGCTTAAATGGGAATGAATGGGCTTTAATTCGAAGCCTTTTTCGTTGGCCCAATCTTTTAGCTCTTTTTCCACAGCATCATCATCGATCTCGTGTATATAGAAAGCCGATTTTGATCTCTTTTCACTATAAAACCTTGCTGACACAAAATTCAATTTGCTCTTTTCCAATTTTGATCGTCGTCGATCGTACGGTGTCTGGGGGATTGATGGAGAACACGGACGTCGTCTCGGGTCTGCATAATTTCTTGAGTAAACCATCCGCCAAAGATTTCATCAAATCAATTAAAAGGTTCTCTCTCTCGCTTCTCTTCTTCGCTTCTCTTCTTCGCTCTTAGCGTAAGTAATGATACTTTTGTCGGTTATATATCTTACTGATTTTACATTGCTATCTAGTAGTTATGAATACTTTTGTCGGTTATGAGACAATGTCATTATGATCTTGTTAATTAGTTTGATGATTTGCTATACACTTGGAGCAGATTTTTTTTGTGATGGAAATACCACATTCCACTGTGTTTTTTAGTTGTGTAAGTTTTTTGATGTTTGCAGTTTCATTGTTTCGATCTTGAACACTGCACCAGACCCTGAAAAAGATTGTGATGCAGTTCAGGAATTCTTTTCCAAGATGGAGTCTGCTTTCAGGGCTCATCCACTTTGGTCTGGTTGTTCCGCTGATGAGTTACACAATGCAGGAGATGTCAGTATTCTTTTTTCTGACTATATAATCTCTCATGATTATGTATAATCTCTCCTGACTTAATCATGTATAAACAGGGACTGGAGAAGTATGTCATGACAAAGTTATTTCCCCGGGTTTTTGCATCAAACACCGAGGATGTTATATCGGATGAGAAACTCTTTCACAAGATGTCATTATTTCAACTATTCATATCTCCTGAAAACTTGGATATACAACCAACTTTTCAAAACCAAACATCATGGCTCGTAAGTCCACATTTAGCTCTCGAGATAGTGTAGCTTATATTCTTATAATGGTTCTTACTTGTGATGTTTTTTCTCTTCTTTTACGGCAGCTAGCTCAAAAAGAGCTCCAGAAGATAAATATGTACAATGCTCCTCGTGATAAGCTTATGTGTATCCTTAGGTGCTGCAAAGTCATTAACAACTTACTTCTAAATGCTTCAATTGCTTCAAACGAGAATGCACCTGGAGCCGACCAATTTCTTCCTGTTCTCATATATGTTACCATTAAGGTATGTTGTCAAGGATTGAAAAATTTATGCAAGCTAACTTCTGATGTCTTATGTGTATACTCATGCTTGGTTTGTGAAACTAACATTATTAACTTTGTTTACTTCCAGGCTAACCCTCCCCAATTTCACTCAAACTTGTTGTATATACAAAGATATAGGCGTCAATCTAAACTTGTTGGTGAAGCTGCCTACTTGTTCACAAATATACTCTCTGCAGAGTCATTCATCTCAAATATTGATGCAGAATCCCTCTCAATGGATGAAGCTGACTTTGAAAATAAAATGAAATCTGCACGGGCACGTCTTTCTGGTCTCGGAAGCCAGTCTTATCAAAATGATCACGACGCTGCACTCACTGCTCATAATCCTAAGAGGGAAAACACGCTTCTGCATACAAAATCGTCTGATAGTCTCTCTGGTACCAATGAAACACCAATAAAGAAAGCCGAATCCATTACCGATTTGGAAAATAAGGGCGCTTCTACGCTTTCGAAGGATAGAAGTGAGGCAACCAAAATCTTTCAAGAATATCCTTACATGTTTGCCAGTGTTGGTGATTTAAAGATAGGATATGTTGAAGACTTGCTAAATAGTTATAAACAGCTCGTTTTCAAATATGTTTGCCTTTCCAAAGGCTTGGGTGATGCAAAATCTTTAGCTCCATCTATTTCACCATTACAAGCGTCTAAAGACTCTGACAATCATACAACATTGTCTTCAGATGTTCAAACGAAAAGCGAAACTGACAGTAGCGTTGATGATTTGTTCCGGGCTCTACAAGGTGAGGGAGACAATGTTCGTAAGTTCTCAGATGTAAAACAATAATCAGACTTTATCTTTTACTAATATATTCGGATTTGGTTCTTGAATGCTACATGTAAATTTTACATTTCTTGATCACATTTGTTTTCTTTGTTTTGTGATCAAGGGAGATGACTTCATGAATTAATTGAAATACCAACCGGTCTTATCTGAGAACCGGTTAAGGGTTCAGTAACGGGAAAAGGGGATTTTCATACCCGTACTATCGGGACCGTGGATTTTTATACCTCGACATTTTTGTAGTGTATTTTCCAACCCAAACTGAAATAAAATTTGAATTTCATATCTGTATTTGATAAATCGTGCAAAAAACGGAGTCAATCTAACGGGTATTAGTTAACTCCGTTACGATGCTGAGTCATCGTACGACGTCGTTTTGATAATTGTTCTCAAAAGTTTGATTTTTTTGCAAAATCGGGGATTTGAACCCGTGTCCCTTGGCCCAACATCGAGCACCTTTACCAATTCATCCCACAACTCTAATCGAACATTGCCCAATCATTTTAAGTTATAAACCTTAATAGTTGTGTGTTTGGAAATAAACCAAACGACGTCGTTTTCAATTGGGAAAAAAATAAGAATTCTAGGGTTGCGAATTGGGGGAAAATTCACCGGACGATTCGCCGTCGAGAACATGAGACACAAGAGGCTTAAGAGCTGGGCTGCTTGATATACGTGGCATTTTCTCATTGGTTGCGACGGGTTGTTCGTTATTAATCAGAAACGACGAGTTTGTTCTGCCGTTGAAACTCCGGCTACCGAAACACGAGAACCTCGCCGCTCTCTCTGCGAATCCCGGATCGCCGGCAAATTCTGTTATCGGCGTCGTCGTTTTCGTCACCATCATACGTCTAGCGTTGGAGAGCTCATCGGAGTTGCGTAACACAAACTAGTGACGTTTCCGTTGCTCGCCGGAGTTCCATAGATGTCGCCGATGTTACTTAATCTCCCGATTGAAAACGACGTTTGGTTTATTTCCAAACACACAACTATTAAGGTTTATAACTTAAAATGATTGGAGTATGTTTGATTAGAGTTGTGGGATGAATTGGTAAAGGTGTTTGATGTTGGGCCAAGGGACACGGGTCGAATCCCTGATTTTGCAAAAAATTTAAACTTTTGAGAACAATTATCAAAACGACATCGTATGGGATATACGTCAACGTACATGTGTACGATGACTCAGCATCGTAACAGAGTTGACTAACACCCGTTAGATTGACTCCATTTTTTGCACGATTTATCAAATACAGGTATGAAATTCAAATTTTATTTCAGTTTGGGTTGGAAAATACACTACAAAAATGTCGAGGTATAAAAATTCACGGTCCCGATAGTGCGTGTATGAAAATCCCCTTTTCCCGTTCAGTAGCACTGAGTGAAACCAAAATAAGCCAAAAGGGTATTATCGTAGTTTCGTCTTATTTCTTGCCCCTTTGTCGCACCACACAGAGACTGACAGAGCCGAACGGCGAATATGGAAGGGATTGGACTGCGAAGTTGCGGACAGGATATTCTCCGTCTCGGATTTAAATTACGCGGTGGTATCGGCGGCCGGATTCCGATTCTCCGGCGAGCTATGGGAATAAAGATGAGAGACCGTAGCAAGAACAGGAAACCATTGCAGAGAGGTCGAATGCTCAGTATCGAAGCGATTCAAGCGGTTCAAGCCCTGAAGCGAGCTAATCCTCTTCTTCCTCCTCCTTCTCCTTCTTCTTCCTCAGCTCTGGTTGATCGTGTAATCATCTCCAAATTCCGTCGGCTCTTGAAATTCGATATGGTCGCCGTTCTCAGAGAACTTCTACGCCAAAACGAGTGCTCTCTAGCTCTCAAGGTTCGTCTCTATCTCTCTCTCTCTCTCGCTCTCTTTCCATCATGTTTTAGCTGTGTTTCTATCTTAATTTTGGAATCGTTTTAGGTTTTTGAAGAGATTCGAAAGGAGTATTGGTACAAGCCTCAGGTGAGAATGTACACAGATATGATCACTGTAATGGCGGATAATAGTTTGATGGAAGAGGTCAATTATCTTTACTCAGCTATGAAATCAGAAAAGGGTTTAATGGCTGACATTGAATGGTTCAACACTCTCTTGACGATTCTTTTGAATCATAAGCTGTTTGATCTTGTCATGGATTGTTATGCCTTTATGCAATCTATTGGCTATGAGCCTGATAGAGCCTCCTTTAGGATTCTAGTCTTAGGCCTTGAATCAAATGGTGAAATGAGTTTATCCGCTATTGTTAGGAAAGATGCTCATGAGTATTACGGTGAATCACTCGAGTTTATCGAAGAAGAGGAAGAAATCTCTAGTGGGACTGGTGTGTTGATCTAACAATGGAGCAAAAACGTTGAGAGATTGGAGCTCTTCATGCTTCTATGTTCAGTCGAGCTCGAGGTTTGATCATATCGTATACTAATACCTTCCGAGTATGCCGGATGAGATGATGCGTTGATTCTAGTATCTAAGGTTAGCCAAACCATATCATGTAGGCTTGTAACATAGAAATGTTACCGAGTATGCGAGTTTTGATTGCCTGAACTAGGATCTGTTCCAAGTCACTCAAGTCACCATGTCTATGGAGACATTTATAGCTTCAAATTCCATCACAATTGGAGTTTTGTTATTTGTAAACCTCTTGTTGATGTTATAAGTACACTTTTGAGTATTCAAATATTTAAGCTTGAAGTACCACAAGACAGAAGTTCATTAATTTCATCTTATTTATAAACAAGTTGAGGAATTTGCGGATATTTTCTAATTTCTATGAAAGAACTAGACTCAGTGGTACATTGAAACGACGTCGTTACATCGTTGTGTTCAACTAAAAAAATCGTTTCAACTTTCTTTATTCGTGAGTTATTCAATTTTTCTCTAGTGGCTGAGCAAAATGGAGGCTTCACGGAGCGACGACCCAAATCTGAACCCTATACGCAATCGGAATCCGAATCCAACTCCGGCTCCGAACCCATTGTCGACAATAATCTCGTCGGCGCAGGTTTGGCCAACCATCGACGGTCCGTTGGGGTTAACGGAGGAAGCATCGGTGGATTACGCTCGTCGATTCTACAAGTTCGGTTTCGCTCTCTTGCCCTGGCTTTGGTTTGTCAATTGCTTCTACTTCTGGCCTGTTCTCCGTCATTCTCGGGCTTTCCCTCAAATCCGCAATTGTAAGTTTTCAGATTATTACAGATACCTTTTTGATTTTGTTTTTCCACCGATCTTCGTATCCGGGGAATTTGGGAATGTTAGATTGGAATCTTTTGATCTGGCATTAGATCCTATGAAATCGTACAATCTTGCTGGCATTTACTGTTTCAATAGCGTAATAATGGCTATGAGTGTTGTCTTGACAGTCTTAAACCTTGTGGTTATTGATTTGCAAGTATCATAATCGAACTACTTTGATGCACGGATACATGATAGGTCTGTTGGAGTTATAAGATTTACCGTCTGAGAATTGTCTATTGGCTTATTCAGGTTCAAATCATATGAACTTTTCACATTTAGTGTGTAGATGACCATTATAATTTATAGGAAGCAATCAATAGAATAAGTTAATGGGGAGTGTCTAATAATCCAGTGGCTAATGTGATGTTCTATCATCTATGATGATTATACATTGAGTTATGTCGTTACTTCTGATTTAAGAAGATTTAGAATTTTAAACTTTTGTATCTCTTTCTCAGATATGAAACATGTACATTATCCTCTCTTACACCTTTGAAATCCTCTGCTGATGCAGATGTTGTCCGGTCAGCAATTGGCTTCAGTGTCTTTACAGCTCTTCTTTCCGCGTGGGCATTGACGTTCTCGATAGGAGGAGAACAACTTTTTGGCCCTGTTTATGATAAGCTGGTTATGTACAACGTTGCTGATCGTCTCGGCTTGTCTGGCTTGGCTTAGCCCCCACAGCTTTGTCTCTCCCTCTTTGTTTATCTTTGACATAGTAGAAACTGGAAGATCTCATTGCCTTTACTTTTGCCTATTCCGTTCTCATGTATTTCTGCACAAGCATAAGTTGAGGAGATCCTGCTGTGAATATAACCTGCTTGGATATTCATTTATCAATGAAGTAATTAGTTGTCAAGAGTTGTTTCGTTTCTCTTGTTGTATCTGCCAAAATGTTATTTAGTTTGGTGCTCTGTTTCTAAACGTTGGATTTTGGCAAACTTAAGAAGTGTGAAGATATGGATGAGCTATATATATTATAGACGTATCTTAAGGGTTTGTAAGTACTTAGTAGAAGAAGGCATTTCCTTGTGTGTGAAACTGTTTTAAGTGAGGATATCTTGTAACCAAAAAAAAAAAAAAAAGTTTGGTTCCTGGTGAAGCCGTTTTATTTAGTGGGCCATTAAATAAGGTTGTGGGCTTAGTTTTTAATATTATTGGCCCATATTTGTCTTACAAACTCGAATTATGCGTTTGAGTTTGACGATGGCCTTTATCGTGATTCCTTAGTAAAGATTCCACTTTATGATTAAGGAATCAAAATCTGTACGGCACTTAACAACTACACTTTTCAACAACCTCTGTCTAAAGGATATCCATTTTCTCCTCCGTCAAATCCTAAAAAAAAAAACAAAAATGGCTCTGCATTTGAGATCTTCTCCTTCATTGAAATCGACTTTCCTCAACATTCTCAGACAAAACCTGGGTTTCGGTTCTAGGAGCCACGTGACTCGGCATATCCGCCAAAACCTACCACATGATCCTCCGCTTCGAGGTTCACAGAATCCAATTCGTCGGTTCTGTAACACCATGGCAGAGCCAGAGACACTCTCGAGTTTTGGTCAGCACGAAGACGCCAGAAATCATCAGGTGCATGCATTGTTACCGATTCCAATTACTCCGCGTTTTCACTTTGAAACTCTTTTTGAGTGAAAGTTGATTGCTCTAACTGTTCAATCCACTGATGTCGTCTTATCAATGGAATCTACTTTGCGACTTTTTTGTTTTCGGGTCCACTAAATCGTTTCGTAAATACCCTTTTCGCCTGAATTTAATTGCTTTTATTGACATTTCTGTTGTTGATGTTATGAATTAGTAACACCATTCAGAGATTTTCTAGTTTTGTGGTTGTTTTAAAATTCTTCTCAGATTTCTTCTTATGTTTATATTCTCCATTCATTTTGAAGAATATATATGTATGTGGACCTTGAATGTTCAGGTCATGGATTTTCCAGGAGGAAAGGTAGCTTTCACACCTGAGATTCGATTCATATCAGAATCCGATTCAGAGCGTGTTCCTTGCTACCGTGTTCTTGATGACAATGGCCAACTTATCACCAACAGCCAGTTTGTTCAGGTTGACATAAGCCAATAGAAATAATTAATCTTTTCCTTTTTCGTGAATTCTAAATACTCCAAAGAACTCAAGTGATTCATCTTTATTCTTTCTCTTCAGGTTAGCGAAGAAGTTGCCGTAAAGATATACAGTGATATGGTTACTCTTCAAATAATGGATAACATATTCTACGAAGCTCAGAGACAAGGCAGACTTTCCTTTTACGCTACTGCAATCGGTGAAGAGGCCATTAATATTGCATCAGCTGCTGCTCTCACCCCTCAAGATGTTATCTTTCCTCAGGTTTTTGCATCATTCATCTATATTTGATAAATGCACATTCATATACATCATGTTGCTATAATGTGCTACATTGACCGTATTTACATACTCTTTAACTTATGTCAAGGTCCTATGCAACCGTTTCGAGTGAAAACTTGAATGAATGCATGAATTGATAAATCAAGCGTCTTTTTTGTTCTACTTTCAGTACAGAGAGCCTGGTGTTCTGTTATGGCGTGGTTTCACTCTTCAAGAATTTGCAAACCAGTGTTTTGGGAACAAATCTGATTATGGAAAAGGCAGGCAGATGCCAGTCCACTATGGCTCCAACAAGCTCAATTATTTTACCGTTTCTGCAACCATTGCGTAATAGCCTCAGAGCCTCTTCTTCTCAACTGTTTATATTCTTTAACTTTGTCTTGCTTTTGTTGCATATTTGTCTTGATAATGGTTTATTTTGCCTCAGTACGCAGTTACCAAATGCGGTTGGTGCTGCTTATTCCTTAAAGATGGACAGGAAGGATGCATGTGCAGTCACATATTTTGGCGATGGTGGCACGAGTGAGGTAAGTAACAAAATTTGGGTTTGTTTTTGAAGTTAGATTGGATTCTTAGAACGTGATGTATTTTTGCTTGCGTTATTCTAGAGCCTTTCAGATTTTATGAATCACTATGATTACTGAAACTGAAAACAATCTGGTGGCTAATCAAAATGATTTTTTGCTAGGGAGATTTCCATGCTGCTTTGAATTTTGCAGCAGTTATGGAAGCTCCTGTTATATTTATTTGCCGGAACAATGGATGGGCAATCAGTACTCCCACCTCAGATCAGTTCCGAAGTAACTCCTTTTCTTTTTCTTTGGATGATTTACATTCTTTTTACTTGGTTTTCTTTAAGTCTTTTGGATTTGCCAATACTTTTGCAAACACAATGGACAACAGGTGATGGTGTAGTGGTCAAAGGCCGGGCGTATGGCATTCGAAGTATACGTGTGGATGGAAATGACGCACTTGCTATGTACAGTGCGGTGCATACTGCTCGCGGAATGGCAATTAGCGAACAGAGGCCAATCTTGATTGAGGTAGATTTGCTGTGATTCTGTTGTAGATATTAGATGCAACATCAATACACAAAATAAGTGCAAATCTTCTCGTTTTTTTTTTTGCTTGTTAGGCCTTAACATACCGTGTAGGACACCATTCAACATCAGATGATTCCACTAGGTACCGCTCTGCAGATGAGATAGAGTGGTGGAACAAAGCAAGAAACCCACTGTCTAGGTTTAGGACATGGATTGAAAGTAATGGCTGGTGGAGTGATGAAGCGGAATCGGATCTGAGAAGCAGAATCAAGAAAGAGGTAACCAAAAAAACCTGGATCATGAGCATTGTATAAGAAGCATTTTGGTTTTATATATGCTGATTCATCCGATTCTTTTTTGTAAACAGATGTTAGAAGCGCTCCGGGTTGCAGAGAAGACTGAGAAGCCGAATCTGAAGAACATGTTCTCAGATGTCTACGATGTTCCTCCATCTAACCTCATGGAACAAGAACTTCTGGTGAGGCAGACGATCGATAGTCATCCCCAAGATTACCCAACAGATGTTCCTCTTTAGGTAGACTCTAATTGTATGCTTTGTGTAGTAATTAATGTAAGCCATTATCTACATTATGTATTGAAATCGAGACCACTATTCAAAAGCATACAAACTTCTTCAGTATCTGACAGTACACAATGGCAGATGCGTGATATACACCAGATAGCTATTTCAGACTGTACATATATTACAGTTTCAGTTGCGTCTCAGAGAGAAGCTTTTCCTCTTCCATGGATTCTCTGACGGCCTTCAAGATCCGTGGCATGAGCTTCTGGGTGCTGACCACGATCCCTGTTTTGTGTTCAAGATGATTTCCTCTCGAGAAGTCCAGAGGATTCCCATTAGCATCGCAAACTACACCTCCAGCTTCTGCACGAGGTTATTGCTCACAGCCTTTGGTCACTTTAATTGTGTTTTAGAGTAAAGTTATTGCGCAGTGCATACCTGTGGTGATGATTGCACCAGCAGCATGGTTCCATATGGACTCACGGTACTCTTTGAGAGTGAAACGCAAGTATATCTCTGCATCTCCTCGAGCTAGAGCAGCGTACTTCACTTGACTATGGATTCTTAGAGGTGGAGCTTTGATCCCAAGTTTCTGCTTACCGTAAGAGAGTAAGTTTTAGCGAAAAGATTAATACATTTGTTAGATTAGGCTTGAGCAAACTACACACACACACACAGAGTTAGGTTAGGCTTGAAGCAAATTACACACACACACACACAATAGATGTTATACTGTACATTGGCAATGGAGCTATGGATGGGGATTGGTTTGTGGGATGATTCGACAAAGGTTGCTTCTTCAGGATTCTCAATGTTGCTCACTTGCACCTATTAGCAAACATTCTCCAGTCGGTTTTAAGAACACAAAAAGAGAGAGCAAGCCTAAGGGACATTAAATGCTCTGATAATACCTTCTGTGGAGGATGAGAGTCTCCTTCAAGCGATTGCACGTAAGCTCCACCTCCCACTGTAGCAAAGAAAAGGCATCCTGAAGAAGAAGACTTGTGATTCTCAAGTTTCGGGCAAGCCATGGCACCGAGCACTACTTTGCCTTCCACAAGCAAAGCCAATGCCACAGCGTAATCCTCTCCTTTTACAAACCTATTAAGCAGAATCTGCAGGTTAGAGCAAAACGGAGAAGATTGTTCTGTAATGAGTTTCAAGACGAGTTTCAAGACTTCTCACCCTCTGGTTCCATCCACAGGATCAAGAATCCAATGGCGACCATTGGAACCGCCTTGTGACCTCCCGTGGTCTATTGCCTTCCTTACATCTTCCACTGAAAGAGAAGAGTTGGCGTAGGAATCATCAGAAGGTAGAGCATTGTTCACAAGCTTAGTGATGCTTTCTAGAAATTCCTCCGCGCCACTCTTTTGCAGATCTTCTGCATTCTGCAAAAGATATATAACAGAGAAAGATTTAAAGTTTTTGGTGAGGTTTGATTGAAAATAAGAGAGTGTTCATGAGTTTAGCTACCTCTTCAGCAACCAAGTATAGTGGTTCAGGGTGAAGTTCTTTCTCTAGCACATGACTGATCACAGCTTGGGATCCTGCATTTATCAATATAGGTATGGTCAATTAAGACTGGTTTGGTTGGACCGAGGTTGACCGGTTTTGTCATGCCAAATAAAAACCGATTGACAACAGAATTGTGGAATAGATTAACCATAATCAGCAGCTGTAACCGGACTTTTATCAGATTTTGACCGGACGTCTGATTGCAACAGAGACTTCTGCACTTCCTGATTAACCCACAATTCAAAAAATATGTCATTTATAAAAGTTTTGTCTATGGATTAGACATAAATATGTGGTTACTAACCTGGCTGAGACGAGCAGCGAGAGAGACGGCTTTTTTAGCAGCAGCAAGCTCCTTCTCATAAGACATCGAAACAAGAAGAAGAAAACGAAGATGAGTTTATTCAGGTCGTGTGTTTATATACTATATACCCTATACTATGGATTTATTCATGCAATATATATATTTTTATAACCGGTGTTTCGTGGAAGTTTCAACACATTTTCGTAAGAAGTCACATTTGTTAAATATTATTAATCAAGACCTATGGTTTCTCTGATCAATCAAATATTAATTAATCTATACATATGTATCTGGTAAAACAGGCATGCGTAGCTGTAAGAACTCTTGATATGTGCAGCAAAATATTTATTTTTGGAATCGAATTAACACGCTACGAAACGAATCATCAAAACTCAACATTTCAATACTAAATATAGGAAGCTAAGAAGAAAAAGTGTCGCTCATAACAAAAAATAACAGTTCTACTATTTCTTTTTTACTTTTAGAAAGTTTGCTTTAAGTTGTTACAACTTACAAACTTTTTAAGTTCTTCAAGAACTCACACTAAATAGAAAACATAAAACTAACTTCTTTTTTGGTTAAACAAAAACTAACTCGATCACTGCGATATATAAACTCCATCTATAGTACACAAATCATCAAACACAACAAAGCTTGTTCTCACAATCTCAACCTTTTCACAGAAACTTTCTTCTTGAATCTTGATTCTTATCACGAATCAAGAATCATGGTTAAGTTCTTGAACATCGCGTTGATTTTACTCTTGATCGTTTTGTTTGTCGCAAATGTCTTGGAGGCCACGAAACTGAATGTGATGGACAAATGTTGGAGACCAAACCCCCATTGGCGTAGAACCCGCAATCAGCTTGCGCGGTGTTCAGTCGGATTTGCCGGAAAAATGACGGGAAATATCGGTAAAGGAGTGACACAATACAAAGTAACCGACCCTTCTGATGATCCTCTGAACCCTAAACCTGGAACCCTAAGATACGGAGCAACACTCGTCAAAGGTAAAAAATGGATCACATTCAAAAGAAACATGAAGATCAAGCTTCATAAACCGCTTCTAATCAGCAGCTTCACGGCACTCGATGGTCGAGGTGCTAGTGTTCACATCTCGGGTCCTGCTTGCCTCATAGTCTATAAAGCCACCGATGTGATTATTCATGGACTTAAGATCCATGATTGTAAAGCTCATCCACCGAGCTCAGTGATGGGACCAGACTCAAAGATCATTCAACTTGGACAAGTTGACGGCGACGCGATTAGGCTAGTCACGGCTAAGAAAGTATGGATCGACCACAACACGCTCTATGATTGCGAAGACGGTCTTCTAGACGTCACACGAGGGACTACTGATGTCACAGTGTCGAACAATTGGTTTAGGAACCAAGACAAGGTCATGCTTCTTGGACATGATGATGGCTATGTAAGAGACAAAGAAATGAGAGTCACTGTTGTGTTTAACCACTTTGGTCCTAATTGCAACCAGAGAATGCCAAGGTACAAAAGTGATTCTTTCTTTATAACCGGGGATCCGTGACAGAAGCCTAGACTAATGGATTTTCATTTATTGTTACTTCGATTTCTAATTTCGATGAACTATGTGAAATATGCAGAGTGAGACATGGATATGCTCATGTTGCCAATAACTATTACCAAGGATGGACTCAATATGCAATTGGAGGAAGCATGAGCCCTCGAGTAAAGAGTGAATCAAATTATTTCGTGGCACCAAAATCCGGAAGCAAAGAGGTGTGTTTCAATTCGTAATCGAAAACGTTAAAACACAAAACACATTTTCTTTTTTTATCTCATCTAACATTCAAATTCGAATTTGAACTTGTTGTAGATAACTTGGAAGAAACATAGCCATGGAGACCAAATGCAATGGAAATTCTACTCGGTGAATGATTACTTCGAGAACGGAGCTTGTTTCGGCCTACACAAAGGTGTTGGAAAAGCACGGCCCAATTACGGTCCAGATCAAAGGTTCACTGTTGCAAACGCTAAGACTGTTAAAGAACTCACTTCTTCAGCTGGAGCGTTACACTGCACCAGAAATTCCGTCTGTTAGAACAACAACAACGCTTAACATGACTTTTTAGCGTTTCAACATTTCTGCGTTTTCTTGTCTCTTTCATTCATGTACATCAAAATGTATATGGTTTTTTGTTTACGAATGATATTATATACCGATAAATAAATAAAAGTTTAAACAAAACAGAGTTAAACCTGGTAATGTTAATTCAGTTGTTATAGCATCGATACATGGAAACAAATAATCAAGGTTTAAGGCATTGACTTGGTAAAGCCTCCGTCTACAGGAACAACAACGCTTAACATGACTTTTTAGCGTTTCAACATATAAGGAATTTCTCTTCTTCATTCATGTACATGAATTTTATGCGGATAAAGAACACAAGTACTGTGACAAAACAGATAAACCCCGGGAATATTGATTCGGTTGGATGAAACTAACCTTGTCAAAAGTCTAACAAAGACAATGGTTTTGAATGTAAATCACTAATTAAGACGTTTTCTTGTCAGATATTGAAGAAGACTTGTCCATTGATTGAGCAGATTTAGAAGCTGTTACTGCTGCTTGTTCATCTTCAACGAGTTTCCGAAGTTTTGTCTGAAGACCACGAACTCGATCCTCGGTTCTCCTAAGTTTCCTCCATCTATAAGCTGTCCAAAGGAAAAGACCACCGTAGACAACAGTATAAGAACCCCAAACATATGGATAAGCTTCGGCGTGATCTTTGAGTTTCTTGTATTTTTCTTCAATTGCTCCTACAAAACCAGGAGCCACTTGGTTTGGTTGGCTCTCCTGATCTTCTAATCCGCTCTGCTCTGTCGCCATCTCAAATCCCAAATCAGCTCCTGACTAAGCCTGAACCAAATCGAAAAAAGGAAAAATGTAAAGCAAGAAGTCATGCAGAGGAGTGTAGAGTAGTACTTATACATTAAAGAAAGGAAATGATAAAGGCTAAGCTCAGTCCCTAATTACAAAATTGAATCAACAAATCTGTGGATTAGCAAGAATCCGAAAGAACAGTTTCATGTTATAGGACTATCACTTGAAACTTGATACTTTGGGCGTGAAATCTCAAAGCATAAACAATGAAAAGCTTCAGATTGTAGAATCTATATTGAGCTCATGAAGTGAAACAAACTAAGATCATATGAAGAAAAAAGGTAATCTAAGGAAAAATTTCATGAATGTTCATATCCATACTACTTCTGAAATCTAAAAACTTAAGGCACTTCGAAATTGGATCCACAATTTCTTAGGATTTTTATGACACTACAACCAAAAGAGGAACGAAATCTATTAACTTTGCACAAACCCCCGATACTAAATTGGGGGCGAGATCTATGAAATGAACCGCAATAGAATTTAAATCAACCATCTGAGAGGCATTTCCACAAACACTTTCTGTGCATCTAGGAGATCTATGGCTACAAAACCCAGAAATTACAAAAAGAAATTCATGGGATCTTGTATCTTCTAAGAATAACAAAAAGAAAACAGGTACCTGTAGTCAAACAAAGTCGTCGAAGAACAATGAAGATTTCCAAATGAAGCTCAGAGAGCCATAGCTCTTAAACCCTATAAAGCTTTGCAAAACCCAGATCGAGATATTATTGATAGTTTTGCCGAGTTTTGCTAAATACAGTCGTCTTTCGTATCGGTTATTTCTTATTTTCTTTGGTTTATTCTAGATTAAAAAACCATACCAATTTAATACGGTTTGGTTTAATATATAAAAATTTATAATTTTTTCTTTTGGTTTTGAAATCTTGATAACAAATTGGTTTGTCATTCCCATTTACAACTATCTTTCTTTCAGTGAATTCTTTATAGAAGAATTTGTAGCTTTGATTTTCACTCAGAAAAGAAGATATTTCTATACAAAGAAAGAGAAAATTGTTCCCACTGAGCCTAAATGTCATTCATACTTTCATATATTCAGGTCAGAGACTCTGAATCTGTTTTAGAAACAACCAAACCATTTCACATAGGAGACTCCATGAACTTGGTTCTCTACAAGCTGCAGGAGTAAGAGAGAATACACAATGAGCTTTCAAGAGCCCATAAGAAAAAGTTTCCAAAGAATGATTATAATCCATGGCTATGTAGTAGTCGATCTGATTCAGATTCTTCACTTCTGAATCAAGCTTCCAAAGGTTCTTCAAGAACTGCAACAACAAAAGCATGTCTGAGTTTAAGGTTCTTTGTATGAAGCAATTGATACTTGAACAAACATCACAAAAACCTTTTCTCTTTGTTGGAGTGATTTCTGCATTGGAAGCGACTGGTGCTTTTGTTGGCACATCAGGGAGATCCATTTTCTCGGGTTCTTCAGGCACAAGCTCTGTCGTAGGCACTTCAGGCATATCTTCAACAATCAGCTTCGAAACAAACAAACATTATATATCACATTTGACTCCACTCAAAAAAGATTTTATCACAAATAAAATGGTACTCGAAATGTCAACAGGGACAGTACGGTTATAATGCTGGAAACTTTTGTATCTGAGAAACAAGAGAATCCATTATGTATCATACCTGACTTTCTAGGTTGTCGAATTCTGCTAAGATATCTTCTTCATCTTCTGCTGATAGTTTATCACCTAATATGGCACTCAGTTCCTAAAATCCAAGTGTTTAACAGTTAGATCAAGCAAAAGAATACACACAACCATGAAGGAGACAAACGAGGAGAAGCTCGGCTAATAATGTGACACATGATTGTAACTATAAGAGAACCGCATAAACAAAAAGGAACAACAAGGTTCACTATTAACTCACATCCTGATAAGCCTTGGCCTCAGCAGTGTCATCCATTAGTTTCTGAACATCATCAAGGTTGACCTCACTCTGAATCGCCTTAATTGCACTGTTACCTTGCTTTAAGCTCTCAAAGACTGCTTTCTGCTTGCTTGTAAGTTCGATATCTGCCAACTATGTCATAACGACAGGTTCAAAATATATTCGTTTAGTTTTCTTTCAAAACACAAAATAGGCTATCAAAGAAAAGAAAAATAATCAAGAGGTTAAGTGATGGAAACAAGAAGATGAAAAGAAGAGGTCAAGTAAATTTACTTGTTGTTCGACATTGATGAGCCACTGATCTACTTGCTTCAACAACTCTTCTTGTGTCCGCTTCTTCTTCAATGCCAACAAAGCCCTGTCCTTTCGCTTCTCACGGATTAAGTCTCTTGCAGCTTGCTTTTCTGCTTCAATTACTTTCTCAAGCTAAAAAGAAATAAGGGTTTAAGAGAAAGAAGATTAAAGCTCAGGATCATAAGAAAGAAAACAGTAATTTTGCTCCACGATCGAACTCACTATCTACCAACCGACGATGACATAAAAATCAAAATTTGGGTCCAGGACGGATTTTGATTCTTCATCACAAGAAAATCCAAGCTTAAAAAATTCAAAACTTGAGCAAGTAGACACCTTTAATTGTTTCTTAGACCTTGATAAGATTCAGTAACCTTTACCCTTGATGAATCATGACCTCTGGTGTTACGAATCAAAATCTCAAATTCCAGAACAGACCCAATTCGAGCAAGATTAAGCCCTAGAAATGCGAAAATCACAAGCGAGGGAAGGTATCAAGAACCTGTTGCTGATATTGACCAAGCTTGCGCCTTTGGGTTTTGAGAGAAAGAATCGCTCGATCAACCTCCGTGATCTTCGGTTTCTTCACGAACAAATTCCCCATCGATCCACTTTACCCAATCCAACAAAAAGTTTTACAAGTGGAAGAAGAAAATTTCTGTAAGGGCTTCGCGATTTCAAACCAAATCACAAATCTTTTTGTTTTTTTTCACTTTTTCCACAAAAGCTGAAAAGCTCCCGCCGCGCGTTTTCTGAAACTGGCGTTTTTAAAAAAGCGTTCCGAGTCTAAAGAGTTGTCACAGTTATGATTTTATCACACGCGCTACAACAGCGCGTGATCGGTGAACGCATTAACATAAATACTCGAGAAGAGAGACACGGCGTTTCATTTTTTCCTTGAGAATCTCTAATCCCTCTCAACTCTCACGACTCGATTTCGCAGTAGAATAGTGCTTTCGCCATCTCCGAGAAACTCGTTGCAGCGTCACGACCAGGTTTCTTCTCACTTTTACTAAATTGTTTAATTTCTCGGGTTTTTGTTTTGTTTTGTTTTGTGCGAGAGTTTACTCTGGTCTGAAGAGAGCATTTTGGGTCTGCTTTTTTATAGTTGGAGAAAATGTCTTCGAGAGGAAAAAGGAAAGACGAGGATGTCAGAGCATCAGATGACGAATCTGAATCCCACGCGCCGGCCAAGAAAGTCGCAAAGCCAGCAGACTCCTCCGACGAGTCTGACGACATCGTCGTCTGCAATGTTAGTCTACTCCTTCTCTCTATCTTTCAATTTCGTTATCTACTCTAGTAGCAGTGAGCTTAACGCTTTGGATCAAGTTTTGATTTTGTTAATGGGTTTTGCTCAAATTAGGGTTTTAATCGAATTAGGGTTTATGATGGTTTATTTGGTGTACATTCAGTTATCTAAGAATAGGAGAGTCTCTGTGAGGAATTGGAACGGGAAGATTTGGATTGACATTCGTGAGTTCTATGTCAAGGACGGAAAGACTTTGCCTGGCAAGAAAGGTAAATTTTTGTAATTGAAACTATTTTCTTGTGAGTGTTCCTCTTATTGTCACAATTCACCATTGTTAGTAATGTGTTTCCTTATCTCTTAGTCTTCATCTTTTGTTAATGTTTTAGTTAGGATTTTATAACCACAGATCTTATGGTCATAGCGGGTAATTCTGCGGATTGGGACTGTTTATGTGCTTGAGGGTATGAGAGGGGATGGTGCAGGGTGTTTTCTGTTCTTTATTTTTGTTCTAGTGCTCTTTAACATGAATTTTTTTGATAATGATTTGCACTATCTCATACCTGTCTCTTAGGAAAGCTATATTAGTTTGCTTTCTTTGGATAATCATGTTTATTGATATGTCTTTTTTTTTATATGTTGCAGGTATCTCTCTAAGCGTGGATCAGGTCTTCACATCTCTCTATCTCTCTCCCATTGTTTTATGTCTTCCATAAGTGATTATGTTTTCTTGTTATTTGCTTATTACACAACTTTTCCTTAATGCAGTGGAACACTCTTCGGAACCACGCAGAGGATATCGAGAAGGCCCTCTCTGACCTTTCTTAGAGTTTTAAAACTTGTATAATTGGTTGTACGTCTATTATAAGATGGCTCAGGTGTTTTGGTTGTTTTTGTAGAACAACACCATGTTCTGCTAGTGTAAGCTGCTACAAATTAGTTGGTGTATCGAACCTTTCACTTTTGGTTCAGACAAGCTTTGGTTGGTATTAAGAATGGTTGCTCTTTTATTTGCTGCTGTTGAATTTGCAAATTAAGAGACGTTGCAGGAATAGAAGTATTCATTTGATAAATTATAAACAAGATAGGTCTAAATGTTACATAGCCCTTGCCAGATTTCACTTGAATGATCCAGACAAGGCGATAAGCAGACATGGTCATTAAAGATGAGCCCAGCACAAGAAATGCATCACTCTGTGTTGCAACTTCCATTGCTCCAGTTGCTCTTTTCTTTTGTGGTGTTGTTGTCTCCAAAGAAAAGTACCTTCCCAAAAAAGAAAAAAAATAACTCCCGCGTTTTTAAATTGGGCGGCGCGTTTCTCAAACTTGCGTCTATAAAATGCGTTCCGAACCTGAAATCACAGTTGTAATTCGGTGAACGCGCTAGATAAATTACGCGAGAAGAGAGACATGGCTTTTTATTTTCCTTGAGAATCTTAAGAGTCGATTTTTGCAGTAGAAGAGTGCTTTTCTTTTACTGGTTGAGAAAATGTCTTCGAGTGGAAAAAGGAAAGGCGAGGAAGTCAGAGCATCAGACAACGACGACGAATCTGAGACCCACGCGCCGCCTAAGAAAGTGGCAAAGCCAGCGGACGAGACTGAGGACATCTTCATCTGCAATGTTAGTCTCTCTACTATATATCTCTTTTTCTAGAGCAGTTCGTATGAGTTTTATTAGGGTTTGGATCAAGTTGTGATATTTGTTAATGGGTTTTTACTCAAAATTAGGGGTTTATGATGGTTTGTTTTGTATACATTCCAGTTAGATAAGAATCGGAGAGTCTTTGTGAGGAATTGCAACGGCAGGATTTGGATTGCCATTCGTCAGTTCTTTGTCAAGGACGGTATAACTTTACCTTGTAATAGCAAGCACGGTAAATTTTTGTTTTTAACTATCTTCTTTTGACTGTTTATCTTGTTCTCACAATTCCACCTTTGCTAGTAATGTGTATCCTCCTCTCTTTTCTTTTTTATGGACAACAATGTATCCTCATCCCTTAGTTTTCATGTTTTTGTTACTGTGTTGTTTCATTAAGGTTCTGCATTTAGTTAGGATTTTATAACTGCAGATCTTAGGGATTTATTATATAACTAGTACTTCTGCGGTTTGGGACTATTTATGTGCTCGAGGGTATGAGAGGAGATGTGCAGAGTGTTTTCTTTTCATCAACAACGTTTTGGTTTTTGTCTCTATGGACAGCTATATGCCTATATTAGTTTGCTTTCTTTGGATAATCATGTTGACAAGATTTTTGATGTCTGCTATATTTTGCAGGTATCTCTCTAAGCCTGGAACAGGTATTCACATCTCTCTTCCATTGTTAATGTCTTCCACACGTGTTTATGTTTTGCTGTGTTTTGCTTATTACACGAGACCTTTTTCTTAATGCAGTGGAACGATCTTCGGAACCATGAGGAGGATATCGATAAGGCCCTCTCTGACCTTTCTGAGGTTTAAAAGCTTGTATAATCGGGTAGTAAGTCTAATGGAAGATATGGCTTAGGTTGTTTTGGTTTGTTTTTCAGAACAACACCATGTTCTGCAAGTGTTAGCTGCTTCAAGTTAGTCGATGTATCGAATCTATCACTTTTGCTTTAGACAAGATTTGGTTGGCATAAAGAATGATTGATTACTCTTTTATTTGTTTTTGAATTTACAACTTGAGATACGTTGCATAAATATAAGTATTTTGGTAAACTATAAACGAAATAGGTCTAAATCTTACATAGCTCTTGCCAAAGTTCACTTGAATGTCCTAGTGAGCTGGGACACTGAGCGATCCCACGTCAAGAACTCTGTGCAATATCTGCACCAAACAGGTCACAAACTAACAGATTATTAAGGATCACGAAATTACGGATTTTCCAAGCATTTTCAAGGCTGGAGGAAAGGGAAGACATTTATGCTATGATCTTACCTCACCAACCCTAGCATTGATTTTCAATGGAACAATGTCATCAGCTCTTGTTTCGCCTATATTTACAATTGCAGTCATGGCACCAGCCTCATGAGCCGCTCTGCAGAAGGTATATAGAAAGCTTTTTAGTGAGATGCAAACTCAAAACTGGATGAGATTATTCTCCCGCATTACCTGACAAGGCGAAAAGCAGACATTGTCATTAAGGATGAACCCAACACGAGGAATGCATCGCTCTGTTTTGCAACTTCCATTGCTTGAGTAGCTCTTTCCTTTGGAATGTTGTCCCCAAAGAAAATTACCTTCAATACAACCAAAGCATAATAAGAAACAGAGCCAAACTAATTTGTCTCTATCTGATAAAGTCGATCTTACATCAGGCTTTAGGACTCCTTTGCACTTCTCACATACTGGTATATGAAAACCTTCTTCCCAAAACTTTTCGTCAATCTCAATATCACCATCAGGCCTTTGTTTCATGCCAAAGCTCTTCTCTGATCCTGGATCTCCATGATCGATACTTTCTATAGCTTCAGCCCACTACAATAGAAACAAAAACGTTGTAACTTTGCGAGATAATACATTAATCCAGTTGATTCAGGTTATAGTATACACTGGCCTTAGGATTGATAGCTTTTAGCTGATCCTGAAACAAGTCTCGGGAAAAAGAGAAGCCGCAATCTAAGCACATAACAGTATATACTGTGCCATGTAATTCAAGTGGATCGCTCCCAGCACGATGATGCAACCTAAAAACTTAGAGCTTAGAGTCAACATTCTTCACATCCAACAGAGATCCCACAAAAGAGGAACTGAATAATATACCTGTCAACGTTTTGCGTGATCATAAAATTTATTCGTCCAGCTTTTTCTAGTGATGCTAAAGCAGTATGCGCTGGTCCAGGTTGTGCTGCAGTGAACCGTCTCCATCCAGCGTAACTCCTTGCCCAATACCGCCTACGAGCTCGGCTCGATCGAGTGAATTCCTGTGAAGCAAGTGGTCGACAATAGCTTTAACACAACAATAGGATGATCCAAAGTTTGCATTAAGCACTGTAAAGATTTTCATAGATCTTGCCTTCAGATCACCTGATGGGTAATTGGTTTGAAACCAGAACTGTATGCTCCATTGGGACTGCACCAAATCATCACTCATCAGAATTATTACCAAATGGAACCAGATGTAACTCATCAGACCATCTAAACGAGAATCCAAGGCATTTTCAGACAAGACTAATCGATCAAATGAAGTACCTTCTATAATCAGGAATTCCACATTCTGTGCTAATCCCAGCTCCGGTCAAGATGGTGAGTCTCGAACTGCCAAGAGAGAAGAGGAAAGCCATTAGATATACAACACATCTATGCTTACTGCTGGAAAAAATGGTGAAGGAATATATCAACCTTTGCTCAAAAAGTCGATACAACTTATTAATATCTTCCATATTGGGAGGATCAGCATCTGGAACTATCTTTTTATCCCTCAGAAACCTTGGAGGTGCTTTTGATTCATTTCCCAAAGAACCACCAGGGATTGAAACGCGACACGTTGTTCTCACAAAACGTCTGCATCCTTTAAACAACATAACTAAATTTCCCCCAGATTGCAGCGGCCGATACATACTACGCAACGGAAACAAATCTAGAAGCAAAAAAAAAAAAAAAACTCAGCAACATTAACTCATCTGAGTAATGAATCAAAACAAGCTAGGACACAAAGATGAGCAAGAACATTCCCATAAAGATTTTTCTCATACTTGCCTGTATATACACCTCCAAACACTCTTCTCATGGTCACATAAGCCTAAATCACAGAGAGAGGGAAGAAGAAAACCTCATTTCAAACACAAAATCGTGATACAAGATTGAGGATTAAAAAAATGTTAAATGCAACCACTTTCCTACATCAATGATCACAATTTCACCAACAAAAAATTGTAATGTAGATATGAATCTATGTTAAGCCAATTAAATTCAATGACGAAGATCTAGCTAGAAATGGTACTACTGAGATCAAAATAAAGCCAGCGACCGATTTCACCGAGAAGCTAGGTCGAAAATGATCGAGTGTGGAAATTAATACCCAAGAACAAACAGTAATAGATTACCTTGAGAGGTCGTTAATGGCGGATGAAACGAGATTTCTTCAGTTTTGCTTTTTATTTTTTTTGTTGTGTAGAAGACGAGGTGGCTAAAATCGGACGTCTGAAACTCATTATTGGCTAAGCAAGTAGCCACGTAGCGCAATTATCCACCGTTGATTTGTTTCACTTAACTAAACGACGTCGTTTGAAGGAAATAAAACAGAAACCTTTTTTTTTTTGTTCACAAAAACAGAAACCTAAAACGCTATAAAAATCGTCGCCACCGTTCCGTTTCCTCCTCGTCGATGACGCTCTCCGACGTGAGTCCTCTCCATTTTCCTATTGTTCTTAGCTTAATTGTTTGGTGGGTTTCGATTTTGTTTCGATTCTGTACTTTACTGTTGTTTATGATTCCAAAGATTAGAGGATGTAACTTTTTTCTTATTATCATTCGATTCTTTTCTACTTGATGATGTTTTTATGATTCTCTACTACAGGAATGTTGATTTGTTGATGGAAGCTTCTTTAGAATTGATTTCACAATCTCTGGTAAGTCATTTAAAGCAAACTCCAATAATGTTGAATGGGAACGCTTACTAGGAAATGCTTTGGCTTTGAATTTGATTATGTTTTGATAAGATAAGTTAGGATTCAATTGAATCATTATAGTTATTGACTGAGTGATGTGAACTATAATGATTACAGAGCTAAAGATTCTTGAGTTGGAATTAAGATGCCTCACAGAACAAGGCCATTGAAGGGACTCTTGCTTTTCACTGGAATAAACTTTGTGTTGGTGCAGACCATTACTCCTGTCTATGACTTTGTCTGCTTCTTGCCTTACTGGGAGAGAAGGGTATGTTTTTGATTTTTAACTCTCAAGACTGTAAACACACTTTCTGTTTTTCGTTATGTTCCAATGTCTCCAAGTGTGTAGTTTAACTTGGAGACAATGATCATACTAGTTGCTTGGAGCTAACGATCTTGGCACAGTAGGTTATCTGCATAGGTAGCATGACGTATGCTCTAAGTTTTGACATTGTGAACAAATTGGATCATGTTGCATTACCAAGCACGCGATAACTCTACTGTTATTTATTTTTTGTTTTCCCCCGTTTTCTGGCGTCTCATGTCATTACTGACTAACTTTAGTTTTGTTTGTTTCTCTGTTGTTACATTGAATCTCTACAGAGAGAGCGAATCCGGCAGGAGCGTGAAGCGGTGGCTGCATCCTTACACAGCACAAACTCAACACAGAAAGCTACCCAAGCATCTGTTGGATGATGAACTCTCCTCTACATCTTCCCAATCTCTTAATCAGAATTCCTCTTTGTACTGAGAAGGCATCTTCACATTTCTGCTCTGAGCTTAGATTCATTAGTAGCAAATCTTGAAAGTTTGTGGGTTGTTTTAAAACAGGTGCCTTAATCGTAGCTACTTTCAAAGATTAAAGTGTCTTGGGTTTTTTTTTGTTTCAGGATTCCACCGCCACTTTAGTCATTTATTATTATCATTTTCATGGTTATATAATGTGAAACTAGATGTGATAAAAACTCGCATAATGGTACATAATTAACTTTTAGACGTTCTTATTGTTTGTTTGCGTCGTTTTCTCAATTATTGTGTGTTTAGTTTGCGGATTTATTTTAAAAATTATAATTTTATCTACATATTGTTTTCCTACTCCCACCAGCTTTATTTATTGACAGCAATAATATTTTGCTGAATTTGAAATTGATCAGAGATTGAGTGGGTGACTTTGTCCCTTCTTACTATGGTAAGTTTTTACAATTACAAAAATGTCCTCCTAAATCAATGTTATTTACATTTTAGTTATTTTTTATTTAATTTTTTTTCACCCAAAACTCATTCTCTATATAAAGAAGAAGACTTGGAGATAAATCCCTCGCTCAAACTCTATTTCTTCCTCCTCTAAGAAAAAAAAATCATCTACTTCTCAAGGTTTGTATATATATATATATATATATATATATATATATATATATATATGTTCAACACTTAAGTTATTCATAATTTGTGACTTGTTTTTTTTTTCTTTTTTTTGCAGATGCAAGTGTTTATCAAAACTATCACGGGGGAGACTTACTGTGTCGATGTCGAAAAAACTGACACTATCTCTAAAATGAAAACAAAAATATATAACGCTATGGGTTTGGAACCGGCATACCAATACCTCGTTCACGGCAAGAATGTGCTCGAGGTCCATGGCGGAGCTACGGTGGGTGATTACGGAATCGAAGCTCGCGCCAAGATCCAGTTAACCAAGCGTATGCGTGGTGGATGAGCTCGGGCTAAGTAGACAAATTGCTTTTATTCCTATTTGGTTGAATAAATAACATTATTGTGTAATAATTGCGGTAGCCGATGGTTTATGTTTGTGATTTTAATGTTTCAACTTTCAAATAATAAAGTAAGAAGAGTTTCTTGCCCACGTTTGAAAATCATTTTGCATCAAGCATTCTCTTTCTTTATTAGTCAATATCTCGATGTAATCATCTCGCTCCAATGGTTTCCACAAAGAATCAAATTTAAACAACTCCATTGTTGATTTCTCTAATCTTGAAACGAAAAAAGGCTTACAATGGAAAGCTTGTGTTCTTGGCTTTTGAGTTCCTTTTCTAATCTTGGTTTCTCATTTCCATTTTTCCGAATTTTCGTTGAAGTTGTTGATAAAGTTCCAGTTTTGCTCGTTTCCTTCAACTGTTTACCATTTGTTACCACCTCCAAGATTTCTACATCACTCTCACGTTTGGTTTCTTCAAAATGTTGGTATCTTCTGAGTAATCTCTCTCTCATCAATATTGGAGGTGTAGCTCCAAAACGCTAACCAAGCCCAATCGATATTGAATATATATTCAAAAACTGGCCATAAGAAAAAAGAAATTTGCATTCAATTCATCTAGCATTTCCTCATTGTTTGTATTGAGAGCTCCCCTACATTTCTCCCGTAGTTTCACGATAGCGGAAGCTAAACCTTGAAGGCTTGAAGGCCATGGTTCCTCCCATGTAAAAATGCAGAGAAAGAACCGTGTTTAACAAACCGAACCGGTGAAGATTTCGTTTCGGTTTAAAGGTATGAACTGTTTGTAAAATGTGTTCGATTCTCGGTTTAGATAGGTTTCGAACAATAAACCGATCGGTTTGGACAAATTACTCATTGATTCTTCCCTCCTCTCATCCTCGTGCTTGAGTCACAGATCCGTTTCTCCTCTACTTCGTCTCTCGATTTTGTCTTCACTCAGTTTCAAAGATCGACACTTTCCGGCATCTTGGGTTTTAAAACATTTTTAGTATTGCCGTTGAAGTCGTCTTCTTCGTCGTTCTTGGTGTGAACCGAAACTAAAGTTAGTCTCTTTGCTCCAACACGATGAACGAAGGTGAGAGTTGTTTCTTCTTTTGTTCCTTGTAGAAATTTAGGGTTTTGTTGAGTTTGTCAGTTTGAATTGGGTTGATCATCTATTGTGGATGCTGATTTCCAAAATTGGGACTTTTTTTTTGTTTTTTTTTTCTTTAATGCTTTCGAGGTTTCTCGTCTTACATTGCTGATTTAATAAATTATGAATGCCGACCACTTTTAATTTTCTAGAAACGTTATTGAAATAAGTATGATTCAAGTTTGACCATCGTATTATTTCACTTTGAGCTGCTGAATGGATTTAAATTTCGATTCAGAGATACTCTTTTATGTGAATATTCAGAACTTTGGAAGGAACTGGACTTGTGATAGTTCTATCTGTTTATTGGGTCTAAATTTAGCTATAAGGGGGGTGTTTATGTAAATCGATTATTATCGTGTTAAAATCAAATTTTGTCAATCAAGTGTTGTTTGAATTTATATGTTTCTTTTCTATTGATACTCTCATAGTCTCATTCAAATGTTGTAGAACTTGGCAAATAGACGAAAAAAAAAACCTGGTTGTGCGAAAGGATCTGGTGTGGTCCGTGTGAACCGATCAAGAACAGCAACGAACACTGTGAGCATTCTATTTTTTCAACAAAGATTATTTATTCTGAGCCCTTTGTTTTTAGGGTAGAGTTCAGCTGTTATTCATTCAAATGCTGTACAACTTGGCAAACAGATAATGCTTATTCATCATCAAAGAACAATGGAGTCTGTTTCTAGATGAATTTTATGTTAATTTTTTAAATATTTCTGTAGTTTTGGTATAGAATCAGAGTATATATATTTTGTTTAGAGGATATTTTGTATAGAATAGAGAATTGACATTAGATCATTGATGGAGTATTATCAGAGGAAGTTGGCATGAAAATGTATCTTACAAATATGACATCCAATAACACCATAGTATTGAATGCATGATTTAAATAAAGTATTGAATAACAATAGATTATCCCTAGACATATATCTTATGAAAACCCCATCACTGGTCCTCCGACTCCAAACCCGCGTTCCCTACTAGGGCTAATCATGGGGCTGGCAGTTACAGTTGGCTTCCTCGTTCCACTCAGCTCCACAGGTGAAACAAAACTCGAATTTGCAACTGTGAGGATTTAACAAGACAAAATGATCAAAATCAATATTAATAAACAAATAATAACAAAAGCCATGAAGGCTCGTCTCAAGCATTAGAAAGATTCGGTGCGGTGGTAAAAAATAATCCAGCAATGTCGTTATGCATCATCGTTACAAACTCTATATATTCAATCCTTTCATCCTAAAACAAGAAAAACAAAATAATTTCTGGTCTTATACCATAAAATCTCAAAGGTAGATGATATGTTTGCATTTTATTAAATTAAATTGGGTAAAGAAAAAGAAAAAAAAATTGAATTCTGGTTCTGCACCTAGTGCAAATGCACCTCTTGCACTAGATCAACGACGGCCCTGGTCATGATACACACACACTATATGAAGTAAAAATGCAGAGAAAGAGAGAGTGTACCTGCAGATTATACGGTTGCAACCTCCCTCATGTGCAATCATCATCTTGCAATTTCCGCATCTCTTCCATCCAAGACTCTTAGCCAAAGCTTCGTAACATTCCTCATCCTCAGGAGATGTCTCAATATCCTCTGATTTAACGAATTCAGCACATGTCATACCATAGTGCCATCCTGCTTTGCATTTTCCACAGAAACAAAACCCACACTCCGTGCACTTTCTGGCTCCTGACAGCTCAGCATCAACGAAGAAGGATTTTGTGTATTCAATGAGGTTGGGCTTTGCCATTACATTGTCACATGTGGGACAATATACTCTCTCTGAACCTTTGATCATGCTCGCCTTCTTGTAATTGGTCATAAGATCAAGCTGCTTAGGCTCCAAAAGACCTTCACAATCCTCTCTCTGTAGTTCTGAGTTGCAACCCAAGCTTGGGCAGTTTACTGGTTTCACCAATTCTAGTGCCACTTCGGCTTGTTTCTTAATGCAATCAACGCAGAAGCGGTGGAAACAACCAGGTACCTCAAACTTCTCATCAGATGGAACGTGTTCATAGCATATTGGACAAGTCTCCATGTAGACGTCACCTTCACGCCATCTGATTTGTGAAGCTATAGCAGCTCTGGCATGCTCAAGGACAAAAGTGATGTCCCTGCTCACAGGAAGTGCTTCGCAAAACGAGAATCTGCTCTGAAGAAGAGACACTTCCTTGACAAATGTTGCTATAGTGGACTCGTTTGGTTCAGCTTTACCTGTTACCTGTCACATAGAAAAAGAAAATATAATATGAGACGTAAACCTAGCAAATACACATACTAAAAGTCTACTAATGAAAAAATGTTTTAGGGTTGAGTAGTTACGTATTCTAAGATATTGGAATCATCACATAAGAACGTGACACTTCCCAGATCAAGCTCCAACGCCCAATTCAAAGCATGAATTATGGCAGCCAATTCCGCAACTTGCTGGTGTGTGGACTCTTCACCTCCCAGAACTTTCTTCATCTCAAATAGTCGGTTATCCTCTGGGTCGCAGATGGCCACACCAAACCCACCGATCTGCTTACTCTCATCCCTAACCACCTCTTCACTCACCAAACCCTTGCAATATAACCGAAAGGTCGACACACACATCGTGTAAGGCTTCTCAATTTGGTCGAAATTACATTCCTGGGAGGAGGTGTGGCGTGCTCGAGAGGCGGCGGCGGCGATTGCTTCCTGCATCTATGAATTGAAAAACGCAAGCGTTAAAAGAAGAAAATGGAAAGAAAGGACACCAATGGAATTAGGGCTCAGTGGATCTACGGCCTGAGTTTCGACTAAACTCAGTTTCGAATCAGATCTCCATAAAATAAAAGCAGAAAAAAAAAAAAAAAAAACTAATTTCTTAGGCCAGACAAAATCTAGAAAACAAACTTTCTACTCCAGATCTAAAAAATGCACAAAAATACCTTGAGGAAAGAAGATTTTCCTTTTTTTCGAAAAGGAAATGAAGTTTGAGTGAACGAATTTTATAGAAATCTAAGGCGTTGAATGGTTTTTGGTTTTAGTTTTTTCCAAAATCTATTTTGTAGCCATCGATCTATTTAGTAGCCATTCAAGATTTTGAAAAAACAAGCTTTCCTAAAAAAATATAGGGAATCTAGTTTTTGAGTGTTTTAACAATTTTTTAAAGAAAAGCCAAAATCCATGTTTTTGGAGTTTCTCCTCAAAAACCATCCATCACATTTTTCATTTCTTTTTTAAAAATGTTTTGTAAAGAAAATTATTATCCATTAACATAAAAACCGAAATCTAAAAAAATTATCATTCAAGTTTTTAAGAAACTAAAATCTACACCAAAAACAAAAACCAAGAAAATCAAAAACTAAAAACCAAAAACTAAAATCCAAAATCCAAAAACCATTTTAAAAACTACAAACAAATTTTTTTTTATACATAAACTCAGTTTTTGATTAAAAAAAATTTAGTAATAAAACTTCTCAACTAAAGATGAATCGTAAAAAAAATCCTCAACTATATATTTAGTGCAAAAACCCCTCAAATATGAATATGTTCATGAAAATTCTCATTCGTCTCCAGTGTCATGAAAATTGGACGGACTACAGTTAAATTGAAACTGAAAACCGATATATATACACTTAAACAACATGAATTGTAAACAAAAACAACATCAATTATAAACAAAAACAACAAAATCTTCTTCCATCTGATTATAAATCCTCAAACCTAAATTTTAAAATTCTCAAAGTGAAAAATCTAAATTGATGAACCCTAATTTATCGTAGTAAGATTCTCTCAAGTTTATGTGGTGTAAAAGTCGATTAGGAGAGATTCTGAAAAACGTTACGTTTTAATTTGAATTGAATCCGTCCAATTTTCACGACACTATAGACAGAAGGGAATTTGCATGAACATATTTAAAGTTAAGGGTAGGCCTGGGTATTCGGATTTCGGATCGGATTCAGGTCGGATATATTCAGATTCAGATAATTAGGGTATCTACTATACATTTTTGCAACACTTTTAAGGAATCCAATCGGGTCAAAATTTGTTTAATTTTGACCCGGAAATCTATTAAATTTGACCCGCAAATTTGACATCCGGATCTTGCCTTCTTTGATAGTTTGCTCCTATTTTTATTCACCAAATCTTTCCATATTTGTTGCGACCTACAGTCATGGTTTAAATGATTAAGTTTCTCAATTCAATCTCAGTTAGAGATACAAAATATTTCCAGTTATACCTATAAAGAAGCTCACATTCGTAGCATATCTAATCTTCCCTATTAAAACGCAAGAGTAATTATTCCATTAATCATTTCTTTCTATCAACTAAACCAATCATGGAATGATCTTATCAACTTGGAAATTAGTTAATACCTATAAGATTTTATCTATATTCTCTTAACAATCAACCTAGCATATTCTCTGTTATTCCAGTCATTAAGATCACGAAATATATTCAATCTTTGCTCATCAAGATTTTATAATATTCACCTAAACCTAATGCAATCTACTAATTCAAACTATATAAATAGCTGCTCATTTCCATCGTCTCTATTCACACTCTCTCATTTCCCATTAGCAATATATCAGATAAAATAAAATACTCTACCTTTACCTGCAACAATGGCTTCCTAGTTTGCTCTGTTGAGAGATGTCAGACCATACAAGACATCTTGGCGTGTGCAGGTTAAGGTTCTCCATTCTTGGCGCCAGTATACCAACAACACATGTAAAACCCTTGAGTTGGTCCTCGCTGATTCACAGGTAAAACAACAATATATCAGAGAAACCTCAATTTTATATTTCTATGCATGAGTGTGTTTTAGTACCTAACTCCAAAGTCCAAATCTACTTCATTACTAAAACAGGGTGTCAAGATTCATGCTTCTGTAAAGAAGGATTTGGTTGCTAAATATGTTAACAGCCTACAAGTCAATGAGTGGAAGTTCATTGAACATTTTGCACTTACTCATGCAGCAGGGCAATTCAGACCAACTGGTCATCTATACAAGATGTCCTTTGTCAATGGCACTACTGTGACACGGTCTGACATTGTCTCTGATTCAAGCTACTTAACATTGGCAAGGTTTAGCAGAATATAGAATGGAGATTTAAATCCTTACATGTTGATTGGTATGTGCTTTCTAAAATATACATTCTGACATCTTAAATCATGAATTTATTTTTGTTGTTACTAAATGTACTGTCGTCAACCAAATATAGATGTTCTCAGATGCCAATTGCCGCTTGATCTTATCCAAGCTGTTCTCAGTAGCATCAACAATTCTCTGTGCATTTTCCAAAATTGACAAAATGGGTCAGTTTAAGAGTGTCAATTAGAAAAAGAGCCAAAATAAAGAGACTAAATTGTAGCAGACAGAGATCGAGTGAGAGAGAGACCGGACAAGCGCCGTTGGAAGCCATGTTAATTGGGATCGACGATATCGGAAAGATCTCTGGTCGATTAAAGGTGAATAATCGTTGATCGATAGATCGAGAGAAGAAGTGGTTTTAAGGTTTTGTTTGGTTTAGGTATTGAGCTGAAGAAGACGAGATTAAAGAAGAAGAAGAAGAAGAAGAAGAAGAAGAAGAAGAAGAAGAAGGAGAAATTGCTGTTAGGTTTGGTTTCGCGGAATTGCAGTTGAGTGTGTCTTCACTCTTTCAAAGAGATCAAATCAGGATTAACCGGCCGGTACGTTACCGGATCAAATCAACTAATCCGACCGGTTCTCTTTTTTTTTTTTTGGGCTCAGAAACATTAATGGGCTTGGTTGTCTGCAGCCCAGCATGTAGGAGAGGTTACCTTATTTTGTATTAACATGTTAATTATGTTGTTAAGTTCTTGAATATATCATGCAAACTAATTAATTAAAACATACTAGATCCTGACCCGCACGTACGTGCGGGGTTTCATATTTCAAAAACATTTCTTACAAATTTTCATATAATATAGATTATTTTATTGTTTTTATGATGTATATTTTAGTGTATTAGATTTAGATCCACATGTACAGAGATATTTTTTTTAGAAATTGTTATATAGATTTTAAAAATATAAAATATTTTGTTGTGTTAGTGAACTTTGTAATAATATAGATATTATAAAGTTAGAGTAATGAACGAAATTTAGTTGCGTTAGTGCATAGTTATATTTTAAGATTCGGACCTACACGTACGTGTGAAATTGTATTTAATATAAAATTAAGATATTATTTAGTTGCAAAAGTTAAGTGATGTTACGTTTTTATTTTCTAAACTATTCAAAACATTTCTAACAGTTTGATTACATGTGTTAAATAGGATACATATTCGGTTTAGTTTGGATTATTTCATGTATATTAGCTAGGCGTAACTATTTTGGAACAGGAAACCTATCCCGTCTTGTATATGTCATAAATTTTTCGTCCCATAACCCGTCTCGTATACGTGAAATAAAAATATTACGGTCCCGTATCTGTCATAAATTGTAACTAAAAACGTACGTATAAGGTTATGTGTGTAAACAAATTTATTTTATATAGTGCTCATAACACAAACTCATACCAGTTGAGTATTAAGTTTGATTTTTAATTTATGTTCCCCTGCCATCCCGTCTCGTAATTCTTATTCTCATTTCATTCCATTAAAACCATGTTCCAAATTCTTGTTTGCTTACTTTAAAATACCATAAAATACATACTGTGAGTTTTGCGGATTAATATGTATGATGTTAAAGTTACAAATATTTTAACAAATTTATTAATGTTTCTTTCCTTAGCTAAATTTTGCATATTTTTCTTTTCATTGTTTAATCATAATTAGTTCAATATTTGGACTAAAAATAAAAGTTTTAGATACATCTATAAAAGGGATATGCTATTGCTGCATAATTTGTGTTGAATGCAAAATATATAATTAGTTTACATAATTTCAAAAACTGTGTGCAATATATTATGGATTTATTTAAGAAAGATCTGAGTTGAAAAGAAAAAAATAAAACACAAAATATTTCAAAATTAATATGTACATTCTATTGTTTAGATTTTTTCAAAAATTGCTCTAAACGAAAACCATTATGATAATTACTTAAAATTTATTATTATTTGAGTTTATTTCATAGTAAAAATAAATATTTGTTAATATTTAATATGGTTTTTTAGAAATTATGAAATAAAATTTTGTTTTATATTTCAAAATTTGTAATAAAAATATTATAACAAAACTGAATATTAAAATATTTGCATTTAATTTTTTTACCAAATTTTAAATTCAATCTTAAAATCTTCCTTAAATAATATTTGCATCTAGTTATTATTTAAGGAAGATCTGAGTTGAAAAGAAAAAAATAAAACACAAAATATTTCAAAATTAATATGTACATTCTATTGTTTAGATTTTTTCGAAAATTGCTCTAAACGAAAACCATTATGATAATTACTTAAAATTTATTATTATTTGAGTTTATTTCATAGTAAAAATAAATATTTGTTAATATTTAATATGGTTTTTAGAAATTATGAAATAAAATTTCGTTTTATATTTCAAAATTTGTAATAAAAATATTATAACAAAACTGAATATTAAAATATGGGAGACTCACAAAAATGCCCCTTTTTTAATACCCCTTTTCAAAAATGCCCCCTTTGGCTGTCCATTTTTAAAAATACCCCTTTTTATGTACAAAATGACTAAATTACCCTTCTTTTAATAAAAGATATCACAAATATATAAGGAAATATAACAAAATTAGGTCTACAAAATACAAAATATTTTTTTGCGGGAAAAGTGATCCCACAATTTTTCCCGCCAAAACTCTTGTAAAAACTTGTAAAACCTTTAAAATACCTTGTAAAATTTTCCCGTAAAACGTTTTCCCGCCAAAAAATTTTCCCGCCAAAAATTTTTTTTTGCGGGAAAAGTGATTCCGCAATTTTTTTGGCGTTAATTTTTGGCGGGAAAATTTTTCCCGCCAAAAATTTACAAGGTATTTTAAAGGTTTTTTACAAGGTATTTATAAGGTTTTACAATGTATTTTAAAAGGTTTTACAACGTATTTACAAGGTATTTATAAGATATTATAAGATTTTACAAGCTATTTTATAAGGTTTTTACAAGTTATAAAAAAACCTTATAAAACCTTATAAGTACCTTGTAAAACCTTTTAAAATACATTGTAAAACCTTACAAAACACTTGTAAATACTCTGTAAAACCTTTAAAATACCTTGTAAATTTTTCCCGCCAAAAATTTTCCCGCCAAAAAAATTTCGCAAAAAGAAATTGCGGAATCACTTTTCCCGCAAAAAAATTTTTTTGGCGGGAAAATTTTTTGGCGGGAAAAATTTTTACGGGAAAATTTTACAAGGTTTTTTAAAGGTTTTTACAAGTGTTTTGGCGGGAAAATTGCGGGATCACTTTTCCCGCCAAAAAATATTTTGTATTTTGTGGACCTAATTTTGTTTCAAATAAGGGTAAAATGGTCATTAAAAATTAAAAGAGGGCAAACTTAAAAATGGACTCTCAAAAGGGTCATTTTTGAAAAGGGGTATTGAAAAAGGGGCATTTTTAACAATTTCTCTTAAAATATTTGCATTTAATTTTTTACCAAATTTCAAATTTAATCTTAAAATCCTCCATTGATAAATCTTTTTAAATGATAGTTTTTTTTTAATTTTGAATTAAAATGATATTATTTTTATTTGTATTTTTGATATAGAATAGTCTATTAGGATTGGTTTAGAAAAAATCTTAGTTTTTCAATTCCTATTGGTTAACAATTTTTAAAAAATTAATTTCAAATTTTCGTTTATAATTAATAAGAGAGAGAAAATTAGTTTATTTTTTTTTGGAAATTAATAAGTATTTAAAAGAATTAAACTATTTTTTATTTAAATATATTAATTTTGTGATTACTATTGTACCCTTAATGAAGTTATTTAAAAACACTAAAAACCAATGGCATTTTTTGTAATTCTTTACCCTTTATAAGGTTATTTATTATCCAATGCTTTCCAATTAATAATATAGATTATTATCTCAAACAAACATAATTTCAGAGGAAAAAAATATTTACAGCCATATTTACAAGATCAAAATTTAATTTGTCCTTAATAAAATGAAACTATCGTACAATTTATATTGATTAAAATTACTGTTATCCTTTACATCTTAATAAGTCATATAATACAAGATAATTAAAATCTGAGAATTATATTACCAATGCAAACAGATTGACATTTAACATATAAAAGCCAAATACATATATTCCAAATATCCATCTTACTATAGAAACCAGCTGTATGTTTACACATTATCAAACTTTTTAAAATTTAATAATTTTTAGTTATGTAGTATCAATTAGACGCTTAATATAAAGGGAAATAATTTTTATGTAACACATATGACCCGATTAAAACATAATATAATGGTTAATATCGGAAAACAACATTAAAAATAAAAATCCCAACCATCTTACAGAAATATATATATCACCACAAAAAACAATCAAAATAAAATACAACCAATTATTATTTTCTTATAAATAACAAATAATAAAAATATTCAACCCGCGGTGTACCGCGGGTAACATCCTAGTGAGAGTTCATTATCCGTTCGGATTTTATGATTTTTCGGTTCGGTTTTGGTTCAGATATATTCGGATTCGGATAATTTGGGTAGGAAAATTTGTTATCAGTTCGGATTTTATGAGTCATCGGTTTGGTTTCGGTTCGGATAGATGTCGGATTCGGATCGGTTTTCGGAAAAAAAAAACTAAAAAATTGTTCAATTTAAATAAAAATTAGATTGATCTTACTAAAATTTGGTTAAATTTTGTAAAAATATGTATAATTTTAACAAATATAACTTTTCTTTTTCGAATTCTAGGTTATTTAAGATATTTTTGTTATTTGCTATCAAATTACAACTAAATATAACTAATATTTTTGGAAAAAGTGTTATTATTTAAAAAAGTTGAGTTCGCCCTAATTTCTTTTCTCCCAGGCACGCTTTCCAAAGCCGTCGTTCAGCTTCTCCGATTACTTTTTCCTTCTTCCGGTTGCCGCTTTTCTCTCCCGTTCTTGTCTTCCTCCGAGTTCCTCCTCTGCTCGGTGTGCGTCGCGCCTTTCTCCGGTCTTTGGCCGTGAGCGAAGGCCGACGGAAGCTTACTTGTTCTCGCTGATTTCTCTTCGTGCTCTCCGTCTTTTTTTTTTCGTTTTTTCGTCTCCGTTTCTAGTGCTTCCTCAGTCTCAGTCTCGTGTGTTGAAGATCTAGATTCTCACCTCCGATTAGCTCTTTGCCATGGCAGCCACCGCTGCCTCAGCCACCGCCGGAGCTCTTCCACCGGAACAAACGGAGCCGCCAGATCGCCTTCCCTCCGTTGTCTCTCAGTCCTTGTCTTTAATTCTGGAGCTCATCCTCTTCGAGGACTAATCTCAATTGCTCCTCAGAGTCGAAGAATTAATCTACATACTCTCCTTTAATCCACATACTCTCCTCCTTTTAATGAAAGGACGAAACTACCCCTTTACTAGGTATACGTGGTACAACTGGTATCTTAGTTGTACCTCCTCCTAGTTGTACCACCTCCTAGTTGTACCAGCACCTAGTTGTACCACCTCCTAGTTGTACTAGACCTTAGTTGTACTAAACCTTAGTTGTACCAGACCTTAGTTGTACCACCTAGTTGTACCACCTAGTTGTACCAGTTACAACCCATATAAAAGGATTCGAACCCTGGAGGCGCGCGCGTGCGCATGGAGCTCGCAACCACTGAGCTATTGTATTTTTCGTTGAACACTTACCGATTTAATTGTATTTAAACTTTATCACCCGAAATCAACCCTCATTAAGGGTAATTTTGTCTTTCTACCATTGAGGAGTATTTGAGACAAAATTTGGAGCTTGAGGAGCCCCTGACAATTTGTTCCTCTTCAGAGCGATTGGCTCTCCCGTCTCGCTCTTCTCTACCGGATCTGGCCTCTCGTCGTCAGTGAGTCTTCCTCTCCTCCTTGCAAGGTCGTTCATTACCGTTAGATCTCTGTTTCCCGGTGGTTCTCCTTTTGCAGTTTGGGTTGTAGATCTTGAAGTTCGCTTCTGGCCAACCATTGCCACGACCACTTTTCTCATGACTGCTTGTTTATTCTCTGACACATCCATCTCTCCTCCTCACCCGATTCCCCAGGTTCACTCTTCCTCTCCACCTTCTGATTCTTCTACCTTGGAACGTCATCAGATTTTGGTGGAATTAGTGGCTCGGGTATTGTGGAATGCTGGTTTAGAACTTTCGTTGGCTCTTGTTGCCTTTGGTTCTACATTTGTGCTCTCTTGTGGCATTCATATCGCTTTAATGCGATCCTTTACTACAGTATGCAGATTTTGTTTTGATATCGCTATGTCAATGTTTGCTTTGATGGCGTTTTCTATCCTTTGTTGGCAACTTGGAAAGAGAACTCCTTTTATTTGCAACTTTCTAGTGAATATGGTTCATTTGGACTTCCATAGTCCTCATTTCTTCTTGAAGGAGTTTACTATCCTCCCAAATACTTCACTTTTGTTTAGTGGTATTGTTATAGGGAGCTTTGTGTTGAAGACCTTTTTATTTGGAGTTGAAGCGAGGATGTCAATCTTCCCTCATTTGGACTCAACGAGGTTAGTTATTGAAGTTGGTTTGCTCTTGGATTGGGATTTGACTCTCTCGGATCACTTTAATAGTGACTCCGTTTTACCTTGTATTGAGGTCCCTGTTAGACTTGTTCTAATATGGTATGTTACTAAGGGCTTTGTCCCGATCTCTAGCATTGGCAATTATGTTTTTGTCGATGTAATTTGGGAAGTGCAGTCTCTGTTTAGGGCTATGCTTCCTCATTTTGGCACCCATTGCCTCTTTGTTTTCCCAAAAGTCCCTCTTATTTGGAGTGGTTTGGACAATCAAGCGTTTCCGGTATTGCAAGGATCTTCCTCCCGGTTGTTAGCTTCCTCTGCCCTTGTTGCGGAGCTTGTAACCCTTTAGGTTACACTGGATGCAGTCTCTCATGAAGTCTTTTGGATCGTCATGTTTCCATCTCGCTTGGCTTCTTTTGTAAAGCTGTGTCTTGCATTTATCCTTAGTGTATCTTCTTGTGGAGTATTTCTAGGCACTTCTTGCCTTGTTATCTTGTATTTCCCTTTTTTTGGGTTGTAATTCCTCCTCTTCTGAGTGAGTTTGAGACTTAATTTCAATCAAAATTATCAGTTTGACCAAAAAAAAAAAATAACTAATATTTTTGGGTGTTTGACCTGTCATGTTTTATTATGGTAAGTGTTATTTATATTTTAATTATTTTATACTTTTTTTAAGGATAATAAAAACCCCTCAACTAAAGATAAATCGTAAGAAAACCCCTCAATTATATATTTAGTAGAAAAAAACCCTCAACTAGGGCTAAGCATAAAAACCGATCCGAAAAATCCGGAACCGAATCCGAACTGAATAGTCACAAACCTGAATGGATAATGAATTCTCCTATTCGAATTATCCGAACCGAACCGAAAACCGAAAAGATATCCGAAAACTGGAAATAAAATTATATATCCAAAAATATAATTGGTGTGACTGGTGGGAGGATGTACATTTTACCAGATGAAAGAGACAGGGATCGAGTTGGGCTTATGGCCGTTTTGGTAAAAAGGGCCATTTGGGCTTTACGTTTATCCCTGAAATAAAATTCAACTTTGTACCCACTGATAAGTTTGGATACATACGTAAATCAGAAAGACCTTTATTGGTAAGAAGCTAAAGTTTGGTTTATGATGATATTTAGTGACTCGAGTGTTATTTCATTCCAGATGTTATCGGTGTTGTTCAAATTGTTTCTCCTAACAATAGCATTAGACGGAGGAATGACAATGAGTTGATCCCAAAGAGGGATATAACTGTAGCCGATGAGACAAAGAAAACTGTTGTGGTGTCCCTTTGGAATGATCTACCAACTGGCATAGGCCAAGAACTGCTAGACATGGCTGATAAAGTGATAATCACCCTGTTATAGCGATTAAGTCTCTCAAAGCTGGAGATTTTCAAGGTACATTTTGACTTTTATACTAAATTGGCACTTTGTTTAACTTGGCGCTGATGTAAACCTATTTTGCTAGTGTGTTTCATTGTCTACGATCAGTAGAAGCAATGTGGGGACAAATCCTGATTCTACAGAAGCTACAAAGCTTGTTAGTGATAATTGAGTTTAGTCTTATGTTATTCTATATAACATATCATACGTTTCTTGTAAAGTCAATCGGTATGTGTTAACCGTGACTTGTTACGAAAGGGTGTGTGTAAGAGTTGTGACTTGTTGGATAAGACACAACCGTTACAACAGTTATCTACGGTTTTGTTATGTAGAAAACTATATAAGTGCAAGTGTTGTCCTAATGTAAAGTTGTCGAGTAAATAAAACAAGTTTCAGATTCAATAAAGAGTTATTTTTGTTCTTGTCTTCTTTACAAGAGAAGAGACAAATGTCTCTTGCACTGTTTTTCTTCTTTCTCTCAATATTCCAACAAAGCTGACATCTTGGTATGATTCTGAAGGTAAAGAGACATCTATGTCCGCCATGAACTCTGGGATGAGTTCTTCTGCCAATAATTGATCAAGATCCATGTATTCTGACAGAGTTTCCCTTTCTCACATCAATACCAACCCATCTTTAGGCGAGGACATAATTAGTTACATCTTAAGATCTGGGAGACAGAAAAGTTGAGGACATAATTAGCTGCATAGTTGATGAACCCAATAAACTAAAATCAGAGGTAAGAAATCTGAAACCATTTGAAACCTTTAATAACACATTCCTGAATTTCCAGGTTCTGCTGTAAGATGCGATGTTTTGTTGGTTTTCTCTAGGAAGGTGGAGTGAATGAGTTTCAGACAAAGATGAAAGAAGTTATTTGGTCACCTCATCTCTTCCGGATCAGTGTTTCTCAGCAAGAGTATAACAGGGAGAAGAGACAGACGACTACTGTAAGAGGTGTTTCTCCAATTGACTTTACTGCTGAAACAAGATTATTGCTCCAAGACATCTCCAAGAACAAGACATCTTGGTAATTCTAACCTTTAGCATGTTTTGTCTGGCTTTTGTTGACCTAAAGAGTCCCAAAGTTTGTAAGTTTTTCTGCAGTCCGTTTTATTAGTTCATTTCATTAGAGAATTGACTTGTAAATCTTTGTAAGTGTTCCAACAATAAATTCAGAGAGCCAGCCATTTGGAAAAAGTAGAAGCAATTTATTATACAATTGAAGAAAATTGAAAGCTCCAAGGTTTCTACAAAATTTCCTAACAGAAAATAAACTAGCTTAATAATGCAAAGAAATAAACCAAATTCCAACTGGAGAGTCACTGTTACTTAGGCAAAGGTGACCTCAATTTCTGGTAGTTGTGTAGACTTCGGGTGAACAAACCATCAATTCTGATCTTATTGATGAGCCAATAATCATACTCTAGATATGCGCCTTGATTAAACTCTAAATGCAGAAACTGGTATGCTGAACCTAGCAAAAAACATTATTCAACGTGAAGTTTAATGCAACAAATCAATGATGATAGGCAACTAGAGAGTAGAGACGGAAGTTTAAGTCCTACACACAGACCTGAAGATTACGCGAATGTGCTCTTGCAACAAAAACTGTTGGTGTCATGAGACAGTTATTGTTCACAGGAACAATTGTGTCTTTCCATTGACCAATCTCAGGTACATATAGTTTAATGTAATCTAAATATGCGTCTGATGTAATCTCCGCGTATGTCTGCATTCACATTCATTTATATTATATATAATCATATTTTTGATTGTATATGTAATATACACCTTCCCCCTTATTGGTGTCATTGCCAAGATCCAAGAACCCTACATGTTTTTGATAAGTGAGATAGGCTATTAGAAAAAGCAACAACATTATCTTATTTTCTTGAAATAGGCCTTTTTTGGGGGTGGACAGTTCAATTATACTTATTGAGGAGATTCTCTTTTATGCTAAACCATCCAAATTGCTCCATTTATAACTAAATCATTGAAATGTCAGTGCCTCACTTTGATTCAAATTCCATTTTACCATCATCATGTCAGGTATGTCAAAACCTAACTCATTCATAATAATTAATTGAACAAGAAACAACCAATCACTACAAAGTACAAACTAATTTGATATAGAAAAGAAAACACACGAATTTATATCATTTTTAGCATACTTTAAAATCTTATTACAAAGATGAAACCATACGAAATGAAAACATACAATATACACATTTTTTTTCTTTGAAATGCTAAATAAACAATAAACTTTACACACCAACTTTCTGTTGTTCATCATGGTCCATAATCATCAATATGTAGACTTGAATGGCTTGTAGACCTTAAGATCAAGCATCACTCCGGCGATTGATCCAACTCCGGCGACCACCGAGATCACAAGACAAGCAACACTAAGCATCTGTAAACACACCCATCTCGTGCTCCATTTCTCAACTTTCCTCTGCTTAATATACATCTCCACCGGAAAATAAACCGTCAAGGGCCAAAACCCTAACGCCCCTAAGATCCCGACCACATCGTTGAAAAACGGCATCAGCATTGATATCACAGTGGTTGTAACGACAAAGCCACTCCGGTAGACTACCCTGAAAACGTTTGCTTTGTATGGAGACTTAAATCCGGGGATTTTGATTTCAAATTCCTTGCTGAGGAAGTCATTGTCTGGATATCTCTCTGCGACTGATTTTTCAATAAAGGCGAAGATGGGCTGAGCAAAGACTTGGTAAGCTCCGATGAGGTGGACGACAATGGCGGCGTTAGCAATGTCAAGGAGCCAAAACGGGTTGTAGAATCCAAAACCCGTGAGGAGGTTTCCCGGTGCTGCATCTCCAAAAGCGGCATAACCCATTGAGCCACATAGCATGTAGAAGATAGTCGTGACAGCAATGCTAATTTTTGTGGCTTTCTTCATCGTTTTCGATTCCGCTGGTGGGGATCTTACAGTATCCTAAATACACAGAGCAAAAAAAAAACAAAAAGTTAATCGAAAAGCTGAATCTTGTGTGCAAAGAAATGTTCCTTTTTTAACCTCAAAGTTGAATTCTTTTTATGTATGGTTTTTACAAAAATTTGAATCTTTTATTTACCTGAATCTCGATTAGGACAACAGAGTATGAGTAAGCAAAGGCAATGTCTCCAAGTGCTTGGAAGGTTCTCCATATTTTTTGTGTTTGAGTCACTGTTCCGATGCTTATTCCAGTGAGACTTCCTTTGAAAACTCCATTTGCTGAGAGAATTTACATCAAGATTTAGCATTTTTTGCAATTCTCGTAAAGATTATAAGAGTATTTTGTAGTTATTTTTCACCTGCAACTTGAACGATTCCAAGAGCTAGACCAATGGCAGAGTAAGTGAAAGACATTACAGCTGCAACAATGGAGATCCACCAAATCTGATCGAAATCAGGAACCTGAGAGAGCAAGATCTCTGCCACACCAAATGCGATCATGTAAGGATTGCTCGACATGTGACATGGGTCTTTTCCTCCACTCTTGTGGAAGCAGTTCGATCTCTTGATCGCCCTGCATGATCCATTCAAGTTACTCAAATTTTCAAAATCTCCTCTTCGTTTCGTTAATTGTGTGAAGAATGTTTGAAAAAGAAACAAAGAAAAGAACTCACATCATGCTTATAGATGCTGCGATTGTGTATCCGATCGCGATACCAAAGAGATTCAAGTATTGAATTAGCCCACAAATCTTGAACTTGAACCCACCTACAAGAAAACAGAGCATTTCAATACTCAAAACAAAAAGCAGAGCCAAAAACAGAGCAGAACAGAGTGAGAAAACAGAGCAAGGGTACCGAGAATTGATCGAACGGCATCCATGTAAGTGTAGTTTCTCTTGCCAGACACTGCATCGCCGGTTCTGTAGCAATCGCTAAGAAGTGTGGAGGAGTAAAGAGTAACAAAAGAGAACAATAGCATCACCGCAGGGCCAGCGATCCATCCGAGCTGTGCAATTGCCCACGCCAATGACAAAACGCCGGATCCGATCACTGCAGTTATTATATGAGCGCTCGCGGTCCAAACGGTCCCTGAAAAAAACCACGTTTTTGTTTTGCGTTTCAGCATTTATGTTTATAAAACAATGAAAGAAACATAAGTTTGACATGTATATTTGTTATGTTTAAGTCGTGACCGGTTCTTTTGAGGCGGCCATCATCGTCGAAGCATTTAAAAGCTGGTTGTGGAGGGACGACATCGTGGCTGGCCACGTCAAAGACTTGGTGGCCGTGATGGTGGTGGTGACGGTGGTTATTGGCGGCAGCGGTTTCACCCATCTGCGAAATTAGTAAGAAACCAAAATTTGTTTTACTTGTTTATTACGAGAAGTATATTTGGACCGTGGCAGAGCGAATTACAAGATTTTATGACTTTTACAACTTGGTTAAAAGATATAATTCAGTTTTAGATTTTTTTAAAAAGCCAAAATTCTATTTTAAAACTTTTTGTTTCATTCAAATTCAAATGGATGTTTTACAATTTTCTATGCAACTCTAGATATACATGACATGGTAGAAATTTCATTAACAGTGTGTGAAATTACACTAAATATAATTTAATGAAAGAGTGAGAGTATTTGATTGAAATCAGAATCATTTGAATGGAAACTAGTAAAGATATCCATACTAGTTTCATATTATTATTCTCTTAAAGCCGAAAAACCGAAACGAGATTAAACATCTCTTAGTTTATTTTTGAATTTGAAACGGATTTTAAATTTTAATGTTAAAATACAAGTAAAAATAGAGAGAAATGTAGTAATAGTACCTCCTCTTATTGAGCCTTAAGAGAAATAAGACTACTATTACAAAGCTATGAACAAAAAGAAGAAGAGCAAAATAGAACTAAGGAGATGGGTGATGATAGTATTTGCTGCTGCATTTTGATTTGTGTTTGCTCACCTTCTTATATAAGCCCTGAAAAGTGAGGAATATAAACTAATTAACAAAAAATATAGAAATATTTTTGTATGACAATTATGACAATATTTGTTTGTTAGGTATTTTCATTTTTTCTCCACCATCATTAGTGAGAGATGAATAAAAATAAAATAAGGAAGAATCAAATGCTTGTTTCTCCTCCGTACCTTTTGGTTCGACTTAATCACTGAGATATTGGTATAGTATTTATAATTATAAAAATGTTTTAGAACCCATTATTTCTTCAAGTATTTTATAGATGTACAATTTAACAAGGTTACACCAAGTTTAGATATATATAATTAGAAAGAATTTATGCTGCCTAAGTGCTTAAACATAATAATTATATATGTAGAATGTTCATCATGGTGTTCCTCCTGTCCTCCATATAATGTGGAATTCATTGCAAATGCCACGCGTAGTGTTTTGTTCGAAAGTGAAACGAAAAGAAGAAAGATAAATTATGAAAAATTTAGTAGTTTCAAGAATGATACATTTATATATTCATGTACCTTAATATGAATATGAACAAGTATTAGGGATTCAATGGCACAGAACTTTGGGAAAATGTCAGATGAACTGGGAAAAGCGTGAGTTGATGTAATTTTATTTTCCAATACAAAAGAAGCAAATAGCAAAAAGGACCATGGAGCAGGAGTTAGTGTAGGGACTATTAACTTCAAGGTCATTGCATGACATATGCGTTAGAAACCAGAAAGCTTCAGAGATTTAGGGGATTTTTAATTATTTCTTTAATGTGCATGTGCAGTTTGTTTTATCTCTGCTTGAACAAGCATTTGCTTGATTGATTTCATTAATACTATTTATTTCTTGAGCTAAAACCTCATGCTCACGTCTCTCTCTCTCTCTTATCTTGTTGTTTACTTTGTGTCTGCAAAAAACAAGAAGAAAGAGTTGTATTGTAATGCTTAATTACGTTGTTTACACTTGTATGGAAAAGACTATCGATCGCTTTGCATATCATAAATAAACACAGACATGCAACCATTTATCAATTACATGTGCTAATGGACCCAATCCCGTGTGCTTTTTTTCCTTTTTTTTTTTTTTGGCCATTAATATTTTCGGACCTCTCTCTAAAATTAGGGCTTTTTTGGTACTATTAAAAGTTCTCTATCTTGT